>NW_026622863.1:6209363-6830049 GCF_023065955.2 Ursus arctos
AGAGGAAATGGAGTCACCGTCCTTAAAGAGACAGCACAAGAAACAGCTTGAGGAGATATAGCACAGAAGCAGCAGTTTGAAAAGTGCCAGGGTCACACCGGAGGGGAATTTGTTTATACTAATCTCAGAGTGTGTGCAGGAGGGGCAGGCTTCCACGGGAGACTTCTCTAGGAACATAGAGATTGACAGGTGGTATTTCCCTCCCCTGCCTCTCAGCATAAACACATGTCCATCTGCAGGAACCAGTGCAGTGCCAACACTCCCAACCTAATTTGCTTACACTGCAAGTCCTGCTCTGGCAGAACCCTTCCACCGGAGGACTTGTGCAAACCTTGCTAACACTGGGCACCCACCTCCACTTACTTTGTGGATCCACTCCCTCCAAACCAGCTGGCCTCAGTACTGGTTGATTGCAGCTTCCCTCCTGCAAAAGAGGGAAACCTTGCAAAACTGCAGGTCTGATCTGACAAACTATGCGGATCCACACCCTCGAATATGCTCTTGGCTAGAGCACATCCAAACCAGTGCCAAAAGCCTGGCAGTATGCAAGCAGCCCCAACAAGGTCCAAAACAACTCCAAAGTAACTCCTGCCTCAGAGAGGGGGGAAAGATAACCACACACACTAGTCAGACTATGGACCCAGCAGTGGGCTAAGGGAAGGCAGCTGGTCTGAGTGCAGATCCCACCCACCAATTAAAGCTTCTCAGGGGATGACACAAGGAAGGTACTCTGCAGTTTGGTGCTACTGCATCTCTGACAAATGGCTGGTCTGTTTTAAATCAAGCCCAAGGTGGCCTCAGACTGGCCCACACAGGGACCAAACACTGCCCACCACAGGCAACGAGAGCCATTGCAGATGACTGGACTGAAGGCAAAAGCAGCTCAGCCAGAAAAGTGGGGTGCAGGTAACACACATAGGAGACACTCCTCAAGTGCCAGGTTCTGGTTAACGGGGGACACTGCAATGCAGGGCACTAAATGAACTTTTCTTCATAAGGCCATAACTTTCGAGAGCAGGAGATGTAGCTAACTTTGTTAACACATAGAAACAGACCACAGAGTTAGACAAAATGAGGAGACAGAGGAATATGTCCTGAATGGAAGAACAGGACAAATCACAGCAAGAGATAAAAACAAAACAGAAATAAGTAATATGCCTGATAGTGAATTTAGAGTAATGAACATGAAAATACTCACTGGGTTTGAGAAAAGAGTTGACGACTTTGGTGAGACCCTTAACAATGAGACAGAAATTATAAACAAGAACCAATCAGGGATGAAGAATCAATAGCTGAAACTAAATATACATTAGAAGGAATCAATAGTAGACTAGAGGAAGCAGAAGAATGGATCGGCAACTTGGAGGACCAAGTAATGGAAGGGAATCAAGATGAATTGGATAGAGGAAAAAAAATAATACAAAATGAGAACAGACTTATGGAACTCAGAGACACCATCAGATGTACTAACATTCCAATTTTAGCAATCCCAGAAGGAGAAGAGAGAGAAAAAGGGGAAGACGTTTTATTTGAATAAATAATAGCTGTAAACATCCCAAATGGGAAAGGAAATATATCCAGACTCAGGAGGTGCAGAGGTCTCCTGACAAAACTAACCCAAGGAGGTCCACACCAAGATACATAACATTAAAATGCCAAAAAGTAGTGATAGAGGGAGCATTTTAAAAGCAGAAAGAGGGGGCGCCTGGGTGGCGCAGTCGTTAAGCGTCTGCTTCGGCTCAGGGCGTGATCCCAGCGTTCTGGGATCGAGCCCCACATCAGGCTCCTCCGCTGGGAGCCTGCTTCTTCCTCTCGCACTCCCCCTGCTTGTGTTCCCTCTCTCTCTGGCTGTCTCTGTCAAATAAATAAATAAAATCTTAAAAAAAAATAAAAGCAGAAAGAGAAAAGAAAACAGTTACAAACAAAAGAAACCCCATAAGCCTATCAGCTGGTTTTCAACAGAAACTCTAAAGGCCAGAGGGAGTGGCATGATATATTCAAAGTACTGAATGGAAGAATCTTCAGCCAAGAATACTCTATGCAGCAAGGCTATCATTCAGAATAGAAGAAGAGAAAAAGAGTTTCTCAGACAAATAAAGGTTAAAGGAATTCATGACCACTAGACCAGCCCCACAAGAAATCTTAAAGGAGACTCTGTGTGGAAAGGACAGAACATAAGTAATAAACAAGAAAAGCAGGA
Source organism: Ursus arctos (assembly GCF_023065955.2). Taxonomy (NCBI): domain Eukaryota; kingdom Metazoa; phylum Chordata; class Mammalia; order Carnivora; family Ursidae; genus Ursus; species Ursus arctos. Next base: position 6,211,564 of record NW_026622863.1, read on the forward strand.
AGCGCAAGAGCAGAAAAATAAGTATATTGTAAAAATCAGTCAAGGGACTCACAAAATAAAAGCATGTACAGTATGACACTGTATATCTAACATGTGGGGAGGTCGGGGAGAGGAGCAAAGAATGGGTTCAAACTTAAGCGATCATCAACTTAATATAGACCAATATACACAGAAGATGTTACAGACAAACCAAATGGTAACCACAAATCAAAAACCAGTAATGCACATATAAAAACTAAAAGGAAAGGAATGTAAGTATACCACTAAAGAATGCCAACTAACCATGAGAGAAGAGAGCAAGAGAACAAAACTCACCAACCATAAAACAATGTGGGGATTCACAGTGTCTGGATAGAAAAAACCTGACCCGTATATGCCTCCCTGTATGAGACTAATTGAAAAGCAAAGGAGGGAGTGCCCAGAACGCTGCGCCTTCTCTGAAGTTTCTTGGCTGAATGTGGCTGGATTCTTACTGTGGCTCAAGGGTTTAATCCAGGGAGTAAATGCTTACATGCAGGCCCCTTCAGTGGTCACGTACTTCACGAACTCCGTGCCTTGCACGTGGTGTATTAATTAAACTCACAATAAAAGCAGAGCTACAGCTTGGCTAAAGGCCTTTCACCACTAGAGCGTCTGGCCCCCAGGCCTCTCCGTTCTTCTACTAAGGTGTTGGGAGTAATCCTTTCATTCGTGGTCTCAGGGTTTGCTGAGCAAACCCGACACAACAAGTAATAAAATGGCAACTAAGTACATAACTATCAATAACTACTTTGGATATAAGTGGACTAAATGCTCCAATCAAAAGACATAGGGTGACAGGATAGATAAAATACAAGACCCACCATTACGATGCCTACAAGAGATTCATTTAAGACCTAAAGATTCACGCAGACTGAAAGTGAAGGGATGGAGAAGCATTTATGAAGCATATGGAAATAAAAAAGCTGGGGGAGCAATACTTATAGTGAACAAAATAGACTTTAAAACAAAGACTGTAACAAGAAACAAAGAAAATAATCATAAAGGAAACAATCCAACAAGGTAATGAATTAATTGTAAATATTTATGCACCCAAGTATATAAAAAAGTTAATAAGCACAAAGGGACTAATTGATAGCAATATAATAATAGTATGGGACTTTAACGCCCCACTTACATCAATGGACAGACAGCTCATCCAAAAAGAAAATCGACAAGGAAACAGTGGCTTTGAATGATACATTGGACCACATGGATTTACTAGATGTATTCAGAACATTCCATCCTAAAACAGCAGAATACATATTGTTTTCAAGTGCACATGGATCATTGTGCAGAATAAATCACACATTAGGTCACAAAACAAGTTTCAACAAATTGAAAAAGATCGAAGTCATACCATGAATCTCTTCTGACCACAACACTATGAAATTAGAAATCAACCACAAGCACAAATACCTGAAGGTTAAATAACATGCTACTAACAATGAATGGGTCAACCAAAAAATAAAACAGAAAAGCAAAAAATACATGGAGACAGGGTGCCTGGGTGGCTCAGTCAGTTAAATGTCTAAATCTTGATTTCAGCTAAGGTCATGATCTGAGGGTTTTAAGATTGAGCCCAGTGTCAGGCTCCACGCTGGGTGTGGAGCCTACTTAAGATTCTCTCTCTCCTCTCCCTCTGCCCCTCCCCCGCTAAAAAAAAAATACATGGAGACAAATGAAAATGAAAACACAATGCTCCAAAATCTTCAGGATACAGCAAAGATTTTCTAAGAGTAAAATTTATAGCAATATGGCCCTACATCAAGAGCAAGAAAAATCTCAAATATACAACCTAACCTTATACCTAAGGAGCTAGAAAAAGAACAAACAAAACCCCAAACCAGTAGAAGAAAGAACATAATAGAGATTAGATCAGAAATAAACAAAATAGAAACTAAAAAGCCAAGAGAACATATCAGGGAAACCAGGAGCTGGTTCTTTCTAAAGATCAACAAAATTGACAAACCTTTAGCCAGACTCATCAGGAAAAAAGAGAGAGGGAAGGGGAAGAGAGAGAGAGAAGACTCAAACAAAATCAGAAATAAGAGAGGAGAAATAAAAAGTGACATCAAAGATATACAACTGACTGTAAGAGAATATTACAAATAATTATATACCAACAAATTGAATATTCTAGAACAAATGACACATCTCTAGAAACATACAACCTCCTAAAACTGAATAAGGAAGAAATGGAAAATTTGAACAGACAAATTAGAAGCAATGAAAATGAATCAGTACTCAAAAAACTCCAACAAACAAAAGTCTAGGACCAGATGGCTTCACAGATGAAGTCTACCAAACTCTTAAAGAAGAGGTAATACCTATTCTTCTCAAACCATTTAAAAAGTAAATAGGAAGGAAAACTTCAAAATTCATTCTATGAGACCAGCATTACCCTGATACCAAAACCCCATAATGATACCACTAATAAAGATAACTATAGGCCAATATTCTTGATGAACATAGATGCCAAAATTCTCAATAAAATATAAGCAAACTGAGTCCAACAATACATTTAAAAAAATCATTTGCCATGATCAAGTGGGATTTATTCCTGCGTTGCAAGTGTGGTTCAACATCCACAAATCAATGTGACACATTACGTTAACAAAAGAAAAGATAAGAATCATATCATTTCAACAGATGTAGAAAAAGCATTTGACAAAGTACAACATCCATTCGAGATAACAATTCTGGACAAGGTAGATTTAGAGGGAAGGCTATATATGAAAAAACCACAGCTAATATCATCTTAGGGGAAAACTGAGAGCTTTTCCTCTACGGTCAGGAAAAAGACAGGGATGTCCACTCTCACTACTTTTATTCAACATAGTACTGGAAATCCTAGCCACAGCAAACAAAAAAACAAACAAACAAACAAACAGGCATCCAAATCAGCAAGGAAGAAGTACAACTTTCACTACTTGCGGATGACATGATACTATATAAGTATATAAAACCTGAAAAACGGTTAGAACTGATAAATGAACTCAGTAAAGTTCCAGGATACAAACTTAATGTACCAAGGAGGTGAAAGACCTGTACTCTGAAAACTATAAAACACTCAGGAAAGAAATTGAAGGTAATGCAAAGAAATGGAAAGACATTCTATGCTCATGAATCAGAAACACAAATACTGTTAAAATGTCTATACTACCCAAAGCAATCTGCAAATTTAATGCAATCTCTATCAAAATGCCAATAACATTTTTCATGGAGCTAGAACAAACTATCCTAAAATTTGTATGGAACCACAAAAGACCATGAAGTAGTCAAAGCAACCTTGAAAAAGAAAAGCAAAGCTGGAGGCAAAACAATTCCAGACTTCAAGTTATATTACAAAGCTATAGTAATCAGAACAGTATGGCAGTGGCACAAAAACAGACACACAGATCAACAGAACGACAGAAAACACAGAAATGAATGCACAACTGCATGGTCATTCTGACAAAACGGGAAACAATATACAATGGGGAAAAGACAGTCTCAAAAAATGATGGTGAGAAAACTGGACAACAACATGCAAAAGAATGAAACTGGACTACTTTCTTACACCATACACAAAAATAAACTCAAACTGGATTAAGGACCTAAATAGGAGACCTGAAACCATAAAAATCCTAGAAGGAAGCACAGGAAGTAATTTCTCTAACATTGGCTGTAGCAACATTTTTCTTGATATGTCTCTTGAGGCACGGGAAACAAAAGCAAAAACAAATTATTGGGACTATATCAAAATAAAATGCTTATGCACAGCAAAGGAAACAATCAACAAAACTGAAAGACAACCTACTGAATGGGAGAAGGTATTTGCAAATGACAATTCTGATAAAGGGTTAGTATCCAAGATATATAAAGAACTTATACAACTCAACACTCCAAAAATTAATAACCCAATTAAAAACGGGCAGAAGACAAGAATACACATATTTTCAAACTTTTTTTAAATTTTATTTTATTTTTTTTTAAAGATTTTATTTATTTATTTGACATAGAGAGAGACAGCCAGCAAGAGAGGACACAGGCAGGGGGAGTGGGAGAGGAAGAAGCAGGCTCCCAGCGGAGGAGCCTGATGTGGGGCTCGATCCCAGAACCCTGGGATCACACCCTGAGCCCAAGGCAGATGCTTAATGACTGAGCCACCCAGGTGCCCCGGGAATACACATATTTTCAAAGACATACAGATGACCAACAGACATATGAAAATATGCTCCACATCAGTGATCATCCAGGAAATACAAATCAAAGCTACAATTAGATATCACCTCACACTGTCAGAATGTTGAAAATCAATACCACAAAAGACAACACAAAAGGCGTTGGTGAGGATGTGAGGAAAGAGGAACACTCTTGCACTGCTGGTGGTAGTGCAAACTGGTGTAGGCATTGTGGAAAACACTATGGAAGTTCCTCAGTAATTTAAAAACAGAAGTACTCTATGATCCAGCAATTGCACTACTAGGTATTTACCCAAAGTACACAAAAATATTAATTCAAAGGGATGCATGCACCCCGATGTTTACAGCAGCATTATCTACAATAGCAAATTATGGAAACAGCCCAAATGTCTATTAACTGATTAATGGATAAGGAACACGTGACATCCAGATAGTCAACAGACACATGAAAAGATGCTCAACATCACTCATGATCAGGGAAATGCAAATCAAAACTACAATGAGCTATTAGTTCACACCTGTAAAAATGGCAAAAACAACACAAGAAACAAGTGTTGGTGAGAATGTGTACTCTTGGTGAGAATGCAACAGATGTAGCCACTGTGGAAAACAGTATGGAGGTTCCTCAAAAATTAAATTAGAACTACCCATAATTGCATTAGTGGGTATTTACCTAAAGAATATGAAAACACTAATTTGAAAAGATACAGAAACCCATATTTATTGCAGAATTATTTATAATAACCAAATTATGGAAGCAGCCCAGGTGTCCATTGATAAATGAATGGATAAAGAAGATATGGTGAATATCTACATACATGCACATCTGTGCGTATATATATATATATATATATATATATATATACATACACACACACAGACACACATACACACACGCACTGGAATATTATTCAGCCTTAGAAAAGAATGAAATCTTGTCTATTGCATCAACATGGATGAATCCAGAGAGTATAATGTTAAGCAAAATAAGTCAATTAGAGAAAGACAAATACCATGGTTTTATTCATATGCGGAATTTAAGAAAGAAATCAAGGAATAAAGGAAAGAAAGAGGGATAAACCAAAAAACCAGACCCTTAAGTACGGAGACCAATGGTTACCAGAGGAGAGGTGGATAGGGGAATGGGGAAAATAGGTGAAGGGGATTATACTTATATTGATGAGCACCAAGTAAGGTATAGAATTGTCAAATGATTATATTGTACACCTGAAACTAATAAAAACTGTATGTTAACTACGGTATACTTAAAGAAAGATATGCATTAACAAGGTCTTCTTTAATTATACCTCTTTCCCTTTTTCACCGACCTTGTACTTATATTCCATTTCTCTTACAGAACTTTATCATGATATACAATGTTTTTATATCTGAAATTTGTTTGCTGGTTGTACTGGTCACTCTATCATATGCCTCCAAAGAAATGCATGTCTACAAATTGATACATAAATTAAAATTGGTATTTAAGTTGGTTTTGTTTATACATTCAAGTATTTACTTATTTATTTGAGAGAAAGGGAGAGACAGAGATAGTGACAGAGATAGTGAGAGAGAGAGCACAAGCAGGGAGGAGAGGGAGAAGCAGGCTCCCCGCTGAGCAGGGAGCCTAACACGGGGCTTGATCCCAGGACCCTGGGATCATGACCTGAGCTGAAGGCAGATGCTTAACTGACTGAACCACCCAGATACCCCTATATATGCTCAATTGGTTGAGCATCTGCCTTTGGGTCAGGTCACGATCTCAGGGTCCAAGGATTGAGCCCTGCATCGGGTTCTCTACTCAGTGCGGAGTCTGCTTCTCCCTCTGTGCTCTCCCTTCCAAGCTCTCTCTCTCTCTCAAATAAATAAAATCTTTTAACATGACATTGCCAGAATGAGACAGGATTCAGCATAAAGTCTATTTGTAGACTTCATCTTTATAAACGCTAAGAAATCTTGTTCATATATTTAAATTAAAATCTCCCTGGAAATGATTCTTAGATATTTAGGTATGATAAATATATTGTGATTATGTATTTTTAAAATTTTTATTTGGGATATTTTAGAAATACATATTGAAATATTTATAGATTAAAAATATATTGGGTGTGGGCCAGAAAAGAAAAATGAGGGGAAGGATATGAAAGAAATAAGACTGGTAAGAGTTGGTAAATTAAATATAGCTGGCTGACAGGTACATTATATGCAAATTAATTGTCCCCTTCTCTATATCTTTGCATACCTTTAAAATTTTTAATAATAAAATTAAAAAAATATTAGAGCTGCTGATTTAACTCATTCTATGTATGAAAAATGTCTGCCACATAATCCAATTAGCAAAGCCAGTTCTGTCAAACCAATCTCCAAATGCATGTCATTTTCTGTCAGAGTTTGACTTCAGTTTCTTAATTCAAATATATGTGTCTTTCAAGGAATATTATAAAAACTTGAGAAAAGTACAGAATATGTATTGTGGGGCAGATTATTAAAAACAGTCAAGATTAAAATAATATAGTTCTTATAAAATTGATTTATCTATTTTTATAAAATAGGTTATAAAAACAAGATAGTAAAGCAACATGCTGTTTATCAGTTAACTTATAGCAATGCAATACAGGTAAAATAATTTATAATACAAGAAGTATGATAAAGTACAACAGTTCCTCATTAAACGTGAATGAATATTGACCTTTTGGAGTAATTCAATAAAAAGAGAGTATAAAATTTTTTTTAAAAAGGGTATAAAAATGAGAATACCATTTCTTTTTCATTTCTTTACACAGAAGAAACTTTTCCTATGACTATAATAAATGAGAAAGGTATATACTGTAAAAAATTATCTGGCTCAAGAGCCAGCAGGTAAATTTATGTTTTATTAATAAGAGAAAATAAACATTCCATAAGACATAATAAGATCCTTGACTTTAAATGGAATTTTCCTGGTATGATTTGATAAAATAGTTTTCAGCTGTATGATAGAAAAATGCATATCAAATATGAAGGAAATTATGTAAAATTTTTATTTATAGGATTGGTAGTACTGGTGAACATTCTAGTCACATATGAACAACCACTGTCATCATCCAAAACTACATTGGGATAAAAGGTACCTTCTTTCCAGTTAATGTTGTGTCCTAGGAATAGAATACTAAGAAAAGCTGAAAGGTCTGCTTACAGGAATTTGGTGTTTATTATGGATGCTTTTTCTTTGCTCTTACAGGGCTCTCTCTCAACAGTAACAGATTTTTGACAACAGTCAGGGAATGGAAGAGGCAAAGGCATTAAAACAAAAACTGTCATTACTCCCACAACCCTACTCTACCGCATCTGAATTCAGAATATCTCACTGTGGATCAAAATGTTCCCTTTTGCAGCCAACCTTCATCTTAAGAGACATAGGTATTAAGAAACAGAAATACTGCAAATGGTATATTTGTGTTTGGTGCCGTGTGGGCTTTTACTTTCCAGGAAATGCATCAGAAAATTTAGGAAGAGTAAGGAATACGTCATTTTCATATGAAGGAGGAGAAAATTATAAGGAAAACTGGCACATTCTCAGGCACATCAATTTTAGGTAGGAGTACTATGAAACCTGAGGATCTAGAAAGTGATTTACCTAAATGATCTGTTTGCATATTCCTTGGTGGGTCTTCAATCTTGGTAAAGTACATAAAATCACAGACTACTGTGTTGTGTTTCCAAAGACGGCCACATCATTTCCCATCCCACATGCTCTTTTGCATTTCAATTCTGCCAGGCCCACATCCATAGGGAGAGTCTATAATCTCCAATTCCTCTGAACCTTAGCTAGTTCTTTGATCTGTTTTGACCAACAGAATGCAGCAGAAGTGATGCTGTATAACTTTCAGGATTGGGCCTGGAAGAGATCTACAGCTTCTGCCTACATCTCTTAGAAAGCTCCTTCTTGGAAACAGCCACTATGCTATGAGGATGTCCAAGCTAGCCACGTTAGCAGCACCAGCAAAAGCCCTCCCTGACTACAGCAATGGTAATAGCTATACAGAAATGAAGGCAAGAGTACAGGTTTTAGGGACCCCTGGGTGGCTCAGTTGGTTAAGAGTCTGCCTTCGGCTCAGGTCATGATCCCAATGTCCTGGGATCCAGTCCTGCATTGGGCTCCTTGCTCAAGGGGAAGCCTACTTCTTCCGCTGTCTGCTGCTCCCCCTCCTTGTGCTCTGACAAATAATTAAAATCTTAAAAAAAAAAAAAAAAAAAGAGTATAGGCTTTAGAATTGGGAAGACCAGGATTCAAATCCCAGATTTACCATTTATTTATAAATTCTGAGCTAGTGGTGGTCACTTCACCTTTCAATTAGCCTTTCTAAGCAACCCTGCTCAGAGAGGCTCTTTAGCCACATAAGCTATCTGCTGCAAGAAAAAATAGGAGACAAGTGATGTAACGTGCCAAGCCCAGAGCTACTCAGTAGATATTTAAAAAAACCAAATGGTCTTGTTTAAGGTCTTCTTTCTTCTCTTCCCTCCCCATCCAATCCCAAGCCTCACAGGAGATAGATCAGCTGTGCAACCCCAAGGTATGCCTCTTCTGGAGGAGCACATTGAGGAGCAGGATCCAGGGGAGAATTAAAAAAGCATCACTGGAGAACAAAGTTACCCTGGTGATACTTGATGGGTCATTCACTCCGGGCCTCTATGAGAACTCAAAGGTGTGGGATGGACCAGATAAATCTTAAGGACCTCATAGAAATAACACCTTACGTTCATAGGAGAAAATGTGGGGATTTCTTTCAGCCATAACTTTACTTTGTCCCAGTATTCCTACCTCGTTGAGTGTTTATCGTAATATTACACGTAGGAGACGTGCTCTAGTTCCTAAAGCAGGCAGGTGCAACAGAAGGGTAGGCAGTCTGAGGAGAAGCAAAGGCCCTCACAGCTCAACTGTCTCAGGACCATTGTGGAACTCGGGAACTGCAGCTTAGAGTGCAGGCCTCCAGACTGGTAAATATCAAGTACTTATGGGCATTTTCAATAGCAAATACATTAAAAAAAAAAAAAGGAACAGAAATCTACCAAAGGAGATTTAAACTGTATTTTCAGAAATTATAAATTATAAACTATTTTGAATTATTTTACCCTAAATTGAAATAATATATACTAATCTTGCTCAAAGTCTGCTGTATACACAGCTTCTCTATACTTTCCTTTTTCCAGTTTTTTTTTTTACTGTAGTAAAATATAGATAACATCAAATTTACCATCTCCACCTTTTTTTTTTTTTTAAAGATTTTATTTATTTTTGCAAGAGACAGAGAGAGAGCTTGCACAAGCCGGGGTGCGGGGTGGCGGGGGCAGAGGGAGAAGCAGAATCCCCACTGAGCAGGGAGCCAGATGCAGGACCTGATCCTAGGACCGTGGGATCATGACCTGAGCTGAAGATAGATGTTTAACCTACTGAGCCACCCAGGCACTCCCATCTCCATCATTTTTAAGTGTACAGTTCAGTGTATTCTGTGCTTCTTTTAAAATGGACTTTTTTCAATATATATGCATGTAGCAATGAAATAAAAAAAATAGTTTGCCCTCAAAGAAGGAAACAAAAACTTGATATATGCTAATAGAAACAGGCTGAATCCCAGACATTTTAAAATATCAATATTCATGATGAAATGTTACTATCAAATTTCTTTGCATAGAAACTATAAAACTATGCGTTTCTCAACAAAGCTGGTATCTTTCCAAATGATTATTACAAAGAATGCATACCTAAAAATTATAAGATTTAACTAAAGGCAAAGCGACTACATTTTAAGAATAACATCTTAAATCATTCACTTATAAACAAACAAAAATTCACTTACATACAATACTGCCAACCAATACTTACAACAAAGCAGTATAATCAATCACCAGGGAGTTGTGGGTCATTTGACCCCTCAAAAGTTCCCGGTGGGACTCCAGGAAATAAAATTAGAGATCCTTAAGTGACATGCCATTTGAAATAATTACATCATATTCAATTCGGTCAACTGCTAAAGCTTTTCACTATTTCTGTGGCTTAATTTTGAAAAGAAAAAGGTTTAGATGAGAAACAATGGGAAAATAAAATAATTTATCTCCAACAGGAAAATTTCTTCAGGAATATAGAAAAGTTAGAACTATTGTATTGTTTCTATGGAAATACTAATAAAAAACGAATGTCTCAAATCCTAATAGATTGCTTTAAACAACACTGTCCAAATATAAATGGTGTATACGGTGAGAGGGGAGAAGGCTACTAGGGTGATTCTAGTATTTTCATATCAGAAAATATGAATCATCTCAAGCTACCTTTTTTATTAAGATTATGAATGCTACTGCTGATTACAAAGTTAAAAGCTGCCTTGATGATTATTTGGTTCCTTTTGTGTTATAAATCTATAGTTTTCATATTTTTTCTAAACAATAGATTTAAGTGACACAATACTGTTTCATCATTTCATTAAGACAAATATTTGCAATATTTTCTGTAATGCATCAGCAAACCAACAAAATCAGCAGTAAAAATGAAGGGTGATTTAAAAAATCAGTAATTGGTATAAAGTGAGAAAAGAGAAGATTACATGGAAATATAGGGATTTATGCCTCTTGGATTGAGAGTAGCTAACTATATGTAAATAGAGATACAGCTTTTTTCTGGCAGTGAAGAAAAATACCCATCCATATAACTAACAGTTAAAAATGGCTGCTTTCAGCGCCATTAATATTCTTTCAAAATTTTTATGCAATCACTTGTGAAGTAAATGGAGTATATGTCAAAGTAGCTATCTATCCCATACCTACATTAATATTCCCAAGTATGCAACTTGGGCCTGAACCAGAAATATGTTTGAACTCAGTATATGAGTCACAGAAATTTGAACAGACCAATATTTTATTTGGCTTTGATTAAAATTACAGGTACAAATGTTTTCACTTCAATACTAAATATTCTGAATGCTTATGCAACATCAGTTTCAAATTTCCTTTTACTGAAAATGCTCATTAATGATAATCTCACATCACTGCAAAAGCTGCTCTAACGCTTAATAGCTAGGTTTTGTTTCTAAGTAATGTGGCACACGATTACATTATTCCAAGTCATTATACATTATTCCAAGTCATTATAAAGTGAGGCTGAGACACAAAGTGAAGCCTCACCTTTGACTATTTAACGTAGTTCAATTATCTCTGGCACCTAAGTAGATTTAGTACCCTTCCTGTCCCTGTTAGATAGCCCCCCACTGTACCAATTAAAAAGGATCCTTCTGCCTATTACCATTGCCTGCTTAGATTGACCATGTGTACATTTACTCCAGCCAAATCAGTCATGCTAGTTTCACTTGTGCGCAATCTCCTATTTCCATGCCTGCACTGGACCAAGTTACACCTGTGGGCTTTTCAGCACAGTCCTATGGGAGCATTTAGTACTCTATTTAAAGATCACTGAAAATTTCCTATAAAACTAAGGTTCTGGCAAAATTTAATTAAATTTAACATAATCTTGGGTCTGCCATGCCTATAAAGCACAACATTTAAGTTGCAAAAGCCAGGTTAGGTTTCTTGTGAAATAAGAATAAGCTGTCAGTCAAGGTCACATGAATAGTCCAAAATGTCAATGCTGATACGGCTTTTTTACTTATGTACAGTACATATGTTTGTAACGTGTAAAAGTGATATGGCCTAAATACATTTTTCTTATTTTAGCGACACATTAATGCTTGCTCCCACAGGGACATATTCAGCTTTCTGTTGTCTGGAATCACGATATTGCTAGGCTATAGTTATCCCAACAATGCTATTGATAGGAATTCTTTTCTTCATTCTTTAAACTGGCATCAGAATAAATCTTGTATACAAGCTTGTTACAGTTAGCTATTATTGTTTAATCTGTAAATGAAAGTTTAAATGAGAATAAATGAGAATAATAAAATACCAGAATATTACTCCAGTATACTGAAATACACCAGAGTATAATGCCTAAAAACTAAAAGTGAATGTCTCCAGGCGTAAGTTTTTAAAGCTATCGTTTTTCAGTAAGCGTCAGAGCAAAAAATCTAATGCAGAATTCAGAACAAGTAAATAAGCTATGACACTATCACATGATACTCTAAATAGTTTTCTTGTAGATTAAGTAGGAAACACATAAAGATATTAGAAATTTTACCTTCTGAATTAACAATAGCTGTTTTAAAAGTTTTAATTTCTAAAGGTCGAATTACGTATTAAACATATTCCAAGTATTTCTTTGACTAAAATGGAGGTTACCATGAAATTAAGCAGGCCAGAAGTCACCATCACGTCCTCAATCACATGTATGCCTTTATTTGTCTATTTATTTATTTTTAAGTTTTCATTTTTCCTAAAGATTTATATATTTATTTGAGAGAGAGCACGTACAGATGAGCACGGTGGGGGGAAGGGCAGAAGGAGAGGCAGAGAGAGAATCTCAAGCAGACTCCCTGCTGAGCATGAAGCCAGACCCCATGACCCTGAGATCACAACCTGAGCCAAAACCTAGAGTCAGATATGCTCAACTGACTGAGCCACCAAGCACCTCAAGTTTTTTTTTGTTTTTTAAATAATCTCTACACCTAACCTGGGGGCTTGAACTCATGACCCCAAGATCAAGAGTTGCATACTCTTCCAAATGAGCCAGCCAGGCGCCCCCTACATGTATGCCATTAAAGAGAGGAAACAAAAAGGCAGTTTCTTGAATAGTCCCAGCCCAAGGCAAACAAGCAGGACTTGCAGTGGCAGGAGTGACCTGTGTCCTCCTCCAACCCCACCCACACTCAGTTCCCCCTAGACAGGGCCACAAAGGCAAAGCAAGATCTCTATCTCATTGGTCTCTAGTGCAGGGCTTTCTTTCAGATATTTTTCAAATACTGGGGAGAAAAAACAGATTTCTCATTCAAGATTCGTGGTAAGTCCCTCAAAGATCACTATCACTAGCGTCAAAACACCCATATTCTTTATTGAAAGCCTACAGAAAAAGTGATAGGAAATGTGACAGTTTCTTCTCATAATACCTTAAATTTTGACCATTTACTCATCTATGGGCTGTGAATCACATTTCAAAAGGTAAATATAAAAATATACGACTTTTCCAAAGCACAGAAAGGAAACTTATTAGATTCCCCAACAAGTGGGAAAGACAGATTAATAAAAGGAGTTCTCCGTACTTGCTGGAAAGTCAAACAAGTAAATGGGTTCTGTACTCTTTTTTGTCCAAAGATTTATTATTTATCTGAGAGCAAGAGAGAGCATGCATGTGTGTGCGCACATACACACACGCGTGTGCAAGTTGGGGGAGGGGCAGAGGGAGAATCTCCAGCGGACTCACCGCTGATGGTGGACCCTGATGCGGGTCTCCAACCCACTACTCATGAGATCATGACTTGAGCTGAAATCAGGAGTTGGATACTTAACAGACTGAGCCACTCAGGTGCCCCACGTTTTGTACTCCTGAACTAAGTTTCTGCCTTATCAAAGAAAAAATTAAAGAAGCTAAAGGCATCTCATGAAAAGGATCTTGCTATAAATGTTAGGAGGCCAGTTCTATTTAAGTTTGGAGGAATTATAGCTTTGAATTGCAAGGTTCCAAATAGTTTTTTGAAAGAGTGGCATGCACAGGTAGTAAGAGAATCCTAGCACACATATTGGTCAAGGATAAAGTACACACAGAAAAATTTCCAGAGCCCAGAGAAGGAGTGTTTACATTCTCAGGCAATTATTGATTGCTCATTGAACAAATAAAAGGGAGAAGGAACAGGCTTATCAGGAAAAGTCTCGGAGCTAACATGACTAAGGTGGAGAATTCAGTCAAGACTGCAGCTATCCTATTTAAATTAAAATTTTCCTAAAAAGCATCTAATGGACCAATATCCAAATGGGGACCTATAAAGTTTATATCTCTAATTTCCAAAGGGATAAATGGATTAAGCTGGCTCTACCTAGAGAGAGTTGCAGATCAAATCCCAAAATGTTTGAGAAAGCTTATATGTCGACCAAATGTCCTTTTAAAAATCTTTAAGAGCAAGGATTTCCAATGAGCTGAGTTTTCTCCTAATGGTTAAAGCAATCAGTTCACAAAGACACATAGATCCTCTAGCAGCAATAAGTACAATTAATGCCATGGTTATAATCATATTGACTCACCCTCCCAATAGTATCTGTGGCTGGCTGGATTCATTTGTAATACCAAATACATCAGGAATTAAATCACCATTGAAGCTGAAAAGAAAACATTAAAAACATTAAGCAGCTATTTCGTAAAATTCTCATGTTCTAGCTTTAAAAGGAAAATAACCTTTGGGAGGTGTGGTCGACATCACAATGCTCACCAGTTTCTGCTGTAGTCAATAAAATGTTAGTGGAAGTGTTAGACATGTGTTACTTTCAGGCAAAAGAGTTTATTATTATTACTGGACCCTCCAGCGTGCTTTAAGCTTGCAGTGGCAATGTGAAGAACATGTGTTTCAGGTGGTCCAGCTCCACAGATGATGGGGCCTCTGACACCTGACTGAGTGGTGGCACAGAGCTGAGCCAACCACTGACCCACACTGGACAGGCAGTGTAAGCAAGTGAACTTCTGTTGTGAAATTTTAGGGTTGTCTATAGTTTCTGCATAACCTCACCTATCTCTGAGTGGTAAGAAGAAATCACTTATTTCAGACCCAACCCATGTAGTGAGATGGGCTTAGGAGAAATAACCCACAAAAGTAATCCCCAGCTGGTATAAAAATTCATACTGGCCATTAAATATTGCAACAACAGTGAAAAAATACACAACTATGAAAGCAATCAAACTGAGGGCCTTTAAGATGATTAATCCATGGAATTATAGTTCAGACTTCTAATGGCCACTGACCTATTGATATATGACTATTATTTTAATAACTGTATGAAAGGCAGCAAAGGACACAAGAAAGTGGCTGTACATTGCTTTAGCTCCCCAGATGATCTCTGTATCATTACCAGAAGTCCGGACAGGAATTTGGATTATACTTATCCTAGTACATGAGTTATTTTGAGAAATAAAAGATAACACTAAAGAAGAGGTTTAAAAAAAGGTAAGCTTCTCCTTAATATAGACATTTTTCTAAATCTCTGGAGGAAAGCCCACACCATTCATATTTGTCAATCAAGCACTAACAGTTTTACCCTGACATAGTTACCTTAATTCTTTGAGTAAAGACATGGCTACAATCAACACAGATCCATAATGGATACACTGAAAGCTAGCTAAACAAAAACACAAATTTATTTCTCTTTCCAAAATATTGAATTTCATTTTTTTCTTTTATCCATTATGGCAAGTAAATATCATATAGTCAAGAGTATAAGCCTCTATCAGTTTCAAAGGGAGAAAGAACTTAGTGTCAATGCTACTTTGCAAAGTAGTCTCTTATGTGAGAAATTTTATGTTTGTAAGTTTAAAATCATTCAAAGGGAAGCAAGCGCATACTTACTCCATAATTAGTGGTTCATCTTGAAAAGTCCTATTGAGTACAGTCATATTGTTAGGATCTGTATAGAAAGAAAATATATAAATCAGCAGGCACTTTGTATATTTTTGATATCCACACTTCGGGTAAAATATATTTTTTTCAAGATTCATTTATAATTAATTCCAACTACTATTAACAAGATACTATAAATCTAACTTAAACAGACATCAAGTTTGTAAAGACAAAATACTGGGGTTCATTCTATAGTCAAGACCACCCCTACAATAACTTTCTTTAGAGGTTTCAATCTAAAAATCTTAGGTGAGTCTTCTTTAAATACAATTTAGCACTAGAGCAGCTGACAATATACATAGAACTACTTGACTCTAAATGTCCATGCTTACATACATGAAATGCTTTTCACATGGCACTATTTCTTTAGATATTTACCGACTGAATGAATTTGAAGTATTGAGACTATCGCTTATGCTCTCAAATGTTACAGAAAACACAACTGCATCTCTTCCACTCTCTCTTGAAATCTGGCTCCATGAACAAAGCTATCTACTTAGGTATAATTAATTGGCTTTTCAGGTAAATTTTGAAGGTTTTGGGGTGGATATGGTAGACTGACTCTCAACCTCCACTCCAACCTTTTTGTGTTTTCCTGTAACGGGGAGACTAGAAGCCCAAAACAACATTTCTCACATATCCCTGCATCTGAGATTCTGAATAAAATGTAAGCCTTGTCAATCAGATACACTGAGTTTTGGAAGGCGGGAGTTCCACTTCAGTGTCTGATCACTGAATTTGTGAGTACCAAGAGGCAGGGTGCAGGGCATCCATCTGGCTGGTGAGGGTCACAGCAGACGGTGTCTTTCTAGCAGCTGTCATGCAATTGGCAGTGTTCTGATAGCAAAAAGCCTTCCTTGATGGCTTTGGGGATTGTTCCTGAAAGTTCAACCTAGAGTCTGTTCTTTAGCTATCCCAGTAATTCTATAGGCCACAAAACCCTTTAATAAATCTCTCTTATCCTTAAGCTAGCAGGAGTGGAATCTGTTCTCTGGAACTGACCTCAGACTAGGCCTGGGTTGAAAAAGAAAAATCAGAAATTTGACTTTTAAAAATGTTTTTACAGGCAATTTTTTTTTTTTTAAGATTTTTAATTTATTTATTTGACAGAGATAGAGACAGCCAGCGAGAGAGGGAACACAAGCAGGGGGGGTGGGAGAGGAAGAAGCAGGCTCATAGCAGAGGAGCCTGATGTGGGGCTCGATCCCACAACGCCAGGATCACGCCCTGAGCCGAAGGCAGACGCTTAACCACTGTGCCACCCAGGCGCCCTACAGGAAATTATCGACTTTTAAGAAATTCATTACTGAACTGATTACAGAACAATATTTTTGTTACGTATACCTAGGAATAACAGGCATATTCTTCCTTTAATATCCAATGACAAATATTAAAAACTCTTAAAAAACAAATTCACCTAATGTTTGATTTTGTCCCCAGAAGATAACAGCTCCCAATTCACTGCTGGCATGATTTTTGGGAAGATATGTCAGAAGCACATCCATTTGTGAATCTCCATCATAATCCCCTGGGACTACACTTGTTATCAATGCACTGTGATTCCTAAAAGAAACACACATTTTAAGGTATATAGTCAAGCTATAATAGAAAAGGATATCTCTATATTTGTACTACACACAAATATTTTCAATGCAAAATTTAAAATCACAGAACAGACTCTCATTTTCTTCTTTAATTTCTTAACATCCTTCATGTATTTAGGCCTCTCTGATCTACAAAATAATTCAGGATGACTGTAGAGACAAATCTGAAATATTTCAAAAGAAAGCACAGTTTTATGTTTACACTAGCTAATATAGTCCTTTTACTTATTTCTTTTGTCAAGGACACCAATGCACTTGGCTGGTTTATAAGAAATGCAGGCTCATAATCAATTGTTAAGGCAACAAGGGGTATCACTGTCATTTTATTAGTTAAAAGCTTATTATTTGTAAAATATTTAATTTTGGATTTTAATGCAGATGTGAAGATTAAGTAATCATTTTATTTCTGAAAAATATTCAAGATTCACAATGGCAAATAAGTTCTTTTTTTACCAAACCTGGCAATATGCTATCAAAACATACATACCTAATTTTATATTTTAAAAATGAAATAATTCTGAAATTATTTATATTAACTTTGAAAACTTAAAACATGTCTTGTTATAATATTTGAATGACCCAACCAAAGACTAGGTCTTAAGTTCAATCTTTATTAAATTCCACTTAGAGCAAATAGCAAGACAGCAAGTTTTCCAATAGAATAGAGATAATTATTTTGTAAATGGCATCAAGAACCCAAAAAAATATATAACAGGTTTTATTTAAGGTGAAAATGAGAAAAATACTGAAAAGGTTAAGCAAGGTTAAGCGGAGTGAAGAAAAACAATAATTTTATCATAATGCATCTACCTATTATGTCCCATACATTACAATAGTGCTTAATAGCTATCAACTGATAATTTAATTTTCATCACCTGAATTATCATTCTCATTGAACTGACTAGGAAACTGAGGTTTGGAGCGATTAAAAAGCTAAAGCTAAAAGCTAATAACTAACTAGCTAACTAGCTAATAGCTAAATGGAACAGCTGAAATTCAAATTGTGTCAGCCTCTAAATCTGATCTTCATTATGATAAAATCGTTTTGGTAATGCTAGTTTCCTCAAATAATTCCAACAATTCTTTAACTTTTCCATGAAAATACCTGGTCTTTAAAAATGATGATACAGCAACCCCCCAGCAAACGATACCCAATTGTGGAGGTCTCTTCATGTGCATGTGCCTGCAGATGCATACCCAGTAACACATACTGAACATGCCTGTCCAAATATATTCATGATTTGAGAGCAAAAAGTACTCCGGAATAGATTGGAATGTATTACAAAGGATTAGATGGAAATTTAACCTAATCAGGGTATATTGCCACAAATGCCCAGCTTCTTTACGGCTGTAAAAATAGGAAGTAGAACACTTAAAGATACGCGATAGACATGTGTTTATCTTCTGTTCTTTCAAAGAACCCACTAAAATGATACAGAATGAATTTTTTAAAAAAAATATAACCCTCAAAAACAAAGAGATCATAAATGGAGATAGGGAATGGAGGGATGCTAACTGACTTATGAGGACAAGGAAGCTATAAGCTAAAATGGTTGAAGAAAAAGGCCTAAGAAGGAAAGCTTTTCACCCAGAAGAACACCTGAGAGGCTCAGAATTTGCAATCATCAGAAATTGTGAAAGACGAGTAACGCAGAAGGCTGAAAACAGGTTTATCTGAAAGCCTGTATTGTGAGTGATGGTCCCTTGTCCCTCTCTCTCAACAAGACAACAACCAAGCAGTTTATTAACCAGGTATTACAGATTTAAGTCAGAGGAGAGGGTAAGGTTTGGGACTTCAGCTAAAAAGAGGGAGTTAATGGTAAGTCTACCAAAGGAACAATTTGACCCTTGCCCCCAGATCTACCCTATTCCTTGGATGCCAGTCAGCCGGGAACATATCCACAGGGCAAGACAGGAGACAAGTCCCACCATGCAGAGAGTTTCCAATCAGCTCTTTAGTGATATGCTATTAAATATGATACCCCTGCTTTTTGAAGAAAACTACGAATATTAAGGAGAGCCAAAACAAATAGAAATAAGCAATCTGAAGAAAAGAGAGAGAATATAGGGAATAACAAAACTTTAAAACTAAACTTGAAGACATAAGAGAAGGAAGTATGTCCATGAAACAAAAAAGGAACAGCATGCTAAGAGAAAAGAATAAGAAGAGAACAAAGAAAACTTCTTGGAGATAAAAAATACGACAGCTAAGAAAAAAATCAATAGAAGGCTTCAAATAAAACTGAGAAGACCTCCTGGAAAGGAAAGCAAAATGAAATGACAAAAACACAGATAAAGGAATAAAGGGTGGTCCAATAACCAACTGATAAAAATTCCTGAAAGATTTAAAACATTACTAAAGAAATAAGACTATTTCAAAAAGCCCCTAAGGATAGAAGCCTCCAGTCTGAAGGGGCCCACCTAATACCCAGTGTAATAAACGAGAAATAATCTCTATCAAGACACATCATCATGAAATATAAGAGCAAAAGGGATAAAAAAAGACCCTAAAAGCTTCCAAAAGTAAAAATAAAACAAGTCACATTAGAAGGATTAGGAGAAAAAAAAGCACTGGATTTTAAAATAGCACCCCATGAAGCTAGAAGACTATAGGCCAACCAAAAAGTAAAAAAAAATTGGGGACATGGAAGGACAAAGCATACACTCTTTCTTAGGAGTTTCCTGAAGGATGCACTCCACTGAAGTAAATGAAGAAGCTAAGAATAAAATGGCATAGGATCCAAGAAAGAGGGATCCAACAGAGAACGACAAAGGGAAAATCCCCAAATACTAAGCTTGCAGAAGGCATGAAGAATGAATCCAGATTGGGTAGAAGTATAGAGGACTCAAAGGGGAAAACAAAATGTTCAATAGGCATTCGGCCAATATGATGGAACATCTAACAAGAAATTAAGGATACGTACATAGAAAACTATGCAATTGATTTTTTAAAAACCAACCATTTACTCCAGGAGGAAAAACTCTACAGAAATGAAATTACTGTGTACTGGTCGGTTCCAAAGTGCACAGATTCTACACGGTCAAAATGTAAACGATGTTTACTGATTTAACTAAAAATATGATAGAATGATATTGAGATGATGGGGATAATTTAAAGATGGCAAACCCTCCTCTATGATAACACAAATCCAAGAGAAGAAGATAATTACTCAAGAAATTACAGTGTAAATGCTTATTTTAAAATATGGAAATAAACCTCAGAAAAAATATCTGAAGGTTTTATAAGTGGTTCCATCTGAGAGAAGAAAGGGAGAGCAGGGGAAGAAAAGAGTGAAGGGGAGTTATTTTTCCTTTGAAAAATATTCTAAACAAAATAAAAACAAGTTTCTAAATTTTAATAGTATATAAAACAACACTGCACTAATCAAAGAAAACGAAATGAATTGGGATTTTTTTTTTTTTAAACTTGGCGGAACCCTAGTCCTTTGTAGTTCAAACATTTCTTTCCAAGAAAAACCACTTCTAAGCAGGTCATTTCTTGCATTCTGTTCCCTGCCCACTCCAAGCCTGCTGATATCCAGTACTATGAAAATTTCTCAACAGGATAGTTCCTTTTTGTCCATTTAAAACTTTCCTCTCAATGTTCTAACTCAAGGCCATTTTTTAAAAACATATGTCTGAGTTTAAATATTGTAAATCCAGAGCAGTCACTAGCCCACAAAGGGACTTAAATATTTTTTTAAGCTGTTTCCTAAGTAATCTCTTATCTTTCTACAAACCAATTCATCCTGTACATGGTTAACAAGTAAATCAACTTAAAATACCGTTTTCTTCATCTCCCCTTTAAATGAGAACCTATAACAATTCCCCACTTTTCATGGGATTGAGTTCAAACTCTTTGTGATATTTATAAAGGTTCCTAGTCTGCCCTGATCTCATCTTCTTGGTCCATAACTCTTCAAAGTATACCGTCTGCTTCTGTTAGGTAAATCTTTCCACCTTCTCTTCACAATATGCTTACTGCCATCTCTTGTTAACGCTGTGTCCCCAAACTTGAAAGCCCTCACCTAAATTATACTGAAGGTCACTGAAATCCTGTAACTTTCTAGAAGTTTCTACTTTAACTAGAAGTTTCTGCATTAACTCATTTTTTCTTCCTTGAACCAGTCATCAATCAATCCTTGCTTCTTGATGTTTCAAAACTGTGCTGGCTCACTATTGATGACAATCACTGAGTTTCAGGCAATGCCAGTCATAGAAAATAATAATAAGAACTATTATTTGAACATTTATAAAATTCAGCTTGATTTAATTTCCTTCAAAATAAACCTTAAAAAATACGCCACTTACCAAACAAAAAGAAATTAGAAGAGAGGTCATTGACCTTCCCCCAGTGCAAATGAAAGCCCACTCCCACTCTCAACACATAGTTGACCTGATGAGCCTGTGAATGAGCTGCTCCCATGGGCACACTCAGGATGAGGGGCAATCTCCAACACATTCAAGAAGGGGTATTAGATTGCAAGAGAATGAAGGGTGTTTATCCAAGAACAGACCTGATTTACTCATATTTATTTATTTTTTTAAAAAGTAAGTAATTTTTAAACTTGGTATGTTCACTATTTTTCCTAACAAATTGCTTGCTACTCACACCTCATAACTAGCTGTTTTGTGTCAACACAGCTGAGTAAAATTGATTTCAAAGGCAATCCAACTAGCTATTGCATATCAATCATTACAATGATGATTATTTTTACAGGAACAGATACATTTGTACTTACTTCAAGGATACTTTTACTTTGGGTTTAAAATAGGGTGCGTTCTGGTCTGCCAAAAAGACGATTAAATCATTTCCTAAAAGAAGTGAATATACGTTATTAGAGAAATATCTCCAGGCAATACCTCCAAGCAGTGGTTACAAAAAGCTTTCTGGGTGCTGTTCTTAACAACAATAAAAAAAAACCCTTTTATTTTACTCCAGTTCTTCTGCCCTCTCAAGGTGAGTCCTACTTGTTTGATGGAATGGGAATACCTAACAGTATATCACAAATTCAGTATTAAAAAAAGTGGCACAGAAACAGGAAGGATGAACACAAAAATGCAGTTGGTCAAAACCAACTGCGGCCAATGGCTTCTGCCAGGAATCAGATCAGGTGACTTAAAAGAACCATACAAAGAACATGCCTTTTAACTATAGTATATGTCAAACCTTGTCTCCCCAAACCTACCAACATGACCTCTTACAAAGCTGTTTAGTTCATCACACAGATGCATCGAACCAGGAAACAGGAACTCCTACTGTAGGTAGCTGACTAGTAACAAGGACATGATTACATATTTAAGAAAAAGTTGAATCTTCCAAGGCCCTCCTCTGGTGGCTTCTATGGAACCGTCACCCAAGCTGATGCATTGAAACTCACTGGATGCATTCATGAGACTTCACTGGAACAGACTTTTGAAACTGTTTAATTAAACCCAAGCCATTTTTAAAGTTAAGAGGAGAGTCTCTGTATCCAGTCTGGATGGAATAGTTATAGGTTTGGCAGTATGCACCCTTCTTGCAATAAATACAGTCATACAAAGATAGGAAAATTATCCAGAGTCCACAAGAGGCTCTGGGATATTGGTAAGAGTCATAAGAAACCTGGACCCAGATCCCATTAGTTAAGCTCTGTATAAACCTACTTCACCTCCTTCATTTGTAGCCTTGATCTACCCAGTTTTGTGGGTACTCAAAATGCTAAGACCCTTTAATACCCATCGTCAGCACCAAGATTTACAACAAAGTTTGTTTAGCGATGGTTAAAGCAAAGAACTCCTAAGAACCTCAAGTTGACAAGGAAAGCAGAGATTTGGAAGATTAGGGTGGTGACCAAAGTGAGGAAAAGGTGAGGTGCACATAAGACTAGACAGCTCAGGAGGGAGAAGAATCTGCAGTTTGAGAATCTTTTCCCAAGGAGACACTGAGTTTATCAATGGTTCCTGCAAAATGCTTGTGTGAGCTGTGGAGTGTTTAGGGCATTGGGGGGGGGGGGGGGGCGGGGCACAGTAGCTTCAAAGAAAGCTGGGATCCTGAAAAAGGGAGGGGACCGTGAATAAGGCAAATGAGGAGGTAATACGAGAAGAAACTGTCAAGTTGCATCTTTTCCAGTTCATTAAAGGGGAAGGAAGATTGAAGGAAGTAAAGCAGAAAGGAATGAAGGGGCTTTGGGAGGGAAGGCAGAGGCAAGCTACAAAGACTCCTGGGAATCAGGAAGGACTTGAGAAAGCAGGTGATTCCATGGGGACGAAAGGGTACTTGGGTGAAGGCCGCAGGCTTCTCAGAAACAACAACAAAAAACCCTGGGGTGTTTCTAGGGCTCTTATGGGTATATCAAACTGTGGGGTGGCCGGGACAGCACCGGGGACTGGAAAAGATGGAGAAAACGGGCTAGCTGCAAAGGATACTGGAAATAAAGGGAGAGACAGGGTTGGGAGAGAAGGGCTGGGAAATGCAGGAGGACCGGCCATCCGGGCTAGGGGTGTGGGAACACCGGGAGGGGCACAGGGACAGCGGACAGAGGAAGGGCCGGGCAAGCACTGACTTTCCCGCAGCACGAAGAGGTCCGTCTGCTTGTCGGAGTTGAGGTCTCCGAAGGCCGCCAGGGTGCCCCAGGCCTCGGCCCCAAAGAGCTCGGCCGTGACGTTGTGCAGCGCCCGCGCCGGGACCGGCCCGACTCCCAGCAGCGCGAGCCCCCCAAGCAGTGGCGCCAGCAGCGCCCAGGAGCTCGGCAGCCGGCCCGCCGCCGCCATGGCAGCCCCTCGGCCCCCGCCCGCCGGCCCAGTGCCGCGCTTGACGGCAGCCGGAAAGCACCGTGCCGCCGGGCGACAGATAAAACTGCACAGTCCCAAGGCTCGTACGAGCCGCCGCCGGTTCCCCTCTCACTCTCCCCTAGGGCTACACCTCTGACGCTTGGGAGGCCGCGGAGCTAGGTTGAAGATCGCCCTTGCGCTCACTTCCGGCCGGCGCGCCTCTCGACACTGTCGCGCGGGGGGGGCGGGGCCGGCCGCATGGAGCTGACAGGCGGCCCCGGGGGCGGTGGCCAAGGCGGCGGCCCGAGAGCGGTGGTGGGGGCGGCGGGTCTCATGGCTGAAGTGAGCTGGAAGGTGTTGGAGCGAAGAGCCCGTGCCAAGCGCTCAGGTTTGGCTGGGTGGAGCGCCACCCCCCTCCCCCGCATCCGGGTGGTGCTCCCCCTCAAACGCCTTGGGTGGGAGGCTGGTGGGGGTCCTGGAGTTGAACCTGGGTCCGCGTGTGTCCCCTTAGAAAGCAGACGGCGGTCCCTTGGCCTTCCTCCTTATGTCTACCCCCACCCTCACCAGTTGGTGGTAGCCCCAACTTTACTACATGTGTTTTTCACCAACGCTCTTTCGTACGTGTTCCCCCTTGGAAAGTAGGTGGTGGTGTGGACTAAGCCTGGAGTCTTACTTTTTAGAAACCAGGCGGCTGCCAGGTTCCTGGGAGAGTGCGTCCTCCCTCAGAAATCAGATAGCTTCATTCTCAGATGTGTGTATGATCTGGTCCTAGAAAACTGGCAGCAGCAAAGTGTTGCCTTATTTCTTATCTCCCTTTTACGTTCTTCACAAGTTCTGCGAGTTATCTACGTGGCACAAGTCGAGGGAATACAGGGCCTTAGGCTGTGAAGGGGGTCACGTTGAGCATGCTTTGGGCTCAGAAGGAAGCGGGCCTCTTCCGTGGGCAAGTGGCCCCAGGACTCATAGTTCCCAGTTGTGCCTCCCAAATCCAAAGCAGCCGAGGTCAGAAGACGCTGCGCAGGCAGTTACAACAGTTGGAAGTGTCCTGAACTGACTTGTTCAAATTGCAAAGTCACGACTTTGAAGTTAGCACTTGTGGCTGATCACTCCTCTAGATAGGATTGAAACTTCCCTTATTTCTGGCTGTCTGGATATAATCTTGAGCTAGAAGTGTGCCTATAAACAGAAAAGATGGGTGGAATGACAAGTGTTCAATTGAGAATCTTCCCTTTTAAAGGATTGACGTTACTATATGTCACTGTTGCTAGATGCTAATGTTAAACAATGAAAGGTGTAGCCCTCAGGAAACCAGTTCTGCATTTGCATTGATATTGAGCGTTTTTGTTTTTATTTTTTCTCGGCTAATATACCCCATTATGTTTGGGTTTTTTTCCAGTTTATGTAGTTCTGAGTTGTCTGTTGTGTAGTTTGCCTTTTTTTTTTTAATTTAAAGAAAAGCATCTAATTTCTTAAGTCATACAGGAGAAATTCATTCAATCTTTGTTGCTAATTTCATTGTTTTTAAACCTTATTTAAAAAGTTCTGCGCTATTTACTTAGGTTATAGCAAAACTACCACGAAAGTATGAGAGAATTTTTTTAAACAAGTAGTCCTTAGTATATTTCAGAGTCAGTATAGTTACTTGGAATAGTCACATGTATTTTTGTTTCACACTTCTTAAATTTTTGTGTCAAATTGAAATATTGATTGACTGCTAACAGTGTGTCTACCTGGGCTATAAAAAGTGTTAATTGGATTGATAATATCTGGTCAAAGAGAGTAACCTGAGTTTTCTTACAGGGAACTGAGCTCTGCCCTCAACGTCTATTTTACAGCATTTCTCTTTTCTCTTAATAAGCATATAGGGTTTATTTTCTTCTCCAGGCTTTATTTTCTCTGAATTGCATGTCATAACAGTAAGCTTTGAAAACCTACCTTCTCTTTCTTGAGAAAAAAAAAATTCGGATTTTATTTAACTTTTGTTGAATGCAATCACTTAAGTCCAGTTTCATGTGTAAAGTAGTTACATGCATAGTATAAATGTTGGATGTTACTGTATGTTTATATCATAGTAGTAAAAGAGACACCATTTGAAGTCATTCCTCCAAATTAGTTGGGGTTTCAGGTTCTAAGTCTGTAAGGTGTTGACTAGAAAGCTTATTAAATGAATCATTGACTTTCTCTGTCATTAAAAACAATCAACCTGATTCTGTTTGTTACTTTTAGAAGAATATGTAAACTGAGCTTAGTTTGAAACTTGGGCTAACCTGACTCTGAGACAGATGCTACTGCAAAGTTCTGAGCATTGTTACATAGTAGCATAATCACTTTACTGCTCAATAGAGGATGCTACACTTATGTAATGTTTAATAAGTGGATATTATATATTTCCTGCCTCATCCATATAAGCAAATGTAATTTATCAAAGCAAAGAAAATCAAATTTTCAAGTCATTAAAAAGAAAATAAAATTATAATGAACCTCAATTATTGCCTTTGTTGCACACTGCATCATGTTAATAACTGCTCACACTGCTTTCAATTAATCTAACGCTGATTGCTTCTAACCTTCACTAAACAGTTTTGAAAATTGCTGTAGTTTAGCCTGCGACGCTTATGATTAGAGTCAACAATTTGAAATGGCCAGCTCACCTGATGCCATCGTCTCTTCTCCTCCAGCTCTCTTAAGGTCTGGTAAGTGTGTAGACCCCGAAAGGGTCACTTGGTACTTTTAAATACCTTTGTTTCTGAAGGTTGATGTCAACCATATGATATCATTTTGGTTTTATTTGCTCTTTGGTGGGCCTAAGCCTGGCATCGTCTCTGTTGTTGTTAGGCTGAAGTTTGTACTGTATGCTGAATGGCCTGTAGTGATGTTGTGTAGAGCAGAAGTGTGGAGAGGAGACCCTGTTCTGCAACAGCTCTGTGTGACCAGGGCCTGGGAGCCTCAGTTGTACAATAAGTACCTAAAAAGCTTCTTAAGTGATTATCATCTTCTTGCATAATGGAAATAACTTTTATAAATTAAAAGTTTTTGGTTAGTGTTACAATTATTTCTTCAATTACCTGTGAAGTAGGTTTTTTTTTTCTTTTCTTTAGAGAGAGAGGTGGAGGGATGGGCCGAGGGAGAGGGAGAGAGAGGATCTTAAGCAGCCTCTGTACCCAGTGCGGATCCTGACGCGGGGCTCGATCTCATGACCCTGAGATCATGACCTGAACTGAAATCAAGAGTCTGATGCTTAACTAACTGAGCCACCCAGGCGCCCCTGTGAAGTAGGTATTTTTATAAACAATTTCATAGACAGGAAACAGAAGCCCAAAAGGTAAAGCAACTTACCCCAAGTCTGAGACTATTATGTTTCAAGGCTATGTGCTTTGCCTTCCACCCCATGGCATCCTGGTATAAGGACTGGAGGAGACATTGGCACAGTGGCTCTTAGACTGTCATGTTGGTGAGACTCTTTGCAAGCTGGATGAAAGCTGATTGCTCCCCTGATGAGTCCCCAGGATTTGGAAAACATTTGCAAGGAAGTTCATGCATGCATGAGAGACCACGTTTGTATTCTCATTAGAAATTCAGGTCTTTGACTGTATCTAGTCTTCCTTACAGAAGTAGAAAAGCCTTTGTTTAGTGGCCACAGAGCTAAAATGAACACTGAAGTCTTTAGGGCTTTTTTCTGTATGTAGTGACCCACCTTGGTCATTTAAAATCTGTTCATTGTGTGAACACTCTGGGAGAAGCCTGTTGCCAAGAGGCTGCTTTTTGTCTCAGATATGCCTTATGCAATATTCAACCTCAGGACTCATTAACAGGTAAATGTGAGATGAGGCAGCCCAAACTCTGACAGTGGTTCCCCCTTTATCTCCATTTAGATTTTAATTCATGTTTTGGCAAGATTGAGGAGGAAAATCTTGAAATAGGAAGGAGCTTAAGGAAAAATCACAGACAGAAAAGAATGCTCATATTCAGGAATGAAAATGGTCCTTGTCTTCGGTTGTCATCTGCTAAATAACAAAATAGTATATAGTATATAACATTGACAGTTGATTTCTGGTTTAATCTTTGAACTAAGAGAACAAGAAGACATATATATCTTTGGACTGGGTTTTCTGTATTTTAAGCACGAAGGCTCTGTTTTCCATCTTGGCTTTCCTAATAAGGGCTTGGTGGGTTTCCAGCACTAGCAAATTCATTCAACAGTTACAGGGAAAGAGAATACTAAAGACATGCTTTTATGCATCAATAGTCCTGAGAATTTCAAAACATAAGAACTGTGCTTTAACATTACGTAGAGTGTTTGAAGGCATATACAAGAAGCATTTCCAGTACCGTATCATTAAATCGAAATAGAATGCACCAAGAAACAAAATAGAAATATACCAAACTTCACAGTTAAACCATCTTAAAAAGCTGATTCCTTGTGAATTACTTTCAACATTTACACTTTTTTTGGGGGGGGGGGTTCCTCTAACCAAAACTATTTAATAATGACTCCAAAAACTCCTTAAATCTTTTATCTGTTAAAATAAATACTCAGAGAGGTTTGCATTTATAGTTTATTTACTAATTGAGAAATACTGTGTTGAAAGTTATTTGTTTTCTCCTATTGTTGTTCCTTGGGTATTATCATTGTAGGAGAGTGTTTTAGGGAATAATTTCAGGGTTGCCTGAGTGGCTCAGTCGGTTGAGTGGCCGGCTTTTGATTTCAGCTCAGGTCGTGATCTTTGGGCCCTGGGATCAAGCCCTATGTCAGGCTCTGCGCTCAGCAGGAAGTCTGCTTGAGGATTCTTTCTCTGTCTCCCTCTGCCTCTCCCCCTGCTCATGCACTTGCTTTCTTTCTCTCAAATAAATAAATAAACCTAAAAAGGAATAATTTCATTTAACAGTATTTTGAAGCATGTCCTTGGTTGACAGTTGAGCTTTTCCCTGGTGCGTTTCCCTAGACACTATTCGATGTTACCAAAAATGAAAGCTAGTACCTTGCTTTTGGAAAATTAACTTCCAGTGTACCTAGATTATTTTATGTATTGTAACCCTGTTTATTCCTCCTGAATTTATTTCTATTTTGTCTTTGTTTTTACTCTTTACTGAATTTATTGTGTGTGCATGTTTAGTTGTGCTCTGACTGCTAATGTGTCTGTCTGTGCTGTGGTTGAATATAATTTCTTTTGTTTCAACTGCTTAAATCCAAAGAGATATCTGGAGGTCCAGGTTTTTCTTTAAAGAACCTTGGAGTAAGATGTACAAGACCATGAATTTACAGGCAAATTCCATCAGCAAAATAAGTTACTAAATTAAGAAAGGAGTGTAGCATCCAGTCCTCAGATTGCCTCCATTTTTCATGTGACTGCTACAGTTACAAACTGTTAGGTTAACATAGCTAGTCAGCAATAGCAGTCACATTGGTATTGCAGTTGAATTATCAGTAGTAATTGTTACAGCATTTTGTAATGAGCTAAGAAATGTCTTGGTGTTTTTACTTGTATTCTTAGATAGTAATTTTAAAAGTTACTCCTTCTTAAAATAAAGTATCCTATCTCTATCTTGGCTCCCTAAGTTTATCAGCATCTAAGTGAGTTTATCAGCATAAGACTTGAATTTTTTCCTGATTTCTTTTTAGGTTCTTTGATCAATTTCCTTTTATTTATTTGATTTGATGGGCATATCAGTACCTGGTAAAGTTTTGTTATATATTCTGGGCATAACTCAACTCTTTATATTATGTCTGATGCTCTCTTTTTTATTTTTAGGCATTATATGATAGCCTTGTTTTCAGCCTAATGTAACAGTCAATTAATCAAAAAGTTTCTTGTGGCTTAAAGATGTGTTATACCTGGGTTCTGGGACCGTTGCGAGTTATGGCCCCTTTTAAAAGACTAAGGAAAGAGTACACATTTTGTGTTCAGCTGAATCTCATCCTGGCTTTGTTGTTTACTATCTGTTTGATCTTGAGCAAGTTACTTTACATCCTTGAGAACTGGCTTCTTTCTCTATAAAAATAAGGGTAATAAAACCTACCTGGAAGGATTATTGTGAGAATTAAATAAGATGTTATATGCAAAACACTTGATACTTAGCAGCTGCCCAATAAATTTTAGTCCTTATCTTTCCTAACATGGTCTTTTATAATATTGCTGATAGGTATTTAAGAGTAGGACTTACACAAAAACAGATAAGGTTGCTTATCTCTCTCATTTTGATATGTCCTCTAGA
The DNA here is from genome assembly GCF_023065955.2 of Ursus arctos. Classification (NCBI taxonomy): domain Eukaryota; kingdom Metazoa; phylum Chordata; class Mammalia; order Carnivora; family Ursidae; genus Ursus; species Ursus arctos. The sequence continues at coordinate 6,241,855 of NW_026622863.1, forward strand.
GAGCCATTTGATTAAGAAAACTTGTCATGCTAAAATACTATTAGCTTGAATCAGATTGCCCAGAATCTAGTCACATTTGAGTCCAAGTCCATTTCATTTTTGTCAATAATCACAAGTCTAAAGACATTCTTTATGACAGTTTCCATAGGAAGTCCTGTCAGACAGCAGGGAGAGCAGTCATTATTTTATGTAGAGTTACGTTTATTTTTGTCTCATATTGGGTATGCAACGGGTTCTGTTCAAGTAGGATGGAATTTTCTGAAACACTTGTAAATTGTATCCTGCAGGGAGCTCTGATCTCTTCTTAGTAGGTCCTGCCCTGTAATCTTATAAGATTTAAGAAACAGAGGCCATATGATGTGGCTTAACTCTCCTGGCATGAATCTCATTGACCTTAAAGCTTACTTTCTTTCTGTATCATTATCCTCAGCAGAGATGATGCTTTAGATTCTATAAGTTGAAATAGTTTCATGAAGAGTACACTGTCTTGTCTCACTGTTTCCGATTGTTACAGAATACTCACATTGTGCATCCTAAAATCTATTTTCTTCTTGATGTTTTCTTTATCTTCAGTCTTCGTGAGGCAAGAGAAAGGATAAGAGGAACTTGCAGAATTCTTGATTCTGATCCAGGTGCCTACTTGAACATTTCCAAATGGGTATATGACAGGCATCTCAAGTGAAACCTGGCCAAAACCAAACTCCTATTTCTAACTCCTATTCCTACCCCAAACATGGGCCTCCCTTAATCTTTTTCATCTTAGTAAACCAAACCATTATTCTGCCAGCTATTCAAGCTAAAAATCCAGAGGTTATTCATTTTTCTTTCATCCTTTTTATTCAGTTCATTTGTAAATCCTTTCTGTTCCATCTCCAAAAATGTATACTAAAATGTGTCTGTTTTTCTCCAGCTGTACTCCTGCCTCCCTAGTTTAAGCCACTATCATCTCTGGTCTAAACTACTGAGATAGCCTGGAAAGAATTCACGTTCTTGTCTTACTACAATCTGTTCTCTACCCAGCAGTGAGAAGATTCTTTTAAACATGTAAGTCAGATCATGTCACTTTCCTGTGATAATTTATTACCGTTAAGCATAAAATCCACGGTCCCTTCCCTTGGGTGACCCAAGGCACCTGGCTGTTGCCTGGCTCTGTAATCTTCTCGTGGAACACTCCATTCCTCGCCCATTGCTCTTCAGCCATGCTGGCTTGGTTTGGTTGCTTAAGTCACAATTTTGTTTCACTTAGGCTCTCTGTGATAGTAATTTCCTCTGCCTGGAAAGCTCTCTGCCCTGCTGTTTGATAGTTTGTGCTTGTCCCTTCTGGTTGTCTTTTAGGTTCTCATCTTAAGCTTAAATCTCCTTAGAAAGGCCTTTTCTGCCTGTCCAATCTAAGTGGACCCCAGACACATCACTCTTAATTCTAATTCTCTGTAGTGCACTTATCACTATTTGGTATTTTTCTCTTGCCTGTCTCATATGAGAGAAGTGACTTCATCTGTTTTGTCCTCTCCTGCATCCCTAGAGCCTAGAAGAGGTCTTGGAGTATAATGAAAGATCAGTAAATCATACTGCTTAGAAAATTGTATTACTTATCACATCTGAGTCCCTCCTGCCCCTTTTGAGAGACAGTGTCATCGTGTGCTTAGTATATAGACTTTAAACTCATGCTACTAGGCTCAGATCCCAGTGTGATATTTATAAACTGCGTGAATTGTTTTTGTATCTACTTTCCCTCATTGGATAGTAGAGATAATAGTATATCCTTCATAAGTTCTTTTGTGAAGGTGAAATAATGTCTGTGAAGTACTTGGTGGTTGTAGTAGTGGTAATAATAATAACAATAAAGACTGTAATGTTGATGGTGACAGCAGTGACTATTTTAGTAGCTAATTTTTATTGAGTATTTGGTATGTGACCAGCAGTGTTCTTTTCAGTGCTTTTCATTTAAATCTCACAACAGTCTTTTGCCATAGGTACTATTACTTCTCTCTTGAAAAAAAAAACAAAACAAAAAACCACTGAAATAAACTCACATAAAGTCATGCAGCGAGGATACAGACTCTGGCAGAACCATTGCTCCTAACCACTGCTGCCTTCCCCTTGTTCATTATGCATAGTGCCTAAGTGTTCCAAAAATGAATGGCAGTGATTATTATTTGCATCTTGGTTATGTTCACCACTCTTCTTTCATTTCAAATTAATGTTTATGGGGTCTCTCTAATGTCATAGGAAGTTTGTAATATATAATATTGGTTTTAGAGAGCTCATAGCCTGATGGAATTTTATGCAGAGCTAAAGATGACTTTAATGCTCTTGTAGACATAGAATCTCTGTTTCTCTCAGACTCTTCTAGTTGTTTCCTACTTAATTTTGCTGCCTGTGGCCATCATCTGCCATTATATCATCTCTATCAAGTCTGTTCTACAAGTTCCTGTCTGGCTGATTTTTCTAAAGTAAAAGAACTGACCTGTTACTCCCTTGCTTAACACCACTCATCAGCTCTCCATCTCCTGCAGCATTAGTGTGGGACTTTAGTGAATTCTTCTCTGGAAGTGACATTTGAGCTGAACGAAGAAGTAGAAATCAAATGAGAAGTTAGGGTGAAGAGGATTCTAGGCTAGGCTCTTGGGGATAGATACAGCTGGACATTTGAGGAGCACTGAGAAGGCCAAAGGGCAAAGCATTGTGAATGACAGAAATAGGAGAGAGAAGATGGCTGGGATGGGCAGGGCATTGGAAGCCTTGAAGATACTTGGATTTTATTGTAAATGAGAAGGAAAGCCATTGAAAATTTGAGGTAATGCAGTGATAAGACTGAGTAACGTTTTATGAAGATCCTCTGGCTACTAAGTGAAAAATCGATTGGAGAGTGGGGGAAGGTAGGGAGCAGCTGATGGCAGAAGCCATGTATTATATGTCTCTGCCACTTAACACAGGGCACAGTGCCAGGCATGGGTCACCCAGTCCCTGTTGGGTGATGGATGTCTATGAAAGCGCAGATATTGACTCGGTCATCAGTCTAGATTTAGAAAATGTGATCACCTTGATTAGCATTAGAATCCATTTGCCATTTATTACTCAATTTTTGACTCAACAGACTGACTTTTAGAAGGAGGCCCAATTCAACAGATTTCCTATGTGTATATATATAGTAAATTCTTATAAATATGTGTCTTATTTTTATGTCATTTTAATCTTTGTCCATATTTTAAAATGACAGATTGGCCATTCTATTTCTGAAGAATAATCTCTAAAATTGTGCAGAGTTCTGCTGTATCTTTTCTTGGTTCAGGCTGGAAGATGCATATGGAGATTTGATTTACCTGTTAAGAGATCGTGGGTTCATGGCAGATATAAATATTTTATTTTTATTGGTACACACATAGTTAGAATATGTCTTTGATGAAGGGGGTTTATTTTCAAATCCCTAAGTAGAAAACAAATAACAGAAAATTGCAACTGCATGTTATATACTTGGTCTTGAAAAATTAGTGAGTGCTTTTTGATGATTCATTGTAGTTTCCTGTGATGTGTTTTTAATAAATCCACACTTGTTCTCATTTTTGTCACATTAGGCTTTGGCTACCTTGGTTAGAAGTGGTTTTTAAGAGATGGAAAAACTTATTCTTGTAGTCCTTTAAAGACAATTATTCCTCATTTTGAATTTCTTGATTTCATAGCTTTCTTCTCTTTCAGTTCATATTTCACGAATTTCTTGAGGAAGTTGCTTTTTATAGATGAACAGTGACTTCCAAAAATCACAGTGTGAATCTTAAGTGTATAATTGAAATTTGCTGTTTTTATACGTTCTGATATATATCTTATGTGTTCTTGTTTGTCTTTCAAAATATATATCTTAAGTGTATAATTGAAATTGGCCATTTTTATAGGTTCTGATATATGTCTCATGTGTCCTTGGTTGTCTTTCAAAATATACATCAGTAGTTTTCAACTTGTTATATAAAAATTTTAAAAGCTTATTGCTGTATTTGCTAATAAAGCAATAATCAGTAACCTCACACCATTTCCATGGCCTGCCTTTTTGGTCATTTAAGATTCAAGTCTTACAGCTCAGGACTGAATTTTTGAAAATATATAGATCCTAGTCATGGAGATGAACAGCCATGATGTTGTTTGGGTAACAGACTGAGTCTTATTGCTAAAGCTGGGAAGGTATTCTGACGAGGACAGGCACAGGGTTCGGGATTAGACAGTTGAGCTTTGGACAGTATTTTATCATAGAGCTTTGGACAGTATTTTATCATATATGTGTTCATTCCTGGTATATTTTGAAAACATTCATATCATCAGGTGCTTAACTTGTATTTTCTATTACATTTCTATCTTCCTTTTGCAGTTGAACCAGTGAAGAATTTTCTGTGTTTAAGTTCTTTTTCTTTATGTGGTTACGTTAATTTTTAAGCTTGGTCATAAATATCTGATGATTGCTTATAGTTATAAAAAATTAGTTTGTCATAAACGTGACCTTGGCTTTCTGTGGCTTTAAGCAGTGAACTATTTTTCCACGAAGTTTTCAGCTTATAGGACAGTTGTTTGTTTGTGTATGTAATACATCTGAAGTTTTAATAGTTTCTGATTTACAATGATTTCAGTCTGATCTTTTTTTTTCTTTGTCTTCTAAATATATTTCTTTCACGAATTTGCATCTGTAACCAAATGACAATTGTGCAGATTTAATTCTTCAGAAATTAAGGGTGAGGGAATAAACTGCTAAACTTAAAAAAGTGATCTCTCATTTTAAATATTTTGACATAAGCATTAACTGATGATATATTGTGATGATGGAAATTTTGGCATGTCTCAAGTAACTCTTGTGTGTGAGTGAGAGAGTATATGTGTGTATAATTTGACCGTAACCTTGCTATCTTAATGTAGGGTGGACTTACTATGTACTCTCTCCTTAAGTAAAAACAATATATTTAATAAGCTTTGAACAACAGAACATCCTATGGCCGAGTGATTTCAAAGTAGGCGGCACTGTTAGGTTTTTGTTTTTTGTTTTTCATCTCCCCCTCCCAAGTTTTTACTTACTTACTTACTTACTTACTTATTTATTTAGAGTAGGGGGAGAGGCAGAGGGAAAGGGAGAGAGAATCTCCAGCAGACTCCCTGCTGAGCACGGACGGCTCCATCTCAAGACCCAGAGAACACGACCTGAGCTGAAATCAAGAGTCAGAGGCCTAATCAACTGAGCCACCCATATGCCCCAGTCCTCTTAGGTTTTGACCAGTTCGGTGCTATAGATTTGGTTAGGTGACTTCATCTGGAAATTCATAGTAAGAAATCTGGAGCTCTAGAGAAAATATAGTAAACATCAATGAGGCTTTGCCTAATGATGGAGTATAGGAAATAAAGCCATGCCCCACTGGGAGACGTTTCAAACTTATAAAATATAATTTATTTAAAAATATTTTAAAAAATTCTTTAAACATAATTTTATTTGTTATTATGCTGTGTTTTGGTAGAGAGTATTAATCATTTCAATTGATACATTTCTGCTTAGATGGGAGTTTTTCTGTTCAAATTGAGCTCCTTACAAATATGGCTAATATAAGCTAGTTGATTTTAGACCTTTAGCTTTTGTTTGTTTTGTTGGCAGTGTTGTATGTAAGAAGTTATTTTTCTCTTGCTGCTTTTAAGAGTCTCTTTTTGTTGTTTGTTTAAGGATTTTATTTTTAAGTAATCTCTACACCCACTGTGGGGCTCAAACTTAACAACCCTGAGATCAAGAGTTGAGTGCTTTATTGACTGAGTCATCCAGATGCCCCTAAGATTCTCTGTCTTTAACTTTTGACATTTTAATTATATGTCTTGGTGTGGCTCTCTTTGGGCTTGTCTTAATTGCAGCTCTCTAGGCTTCCCGGATCTTGATGTCTATTTACTTCCCCAGGTTAGGTAAGTTTTCTGCCATTATTTCTTAAAATAAGTTTTCAGTCCCTTTCCCTCTTCTCTTTCTGGGACTCCTATAATATGGATATTATTCCACTTGATGTTGTCCCATAGGTTCCTTAAATTATTTGTACTTTTTCAAATAATCCCCCCCCCTTTGTTTGGGTGAATGCCACTGCCTGTCTTCTAGCTCACTGATCCTTTCTTCTACTATGTCTGGTCTGGTTTGAATCCCTCTAGTGTATTTTTTAATTCATTTATTATATTTTTTGTCTTTGTGACTTCTTTTTGGTACTTCTTGTTTTCTTTCTTTCTTTCTTTCTTTCTTTCTTTCTTTCTTTCTTTCTTTCTGTTTGGTACTTTTTTATAGTTCCTCTCTGTTGAAGTTCTCTCTCTATACACCCATTCTTCTCTTGAGTTCAGCTTTATGATCATTACTTTGCACTCTTTATCAGATAAATTACTTATCTTTGTTTCATTGAGGTTTTTTTTCTGAGGTTACATATGTTTTGTTTGGAACATATTCCTTTATTTTCTCATTTTATTGACTCTCTGTGTTTATTTCTATGTATTAGGTGAAATAGTTACCTCTCCCAGTCTTGGACTGGTTACCTCATATAGGAGATGAACCTTATGGTTCAACCTTGCCCTTGCCCTAGCTCAAACCTTTGTGATTGTCTAAGCAGTCTGATTTATTCTTGATAGGTCCCAGTTGAGGATGTGTCAAGACCTGTCAGTATTCCAAAGGGAGGGATCTCAGTCAGCATCTAGGTTCAGGATGAATGGGTGCCACACCCTCAGGCAGCAACCTTTAAAGTATGAAAATATATACAGTCTTTTAGGACTACAGTTATAAACCTTGCTAGCTCCTTGTCCTGGGCATCTGGAGGTGTCCCCTGGCAACAGTTGCAAAAATTCAGGCCCCAGACACATGTATGTGCTCCTTTCTGGTGGGTGTCAGTGAGCTCTAGTGAAGCTAAGGGAGTAAGCAAAGACAGTTTTCCCCAGTCTACATTTCCTGGGATCACCTCCATAGTCTCTATATATGTGGGAAACCTGACACTTGTCCCTCATGCTTAAGCTCCAAGACCAGTAAATAGGCCCTTTTCACAAAAACACTTGGGATGTGTTTCAGTCAGCTGTCTGTGCAGGGGCCTTTGGGTGGCAGGCTTATAATTATCTTTCCAATTGTTTTAGTCCCATGGGGCCCAGAAACACAAGCCTCCCTGGCCTCCAGAGCCAAGTGATCTAGGGGCATTCCCTATGTGGGCTGTGTGTACCTGCTGGCTTTGACAAGATAGCAGGGCTGCAATGCACCTTCCGGCTGTAGTGAGACAGCAGGAGAGTGCAAGGCCAGGGTGCTCCTGTGAGTTGTAGCAAGGAGCAGGAGGTGTAGGACCAGCACATACCTGCCAGCTCTACCAAGGCAGTGTGAGAATACAGGGCCGTGGTACACCTGCTCACTTTAGAAAGGGAGTTATAGACTTCAGGGGGAAAGGCGCACCTGCCAACTTAATTGAGACAGTGTGAGAGTGCTGTTACTGTGCATGTCCTCCAGCTCTAGCAAGAAGGAGGACTTAAGAATGGGCTAGCACTGGCACTATCAAGGTAAAGTGGGAGTGCTGAAAGGGTCCCCACCATTGCCTCTGTCCCTAGAAAGAGTCCCAACAGGCCCCACTCCTTTGTCAGACGCTAAGATTAGCAAATGAATTTCCACACATAGTATAGGCACTTTTCAAACTTGGTTTTGTGCTGCGTCATAGGGTGAGTGAGTCTGAGGGACCCCTGTATGACTGGAATCTCATTTCCCTGCAGCCCTTTGAGTCTCCTGGACAAAAACTGTTGGTTTTTCAAAGCCAGACATATGAAGGGCTTATGTCTCTAATGCAGGTCCTAAGGGTTGAGGTCCTGATATGGAACACAAATGCAAAAAACCACAAATGGAACAGAGATCCATTCTGATTTGGGGTCACTGCACTGGGGATGAGGTTTTTGGTGAGACCATGTCTCTACCTCACCAACCTACCTCAATGTGGACCCTTTATCATTTGTTTTTGAGGAGCCATTCAGCTAGTTTTCAGTTAAATTATTCCATATGCAGTTGTAGATTTGGTGTGTCTGTGGTTGGAGGTGAGTTCAGGATCTTCTTATGCTGCCATCTTAATGTGCTCCCCCGCCCCACCATGTGGAATCTCTCTATCAGTTTTTATCATTGTTTTTGTCAGTTCAGAGATCCTTGTGTTTGGTTATATTATCTTGTTTTCATGGAAATACATAATGAAGCTCAATTAATTTGTTATACCCACTTAATCCCAATTCTCAGTAGGCTTGTAGCTTTGATAATAATCATTTGCACAATAACTACAAGGATAAAAAAAATCCTAGCAGAATGTAAAGTTAATTATTATAATTTGAAGGAAGAAAAACCATTTAGGAATTAGGAATTATCACTGGACTCTTTCTTCTGTGTATTACACTATATAGTGTTAATATTTTACCTTACACCCGTATCAAATTTAAGCTTTTCCACAGTCTTATTTATCCTATTTATTAAATGTTTCTTGGATTTTTCCTCCCTTTTGCCTCCTTGCTGTTACTCTCTTAATTCAAGGCTCTTGAATGAATGTTTTAACCAAAACATTGGTTAAAATGGACTTTTAACCAATGGACTCTTGGGCCAAGGGCTCACCACTTAAACAGTCCTTCACAGTGCCAACAGAGTTATCCAAGATGCTCTTGCCTAAACCTTCCCAGCAGCTCTCCACTACCCAAAAGATAAAATGCAAACCTAGAACCTATTGTTTAGCATCCTCCATTGTTAGATTTCTAGATACCTTTCCATTCTCCCCTCCCTCTTGCGTTCTCTTCTGTGGTGCTACTAATCTGCAGCTCCCAGATGGGGCACTTTCTTGCTTGCTTCTGCACCTTTACAGGGAAGTTCCTTCTGTTTTAAATAGCCTTTCACTGAAAATTTGGTGTAGTCCTGTAATCTTTTATTTGGTTCCAGTGATCTCTTATCTTTACATATTTTCTGACTACCCCCTTCCTCTGCATCCCAGTTTTTGTTGAATTGCTCTATTTTTTCTTTGGCACCTTATACATGCTTCTTTTAGCTCTGATGTCCCTGAATTGACACATTTATATATCCACCTCCTTTATAGGTTATGAATTCCTTTAGGTCAGACTGAATTGGTTATAGTTTTATATCGGTAGCCTCTGATATATAAGCTTGGTGCTGAGGACTTAAGGTTGAATGAATCATACTAGAAAGAATTAGTTCAGTTTTGATACAGAATGAACTTGTCAGCACTGTATGTTGTCTAATTTCACCTTTATGTTTGGTAAATAAATTTTGATGAATTGATTTTCTAGCTGTTTTGATGAATAATACATTTTCATATTAAATATATTTTCCTTACTGGAGAAATCCAAAAAGATTCAAGGTTCAAATTCAAAAATGAAATCTAGTAAGCGAAGCAAAATAGTGACCTTAGAGTGTAGTAACTTCATGAGTTGGGCACTCTTTGATTGTTCTCTTCACTTGTGGACAGCATCTCCAGGGCTAGTCCTGCCTGGCTCTAACTGCCTTTGTTTCTTGCTTAAAAACCTTGAGCAATCTCTGTGTACTGAATGTTGCTTTCCCTGAAGGGAAGATGTAAGAAATCATATAGATTTTTCATCTATGTTGTTATCAAAATATCAATCATCAGTGGCATGTTTATTTTTTTCACATATAGAGAAGGTTAATGCTATTTAATTGGCCTTGTCTATCACAGTATAGACTTTATCTAAGATACAAAAAAATTTGAACTTGGCATTTAAGTTTCTGGAATATGGAGATGAAAGATGATGAAATGATACCCCCCCTTTTTTTAATGACACCCTTTTAAATGAAGTGGGAAGAAATTAGCTTCCTAAATGTTGCCATCTAGAGTAAGTACAAATTTTTCAGAATAAAAAATGATATAAAATATATTTCTAATAATACACTAGAGAAGAATCTCTCTTTTCATGGTGGACCTCCTTAAATCAAGTCTATCAGTTATTATATATGTAACTTATAGAAGAGAGCCCTTTTTATTGTGCACTGCAGATGTCTTGAACTAACAGAAGTAAAGGGAAATGAAATCTAGGTAAAGGGTAGGTGTGTCAGGTCTAATGTCTGAAACATAATTTACATGGCTAACATGGACAAAGTGCAGTGAGCAACACTAGAATTGCTTGAAAAACAACTTAATGCTTTGGTGAAAAATGTTAAAGCAATATTTCTGATTTAAATGTTACTTGGAAGCAAGTTATATATACTGCTGTGAATCTATGTTATTTTCATACTTAGAAATGAAATTTTCAAGAGAAGACCCTAAATAATAAGTATGTACTTATCTTTGTTTTGTTTTACCTGAAACAAACAATCAAACAAAAAACCAAAGTATACTTTAGTATTTAAGTCCTGGCTCTTCTACTTGCCAGCAGTGTGACTTTTGAAAAGTCACTTAACCTTAGTAATTTTGAATCTGTAAATTGGAAATAATAATACTACCTCCATAATAGGGTTGCGAGGATTTAATGAAACCATGTGTATAAAGCTGTTAACACAGTATGTTGCATGTGACAAATGCCCTAATAATGTTAACTGTTTTTATTATGATGCTGGTAATAATGACATTATATCATTCTTTACCTTTTTGATATCTTTGGGCTGAAAATAGATTTATGTTTTTATATTCAGTCTGGCATGTTGCCTATTGACACCTCATGTTAAGCATGGTGTTTGGGTATTCTGGTAAATTATATTTACATTAAGTAGTGCCCTTTTCCAGGATATAGAGGCAAAAATAATTAATGTAAATTAGAAAAAATTAGACCCCTGAAGAGGGAGTCAGAAGATCTTATTTCTGGTGTTAGTTCTTCTCTTAACTAGCCCTTCTCTCTTGAGCAAATTGTGAATTTCTTCCATAAAATAAGGGACTTAGACCATATGCTTGTTTCCATTCCTTTCTGCCTCAAAATATTATGTCTCTTGCCCATTGACTTCAGGGTAGTCAAGGGAGAATATTTATAGGGTTTCAGAACCTAGCTTGGGTGATTTTTAAGGCAGATCTTACAAGAGGGGGAACTGGTTAGGATTGGGCAGAGTTGATGATATGATAGCTTTGGATCGGTTATTACAGTGATTCAAGGTCTTGGAGCAAACCTCAGTGAGCAAGATGTTACTCTTGATATTAAGCTGTTTTAATTGGTTCATAGGCATACCTGCTAGGGGTTGTAGAATTGGATTTTCCTAAGACAACAAAGCTGCTAATTGATTTTGATCCCCTTTGCTTCCCTCTCTTTCCTCCCCTATCTTGTTTTTTGCAAGATGGAGTTACTACCTCTGTAGAGTCTTGGATCTCCTTAAAATGGAGACTGTCATTCAGCAGGTCTGAAAGTCTGCAATTCTGGCAAGCTCCCAGGTGAGGTCCTGCTGCTGCTGGTGGTTGGATTACCATTTGAAGAGCAAAAGTCTACTAAGTACCATACTTGCTGAGCAGCAGCTTTTTTTTGTCATCTTCATCTCTTCCCTGCCTTGCATTGTAGACTCTAGATTTTGGACTCTGAATTAAGCATCCTTATGTTCCCGATCTTGAACTTACTTTTTGGATAAATATGTCATTATCAGCATCCCTGATTCCCATTAGGGACAACTCCATAGTTCTGTAGCCTGCTTTCACTAGTATGGCTCTCTGCCTCTATCAGTTTTGTGGTCTGCTCCAGGCTCTGACTTTTGCCTGGATTTACCTGGACCAAATCATTTTACTCAGCTGAACTGGGGCATTTAAATTGCCAGTTCAGATCTCCCATTTTGAGGCTATTGCTGTATATTAATAACATAAGTTAAATTTTCCAACAGATGTTATTGAAAATGATTGGGTATTATTCACTTTTCCTTCTAGTCTCTTTACCATACATGGTTTCAGTAATTATATTTCATGATCCCTTCTGTGTCCTGAGGATCATGTAGTCTCCATTTCAGGAGGCAGCTCTGTTCAGGAGGCAGCTCTGTTCAGGATGCAATGACCCTCTCCATTTTTAGAGAGTTGCATAGCCAATTGAATGGAAATGAGAGGCATAATTGGTCAGCCCTGGAAGTTAGGCTGATTTGTTTTCCCCACAATCCAGTTTATTTTCCCCAAGTATTTCTTTGAGAAACTGAAGTGCTGATTGTTTTGAGATCTTTGCAGGTGGTGGTGGTGATTCTGCAGGCAGAGGTGGGGAGCGGGGTGGATTTGGCCTTTTTCATATCCCATGCAGTTTATCGTTTAAAGCAGAATGATGTCAGTTAACACTGACTTTAGATTTTTTTTTTTCTAGGCATCCTTATAAGATAATATTCAACAGTCTTATAGAATGAACATAAAATGAGGGTAGGTGCTTCAAATAATAGACTATAATTTTGTTTGACAAGGAGAGGAAACAGCAAGCAGTCTTCAAATTAACTACAAAAACCATCAAGTTCAAGGCTGATTTCCATTATGGTTTCATGTTACAGTAGTAGATTAGTTTCATTTGCAGTAGTATAAGCTGAATACCTTAAATATCCATTGTCATGACTCCAGTTTTCATTGCAATTTTTTGCTACAATAAAATCCTTATAACTAAATTATAATGCAAATTAAAGTACAGCAAAATTTTGATAGTCTTAGTGTTCACCCAGAGTTACATTCTTTCAGTTTTGTATTACATAAAAAACTAACAGTCCATAAAACATATGGTAAAGTTAGTCTACACTTAGAATAGACATGAAAAATTTTAAGCCAAAGTAGACGGCTTGAAAAGTGTATTGCTTAGTGAATACACTTAGAACTTAAAGAACGCCTATTCTGGAATTCCAGTTCTATAATGTTAAACATATGTATTAGAAAGTAGATTAATTTACATTTTAATATCTTCATTATTGCATGCGTGTGGCAGCCTAATACTCATCGTACCCTTCTTTTTTTTTTTTTTTTAAGATTTACGAGAGAGAGAGAGTGTGTGTGTGTGTGTGTGTGCACAAGCAGGCGGAGGGGTGAAGGAGAGGGAGAGAAATCCTCAAGCCGACTCTGTGAACTCCAGGCCCAGTGTGGGGCTAGATCTTATGACCTGAGCTTAACCTACTGAGCCACCCAGGTACCCCACTCATCCTACACTTCTTAATGAGATTTGATTTTACTCCCAAGGGTCTTAAGTTTCCTTTGTCTCCCCACAGAGAGCGTGCTTTTCTGGGGTGTTTGACAATTGGCCCTATTTAGACTTGGGGGTTGGTAGTGATCTATTAGTGAAATTAAGATTAGCTCTGAATAGTCATGCTTCAGAAATTATTCATTTTGGTTATAAAATTTTATTAAAGACCTATTAGCGTCACTCCTATGTAGCAGAGGGTCATATTTCAGTGGAATTTACCCTAAGTAATTACCCTAAGTAATGCTTTTTCTTCTGGTTAGAGAAGTTGATAATCTTGGCTTCCTATAGCACCTGCACTTGGCACTAAACTATGTATAGCAACCCAAGGGTACTTTAATATTACATTTATAGTTCGAATTCCACTCAGTTATCTTTTTGCTGTTTCTTAAAAGTTATTGATTATGTAAATTGCTGATTTAAAATCACTGTGGAGCATCCATCCTTGCATCAATCAACATGTTAACCTGACAAAGCCAGTTAATCAGGCGTTCCTTGATTTCTTCTTTTGTGACCAATCCTAAGCTAAGTGCTGGAAGAGATTCAAAAGTTTAAGGATGGAAGAGGGAAGACAATTGGTATTTAATATACACTGTGCTAGTTGCTTTATACAAAATATTTACTTTAAGTCTCACAACAACTGTGGGAGGTTATGTAATTCTTCTCACTTCACAGGTGAGAAGACCTAGCTCAGAGAGAGTCTGAGTCTTGAAAGATGCAAAGTGACACAGCTGTGATTGTAGCCCAGGTCTGTCTGTTTTCAAAACCCATGTTCTTTTCATAGCCTCTTAGATTTCAATACATTCTTCATTCAGGAGTTTCCTTACACTTTGGGGATTGAGGAGGAGGGGTGGTATAGAGCAGAGAGACCTCCCTTTTCCTTGATTGAACTTTGGGGTTTAGCTTTATTCTCTAAAGAGTGAAAGTTGGCTTTTAAAAGATGTGGCTTGGATTCCATACAAGAAAGTTTGGTCAGTTAATAATTTTATTGCAGGTGGGTCTTAACAGAAGGCAGTTCATTAACACAGACCCTTAGGACAGCCTTGGAACAAATCCCCAAAGTCTGAGGGTTTAGTGTAGGAAATGGCAGTGCCATCTCTGCCCTGTTTTACTTAGTGATCTAAGTGTCACTGCATTTTGGTGAGAAAATTAACAGCTTTCATTATCTACAAACTTTATTCTGTTTTTTAGTAGTCTTTCTAGTTTTTATTCTGGTTGTGAATGTTTTTGTTATCATGGTAAGCTTACTTTGCTAATTCATAGTTTACAGTGGGTTTTTTTTTAATTAACAGTTAAGACTTCCTCTATTCATGTCTATTGTGTAAAGTGTTAATAGGGTAATTTTTAAGTAGTTGTAATGACATTCATATTAAATGCATTTCTGAACTTTACCAAGACTAGAAATACAGACCAAGCTTCATCAAAATGTAAATGATAAAGGGAAATGGTTCAGTTCCACTTTTCAAAGTGCTGAATGGCTTGAAATTATTTCTTTCAGACTTGTATATAATAACTTGTGACATAGCATAATGCTTAGTATCACATGTTTTTATCACTCTAGTAGCAGAAGACATAATAAAGTTAAATATTTCTTGTAAAGACTGGGAATGGTATAGTGAAGTTCTTTTTCCCCCCTTGGTGTAATTCGATTAATATTGAACTAAACCGCTGTCATTTTAGTCTTTGAGGTTTGGAATTTAAAAATTTTACTTGTAGAATAAGTATGAAATAATGACTCTGGGTTTCTCTGGAGAAATCTCATATGTCCAGATTAGCATTATCTTTCATAAAGTGACCCACTTGTAAGGCTATATACATTTATTCTAGTGATCAAATCATTTTTTAATCATATCTTTTTATGGTTTCATTCAGATCCTTCTTTATGAGCAACGGAAGAACAGAACAGAATACAAGAGTAGAGTCGAACAAGTTAAATTACTTTGTGGTCACAGCTTAGGTTATCGATTAATGGGTCTTACTTAGCTTCATCTGCCCTGATGAATCATTTTATTCATTGCCACTGATTATGAGTAAATTTTGGCAAATTTTAGATATCAGAAGATATTAATTTCATTTGTTCAATAAATATTTATTGAGTGCTTACTGTATACCAAGCACTATTGGCACTGGGGTTAAAATGGTGAATGAAACAACTACTCTCGAGAAAATTTAACAACTTGTGCCACTTTTGAATGCATTTTTTCCCCCCATGAAGAGGAGTTCCAAAAACTTTTTAAAAAGATTAGAATTGTTGGAATATAGCTCTGACCTCACAGAAATCATACGAATTCATGGTACATTATGACAAGGTATTCTACTAGACTATAAATAAGAAAGGAAAATGAAATAGCTAATTGAGTGATTGGTATTCATAAGGTCAACACATGAAACATCAACTGGATTTAATATCCTTAAATAGATTTTATAGGCTGTGCTCCTTTTATAAAGGTCACTGGAAGAACTTAATACCTTTTTATTAAAAATAAAATGGGAATAGTGGAGTGGCCTTTTCTCATCTTATTTGGATAAGTTGAACAGGGAAATTTTATTTCATTTCTATAAAGCTGTGTTATTTCATATTTGCCATTTCATATTTTACATTTAAAATATGTTTCTTATCTTCCTTGCCGGCAAATGAGAAACATGCAGATTTAAAAAGTTGAGGGTTCAGATGAACTGTGAAAATAAATTTGGATTAAAAATATACATGTATGCATATATACACATTTATTATTTGGAGCAACCTCATAATTTCGAGGTTTCATAGTATAGGGAAAAGACCACACATACAGTTTGTCTTCAAAGAGCCCTGTGGTCATATTCAGTCTGCCATGTAATGACTTCTTTGTGCCTTACTTTAATGCCAATCTCAGAGCTTGTCAGATGATGAAAAGGGATAGTATGTATAAAGTATCTTGTACGATGCATAGGAGTAGGCATTCCAAATTTCCATTTATCATTTTTAAAAATTATATAAGTAGTAAATGAATACCGTCTTTTTGTTGTTGTCGTAGAGTGTGTGAGCGTCTGCGGGGCACAGAGGAAGAGATTCGTAAGCAGGCTCCACGCTCAGTGCAGAGCCCAATGAGGGGCTCAGTCTCATAACCCTGAGACCATGGCCTGAGTGAAATTAAGAGTCAGATATTTAATCAACTGAGCCACCCAGGCACCCCTAAATGAATACCATCTTATATAATATTTAGACAATCAGAAATATAGAGCGTAAAAATCACCATCTCCTCCTGAGTAGTAATATTTTTAAAAGTTTGGTGTGTATCCTTTTCGGGCAGTTTAAAGTTATCTATATTAGTTATCTATATTGTATATACATTTATAAACATCTCATATGTATAATTATTTTTGCTTAGTTTTGTGAAAAGTAGCATCACACTGTAAATCTTACTCCATGAGGTTACTTTTTCACACTATTTTTTAGGTTTTTCATGGTGTTACAAGAGATCTACCTCATTGCTTTAAGCTGTTTCAAGGTACTTCATTGAATGTAGGTGTCATAATTGATTCATTCCCCTACTGGGGGTACATTTATTCCTTAATATTTTGAATTTCTGTGCATGATGGAACTGAGCAGTAAAGAAAATCATGGTTTAAGTTTTGTTTTTTTTGTTTTGCAAGGAGATATTGGTGATCTTGAAGGTCCTCAAAGTGTGGAGTCGTGTATAGTATATTCAAATCTTTTAACTCTAAAAGTTAACATGTGTACATTCTAAAGTTAGTAAGAGAAGTTTTCCAATTTGTCTAATTATGGAAGTCTGAAGAAGTGGGACTTAATCGTTAAATCAGATGTTTAACAGGAGATAAGGTAGCTTGTGAGAAGAAAATTGTAAAAGGGGTCATCAAAAGTTTTCTGAGACATATTTTTGTCATCTTTTTTCCTTTTCCTTCCTTCCTACCAGATGTTACTGCCATATACTACTTACTAGGTATGGCGCCTATCATCGATCAGCTTCCTATGTAGTATAATACATTAATTAAATAGTGAAAATAAAATGTATTGTGAGAAAGAAGAGCTATAATTAAGGTATTCACAAAATGTTGTAAGAATGCAGAAGATGGAACAATTAACTCTGTGGGAATTCAAGAAGACCTCTCTCTGATCATGTGGTTCATCCAGTTCAGTTCAATAAATATTTATTGAGAACCTCTTAGGACTAGCATCAGGGATATAGAGTGAGAATGTATCGGAATAACTTGTCCCTTCTATAGTAGTATATTTCTTGTTTTTATCAGTGAAGAGTAAAAGGGAATTTTAAGATGAAGAAATTATCATCTGAAGTTAAAGATGTAACTTGAATTTTAAAGTTGCTTGAAAATATGTTGTATCAAATATAGGTTTATAGGTAGAATAACATATAGATTATTATACTCTGAGAACTCTTGCTATCTTGGCAGCCCCAAAATTAATGTTTTAGTAATTTACCAATAAACCACAGGTTTTTATCAGTAATTCACTGAAAAACCACAAAGGTTTGCATATATTTTGTGTGTTCGTATACAAGGCTGTCTGGTTGCTCTCCCATGCCTACCTGCTCTAGCCTTTCCTGTCCTCCTCACCTTTCCTACATGCATATTGTGAGTACAATGAACATACAGATCTCATGAAACTATTGGGCTATTTGACCCTCTACAATACAAGGTCTTCACATTCTGGTTAGTTCTTAATTATCTTGTGGAACGTATTAGCTCTTGGGATTTTGGTTATTTACTGCTTCTTTGTATATACTTTCTTAGTACCTTGGAGTCTTCAAAAACTACTTCTTAGGCTTTCAGAGACTTGTTCCTGACTGAAAAGTCACAACTCTTAACACGTATTCTATCTATACAATTAGCTGCTTACCCTGAGCCAAAGCAGGAGAAGATTCTAAAGTTGCAATCATTAGAATGAGTGAACTTCAACTTGCTCTATTTCCGAAGTAGGACATTCATTAATAAAACACAGATGGAAGATACTGATTGATTCTTTCCTTGGGCTAAGGTTTTACTTTCACAAATTTTGTGTATTTTCTGCTAGAACCCAAGACCCATAGAAAAATGAAAATGTGCTGTTTATGTCTTAATTTTGTGTCAATATTCAGTATTGAGTGCTACATAAAATACTTTTTTAAAAAATCAATATAAATTGCCTGAAGCAATGATATTTTTAGAGACATTAATGCGACTACACGTAAAGCGGACTATTGTTTAAGCTATTGTAAGCATCATGTGTTCCAGATAGGTTTGAAATCTTGCATAAAATTGTTATATCTGTGACAAAATATAAGTTGGCCAAATGCTACATTATTAGACACTAGAGTTTTTAATATAGCTTTTGAAAATTAAGTTATATTATTTCAAGAAGAAATGTTCTATTTGAATCCCATAACTTGGGATAGTCTCTGCTTTGAAATTTATCCTAAATTGAACCAATTTAGGATAAATGGATCTTTCTATTCAGTATTCTGTAACCTAAAAAAAAAAAAATTGAACCAATTTGATCTTTTTAAAAGTCTGGACCTCACTATTTATTTTAAAAGTAGTTTAGGGACACCTGATGGCTCCGTTGGATAAGCGTCCAACTCTTGATTTCAGCTCAGGTCATGATCTTGGGGTTGTGAGATCAAGCCCCATGTAGGGCTCTGCTTTCAGTGAGGAGTCTGTTTCTCTCTCTTCCCCTCTTCCTCTGCCCCTTCCCCTGCTGGTGCTGTCTTTCTAAAATAAATACAAAAATAAAAATAAAAGCAGTTTAGGGGCTCCTGGGTGGGTCAGTCGTTAAGCGTCTGCCTTCGGCTCAGGGCGTGATCCCAGCGTTATGGGATCGAGCCCTGCATTGGGCTCTCTCCACTGGAAGCCTGCTTCTTCCTCTCCCACTACCCCTGCTTGGGTTCCCTCTCCTGCTGGCTGTCTCTCTCTCTGTCAAATAAATAAATAAAATCTTTAAAAAAATAAAATAAAATACAAGCAGTTTAGAAAACAAATTCCCAATGAATGCAATACCTAACTGGGAAAATTTTTTTACATAATAAAAACTTAGCAGAAAATTGAGGTGACTCTGTATGTAACCTAGGCGCTATCAAAACCCTCTTTATTTTATTATTTTTTAAGTTTTTATTTAAATTCTAGTTAGTTAACGTACAGTGTAATATTAATTTCAGGTGTACAGTATAGTGAGTCAGCACTTCCATACAATACCTAGGGCTCATCACAAGTGCACTTCTTAATCTCCATCTATTTCACCCATCCCCCACCCACCTCCCCTCTGGCAACCATCACTTTGTTCTCTATAGTTAAGAGTCTGTTTTTTGGGTGCCCCCTCTCTTTTTTTCCCCCCTTCCTCGTTTTGTCAAAAATCTTTTTAAAAGAAAGGGAAACTAAAACCAAGTGAGGAAAGAGGTATATTTGACTCTTGAAAGTTTTTATATTGTAGTGTTGGTATGCTAATGAAAACGCAAGGGAAAATATTTGAAATGAAATATTAAATAGCAAATAAAATATACAAAGAGCTTTTATTTATTTATTTATTTATTTATTTTAAGATTTTATTTATTTATTTGACAGAGAGACAGCCAGCGAGAGAGGGAACACAAGCAGGGGGAGTGGGAGAGGAAGAAGCAGGCTCATAGCAGAAGAGCCTGATGTGGGGCTCGATCCCATAATGCCAGGATCACTCCCTGAGCTGAAGGCAGACGCTTAACCGCTGTGCCACCCAGGCGCCCCTAGAGCTTTTAGAAATTGATGACAAAAGCACTAACAAAGCAATAGCAAATGGCAGTAGGGTTTAGGCAATTCGCAGAAGAGCAAATCCAAATAGCCACTTTGCAAAGATTTTCAGACTCATGAATTATATGAGAAATAAAGAACAAAAGTGAGACACTATCATATTAGAAAAACTTTTTTTTTTCTTTGAGAGAGAGCTTAAGCAGAGGGGCAGAGGGAGAGGGAGAGAGAGAATCCCAAGCAGACTCCATGCTTAGCGCATATCCCAATGCAGGGCTCGATCTCATGACTCTGAGACTGTGACCTTAGCCTAAATCAAGAGTTGGACACTCAACTGACTGAGCCACCCAGGTGCCCCTGGAAAAACTTTTAAAAGAATGGAGCACTTATATCTAGTAGGAATATGAATTGTTTTAGCCTTTTTTAAAAAAGGCAGTTTACCATTATTTTGTAAAAAGTACATTTATTGCTGAATTTAATACTACTGGGAATTCAGAGTAAAGGCAGGCAGACTTCTTCTATAAAGGGCCAGATGGTAAAAATTTTATGCTTTTGCAGACCATTTGGTTTTTGCCACAACTGCTCAAATCTACATGACATCGCTGAATGCAGTGTTGGAAAGAGACATGTTGTAACATGCTGTTGCGTAGTATTTCCAATGTACAGATCTATAGATATAAATCAAGAGTCTATATGATAGTAAAAAGTGGTAAAATTAGGAAGTGATGAGTTTTGAATATTTAATACCTTTGTTTTTAATAATTATCCAGTTGTAAATTTTTATAATTTAATTTTCATTTATGTGTTTCATAACCAGCTCCCAGAATTCCTGAAAATTTAATACTTAACTCTCTCCAGCCGGTATTACTTGGTTCTAGGAAACTACTGGCTGTATCTATGTATAAGGATGTTTTGCAAGATTGTTTTTGATGGCAAAAATAGAAAACAAACTATATACTCACTGATAGATGAATAATTGAATAAGTCATACTGTATTAAAACCCTGAAATCAGTCAAAGAAAGAATCATTGCCTTTTTTGATTTCCATGTGTATTGTCAAAGGAGAGGAACAAGAAACAAGGAAGGGTCTATTTCATGACTCCATTTTTATAAAACAAGCAATGAAAGACTCTTCCCTCATTTATGCATATATGTTTTATTATATACATATGGAAAAAGTATGGTTACCTGGGAATGAGGACAGAAGAGGGCAAGAAGGGAGATAAGGGGGGAAAAATGATACAAACAGCACATACATGTAATGACTCCATGTGTGGTAAATTTTATTTATGTTTATAAATATCACTTAAAAATGCTTGAAAGGAATGTACCAGAACATTAATGATGCCTATTTTAGGCTGGTGTAATGTTGTATTTTTTTAATCTGAAATTATTTTAATTAAGGGAGAAGATCAGAATCCTGTAGGCCTCTCTGAGGATTTAGATTTACAGTAAAATTCCCTATCTCATGAAAGGGCATACTTGGATCAGTGTTCAGTAAAATTTACCCTGTTAGGTATATACTTTCTTCACCTAAACCTTTTCATGTGTATCACTTCAAAAACCCCTTGGTATGTAGTATCTTGTTTCATAAGACAGATGTATAAGTTTTGGAGCTATGATGATGTGTCTACAGGTATGCATCGATGTTTATGACTTTGTGTTCTCCTAGATTTCAGTTGTTATCTTCATATTCAGATGGCAGTTCATTATTTGAAATTGCTGTTATTTTCAGAAATTACACTGCAGGAGTTTCCTGTTCTCTCAGCCACACAGGGGGACTGAATTTTCCTATCCTTTGTCTTTTAAGAAACTCACTACTCTAATTTGTGTTACTCTTATTCAAAACCTTATCTTACCTTTCCTACTAATCTGTGAGTCCTGGTAGCCTACCAGATGTGTGGTCCAGAGTTTTATGCATACTCTGCATGTATTAACTGAATGCATAAATAATGGTATTTATCTTAGAGTATCACCGTACATGGAAAAATGATAAAGCTACTTAAGGGTTCATGAAAGTCTTGATTAATAACATTTTTATATATACCCTATTAAAGGGCTTTTAATCATATAATGAAAAATTGTATGCCCAAATAATAGACTATTGATATTGTTTTGGTTTGCTGATCTGTTTTCCACCTTGACTTCCCTTTTGAGTCCTCATTTTAATTCTTTCAGTGGTTGCTGTTTTGTGATTGCTTAAAAGCCTCCTCATAACACCAGAAACCTTCTTGGTGTTTTACAGTGCCTCTACATAAAGGTACATAAACTTTGTTTTTGTCTCATGGAAATTTCTTAGAAAACTCCTTGCTTAATCTCCTAAATAATAACCCTTTCCTCTTTCATGATAAAGCTAAATATTACTCTTTAAGGAATAGCTTCTGCCTCTTCTTGTAGTGTTCTTTGTCAGCGAATGTCTTTGGCAATAATGTGTTCTGAGATGAAGAGTAGATTGAGTATATTTTTCTAATAGCGAGACAGTTGACAGGGAAAAATTAGATCAACATGTTTAAACTTATTTTTACAAATTGGAAAAAGATAATTTTTATTTTGCTTTGTGATGTTTGAATGTAGGCATGATTCAACTGGGAAAAACATGAAAAGGAAAAATTCACATTTAAAAACTTCATTTTGAACTCTACACATTTATTAGTATTTTCTGTAATTTTGCCTCTTTTTCATTGTCTTTGGGAATTCATGCTCTATTGATTGCTTTCTCCTCCACACTTTTATTCGTGTTGAAGCTTTTCAGGTGTCTAATTCTTGTTTAAAGTGTTGTCATTGATTACTTTTCCTTTGACTTCAGATTTGTGGTACTGTTTGCCATAAATTGTGTGGAACATCCTTGTTTAATTTTACACAGTTACTTCAGAAGCAATACATTGGTGATCATTAAAATGTTAACATTTATCTAGGCAAGCTGTTCTTAATTCACCATGGGCTTTCTTTGAAGATATAAGAAAGTACAAGAAAATATTGATTCTTGGTGAGTTAGGTGATGTTACTTTTATACTTTTTTGCTATGCTTTGAACATCTTCTCTTTTAGCTCTTACTGCATAGGTATTTATATTCCTGAAAAGTATTGTTTTCCTTTTGTTTATTTATTGTAGCTTTTATGAAACTCCATTGGTGATTTCATTGAGAAACATTAGGTAACAGAATCATTTTAGTCTTTTTGGGAGTTGAGGAACACCTTAGATGTAATAGCACTTTTAAAAATAAATATTTTTTACCCTAAAAACCATGATACAGTGACATTAGAACAATCTTTCAAAATAAACTCACCTACAATTATTATGGTAGATATGAAAGTGGATTTCAGTTTTGCATATTGTACTTCAAGTTTTATGCATGTGTACATGTATTGCTTTACCTATATGTGTTGAAAGCGTATGTAACTTCTGGTGATTTTTTTCTTATATAAAGCAAAATATTAGCTATTCTAATAAATAAAAATAGAAATATCATTCATCCACAGTCCTTCCACCCCAGCAAATGTGTCTCCTTTAATCTTTGTATATATGTATTCACAATTTAAAACTTGTGATGATTTGCACCTGATTTTATTTTATTAATTATTGAATGAGCTTCACGGAGAGGTTGTAGACTCACAGAGCATAGCACCTGACTTGTGAGCAGTGGCCACATCACTTTTTCCAGACTGCTAGGCTGCGCATACACTTATATCTACCCAGAGCTATTGAATGCAGGGAGGCAGAGGGCACGGCCGGGTCCTTGCCTCTTGTGCAGGAGTTTCTGATGCTTTCCTGTCTAGGTTGGTAGGTCTCCCCACTCTTCCCTGTGGGGCCATTCTGGTTGATGTCATTGTCTTTTTGAGAAAATCTCTTCACTCAGGTCATTTCATATTCCTGTTTTGATGTGTAAGTCATCTCTCTTTCCAACAGAAGATAATGATATTATTGCCTTAATGTATAGATCTTTCTTTTCTTCCTTCATAATGTTTATTATCTCCCTAAACATAAAGGGATTCCAAATACCTTGGCTTTATACTAGCATACCGGACATAGCACTTTTATGAACATAAATGCTTTAATTTTTTTTAGAAAAAGATTGTTAATGCATGCCAACACATTCCCCTTCCAACCCCAGGTAAATTTAGGGCCACTCTTGTGCTATTTTGTTAGGCTATATGACGTATATTACCTGAATCCAGAGGTGGATTAGTTGTGACCTTGGGATGTTTATAATTTCTGAGTGCTTTTAACAAGAATGAGAGACAGTACTTAGTCTGATGGCTGAAGGTTCAGATGTCTTCCTTTCAGTCAGTAGTTGAGAATGTACACTAGTCAAGTGAACAATTTTCTGTATCCATTTTGTGGCAAATTATCATAATTATTGTGTATTCTGTAGCTTTTGAGCAGTAGGCTCTGCTAATACCTTGGAGTAGTTTTCATGGCTGAGAAGTTGAAATGGTTTCTGCTTTAGTCCAGATAATAAGGCATGAGTTTTATCTACCTAAGAGAAAGCGGAGGCTTCAGAATTTCAGTATGAAAACTATCTGAATATTCATGGAGTGGATGACTTTGGGACATGTGAGCATTATCTTTTTCCTTGAGGTTTTTGGGATATGATCATTTGACAGAAAATTGCCTGATCATGAGCGTGAAGAATAAGGTTTGGATTTCAGGACATTTAAGTAGATATTTTTCAAAGGGAACTGAAATTACTGCACTTGTGACTAGCACATAAGTATTATTGGTATTTGAGTTGTTGGGACCATTGTGTACATATGAGTCAGTTAGATTAACTGCCAGGGGTGAGGGTGGGGTTTCCTAACATTTAAAACCCTTCTATACTTGTTACAAGGGCGATTTCTTCTCTCTCCTTCCCCCACCAAAAATTTGACCAGTAATACAGTGTGGTAGTTCACATATAAAAATGAAAATTAGATTGCTAACTAGTGCTTTTTCATTTATTTAGAAGTTTTCTTTGTTTATCTCAATGAAAATGATTGAATTTGATGGGTTTTCATTTTTCTTTTAGGCTCAGTTTATGAACCTCTTAAAAGCATTAATCTTCCGAGACCTGATAATGAAACTCTGTGGGATAAATTGGATCATTATTACAGAATTGGTAAGCAAAACTTGAGGAAAACATGTCCTTAGGTAGTATCATTAGTATTTACTCTCCTATATTGCATATATTATGTGCACGATGATATTCTTTCATTTGGATGTTGGGGTAGTTTCATTGCTGAAGCAGCTATATACTCCAATTGCATATTGATACTGGGACTATAAAAGAATTCCAGCAAGTCGTCTGTCCCTTGAATAATTTTGAAACCATCACCAATGTCCTCTGTGTCCTTTTAGCCCTCCTAAACATTACCAGATTTGAGAACTAGAGGCATTTCTTGATTACTAGTTGCGTAATGATATTGTAGAAGTATTCCTTACTCATTTACCTATACACGGTTCCCAAGTGTTCCTAAGCCTTTTATATCTATTTCTAATTCATTGAGATACAAAAGATAATCTCAGGTTACTGTTACTAATAACAGGCCCCTATTTTATTTGTTATTGTTTGTTTTGCCAAGAGCAGCCTGGCAGATTTTATTTTTTCATGTGAGTAATCGACTTTGAGATATGTATACACAGGACTCCTCTTTGTTCTTCAGATTGTAAGTTAGAAAAGCCTATTAATTTTTGCCAGTTTGCTTCTTGTGCCATGTATATGGCCTTGTGTGGCAAATAATATTAAATTTAACTTATTTATTTCCCCTGAGATAAGGATTTTTTTGTTGTTTGTGTTAACCTCATGTAAAACCTTAATACATCTTACTTTGGTCACAATTCTGGAATATTTTCTTATGTGGCTCTTTTATTATCATTGTAGTCATAACCAGATAAAGAAATTTAAGTAAGTTTTTAAAGAAATGTCAGTTGTTTACTTCAGACTATAAGGACCGATTCTTTACATGGGGAAAAATACTAAATACTCTGGTATTCTGAAAAAAAAAAAAAAAAAAGGTAATGATAATATCAGTTTTGTCTGAGAAAGAGAAAAAGAAATTTAATTCTTTAATCTCTTTGAAGGAGCGGAGTGCTTTAGGTCACTAAAAAACTATTCTAAAAGAAGGTGACATATGTCAATCTAGGTTAGAGTAATTTAATGTATTTTACGGGAAAATATTTATAGTTAGGAATAAAAAAGCATTTAGGAAATGTAGTTTTGGTGGGTGTATTTTTATATTTTAAGACTCTTTTATAAAAGGTAATAAAGCATTAATTTCAGACTTCTTTTATTTAAGTAAAATGTTCTCCGAATATTATTTACTTGTTTTCATATCATATAAGGATAGGATTTGATTTTGAAACGCTAAACATATCTCTAGCCCGAATAATATAACATGATGAGTAAAATGAAAACGTTCCTCTGAAGACCAGACACAAGTTAGTCATCAGTGGAAAGCAAGATTCGGGTTTATTTAGCAGTTGAGTTGGCTTTGGATTTAACGACTAATGCCACGCTTTGTCGTACATTTGCTTTGTTTCCCTATTGAAGTTGTTGAAAATATGCTTCTTTTTTATTGGTCTTTTTTTTTTTTTTTTTTTCTGTGCCTGATGTTGCCTTGCAACACTTATAGACATTAGGTGGAATATGCTGAAAGGTTTTTAACTGCTAGTTAGTTGAGTCCTTTTCTCAAAAGTAGAAATACCCTTCCTTCAGGGTGGAGTCCCACTAAAGCTGGAGTGACCTTCATGAAGCAGTTTCTGCATGCTTTTAAAAAGTGGCATATTATAGGTAAATTTAGGAACAACAGAATTGTCAGAAGTAGAATGAGGAAACTAAAGATTAAGATCTTCAGCCCAAGGAAGATGGATGGCTGTACAATTCATTCTTTTTCTTGTGTTCCATTCCAGTCAAGTCAACATTGCTGCTGTATCAAAGTCCAACCACAGGTCTCTTTCCCACTAAAACATGCGGTGATAATCAGAAGGCAAAAATCCATGACAGTCTGTACTGCGCTGCTGGGGCCTGGGCTTTGGCTCTTGCATACAGGTAAGCTGGTGTGTGCTCTTCTAGTAACTTTAAGTCTGGGGAAGAGGGTTTTTTTGGCCCAAGACAAATTGGGCAGCTATCTTTTGGCTCTGCTGCTGATTCACTGTGTAATCTGTGACTGCTCACATCTCTTTTTAGGCCTCTAAATATTTAAGTTTTCCTAAGGGTTTACGCAAGACTAGTTCTAACATTTCATTCCTTTGTCACCAAAGTCTTTTTCATCTCTAGGTATTTAAATCATCATTCATCTTTGGCAGAATGGTCTCCCCATTCTCCTTTCAATCTGAAGGACTTGATGGCTGATCGAATTTTGCAGATGATAAAAACTGGGACCCAGGTAGTTAACAGATTTATCCAAAGTTACACAACTAGTTAATGAGAGAGCAGGGCAAGGGCCCATCACACCCCACCCCAGTTTAGTGTTTTACCCCCTATAATTTCATTGAGATATCACTTGTTAAATCAGGGTGTAAGTCAAATAATTACTTTATAAAGTAAAAAAAAAAAAAAATCCCATTACAATATAAAATATATTCTTTATTTTGTTAGACATGAAAAACATCCAATGTGTGTCCTGACTCATAGTCTGCAATAATACATTGTAACTGTTATTAAGATTAGGTTTCTGAATATTAATTTTCTGAAAGTGAGACATAAACATATACTTTTTTTTGTCATGTTCAGTTAGCCAACATATACTACATCATTAGTTTTTGATGTAGTGTTCAGTGATTCATTAGTTGCATATAACACATACTATTCATCACAACATGTGCCCTCCTTAATTACCCATCACCTGGCTACACCATCCCCCACCCCCCTCCCTTCTGAAACCCAGTTTGTTTCCTGGGGTGCATAGTCTCTCATGTTTTGTCTCCCTCTCTGATTTCTTACCATTCAGGTTTCCCTCCCTTCCCCTATGGTCCTCCATGCTATTCCTTATGTTCCACATGTGAGTGAAACCATATGATAATAGTCTTTCTCTGCTTGACTTATTTCACTTAGCATATTCCCTCCAGTTCCATCCATGTCGATGCATATGGTAGATATTCATTCTTTCTGATGGCTGAGTAATATTCCATTGTATATATGGACCACATCTTCTTAATCCAGTCATCTGTTGAAGGGCATCTCAGCTCTGTACACAGTTTGGCTATTGTGGACACTGAGGCTATGAACATTGGGGTGCATGTGCCCCTTTTTTTCACTATATCTGTATCTTTGGAGTAAATACCCAGTAGAGTAATTGCTGGATCGTACGGCAGCTCTATTTTTATCTTTTTGAGGAACCTCTATACTGTTCTCCAAAGTGGCTGTAACATCTTGCATTCCCACTGACAGTGTAAGAAGGTTCCCCTTTCTCCACATCCTCACCAACATTTGTTGTTTCCTGCCTTGTTAATTTTTGCCATTCTAACTGGTGTAAAGTGGTATCTCATTGTGGTTTTGGTTTGAATTTCCCTGATGGCTAGTGATGTTGAACATTTTTTAATGTGTCTGTTAGCCATTTGTATTTCTTCTTTGGAGAAGTGTCTGTTCATGGCTTCTGCCCATTTTTTGACTGGATTATTTGTTTTTTGGATGTTGAGTTTGAGAAGTTCTTTATAGATCTTGAATACCAGCCTTTTATCTATTAGGTCATTTGCGAATACCTTCTCCCATTCTGTGGGTTTCCTCTTAGTTTTGTTAACTATTTCCTTGGCTGTACAGAAGCTTTTTATCTTGATGAAGTCCCAAAAGTTCATTTTTGCTTTTGTTTCCCTTGCCTTTGGAGATGTGTCTTGAAAGAAGTTGTGTGGCCAGTGTCAAAGAGGTTACTGCCTATGTTCTCCTTTACGATTTTGATGGATTCCTGTCTCACATTGAGGTCTTTCATCCATTTTGAGTTTATCTTTGTATATGGTGTAAGAGAATGGTCCAGTTTCATTCTTTTATATGTAGCTGTCCAATTTTCCCAGCACCATTTATTGAAGAGACTGCCTTTTATCCATTGGATATTTTTTCCTGTTTTGTCAAAGATTAGTTGGCCATAGAGTTGAGGGCTCTCTATTCTGTTCCACTGATCTATGTGTCTGTTTTTGTGCCAGTACCATGGTAGCTTGATGATCACAGCTTTGTAATATAGCTTAAAGTCAGGCATCATGATGCCCTCACCTTTGGTTTTCCTCTTCAACATTCCCCTGGTGATTTGGGGTCTCTTCTGGTTCCATAAAAATTTTAGGATTGTTTATTCCACCTCTGTGAAAAATGTCAATGGTATTTTGATAGGGATTCCACTGGATGTGTAAATTACTCTGGGCAGCATAGACATTTTCACATTTATTCTTCCAATCCATGAGCATGGAATGTTTTTCCATCTCTTTGTGTCTTCCTCAATTTCTTTCATAAGTGTTCTGTAGTGTCTAGTGCACAGATCTTTCACCTCTTTGGTTAGGTTTATTCCCAGGTATCTTATGTTTTTTGGTGCAATTGTAAACAGGATTTTCTCCTTAATTTCTTTTATAAAGTTACATTGTTATTGTATAGAAATGTAACTGATTTCTGTGCATTGATTTTGTATCCTTTCACATTGGTGAATTGCTGTATGAGTTCTAGTAATTTGGAGGTGGAGTCTTTTGGGTTTTCCACATAAATTATCATGTCATCTGTGAAGAGTGACAGTTTGACTTCTTCTTTGCCAATTTGAATGGCTTTTATTTATTTATTTTTGTCTGATTGCTGAGGGTAGGACTTCTAGTACTATGTTGAACAACAGTGGTGAGAGTTGTCTTCCCTGTCCTTTCCTGGTTATTGGTCTGTTCAGATTGTCTGTTTCTTCCTGTTTCAGTCTTGGTAGTTTATAAGATTCCAGGAAGGTATCCATTTCTTCCAGGTTGCTTAATTTGTTGGCATACAGTTGCTGGTAGTAATTTCTAATAATTGTTTCTATTTCCTTGGTGTTAGTCGTGATCTCTTCCCTTTCATTCATGTTTTTATTGATTTGGGTCCTTTCCCTTTTCTTTTGGATAAGTCTGGCCAGAGGTTCATCAATCTTATTAATTCTTTGAAAGAACTAGCTTCTAGTTTTGTTGATCTGTTCTACTTTTTTTTCCTGGTTTCTATTTCATTGATCTCTGCTCTAATCTTTATTATTTCTCTTCTCCTTGGTTTAGGTTTTATTTGCTGATATTTCTCCAGCTCCTTTAGGTATAAGGTTAGCTTGTACATTTGGGATTTTTCTACTTTTTTGAGAGAGGCTTGGATGGCTATGTATATCCCCTTGAGGACTGCCTTTGTGTATCCCATAAGTTTTGGACTGATGTGTTTTCATTCTTATTAGTTTCCATGTAGTGTTTAAGTTCCTCTTTAATTTCTTGGTTGACCCATTCATTCTTTAGCAGGATGCTCCTTAACTTCCAAGTGTTTAAATTGCTTCCAAATTATTTCTTGTGATTGAGTTCCAGCTTCAAAGCATTGTTGTCTGATAAAATGCAGGGAATAATCTCAATCTTTTGGTATAATTTTAGACCTGATTTGTGACCCAGTACATGGTCTATTCTGGAGAAGGTTCTATGTGCCCTTGAGTAGAACGAGTATTTTCTTGTTTTAGGATAGAATGTTCTGTATATATCTACAAAGTCCATCTGGTCCAGTGTGTCATTCAAAGCTCTTGTTTCTTTGTTGATCTTCTGCTTAGATGATCTGTCCACTGCTGAGAGTGGAGTGTTAAGGTCTCCTACTATTAATGTATTATTATCAATATGACTCTTTATTTTGGTTAATAGTTTTCTTATGTAGTTGGCTGCTTCCATGTTGGGGGCATACATATTTACAATTGTTAGATCTTGTTGGATAGACCCTTAAGTATGGTATAGTGTCCCTGTTCATCTCTTACGACAGTCTTTGGTTTAAACTCTAATTTGTCTGATATGAGAATTGCTATCCCAGCTTTCTTTTGAGGTCTGTTGGCATGAGAAATGGATCTCCATCCCCTCACTTTCAATCTGGAGGTGTCTTTAGGTTCAAAATGAGTCTCTTGTAGACAGCATATGGGTGGGTCCTGTCTTTGTGTCCAATCTGCACCCCTGTGACGTTCATGGGAGCACTTAGGCCATTCACATTGAGAGTAACTATTGAAAGGCATTAATTTAGTGCCATCGTATTGTTTGTAAAGTCCCTGTTTCTATAGATTGTCTCTGTAAATTTCTGGTCTGTATTACTCTTGGGGTCTTTCTTCTTTTATAGAATCCCCCTTAATATTTCTTGCATGTCTGTCCTGGCAGTCACATATTCTTTCAGTTTCTGCCAATCCTGGAAGCTCTTTGTGTTTCCATCCATTCTGAATGACAGCTCTGCTGGATAAAGTATTCTTGGCTGCATGTTCTTGTCATTTAGTACCCTGAATATGTCTTGCCAGACCTTTCTGGCTTGCCAGGTCTCTGTGGACTGGTCCGATGTTATTCTTATATTTCTCCCTCCGTAGTTAAGAAATCTCTTCCCCCTAGCTGCTCTCAGGATAGTTTCCTTGGCTCTAAGATTTGCAGGTTTCACTGTTATATGCCAGGGTATTGGTCTATTTTTATTCATCTTGGGAGGTATCCTTTCTGCCTGTCGGACTGTTTCCTTCCCCAGATTAGGGAAGTTCTGAGCCATGATTTGTTCAAATATTTCTTCTAGTCCTCTCTGTCTCTCCTTCCCCTCAGGGATCCCAATTATTCTGACATTGCAATGTTTCATGGCATCATTGATCTCTCTAAGTCTTTTCTCATGGGCTTCTAGCTGCTTATCCCTATCCTCCTCGGCTTCCTTCCTTTCTGTCAGCTTATCTCGTAGATCACTAATTCATTCTTCTGCCTCATTTACTGTCGCTGTTAGATTATCCAGTTTAGACTGCATCTCATTCATAGCATTTTTAAGTTCAGCCTGATTGGATCTCATTTCTGCTCTTAGAGAGCCTATATTGTCACTAATACTTTTTCAAGCCTAGCTATTGACTTCATAATTGCTACCCTTAATTCTATCTCTGACATCTTTTTTATATCCCTGTCCATTAGACCTGTGGCAGAGGACATTGTCTCTGGTTATTTTCCTTGTTGGGAGTTCCTCCTTGTAGTCATTCTGTTGAGGGATGGTTGAGGGAATGTTCAGAGTCCAAAATATCAAGCACGACCCAAGCAAGATGCACCCTGGGAAAACCCAGAGTGGTTGGAAACCACCACCGGAAAAGCAAAGCCAAAGTGAAGCACAAGAATAAAATTTATATATTTAAGAAATTTTTTTAAAAATTAAAAATTTAATAAAATGGGGGGTGAGGGGCGCCTGGGTGGCTCAGTTGTTAAGCATCTGTCTTCAGCTCAGGGTGTGATCCCAGTGTTCTGGGATCGAGCCCCACATAAGGCTCCTCCGCTAGGAGCCTGCTTCTTCCTCTCCCACCCCCCCTGCTTGTGATCCCTCTCTCGCTGGCTGTCTCTCTCTCTGTCAAATAAGTAAATAAAATCTTTAAAAAAAAGGGGGGGTGAGTGAGGTGGGCTATAATCTCTCAGTGTGGACAAAGTAGGGTGTTTCATTTGTTTCTGGGTGTATTTTGGTCTGTTAGAGGACACTACTTCCCAAAATTACAGGGCAAGTAATACATGTATATATATAAAGGTAATATTGAATAGGGAAAAAAGGACTATAGTGAAGCATATATCTATAAAAAAAAATATAGGTGTGAAAATGTACAAGTTAAAAAACTACTATGAAATATAGTATATCGTTATATGTATATATAATATAGTTGATATATTAAACATCTGGTTGAAATGAGAAAAAGGTAAAAAGAAAAAACAGAAGGAGCATAAGAGAAAGAAGAAAAAGAGATTTGTGTCTGAAAAATAAGTCGTGAGGCAATGCCTGCCGCTCAATATACTATTTTCCCCTGGTGTTGGGATTTTAGTTTTATGGGGACCCTAGGGTTGTCATCCTCTTGTCCTTCTAGCCTGTCTTCTGGGGTAGGGGCCTGCCGCGCTATTTCTCAGGCAACCTTGCTTGGGTGGAGTTGCCCTGCACCCTGACAGGTGGCTGGGCTCAGTGGAAACTGGCCTTTTGTGCTTTTGTTCTCTGGCAGCTTTCAGTGCCTCTTCTGAGGGTCCGAGCAAAAATGGCCACACCCAAACCTCTGGCCCAGAGCTAAGAAGTAGCGGTCTGCTCTCTTCATTAAACCCTCCAGGACAGTTTCTGTTTCTGTATGTGTGGCTAAAAACCGCAGCCTCCCATGGTGCCTGCCCACAGTGCCTCTCTCAGAGGTCGTCCCAGGGGCCCGTGTGTGTCCCCGCCTTTTGTACTTCTAAGACCGCTAGCGGCTGTGGGCTCGCATGCACACCTGCAGGTCCTGGATCCTGTCTGGGTGCTGCTCTAAAGCCCTTTCCCGGCCACTACCACTCTGGGAGTTTTTGCCTAGTTCCCGGCACAGGACACTTGCGCTCCCATGGTATATCACTTTCCAGGAGCCAGCTTATGGAGCCTCCCTCCCCCTTCTGTTTATCTCCCTGCAGATTCACGACTCCGTCCTTCGTGCCTTGGGACAGGAAGTGCTTTTCTGCTTGTAGAGATCCAGATATATATTCTTATACCTCAGGCTGATTTCGTGGGTGTTCAGAATGGTTTGGTAGATATCCAGCTAAATTCAGGGGACTCGTTGAAATGGGGTCCTCTACTCCTCTGCCATCTTGCCTCCTACCATGACATATACATATACTTCTGATTTAAAAATTGTATGTTTCACTTGAACATGATTCCTCTTTCTTAAATTATTGATGCGTTGCATTTGAAAAAGGTAATCAAATACTGACAAATATGAAATAATCACCTTTAAGACACTTGTTTGCTTATCTATAAGCATTTCTTTACATATTCTCTGCGAGCACAGTATAGCTTTATTGAGTGTCAAGCTACTACTAGTCTTAAGACTGTAGAGAGCACCAGTAGTATTTTAACTAAGTGGTCATGCTAGTAATGGAACTGTAGGTGCTTCATTGTGACACAGTGTTTAAGTGCATATCATGCATCTTGACTTCTTACCAAAATGATAAAACAGATCTACCTGTGAATAAACAATCAGACAAAGCCAAATTGTGGCTACTTATAAGACAGCTTGCCTGGGCTTTTAAAAAATGTAGCTATCAGAGAGAATTAGAAAATAAGTATGAATATAACTAGAGTAAGAAAGACTAAAGAGATATGACAATCAGGAGGATGGCAGAGTAGAAGGATCCTGAGGTCACTTTGTCACAGACACTCCAAGATAACAGCCTCATCAGAGCAATTAACTCCGAAAATGACCTGATGACCGACAGAACAGACTTTACACAGTTAATTGTAGAGAGGAGGCCACATCATAAAGAGTGGGATGTGCAGAGACATGGTTGGGAGTCAAACCCCCTATGAGACTAACCACAAAGGAGAGGGACACCATGAGCACAGAGAAGTGAGAGGATCAGACTCCATACCAGGCACCCCAGGCACAGGGTATCCACACTGCAAAGATGAATCCCTATAACATTGGGCTTTGAAAACCTGTGGGGCTTAATTTCAGTTTTTACAATCAGCAGGGTTTAGTTCTTACTTTAAAAATTAGTAGGTTGTTCTCTGAAAGAGCTGGTGGGTGATAAGAAACCAAGTTCCTGCCTTTAAAGAGCCAGCATAAGTAACATGGTTGAGATACAGCATAGAAGGAGCAGTTTGAAAAGCATTTGGGGTGTTCATAAAGGAAATTTATTTGTTAATGTCAGAATAGGTGCTGGAGGGACAGAGATCTTTAGGAGACTTCTCCAAGAACAAATGGTGGGTGTCATTTCTTTCCCCATACACAGCCTGGAAAGCTGCGATGGGACACTTGCAGAACCAGCACAAACACTCTCCACTTATCTTGCTAGCACCAAATGTCCTGCCCTTGTGTTCTCCTGGGGATCTGTCCCATCCAACCAGCTCCATTTAGCAGGCATGTCTCAAATACCTCCTGCCCTAATGTACCCTGCAAGTACTCCAGGCAAGGACTGACACCATTTTATAGTGACTCCTGCCCTGGAGAGTGGGGAAGATAACCACATACACGAGTGAGTCCACAGTCCCAAAGCTGAACTTTATAGCTAGCAGCTCAGAGTTGGTGCCTTGCCAGTGTGACTGCAGCGTTGGCAAACAGACTGGAGCCAGGCATCTGGTTTGACTGCCAGCCCCAAGCACTAATGAAAACCTGTCAGGGGACAAAGAAGGGAGACCACCTAGCAGGTGGGCTGAGGGCAGGCATCTGATAGCCGACACTTCCAGTACAACCCCAATGCAGCTGCAAACTGGCCCCTGAACAGCATAGAGGCCAAACCCTACTTGCTGCATCCACAACAGGCGAAGTGGGCCATTGCAACCGATAGGACTGAAGGCAAATATAGCTCAGTCATAATAGTAGGTCTCATGCAACCCACATAGGAGACACCTCTAAATAAAGCACCTTGTTTTAGTGAATAGGGGGCATTGTGCTTCTTCATAAGGCCACTCTTTTCAAGAGCAGGAGATGTAGCTGACTTTTCTAATGCATGGAAACAAACAGGCAAAATGAGATAGAGAAATATAACCTAAATGAAAGAACAGAACAAAACCACAACAAAAGAGGTAAATGAAATGGAAATAAGCAATATGTCTGATAAAGAACTCAAAGAATGGTCATAAAGAAACTCACTGGACTTGAGAAAAGAGTGGAGGCTTTCAGTGAGGCCTTCAACAAAAAGAAAATGTAAAAAAGAACCAGTCAGAAATGAAGTCAATAATTGAAATAAAAATACATTGAAGGGAATCAATAGAAGGTTAGAGGGGGCAGAAGAATGGATCAGAAACCTGAAAGACAGGATAAAGCAAAGCAACTTGGTTGAACAGCAAAAAGAAAAAAGTATAATAAAAAGTGATAATAAGTTAAGGAATTTCAGCGACATGGTCACATGTAATAATGGTCACATTATTGGGATCCTTAGAAGGAAAAGAGAGAGAGAAGGGGCAGAAACTTTATTTGAAGAAATAAAATGAAAAACTTCCCAAACCTAGGGAAGGAAACACATCCAGAACTGGGAATCACAGAGGGCCCCCAATGAAATTAACCTGAGGAGGTCCACACCAAGACACATAATTAAAATGGCATAAAGTAGTGACCAAGAATTTCAAATGCAATAAGAGAAAATAAAACAGTTACAAATAAGGGAACCCTCATAAGGCTATCAGCTGATTTTTCAACAGAAATTTTGCAGGCAAGAAGAGAGTGGCATGATATATGCAAAGTACTGAAAGGAAAAACCTGCAGCCAAAAATACTCTACCCAATAAAGTTATTATTCAAAATAGAAGGAAAGAGAAAGAGTTTACTAGAAAAAAGTTAAAGGAAGTTCATCACCACTAAACCAGCCTTCTAAGAGTCGTTAAAGGGAATTCTTTGAGTCGAAAGAAAAGGCCATATGCAAGAGTAAGAAAATTATGAAAGGAAAAAAATTCACAAGTAAATGCAAACACAGTAAATGCAGGAGATTGATCACTTATTAAACCAGCACAGAAGTTAAAGGAAAAAAGTAGTAAAATCAATTATATCTATAAAAATCAGTCAGTGGAGTCACAAAATAAAAGAATGTAATGTATGACATCATATACATAAAACATGGGGAGGAGGGAGTAAAAATTTGGTGCTTTTTGAATGGGTTCAGACGTAAGAGACCATCAACTTAATATAGACTATTGTATGCAAAAGATGTTATATGTGAACCTAATGGTGACCAGAAATCAGAAACTTGTAATAGATACACAGAAAATAAAGAGGGAGAAATCAAAGCATAAAACTAAAGAGGAAGATAAAAAGAAAGGAACAGAGAAGAACTATAAAAACAAGCATAATACAAGTAACAAAATGGCAATAAGTACATACCTGTCAATAAATTCCTTTAAATGTAAATAGACTAAATGCTCCCATCAAAAGACATAGTGTGACTGAATGGATAAAAAAGCAGGACCATCATCCATATGCTACCTACAAGAGACTCACAAAAGACCTAAAGACACATGTAAATTGATATTGTAGGGATGGAAAAACATTTATCATGCAAATGGAAGCAAAAAGAAAGCTAGATTAGCAGTATTTGTATCAGACAAAATAGACTTTAAAACAAAGAGACAAAGGGAACATAATGATGAAGGGAACAATCCAACAAGAGGGTATAACAATTCTAACTACTTATGCACCCAGCATGGGAGCACCTAAATACATAAAGCAACTATATAGACATAAATGAAGAAACTGAGAGGAATACAGTTATAGTGGGGGACGTTAATACCCCAGTTACATCAATGGATAGATCATTTGGACAGAAAATCAACAAGGAAACAGCAGCCTTGGATTATACATTGGATCAGATAGGCTTAACATATTCAGAACATTCCATCCAAAATAAGTGGAATACACATTCTTTACAAATGTTCATGGAATAGTCTCCAGGAGAGATCACATGTTATATCACCAAGGAAGTCTCAATAAATTCAAAAAGACTAAAATAGTATTATGCATCTTTTATGACCAAAACAGTATGAAACCAGGAAGTAATCACAAAAACAAAATCTGGAAAGGACACAAATACGTGGAGATTAAATAACATTCTACTAAACAATGAATGGGTCATCTGACAAAGAAAATAAAAAATTACACGCAGACAAATGAAAAGGAAAACATGGGGTGTCTGGGTGGCTCAGTCAGTTAAGCGTCTGATTCTTGGTTTTGGCTTAGATGGTGATGTCAGGGTCGTGAGATCGAGTCCTCTGCACTCACTGTAGAGTTTGAGATTCTGTCTCACTCTCCGTCTGCCCCCCTGTTCATGCTCCCTTTCAAATAAATAAATAAATCTTTTAGAAAAATGAGAACACAATGGTCCAAATTTGGGGGATAGAGCAAAACCTTTCTAAGAGGGGTGATTATATCAATGCAGGCCTACCTCAAGAAAAATTTCAAATAAACAATCTTTTCTTACAACTAAAGGAGCTAGAAAACGAACAAAGCCAGTAGAAGAAATAGTAAAGATTAGAGTAGAAATAAATGATAGAGACTGAAAAAAAACAGTAGATTAATGAATCCAGGAGGTGGTTCTTGGTAAATCTCAACAAAGTAGGTAAATCTTTAGCCAGACTTTAAAAAAGGGGGGGAGGGGAAGGACTCAAAATCAGAAATGAAGAAATAACAACCAATACCACAGAAATAGAATGGATTATAAGAGAATATTATGAAAAACTATATGCCAACAAATTGGACAAACTGGAAGAAATGGATAAATTCTTTGAAACATAAAACCTAACAAAACTGAAGCAGGGAGAAGTAGAAAATTTGAACAGACCAATTACTAGCAATGAAATTGACTCAGTAATCAAAAAACTCCCAACAATAAAAGTCCAGGACCAGGTGGCTGTCAAAGGTGAATTCTGCTAGACATTTAAACTACAGTTAACACTTATTCTTCTCAAACTATTCCAAAAAAATAGAAAATGAAGGAAAGCTTCCAAATTCATTCTATGAAGCAAGCAGTACCCCAAATACCAAAACCAGATAAAACCCTAAAAAGAATAAAACTGTAGGCCAATATCTCTAATGAACATAGATGCAGGAATCCTAAAGAAAATATTAGCAAACAGGGGCACTTGGGTGGCTCAGCCAGTTGAGAGTCTGCCTTCAGCTCGCGTCTGTGGTCCCAGGGTCCTGGGGTCGAGCCCTTCATTGGGTTCCCTGCTCAGCGGGGAGCATGAAATTTAGCTATTTACAACAACATGGAGGGATATAGAGGGTATAATACAAAGCAAAATAAGTCAGAGAAAGATAAATTCCATATGATTTTACTCATATGGAATTTAAGAAACACAGCAAATGAACAAACAAAAAAAGAGGCAAATAAACAAACAAAACCATACTTTTAAATGCAGATAACAAACTGGTGGTTGCCAGATAGGTGGAATAGCTGAAGGAGATCAGGAGTACACTTACCTGGATGAGCACTGAGTCACATTTGTTATTGAATCATCATATTGTACACCTGAAACTAATGTAATACTTTATGTTAATTATACTTCATTTAAAAAAAGAAAGAAGGAATAAAATGTTAAATTAGTCAACCAAAAATAAATGTGACACTCAAATCCAGTCCTTGATTGGGTAATGCATTAAAAATAAATCCTAAAAGGTATATTTTGAGTATAATTTGGTAGATTTGTTATAGCATATATTTTAGATAATTTAGTAGCAATATTAAATTCCTTGGATGTAGTAATAATGTTGTTCTATAGGCAAATGTCCTTGTTTTTAAGACATATTTTTGAAATGTTTAATGGTGGTGATTTTTGTA
The DNA here is from genome assembly GCF_023065955.2 of Ursus arctos. Lineage (NCBI taxonomy): Eukaryota > Metazoa > Chordata > Mammalia > Carnivora > Ursidae > Ursus > Ursus arctos. The sequence goes on from NW_026622863.1 coordinate 6,281,067, forward strand.
GTTTACTTTCAAAAAGTACAGAAAATATAGAGAATGCAAGCTAATTTTAGTAACTGGGGAATCAAGGTGAAGATTAAAATGTTTATTCATTGTAACGTCCTTTTAGTTTTTCTGTAGACCTGAAATTTTTCTAAATAAATTTTTTGGGGAATTTTGCTTTTAAAAATATAAATATATAGGTCTTTTCCCAGAAAGCTTCAAACATTTGATAGAGAATTACAAGTCCTTTCTTTGTGGGCATACGGTGTATGTGCTAACTCCCTGGATAATTTATCTTCTTATGTATATAAAGCATTACATTTTTTTTTTTATTACTAGCAAGGGAATTGTTTCCCTTTTGGAGAAATCCAAGGGTACTTATCACAGAATTATTAAAGTCCTTTTTACTTTTGCAATATTAAGGCATGAAGATGTGTTTAGAAAATTTCCATGTAAATTTAATAAACGTTTTGTTTCTAATTCTACTTGTTAATGGCAATGAAGTCATAGATTACATTAGGGAGAATTCTTAAAAAATTAAGCTGTCGATATTTTATCTTCAGAAACTTATATCTATCTCTTTTTGTTAATGCATGATATAAAATTATTAATTTTTAAAAATTTGAGTAACTTGATTTTTCTCATTGCATTGGTTTTCAGTCTCATTAACAATCTCATGAAACCTCACATCTGTTTGCATTTGTGTGTGTATGTACTGAGGGCTTAAAAAGATTTTATGCACATTTATATTTTATACACATGGAAGACTGTAATTTGGTGTTATTTAATTAATTAGATACAGTCAGTATTTTTTTATTAGAGACAATGAGGTGATTTCTTTGCAAAATACACTTTGAAATAGTTTTCTTGAATATAATATTACAGGTCCACTTTATAATTTTATTTTAAAGGAGGGAAGAAAAACTGACTAATATGTTTGACTTTTTAAAATGTCATTTATGGGGCGCCTGGGTGGCACAGTCAGTTAAGCATCTGACTCTTGGTTTTGGCTTGGGTCGTGACCTCAGGGTTCGGGCCTGGGATTGGGCCCTGCATCTGGCTCTGCACTCGGTGTCGAGTCTGCCTTGGATTCTTTCTCCCTCTCCTTCTGCCCCTCCCGCTCATGCTTTTGCTCTCTCTCTCTCTCAAAATGAATTAATTAAAAAAAATTTAAAAATAGTAAAATATTTATATGTCATGTTGCAGTTCCCAATGTACCAGTATTTAAAATTATAACTATATCACATTATATATAACTGTATATTTATTGTAATTAATATAAACATTTATATTTTATTGTTATGTAGTTATAATTAATATCATTATAAATATTTATTATTTTTGTTTACATGGTTCAGTTTAAAACTGTTTCTGAACCTACTCAATTACACAAAATCTGTTAAATGAATTTTGATTTATACTTTATGCTATATTAAAAAGTATTATGTAGTATTCTTTCATTTTTTGTTTCTAATATAGAGAAAAGCATGACTTTAAATTAGGGTTCAAATATGGAATTTAATTTTCTTTTTATATTTGAGAAAAGTGATTTTTTTAAAAGAGTATTGACTTGAAAGAGTATGTGTAGACCATCTAAACCATCTAGATCATATATATATATATATATATATATATATATATATGGAAATAAGAATGAACATCAAAGATTTGCAGCACTGTCCAAGGGAGAGAGAGTGGTAGACTTCCTGCAGGAAATCAGCCTATTTCCTCCTAGTGTTAGATTTGTAGCTGTTTTAGGAGTTGAGTGGAATAATAGGTGGCCCTAGCTAGTCTTGGTAATCAATCAGGTCACATGACTATTTCTACCAATATTGATTTTATTTTTCTTTAAGCTTGCTTGCAGGGAAATAATGCACTAATGACAGGATTCAAGTGTCCGATTTCTTTCACTGGTTTATATTTATAAGTATAAAATTCTAGTTTAGATATAATAGCAAGACTTAATATGGTAGAAATATCTGATCAACAGTAGCACATAGCTTGTGGTCAATAAATTCATAGATGAAATTTAAAGTTCTTTCATTTATTCATTTTTTAAAGTTGAAAGTATTCTTCAGATCATATTAAAACGTGAGTTGACATCCACAGAGCTTGTTAAAGAGAGTAGAATATTGCCAGATCGTGGTAGAAAATAGAGGAATTATTTTGGGTCACCAGATTCATTTTAAATCTCTGGAAAAGTGATACATGTAGACTGGTTGCCTAAATGTTTTTACTCACATACAACTATTCTTTTACTCTTCTGGTTTCTATTTTATTTGCAGAAGAACAGAGAAATAGGAAAAGTTCATTAAAATAGAAGAGCTCTTTATAGTGGGTGATTTATTCTGGAATATTTTTGTTTTGGTTAAATGCTTGTTGAAATTAGGGGTAGAGAATTATTTTAAAGACAATTTTGGAAAAACTTGATTTTGTTTTTGTTTTTAGATGAAGTAGGAATTGGAAACAGATTTCATTGAGCTCATTCTACCCAAAGTGTGCTGTTTCCTTCATGTGTCAGTGCCTGGTCCACTGTTACCTATGCCATGATTTGCCTCTGTTAAAACACTTGTGTAGCACATCAGACAGAAAAATACAGCATAGAGCAAAATCATGGTAGTCGTACTGTAGTACCTGCATATGGAGGGAGGAATAATGTTCTAATGACAGCCTACTTTTGTCTGACATTGACAGTGCTTTGTTAAAATGATCATTATTCCTTCTAGTACTGGTATATGAGGTCTGCAGTTGGAAGAGGAGGTAATTGTAGTATACTTTTTAAGGAGACAGGTGATGCTTTTTATCAAGTATGGATGATTGCCAGATATTTCTGTTAAGATTTAGTGAAACAATGAATAAGTTACTTTCATTTGCAGTAGTGGGTAACTCTCATTACTTTGGGTAACTCTCATCCATGGTGAAAAAGGAACTTAAAGACCGAAGAACATCTTAAGTTTGCTTAATGGTTAGATTTTAGCTGTTTTTTTTCTTTTTAAAAGCGAACAATATAAACAATGGTCGACTGACTTTAAACCAAGACCCAGGAGTGTAAAGCTGTGCCCAAATACATCATGTGTCATACTGGATGTGTGTTTATTTGAAGACATCCTTGACTAAAATGCCCACCCTGATATTATTAAACACATGGTAGAGCAAAGAAGGCATGTGCCTACTTTAATCTATCTTACCTTGAATCCATGTGGCCATTGCATAACCTAAAGGGATTGATACTAAAAATTGCCTCTACTGTATAGCAGCAAATTAAAAAAATCTTTTGGTAGATTTTTCCAATATAGAATATCCTTTAAAGTTTCAACCAAGTCAGTGTAGAAATATTGTATGCTATTTCTGAAGCAATTGGCTTACTTCCTTAAAAGAAGGAGAAATCAACACAAGTTTCATCATAGGATTTTTTTTTTATTGCAGCATTTCTACATCTGCTGGGAAAATGGAGTTTCACTGTTACAGAATTAGTAGACGTTGCCAGAACATGGGATTAGTCAGATAGTTAAATACTTAATTACCGAAAGCTCTGCTTCCTTTTCAAATGCATTTCCAATTTGTTTCATGAGTTATCTCTCTCACCCAGGCGCATTGATGATGACAAGGGAAGGACCCATGAGCTGGAGCACTCCGCTATAAAATGTATGAGAGGAATTCTCTACTGCTATATGCGTCAGGCCGATAAGGTAAAACACTGTAGTGTGAACTGGAATTCTCACATCATTCTGAAGGATTAATTTAGCCAGTATAGCAATAGCATCTTCTGAAGAAGAATGTACTTTCAAAAGGTAAAGCCACATCCTAGGGCTGTCTCGATAGGTTAAAACAGCCTCTTGCCTTCTCAGCCCAGGGTTTGAAATACTGAAATTGAAGAAACACCTTAAGCAAGAGGTGATTGAGAATTGTTATTTAGGCTTGAATTCGTTTGTATTTTGCCTCTGGTGTTTAACTGATAAAGACTCAGTTTCTCAGGAACGTTACAATATCCATAATTCTAACAAATATTATATTGCTTAAGAAAGTCCTTATCAAAATTCCTTTTGCACATGTGATTGCCCTGACTTACGTGAACTTCAGTTTATTTTTATTTATTTTTTAGATTTTATTTGTCAGAGAGAGAGCGAGAGAGTGAGCATGCACACAAGCAGGGGGAGTGGCAGGCCGAGGGAGAAGCAGGCTGCCTACTGAGCAGGGAGGGACTCAATCCCAGGACCCCGCTGAAGGTAGATGCTTGCTTACCCGACTGAGCCACCCAGGCATCCCTGAACTTCAGCTTAAAAATACTTCATCATTTACATGTAGATAGAACAGGAATGATTGGTTTAGAAAATAGCAAATTTTACAGGGTTATTGTGGAAATTAAAATAACATACATAATAGAAACTGTAAAGTTCTATGCAAATATAATGTGATATTTCTCCTACTTACCTACATCCCTGTGTCCTCAGGTCCTAATATATTAAGTGTCTGTGTATATCATGAGTGTGTCATAGGTCCCCAAGACCACCCCCAGGTTTGATGATTCATGAGCAAAGATGCACATCAGTAATTACACAGGCAGTTTTGATCACTTAATATTTTGTATGTTTTTATCTTGTGATTATTACATTAAGTTTTTGTGATTGCACATTTTCTTCTTAAGATCTGTATCTGAAGTCAAAACTAAAAAAAAAATAAATAAATAAAATTACATTTTGCCCTCAGAATGTGGCAACTAGAAAATGTTACCTGGTAGAAAAGGTAGATTTGTTCACCAGCTGTTAATAAAGATACGTAACAAACCTATAGTCGTCTGCTGAGATTTGACTGCAAATCATTATTATAAAGGGTTTTCATTTGTTGAAATGTCATATTGGTACACTTGAATTAAACTAGTACGTCATATATTTTGAAGTAATGTGATTAAAGGTTTTTTTTTTTTTTCCTGAGTTGTTTACTGTGAGAAGTTTACTGTTTATTTCACATTTATTATTTCATGAGCGCCTAACTTCTCTGAATTAACTTTTCTCTTAAGGAAGCATTGTGAGAGCCTTGAATTTCATGTTTACTAAACAAGCTGACAGATTTAAATTACTGTTGTTTATCAAAAGGAAGGAAATGATACAAAAAGTTCCTTGTGGCTTATTTAACCAATTGTTAATATCCCTTTCTAAATACCATTCAACCTTACTAACCAGTCTTCACATTTTTTTTTAATTTAAATTTTGTTAGTTAACATATAATGCGGTATTGGTTTCTGGAATAGAATTCAGTGATTCATCACTTACATACAACACCCAGTGGTCATCACTACACTTGCCCTCTTTAATACCCATCACCCATCTAGCCCATCCCCCACCACCTCCCTCCATCAATCCTCAGTTTGTTCTTTGTCATGAAGAGTCACTTATGGTATGTTTCCCTCTCTTTTTTCTTTTTCCCCTTTCCAAATGCTCATCTGGTTTTTTTTTTTCTTCAATTCCACATATGAGTAAGATCATATGGTATTTGTCTTTCTCTGACCAATCTTCACAATTACCTTTTCTTTTGAATACAGCTTGAATGGGACTTAAGATGTCTTGAATTTTTTTAATTATAAAGGATTAGCATTTCTTTCCTTTACTTAGTTATGATGCTAGACAATTAAAGTAAGTATGGGGGTATCTGTGTGGCACACTCCGTTAAGCATCTGCCTTCAGCTCAGGTCATGATCCAAGAGTCCTGGGATAGAGCCCTGCATCAGGCTCCCTGCTCAGTGGGAAGCCTCCTTCTCCCTCTGCCTCTGATGCTCCTTCTGCTTGTGTTCTCTCTCTCTCTCTGACAAATGAACAAAATCTTTAAAAAAAAAAGAGTAAGTGTGAGTTGTAAGAAGGTATGGAGCACATTAGGATTAGGTATTTATGCATACCACAAAATATAGGTTTTACAGATTTTAAAGCAGTTTTTATTGTTGTAATCTTTTTTTTTTTTTTTTAAGAGAGAGGGTATGCACTGTGTGTGAGTGGGGAGATGGTGCAGAAGGAGGGGGAGGGAGAGAGAATCTTAAGCAGGCTGCCTAGCTCAGAGACTGACACAGGGCTTGATCTCACAACCCTGAGATGATGAACTGACCTGAAATCAAGAGTCGGACACTTAACCGACTGAGGCACCCAGGTGACCCTATAATCTTTCTTGATCCCCATAACTTTTTAGAGTAGGAATGGAGAATATTATCATAATTCACATATGACTGTGAGGGAGTGACTCTGAGATTAGATTTAATCACACACAGACAGCTCATTGCCTCCTACCAAACCTTTACCTCGTTGATGTTCACAATTTCCGTCATGATTATGCAGTAGTAGGGAATGTTACCGTATTTTAAAATGTGAGATATATATCTTTTGCCTTTTTCTTAAAACTAAAATGAAGCATATTTGTAGTTAGCATTTGCTGTTTGACCCTAAGGTTCATCTTCTTTGTCTTCTGAAGTAAAATCATGACATGCTTCTTGATACATGTTCTAAAAGTACTATCTAAAAGAGATATTTTAATTCATTACGCATTTGAGTGAACAGAGTTGTCCTTGATTTGCAGAGTGTAGAGCAATCTGATTTCTGTTATCGTCTTGCCATTTGTTTTAATGCCTACTTATTCACATTAGGTATTTTTTTAATCTCCAAATGTTCATATACCCGTTCTTTCATTTACTCTATTTTCTAATATTCCCTAAGGAGAAGCATTCAGAATTTTTCAAAATAAATTCAATTTGCATTTAGTATTTTGGAAGGCACAGATTTCCTTTAAAATGGGCTATGAATGTTGCTGTCCCTAGCTATCTACATAAAAAATTTATTTGTCTAAAATGTTACCGAATAGTTTCTAGTTCATGAAAAATCATTAAAATTTTATAAAATTTATTCTTCCAGCATTTCTTTATGGGATTTTTTTTTTACCTAAATGCTATGTTATTTTATAAATTAAGAATGGATTACAAAATGCTCACCTTTTCCTAAGTGATTAGCTGTTTATTCACAATGATATAAGTTTCCAGGAAAAATCTAAATAAAATACAAGCAGAGAAAACATTATTCTAGATTTTTTTTGGTCTAGAAAATTTTGCTTTAATCATTCTTTATTTTTACTTGCCAGATGTCAGACATATAAAATACTGATTAATGTCCCCTTATTTTTGACTGATTTCAAGCATAGTTGTCTATAATTCACATACAATATGCCCCATTAATTTTCAAAGCTTCTATAGTTGGGTCTTATTTTTTTTCTGAAATTTGAAATTATTTGTCTTTTAACAGCTGTAAAATTCAAAGCATGGTTACATAATTTCCCATTTGAGTATCTTTAATCATTTAATAGTTGCTTTTCCCCTGGCACAGTGATTGAATATAAATTCTCACGCTGGGTACTTGTGTGTCTTGAAGACAAATGACAAACACTGCGTTGTCAACTGTAGCAATAACTTTACTAAACTGATAAAACCTTGTCCTTTTGGATCTTTATCAGATAGGCAGAATGTATTTTAACTTAACCATATTTTTATCTAAGCGCCCAGACTAATGTTCAACACCTTGAGATAATAGTGGGAAAGGAGTGACCACATTGATTTCTATTTGTGTAGTCTAAGACTGTGACTGCAGTTTTAGATACTGAGAAGGAATAGCCTTCTCACCTTCTCTGATAATACTCAATGGCTTGGTCACTGTATACATGGAAGATATATATCCCTACCTTCATCCTTACCCTCTCATTCTTGATTATCTACTGGTAGGGCCTAGCTTTCATTCTGTTGACTTGATTGACAGGAAGGGCTGTGTATTTGTTTGTGGGGTATTGGCAGGACACTTGGGGGCAGGGGGGTGGTGCAAAGGTGTATTAGCCCTGTAGCACAGCACTGTCCAGTGAACTTTCTGTGATGATAGACATGTTCTGTATTAATGTGTTGAACAATGCAGCAGCTACCAGTCACATATGGCTACTGAGTATTTGATGTATAGTCAGTGTGACTGAGGGACTGAATTTCTAAACTTTGTTTAATCGTAGTTTAGTTGGTTGTGTAGTTAGTGGCTACCATGTTGGATAGTGTAACTTCTGGAGGCTTATAAGATAGTGAGAGACACAGACAACTAATAAAAAGAAAAGAGAAGTTATTGAAGGATAAGCACCCTGATATGGAGTCCAGAAGAAGGAATTTAAGGAACAGTTCAGAAGGGACTTTATAAAAGAAGATGTTTTTTGGAGATAGAATTTTAAGGATGAGAAGAAATTTGAAGGTGAAGTAAAGAATATGGTTCTATGTACTTCATTAGCCAAGTGAAACAGTGCAAGGTCATACGTAAGGTTGCAGATATTATCATCACATATATTTTCAAAGAAAGAAAAAATTATTCCATTTACATATAGCTATGTGTTATGCTATTCATTCTCTGTTTTTATTCATCTCATACTTCCAGGGGCTAGCACAGTGCTTGACACATGATTGGTATCAGTAACTATTCACTGAATTGAATTAACAGGCCCTAAGAAAGGAGATGGATTTCTTTTTTCGGTCCTTGGAGTTTGTTAGATCACTTAGTATTTACTCAGTGTTCTAAAATGGTTAAACTTTATATGCAGTTAATAAGTAGAAGTTTGTCCTCTGTTCTCTTGGAATCAGTGCCTTAGTAAGGATAGTATATGTGGCAAAGGAAATGAATACCCGTTGATAGGAACGTAGGTTACAATTTGTGATCTTCAGAGAAAGAAATAGCATTTGAAGTTTTGAACACTTACTGAGTTAGAATGTGGTCCGAATCACTTTTTCATTGAGTGTCATGGAAGCATTTCCAAATGACAGTACAGTGGGATGTAATCCCTGCAATCCTGTCCCACAGAGTAAACTATTATTTGACCCTAAAATAAAATGAATATAAAATAATTGCAAAAGCTGTTGCTACCATATTCACAAGCTCCCTATTACACTTGATTTGCTACTGAAACATCAAATAAATATTCAACAATCATGTTAACTATTAAGTTAGTAGTTATGTCAGTTTTGTTGGAGTTCTGTTTCTTTAGAAAAAGTAATATATCTGCTTTGCTCTGTACTCTGTCTTTAGGCTATGGCTTTCCTCATTAAAAGGTCTCATGAAAAATAATTTAAAATCTCTAAAGTTTGATGATAATGTGCGTTAGTAGTACTATTTGAATTGTGTGTTTGATTCCAGGTCCAGCAGTTTAAGCAGGACCCGCGCCCAGCAACCTGTCTTCACTCTGTTTTCAATGTGCACACAGGAGATGAGGTCCTCTCCTCTGAGGAATATGGTCATCTTCAGGTAAAAGGAGAAGTCTCTAAGTTTTCTTCTTCTCTGTGCAGACTCTACATCATAGAAGATTTGAGGCTACTTCCAAGTTTTGTAAAGTAGATTTCATGAATTGTTCGAAACAGAAGTAGGAAACCAACCCTACAATGAGGAAGGGAAATGGTAGACGCCAGGGCCGAGCTTGTTATGGAGACTGAGCATCAGCTCACACTGAGGTCTTGGTCTGTAAGCAGAAAAGAGCAACGGGATAGTTTCTACTAGTGTTCCTACCTCAAAGAAGATTGTGCTTATTCGAATTTAGAAGAATGTCAACATTTAGGGACTACGGAAGAAAAGACAGTTGGCAGTGATATAGCAGCAAATCAGAAATTTTTGTTACATGACAGTTCAGTTTGATGTATCCACCTTCAACAAAGCGATAAGCGTACCATTAAAATGTGATTCCAGCAGGCATTTCTGGAGTCTATAAATTTTGTCTCATATATTCTATTAAATTTTGTACCTAGGCCAAGAATGCACTGTAGGGTTTTACGTTTTGTTTTCACTTTTCTCTTACATCTGTGTATTGCTTTTAGCTGGCCATCCTGTTGCCTTGTTTTTAGGATACAAATATTATATATGCTATTTAATGAGTTTTCTTCCTGCTCATCATTTGGCTCTGCTGTCTTTAGGACAGAATACTTATTATTCATATATTCTTTACTAAAATAGGAGTATGTCCTTTTTATAGTCCCACTCTGTCTAAACATCTGAAATGTCTTACTTTAGTATGAATCCTCCAGTCATAGAAAGTACAGTGTCCCCATTTCTATGCAGAAGAAGCTCTTACACTTATTTGTAACCAGTTCCTTGGAGAATTAGTATTATATGAATATGTGGTTACTTAACCTCCTCTTATAATTATGATATAATTAGGTTTTATGTACCTTTTGCTTTGACAAATATATTTACTGTCTGAAATAGGGTTTTCAGAAGATAATGGCTCATTTATTTTGTATCCCAGAATTTAAGTTTAGTGCCTGCCTCCCAGTAGGTTTTAAATAAATGCTGGTCGACCTGTTACTTGGCTGTTTCTGTACAATTTGCCACTTAATGATACTTTTTCACAGAAGCATCCTGCAAGTCAGAACAGAGGGCTCTTGGAGGTGTAGCTGTAAATAGCTGTCCATAGCAGTGACATTTCTTTGATGTCATTTCTGACAGGCCAGTGTCAGTGCTGTAAGAAAATATTTGGGTGAGCCTGGCAGTGGTTTGAAGCTCTTCTCTACCATGTTCTGAGAAGGGTCACTCAAAAGTTTATGTCAGTCTAAAAAACCCAATACCAGAATCTTGTATCTTTGGGTCTGGCTCACTTGGACCTTGACAACACTCAGACGCCTCCTGGACTTTGCTGAAAAGTCAGGAGGCATCCTAGACAGCTCTGCTTCCTGAGAGACCCGCCAGCATTGCCAGGCCATGGTGGTGGTGTTAGGTAGTTTTGCAATACGCATCTTTGCTGCAAGAATTTTCGCTGCATGTATTTTCACCGCATAACTAATTGGCTGTAAGGCAATTTTACTTTGAAAGATAAAATCACAAAAAAATAAAAGGACATTAAAAAGGACATAGTATAACATGAAAAATGAACGACAAAATTAAGAAGACTTTATTATGAAATACAGAACACTAAATATATTTAAAATGTGTGTAAATTCATGGCAATATTGTGCAAATAACTGATTTTATTTTTTGGATTTTACCTAAGCATTTGTTTTCAAGGTCTTTGGTTCAGAGTAATACATTTTTCTTCTTTGCTTGTTGATTTGTGTCCTCATTTGGCATTACACTTTTTCTTTTTTCACTAAAATTTCTTCCTTCATTAAGAGGGGTATCACTTTCCAAATACTAGGATGCATATTTGTAACTGAACTTTGCATTGCATTGTGAATGTCATCTACACTGTTGTTTGTTTGTTCTTGGCATATTGTCACATGTCTGTTCATAGACACTTCATAGTTCTGTAGGCAATGTAGGTTCAAATGTCTGCATCATTGTAGAGACCATTATGAGGGCTAAGATTTTTAATATAATATAGAAAGTATGAATTACAAAAAGATACTTATAAAAATATAAGATTTATATAATATAAAAGTGGGAGTTTCACATCAATGGAAAAATGAAACCAAACTGTCAAATCAAACTGTCAACCAGTTATTTTTTTTATGTTTTATGGCAAAATTGCCTTATGGCCAACTGGTGATGTGGAGAAAATGTACACACTGAAAAATGTTTGTGGTTAAGTGTTTATAGCAAAGGTGTCTAAGGCAAAGATGATTAGGCCAAATACCCAGCACACTTGGTAGCACAGGGCCACTTTGTCCAAGGCCTCTCGGACACAAATAATTTTCTGCCCCCACTTTCTCTCAGTTACTCAGTAAGGATTGGAAGAAAGTCAGGGAAGACACGAGCCACCAAGGCTATTAGTGGGTAATAATCTTCTGGATTAGAATCACACCGGGACAAAATTACATTGTGCTTTCTAGTTGATTTTAACTTAAATTACCATTTCCTAGCTAAACGAAAATATTTTTACTGCTACCTGTGTATTTATTTATTATATAACAGCCTGATTGAGATATAATTCACAAAACATACAATTCACCTATTTAAAGTGTACAATTCAGTGGTTTTTATTATAGTCAGAGTTGTGCAACCACTATCACAGTTAATTTCAGAACATTTTCATTACTCCATAAAGAAATCTGTGCTCATTAGCAGTCACTCCCCATCTCCTCGAAAGCCCCCTGCCCTAGGCGATCACCAGTCTACTTCCTATCATTATGAATATTCCTATTCTGTAAATTTCATATACATGGAATCATATAATATATGGTCTTTTGTGACTGGCTTTTTTCATTTAGCATATTCAAGGTTTGTATATGTTGTAGTATTTATCTTTTACTACTTATTTAGTTGACACAATTTATACATCCCATTCAGGCTTCTGTGAGAGTCTTTTTTGTTGAAGTGGACATTATTGTCTTCATTTTTTTTGTTTATATCATATAATGTCTATCTTTAATAGACAAACTAAAAGAAGAAAATGACTCATTTGCTTATAAAACTCACTTGCTCATAAATATATTTTATATGCTATACCATTGATTAAAATATGTCCCTGCAGTTGCTTACATAAATTCTGCATTCTCTGAGAATAATACTGTTTTCAAGATGCACTCCCTGTTGTTTATGGTGCACTGGCAAAGTCCTAATGTCTTACTTGCCAAATAACTTTTTCATTTACATACATTTGAGATGAAGTGACATTACTTAGCTGCCTGTGGGGCAAAACTACTTCAAAGTAGAGTACTTTAGACCCAGACTTTGAAAATAATCTTAGAAAACAAATGTTATAGAAACAGTTGCTAACAGTTCTCTTTGCAGCCATTTCCCTAATCAGGTATTAACCACCACAGTAAATTTGAGGATTTTAGAGTTTTATAATCAAAGCTGGGATTTTATGATGAGCTAAATACTCAGCTCCTTTATTTCACAATAGGAAAGGCAGTAGTTTTTATTTGCCACTATTAGAGCAAATGACTGGTAATTTTAGCTCTTACATATAATTTCATAACATAGTCTTTTTGTTATTTCCTTTAAACTTTTAATGTTGTTTGTTTTCAGATAAATACAGTGTCACTCTATCTCCTTTACCTTGTGGAAATGATTTCTTCAGGACTCCAGATTATCTATAACACTGACGAGGTATGAATTGCCCAAATTTTCTAGTACTAAATTTCATCTCTGAGAATATTTTTTCTTTTACTTTTTAAAACTTAGCTTTAGTTTTATGAAAATGGCTTATTCATATAATCAGATACTGGATTTTGGATGTTGGATCAAGAATCTTTATATTAAAGTGCAAAATGCACTTTATATTAAAGTGCAAAACACTTTAAAAATGAATGAAATATATGACCGATTATAAAACTTTACACCTATGAAAGCTCTGCTTCAGGTGATCTGAATGAAATAAAAACTTGTAACTTTCAGAAAATTTTAGTAACAATGAAAATAAAATAGCATTTGCAGATTTTCTTAGTGTTATGATGTCTTTTTTGCATATCGTTGCTCTTTGTAACCCATCCTTTTAAAAGTAAAAAGATACTTTTATCATATTATTTTTATTATGGGACCTTAGTGAGGTTCTTAATGTTTTTAAAAAATAAATACAATGTTCTTATTAGGAAATTTGAAAAGAATTTATATCCCAAAGATGAGAAGCATTCCTTTCATAGGCGCTAATGCTTGAACAGACACACACAGACATATGCTGATACATTTCCAAATATGCCATAGTGAGAGCAAAAAGTTATTCTTATTGAAATGGCACATACAATGAGACTCCATCAAAGAGTAGGTATGCTGTATATGCTTGTTATTATTTCTCTCCTGTGATCCATGCAGGGAGAACAAATGTATCATGTAATTAACACCCAGATCATCATTGGACTGCAGTGAGGGTACTGTGATACTGGTATATGTAGTCTTGTCCTTTAATAGTTTGTAGTCTTTTACATCCTTTCAGTTGTGCTTTTTTAATAGTAAGTAAGGTCTATTTGTTTATTTATTTATTTTTAAGATTTTATTTATTTATTTGAGAGAGAGAGAGAGCACCAGCAGAGGGAGGGGCAGAGGGAGAGGGGGAAGCAGACTCCCTGCTAAGCTCCCTGAAGGCTTAGTCCCAGGACCCTGGAATCATACCTTGAGCTGAAGGCAGGCTCTTAACTCACTGAGCCACCCAGGCGCCCATGTAAAGTCTATTTAGATGTGCAGATAACCAGTAAAGAAGAAATTAATAATACGTATGGTTTCTTTTGTTTGATTCATCAAAGAATTACATGTTTTTATTTCATCCAAATAGTTCTGTTTTTATAATATGTGAAATAGTGGTATTCAATGATCTGGGAAGGTGTGGAAGACTCCTATTTCAGACCAATTTAGCTCCTCTTAGAAACTCCAAAGCACTGGGAGAAGTATCCAGCACAACATAGTATGATAACCATTATATTAAGCAACAGCTAACATTGACAGTTGCAAGTGACTTCCCATTAATGTTACTGATGGCAGTGGTGAAATTGCCTTGGTTAGCAGTAGCATTGTTTTGTTTGGTATTTTATTTTCATTTTTAATTTTTAACATTTTGTTTTTTGCTTTCTCAGTATCTACCATAGTTCATTTTATTTATTTTTTATTTTTTTATTTTTTAAAGATTTTTATTTATTTATTTGAGAGAGAGAGTACAAGCTGCAGAGAGAGGCAGAGGGGGAGGGAGAGGCAGACTCCCCGCTGAGCAAGGAGCTTAGGATCATGACCCTAGCCAAAGGCAGACCAACTGAGCCACCCAGGCACCACATACCATAGTTCATTTTAAATCTTCAGATGTCAACTGACAGTTCTCAAAAATGTGATACTGCTTTAACCTTTCTATTCTTTTTTTGTATGATTTGAATATATTTAAGCAAGTTTGGTATCTTCTTTTTAAGCTTTATTTTCTGGTTGTTTTTTTTTTTTTTTCTTGTTGATGTTTTTTTCTTACCCTTACCGTTTTTATTTGGTAGGTATAAAATTTTTATGTGGTAATTTCAATAGGCCTTTAACATGTACACTTAAAATTCTAGAATAATAAAATGTGTTATTGGGGCTCACCATCTCTTTCTTTGATTTTTTTTGTATACTGTGTCAGGAATTATATGGAGAAGCAGTATTTGGGCCTGCATAGAATCTTTCAGGGAATGAAATTCCTTTTATCTAGGTGTTCAGGGGAATGAATCCTTTGAAAGGTGGTATGACTTGGGACCATTTCGTTTTTTAATTGTACATTATACCCTGAATGGCAAGTTCACAGTCCTGTCTCTTTTCTTTATTCCCAACCACTTCACATCTCAGGGCAACCCAAGGACCTGGGAAAGAAGTGGGAATACCACTCATTTCTTTCTCTCCTCACTGTCAAATTTTTTATTTGCCCAAATCCTAATCTTTTTAGGATTGAAGGATACAGAGCTCACACACACAACACACATACGTAATATACATATTATATTGTCAGCACTTTGGTTTATTTTTTAATAAATCATTTTCCTTAATTTACAGCTTATCATCATATCTTTACTGATTCTCTTGTTTTTATAAATTTTGTACACACATTGTTTTTCCTTCGGGAGAAGGCCATTGTCTTAAGGGTACCCCTCCTAAGGTACTGTCAAAATATTGAGTGCCAGTGTTAGCGCTCATGAGCCTTGCTGGGGAACATATTTCCTAAAGGCAGGAACAGTATTGGATGCTCATTTTCTAATGTCTTTCATTGCCCACACATGTGTCATGTTTTGTGGCTACCCAGTCTCAACTGGTGTCTATAGAAGTATTGCTGTGCACATTTGCAATATTGGATTTTTATTAAAATGGAAACTGTGAAAGAGGCATACTTCTATAGTTCTTCCCTTGCACTCTTACTTGCTTTCTCTTCTTTATCTGGAAAGAAACCCATAATGTATGTTAAAGTTACAAATTTTAATAAAAGTTTATAGGTATTATATATATATGTATATATATATATATATATATATAGTCATCTGAAAAGACATAATTCTTTAATAAGGGATTTTTTAGACTTTGGTGACCCCACAACTATAAGTTTTAAAGAGTACTTTGAAAGTGAAGACATGTAAGATTGAAATTTTGTCTTCTCTTTCTACATTTTGGATTTGCTTTTATTTTTAATTAAGGTATTAAAATCTGTTAATTGTATGACTTTATACATGGAGGTGGAGAAACTACCTGTATGGTTTCTAATGTCCCTTCTCTAGTGTCATGCTGTCACATGATTAATTTTGGTGTTATTTGATGATAGGTCACAAGTCACAGTGTCCTATCATTTTAGAAAAAACTAACATCAGATACTCTTCTTACAATCTTAAAATTTAAGTGGAAATAAGCATTAATTGGGGATAATACTTGGAATGGTGGTAAATATAAAGTTTGGTAGATGTGGAAGTTCTCTTTTGATTGCTGCTATTATCATGATGAAATGGAAAGCAGGAATGTCAGCTGAATATGAAAAGGGGCCAAGGAGATTAAAGGTTCAAAAGGAAGAAGGGGTGAGATAGACACATGGGCTTATAACTTTCAATGAGAAAAAATTCCAAGAGCCATTCTAATTTCCATCATATGACTTTACATGATTGAAGGTTGGCCTTGTGTTTCTAACTCTTAAAATTTATGGCAAAAGCCATTTAACAAAAACTACAATTTTAAGGATTTGGGAATGCTTTTATGTCTAGAAGGATTATAATAATCTGAAATGTTGCTTAGAAAGAGTCAATGCATGGCTTCTTTGGACCAAGTCAGTTGTATTGGATTGTAGATTCTTAGCCCTCTTTTGAAATTTTACTTCAATGTGACTTAAAAAGAAAGTAGTACTGTGTCAGGGGTCCCGAAGGCCACCCCTAGGTTTGATGATTCTCTGAGAGAACTCAGAGGACCTGGCATGTTGTGGATAAGATTTATTACAGCAAAAGAATAGAAAGCAAACTCAGCCTCAGCCGAAGGAAAGCACATGAAGCAAAGCCTAGAAAAAACCAGGCGCAAGCTGCCAATAGTCCGTTCCTGATATAGTCGTACAGAACATGCTTAATCCCTCCAGCATTCAATCGTGACAACGTGTGTGAAACGTTGTCTCTAACATGCAAGCTCATTAGGGAGTTATTGCCCAAGGTGTTTATTGGGGTCTGTTCATGTAAACACCCTCTTCCTCGCAGGTACCAAATTTCTAACTCTCAGGAAAGCAGGTGTTCAGCACAACATCTGTTTAGACAAAAAATATTGTTTGCATTAACAGTTTAGGCACAGTAAACCACAACTGCGGCTTAATAAATTATTCCTTCGTCGTGCCTATCTACAAAAGAGTATTTCATCATGTATTATTCATCTTAATTATAGGAATTTATAGTTTATATATAAATGATAAAAACTATTTTAGATGTTAGAATATTTAGAGCTCTTTGTATTAGACAAATGTGCAAGCATAATAGTTCCTAACAAGTCAGAGTATATATTATTTTTTGTTTATTCCAAACCAAATGGGGAAATTATATGTGAAAATTGAGCCTGATAGCCCCTTATGTATGAGAAATGTTAGAGATCTGTGAGCGCTCCAGTATTCTTTAATTGTGAACACCAAATGAGAAAATATAACTATGTCCTGTTTGCTGTGATGCAGCATAGTTTTCCAGGGTGCTTTTATTTCTTAGGTACTCTTTTTCTGAGGTGTCTTGGCGTCTTATGATCTTACAGGTATTGTTAACCAAATTGTAGTGATGCCAGTTAACTACACGTAAGTCAGTCAGAGAAAGACAGTTATCATATGGTTTCACTCATATGTGTAATTTAAGAAAGTGTCCTTTGAGGCATAAAGTTTTTAAAAATTTTGATGAAGTCCAGTTTATCTAGTTTTCCTCTTGTCATTTGTGCTTTAGGTTTCCTAAGCCTTCCTTAATTTTTCCCAATGAGGTTTTGTAGTTTTCAGTATATGGTTTTCATTCTTTTTAAAATTTATTCCTGAATGTTTTATTTTGTATGCTGTTACAAATGAAATTTCTTAATTTCATTTTCAGACTGTTCATTCCAAGTATTTAGAAATACAGTTGATTTTTGTATGTTAATCTTTTATCCTGCAACCTTGCTGAGCTTGTGTTTGTTTTAATAGTTTTTATGATAAGTCCGGCTAAGAGGCTTATCAATGTTAATTTTTTTCAAAGAACCAGCTCCTTGTTTCATTGATCTGTTCTTTTGGTTTCTGTATCATTTATTTCTGCTCTAATTTTTATTGTTTCTTTCCTCCTGCTGGCTTTAGGCTTCATTTGTTGTTCTTTTTCTGTCTCCTTTAGGTGTAAGGTTAGATTGTTTACTTGAGATTTTTCTTGCTCCTTGAGGTAGGCCTGTGTTATATACTTCCCGCTTAGAACTGCTTTTGCTGTATCCCAAAGACTTTGGACTGTTATGTTTTCATTTTTGTTTTTTTCCATGTATTTTTTTTCCACTTCTTTGATTTCCTGGTTGACCCATTCATGGTTTAGTGGCATGTGGTTTAACTTCCATGTATTTGTGGTCTTTCCAGATTTTTTTTCTTGTGGTTGATTTCTAGTAGCATTGTGATCAGAAAAGGTGGATGCTATGATTTCAGTCTTTTTCTATTTGTTCAGGTCTGTTTTGTCACTTAATATGTGATGTAGTCTGGAGAATGTTTCGTGTGTGCTTGAAAAGAATGTGTGTTGAATCCCTGAGCATTTTCTATATAGAATACCATGTCATTTGCAAATAGTGTTTACTTCTTAATTTCCAATACAAATGTCCCTTCAGTCCTTAACTTACCTAATTTCTCTGGCTAGACCTTCAGATACAATGTTGAATATAAGTGACAAGAGCGTACATCCTTGTTTTATTTCTGACTTTAGGGGGAAACCTTTCAATTGCTCAACATTACATATGATGTTATCTGTGGATTTTTTTGTAGCTACCCTTTATCAAGTTGAGGAAGTTTTTTTCTCTTCCTAGTATCTTGGGTGCTTCAGGAAAATGTGTTGGATTTTTTCAGATGCTGTTTGTGCATCTGTGGAGATAATCATGTGCCATTCGTGTTTTATTCTCTTGATGTGGTATATTGTAGTGATTGATTCTTTCATTTCAAACCAACCTGAAATTGGGATAAAAACTACTTGGTCATGTTGTATAATCCTTTCTATCTGTTGTTGTATTCCATTTTCTAGTCTTTTTATTGAGTATTTTTTACATTCATGCTCTTAGTGAATATTGGTGTGTCCTTTGTTGTTGTTGTTAGTTTTGTATTTGCTTTTTTCTTGTGACATCTCGGCCTGGTTCTGGTATCAGTAAAATAATGGCCTCATAGAATGGGTTAGGAAGTGTTTCTTTTTTTGTTTTCTAGAAGATTTTATGAAAGGATCGTATTAATTCTTCTTTAAACGTTTGGTAGAATTCACCAGTGAAGCTAAATGGATCTGGGCTTTTCTTTTTGGGAAGATTTTTTTTATTATTATTATGATTTCAATCTCTCTTATATGTCTATTCAGATTTTCTATTTTTTTCTTGAGTTGGTTTTGGTATATTCCCTCTTTCATTCTTTATTTTGGTATTTTGAATCATATCTGTTCTTTTTCTTTGTCAGCGTAGCTTAAAGTTTATCAGTTTTATTGATATTTTCAAAGAACCATCTTTTAGTTTCATTGATTTTCTCTACTGTTTTTCTATTTATTTCTTCTCTAGTTTTAAGTATTTACTTCTGTTTGTTTTGTATGGGCTTACTTGCTCTTATTCTTCTATAAGGTTAGATTATTGATTTGAGATTGTTCTGCTTTTTAAATACAGGCATTTTTGCTGCATCTCTTTATTTTTGATATGTTACTGTTCTGTATCCTTTCATCTTGGTGTATTTTCTAACTTCCCTTGTGATTTCTTCTTTGGTTCATTGGTTATTTAGCAGTGTATTTTTTCATTTTCACATATTTGTGAATATATCAATTTTCCTTCTGTTATTGATTTATAATTTCATTCCATGATTGCAGAGCAACGTGGAGTGATTGTAGTAAAATTATTGAATACCATTATTCTCATTTTTGTCCTTTTTGTTCCATTTTGTCCTTTTCAACTCAAATTTTAAT
Organism: Ursus arctos; assembly: GCF_023065955.2. Classification (NCBI taxonomy): domain Eukaryota; kingdom Metazoa; phylum Chordata; class Mammalia; order Carnivora; family Ursidae; genus Ursus; species Ursus arctos. The sequence continues at coordinate 6,301,036 of NW_026622863.1, forward strand.
TCTGGTTCCTGTTAATAATTTCTGTCTCTTTATTGGCTCTATTTGTGAGATACTATTCTTACCAAATCATCTTTAGTTTTTGTACATGCTTTCCTTCAGTCCTTTGAGCATACTTAAAATAGTTGACTTAAAGTCTTTGCCTATATATCCATTCATCTGTCAATGGACATCTAGGCTCTTTCCATAGTTTGGCTCTTCTGGACATTGCTGCTATAAATGATGAATTGATAAAGAAGATGTGATATATATATATATATATATATATACACACACACACACACAGTGGAATACTACTCAGCCATCAAAAAATGGAATCTTGCCATTTTCAACAACGTGGATGGAACTAGAGGGTATCATGCTAAGTAAAATAAGTCAATCAGAGAAAGACAGTCATCATATGATCTCAATCATATGTGGAATTTAAGAAACAAAACAGAGGATCATAGGGGAAGAGAGGAAAAAATAAAACAAGTTGAAATCAAAAGAGAAACAAACCATAAGAGACTCTTCAGCATAGGAAACAAACTGAGGGTTTCTGGAGGGGAGGGGGGTGGGGAGATGGGGTAACCGGGTGATGTAATGAGCACTGAGTATTATTATATGTGCTGCCGAAGCGAGCACAGCATTGAGTATTATATAAGACTGATGAATCACTGAACTCTACCTCTGAAACCAATAATACATTATATGTTAATTAATTGAATTTAAATTAAAAAAATTTAAAAATACAAAAGTAAATTTAAAAAAATGAAGAAAGTCTGTCGAGTAAACTCAATGTCTGGGTTTTATCAGGGACACTTTTTATCAGTTTCTTTTAATCAGTTATAAGGACCATAATTTTTTGTTTCTTTGTATGGTTCATGTATTTGTTGTTGTTGTTAAACTGGACATTTTAAATAATATAATATATCAACTCTGTCAATCCAGTCCCACTTCTCTAAGGTGTGGTATTGTTGATGTTATGCTTGTGTTATTAAATTGTTTATTGTCTTTCCCAAAACATTTCTGTGAACTTTGTATTCTTTGTCATATGTGGCCATTGATGTTTTTGCTCGGTTAGTTAAGGGTTCAGTTAATGATTAGAATATATATAAAGACTTTGAACCAATAAGTCTCTAAGCCTTTCCCAAGGTCCTCTGTGTGTGTTTTAGGTGGAAGCATGAGAACTTTCACAGGCAGTATATCTCTTTCAGCCTTCATTTTCTCCTTTTGCAGAGCCTCAATTTCAGCCAGAGGTGTGATATTAATTGTTACCTTATGTGATATTAATTGTAACCTTATGTCTCAGGTATTTTTTGGTTATAGGCATTGAACTACAAATGGGCATTGTCTCCTGTCTTTCCATTTTGGACATTTTGGACATTTTCAAAACCTCCTATGTCTATCTCATTTTTCCATATTAAAAAAAAAATCATTTCAAGTAGTCCCAGTGCTCAATATTTGCCACTGATTGTTTTTGTTATATGCCTAGGGAAATTGCTGTGCATATGTGCAACTCTGAGTCGGGTCATTTAAACATAGGCTCTGTGAGTTCCAGTCTTTAAGAAGCTGCCAGACAATTCAAATAGTGACAGTTCACTGAGATAGTGATTTGGAGGAGTTCTAAACTCGTTCAGTCCTTCTGGTGGCTGTTGATCTGATGGTTTTCATGACTACTGTGATTGTGTGGCCTAGGCTACAACAGAACTGGGGAGACACAGTAGGAATAGGACAATTTAATGCATTCCAAAGCTCACTCAACTGAGATTTCAGTCCTTTTCTTCTTGATTAAACGTTCTTTGCATTGTTGCAAGCTCTTGTTTAATATCTAGAGTCCTGAAAAAGTTGATTTTGATGATTTTTGTCAGTATTCTTACTGCTTTTATGGATGACTAGATATTCTGAGTTCTTTACTCTGCCATTCTGTGAGTTGAATTCCCACTGTAATTATTTTTAATGTAACTTTCTATTTATACCTTTTTTCCCCCAACAGCCTTTTATCCTGCAGTTTAATCATTCTATAAGATCAGTTAACCCAGGAGTCTTAATGTATTTTTAACCATATTTTTAAAAAACCCTTCAATATTTTGCAACTATTTTGTTCCATTGAAACACGTGTATAGTGACGTATTTAGTGGCTGTCTGAGATTCTGTACCCTCTGTCAGAAGTATGCAACAAAGTGCCTACTGTCCACTCATTCTCAACTGTATAGCAAACACCTATTGTGTTTTTTGACAACTGTTGTGGCACCTGCTGTTTGTTTGGAAATTATGTTTCTTTTATAACAGTAATACTGTTATAAGTGATTTTTTTTGAGGAATGAATGTACCTATTTGCTGAATAACTGTACCTTTTTGAGGAGTTGTTAGAATTTAGCTATTACCTTGAGATTTTTTAGTCACTTCACTGATTTCACAATTAGGCAGTGAATTTTTACTTATGTCCAAACTAGTATCTTTGAATTTTAGAAAACTAAAATGGAACTCAAATAATTATACAGAAATGCTTTTGTAAGGGCAAGATGGTGGCAGAGTAGTGGACCTCGTTTCAACTGGTCCCTCAAATTTAGCTGGATATCTATCAAACCATTCTGAACACACACAAATTCAACCTGAGATGTAAGAAGATGTATCTGGACTTTGGTTCAAAAGCTATGGGATACTGCAAAAGTCATCCAAGACTCTCTCAAAAAAGTAGAAAAATCCCAAATGCACAAGCTAACCTTACATGTAAAGGACTTGGAGAAAGAACAGCAAATAAAGCCTAAACCAAGCAGGAGAAGAGAAATAATAAAGATTAGAGCAGAAATCAATGAAATAGAAACTAGAAGAACAGTAGAACAGATCAACGAAACTAGAAGCTGATTCTATGAAAGAATTAATAAGATCGATGAACCTCTCGCCAGACTTATCCAAAAGAAAAGAGAAAGGACCCAGATTAATAAAATCATGAATGAAAAGGGAGAGATCACGACTAATACCAAGGAAATAGAGACAGTTATTAGAACTTATTACCAGCAGCTGTATGCCAACAAACTAGGTAATCTGGAAGAAATGGATGCCTTCCTGGAAACTTATAAACTACCAAGACTGAAACAGGAAGAAATAGACAATCTGAACAGACCAATAACCAGCAAGGAAATTGAAGCAGTAATCAAAAACCTCCCAAAAAACAAGAATCCAGGGCCAGATGGTTTCCCAGGGGAATTCTACCATACATTTAAAGAAGAAATAATGCCTATTCTACTGAAGCTGTTTCAAGAAATAGAAATGGAAGGAAAACTTCCAAACTCTTTCTGTGAGGCCAACATTACCCTGATCCCCAAACCAGACAAAGATCCCATCAAAAACGAGAATTACAGACCAATATGCCTGATGAGCATGGATGCCAAAATACTCACCAAGATCCCGGCCAATAGGATCCAACAATACATTAAAAGGATTATTCACTAGGACCAGGTGGGATTTGTTCCTGGGATGCAAGGGTGGTTCAACATTCACAAATCAATCTATGTGATAGATCACATTAACAAAAGAAGAGACAAGAACCATATGATCCTCCAAATTGATGGAGAAAAAGCATTTGACAAAATACAGCATCCTTTCATGATTAACACTCTTCACAGTGGAGGGTTAGAGGGAACATACCTCAATATCATAAAGGCCATCTATGAAAAGCCCACAGTGAATATCATTCTCCATGGAGAGAGACTGAGAGCTTTCCCCTTAAGTTCAGGAACACGACAGGGATGCCCACTCTCACCACTGTTGTTCAACATAGTACTAGAAGTCCTAGCCTCAGCAATCAGACAAAAAAAGAAACAAAAGGCATTCAAATTGACAAAGAAGATGTCAAACTCTCGCTCTTCACAATGACATGAGACTCTGCGGAAAATCCAAAAGACTTCACCTGGAAATTACTAGAACTCAAACAGCAATTCAGCAATGTGGCAGGATACAAAATCGATGCACAGAAATCAGTTACATTTCTATACACTAACAATGTGACTGAAGAAAGAGAAATTAAGGAATAAATCCCATTTACAATTGCACCAAAACCATAAGATACCTAGGAATAAACCTAACCGAAGAGGTAAAAGATCTGTACACTAGACACTACAGAACGTTTATGAAAGAAATTGAGGAAGACACAGAGAGATGGAAAGACATTCCATGCTCATGGATTGGAAGAATAAACATTGTGAAAATGTCTATGCTGCCCAGAGCAATCTACACATTCAGTGGAATCCCTATCAAAATACCATTGACATTTTTCACAGAGGTAGAACAAACAATCCTAAAATTTGTATGGCACCAGAAAAGACCCTGAATTGCCAGGGGGATGTTGAAAAAGAAAGCCAAAGCTGGGGCCATCACGGTGCCTGAGTTTAAACTATATTACAAAGCTGTGATCATCAAGCCAGCATGGTATTGGCACAAAAACAGATACATAGATCAATGGAACAGAGTAGAGAGACAAGAAATGGACCCTCAAGTCTATGGTCAGCTCATCTTCAGCAACACAGGAAAGAATATCCAATGGAAAAAAGACTGTCTCTTCAATAAATGGTGCTGGGACAACCAGATGCAGAAGAATGAAACTGGACCATTCTCTCACACCTTACAGATAAACTCAAAATTCAAGAAAGACTTAAATGTGACACAGGAATCCATCAATATCCTAGAGGAGAACTTAGGCAATAACCTGTATGACCTTGGACATGGAGCTTCTTCCAAGACACGTCTCTAAAGGCAAGAGAAACCAAAGCAAAAATGAACTTTTTTACTTCATCAAGATAGAAAGCTTCTTCACAGTAAAGGAAACAGTCAACAAAACTAAGAGGCAACCCACAGAAGGGGAGAAGATATTTGCAAATGACATTACAGATAAAGGAGTGGTATCCAAGATCTATAGAGAACTTCTCAAACTCAACACCCAAAAACAAATAATCTAGTCAAGAAATGGGCTGAAGACATGAACAGGTACTTCTCCAAAGAAGACCTACAGATGGCTAACAGTCAAATGAAAAAATGCTCCACATCACTTGCCATCAGGGAAATACAAATCAAAACCACAATGAGATACCACTTTACACCAGTTAGAATGTCAAAAATTAACAAGGTAGGAAAACAACAAATGTTGGCGAGGATGTGGAGAAAGGGAAACCCTCTTAAACTGTTGGTGGGAATGTAAGCTGGTATAGCCACTCCAGAAAACAGTATGGAGGTTCCTCAAGACATTAAAAATAGAGCTACCATATAACCCAACAATTACACTACTGGGTATTTACCCCAGAGATACAGGTTTAGTGAAAAAAAGGGCCACATGCACCTCATTGTTCATAGCCGCAATGTCCACAAAGCCAAATGTTGGAAGGAGCTGAGATGCCTTCAACAGATGAAGGAATAAAGAAGATGTAGTTCATATATTCAGTGGAATATCACTCAGCCATCAGAAAGGATGAATACCTATCATTTGCCTGGACATGGATGGAACTGGAGGGTGTTATGCTAAGTGAAATAAGTCAGTCAGAGAAAGACAATTATCATATGGTTTCACTCATATGTGGAACAAAGGAATAGTGTGGAGGACCATAGGGGAAGGGAGGGAAAACTGAATGGGAAGAAATCAGAGAGGGAGACATACCATTATTGTCTCTGGGCTCTTGGAAACAAACTGAGGGTTACAGAAGGGAGGGTGGTGGAGGGATGGGGTAACCAGGTGATGGGGATTAGGGAGGGCACATGTTGTGATGAGCACTGAGTGTTATACGCAACTAATGAATCGTTGAACACTACATCAAAAACTAATGATATACTATATGTTGACTAATTGAACATAAAAGAGAAAAGAAATGCTTTTGTACTTTTTGTTGGATATATGGCTGTTATTGGATGAATTTCATGTTCCATTTAATAAAGCTTGTCTTATGAATAATTGAAATTTATCTTTCATCCTCGCCTTTCTAAAATTATACTTCATTATGAAATGGTAGACTAATTCATCTGTATCTTTTGGGAGTTATTACTGTGGCTTAAATGAAAAGTTGTTTAATTTTTCTCATATAATATTATGCCTGGAGGTAGTTGGCTCCTTGGTCTATCAGTTTCTGCTGACATCATGGCAGAAAAGAAGGCGGAAGGTTGATAAAAGTGGTGTGATAGCTACTTTTCATCAGAAGTGGCTTTTTTTTTCCATCAGAAACCTCAAAAGCTTTCCCAAAAATCCTCAGCAAACTCCTACTTATGCCTTATACAAGGAGCTTACAGCTAAGGAGGCAGGCTGGGAAAGTATGTATTTTTTTCCCAGCCTCTACAGTTGTTTTGTTCAATAGAAAATAATGTGAGCCACTCATTAGTTTAAAATTTACAGTAGCTGCATTAAAAACAGATGAAATTAGTTTTTATAAGTCTTCAAAAATGGTATTTATGTTACACTGAAAGTCCATTTTAATTTGGACTAGGTACATGGCAAGTACTCATAGACACATGTGGCTAATGGCTACCTTAGTTACTGTACATGGTTGTTTCCTATCTTTGCCTGTCATTTACAGTATGTTGAAGTTTCATTATGTAATAAAATGATTTTGTACAAGAATCAGGAAATTATTTTCCCTTAGATATTCTCCCATCTCCTTTCCTCCACTCCAAAGCCCAGCTTTTCCTGATGAAAGAAAGCTTATTTTACCTCATTTTTAAATTTTGCTGGTAGTGTCTCATAAGAGATTTAGTGTCTCATAAGCGAACCATGTACAGGGCACTATATATGGGCACAGTGTTAATCTGTTTTTTTAATAGAGAAAATGTTAACTTTTTGTGAAAAGATTGTTCTTTAGAACACCAGTCCAATCATCAGATAGATTGTCTAACCACTGCTACCATTCCGTGTCCCCGTACCCTCCCATCCCATGCTCTAATTAATTAAAGAGTAGTGTGACCAAAAGATGTATTTCCAAATGTTAGTTATTACTGAAATAAAACTTGATAGATTAAAAAATACCAATAATTTCATGAGCCATAGTAAGCTGGAACAGCCACTTCTCTTATTGCGGACATATATACAAATTATCTAAACTATCCGAAATGGTCATTGTTTAATATGGATTCACTTTTCTATATTACCTGTTATAGGAAAATAATATTAGTAATTGTTCATAATAATGCATTTATTTTTCAAATAGTTAATGTTTAATAAACAGTTATAAACTTTAGTGTTATATACAAGTTAAATATACATATTGTCAGGGTCTTTTTTTCTATTTCTTCAGGAAATGTTAATAGTTTAGTGAATGGCTGAATTACGTGTCTAAAAATTTTTAATCAGTTATGTGGTACGTCGGAATTTCTTGTTTCCTGGGAAAATATCATTTGTGACAAATATTTCTACTTGGACTTCTTGTGAAGTAGAATACATTTGTATTGGTCAGACTAAAATATATCATGTTTAGCTACAAAGCAAATTTTGAATAATCATTCTTGAATTACAGCATAAAATTGAACTTTCAGAAATAGTCCAGATTACTGTAAGAGGAATGCAAGAACTTCTGCAAGTTACTGAAATTTTGAACAATTCTCTTTCTATGTAATTAAGTAGCATTTAAGATTCATAATCTTCCTATATTTTTTGTCAAGAATTTAAAGTCATTAATATCCCATAATGTGACAGAAAAACCTTTTTAGTGACTTACGTATTTTTAATTGTTTCTTAGCCCTTTCTTTGCAACATTAGTGCATTTTGATTTTGTTACTATTAGTTGCGGTTTCTCAACTGCCATGGTAATGAATTCACTGATGATAAGATGAGGTGCTAAAGTTAGGATTTAAATATTTGATCTGTGAATAATATGCTTTGAAAATATTGTTTTCCAGTTCTGAAATTCCTTTATTGTTATTTAATATCCCATGATGCCTTACCGGTGAGTCTCAAGACTTTAGTATTTTTCTTTTTACTATTTCAAAATTCCACTTGGCTCACTTAAAAAGTTGTAAAGACTTTTTATGGTTATTTTAGGTCAAGTTATACTATTTGGTATTTAATGGTATATTATTTAGTTGCAGTATCCTGAATCTGACAAAGGTTATGTGGTTTTTCTTCAGTAGAATTTTTATTAGGATGACAAAAATTTTGTTTTCTGAAATCCCTGGATGAAAGTTCTTTAGAATTGAATGCACCTGCACTTGTCACCTGTAGCAGTATAACAGAGTTAGAAGAGTAAGTCCTCATCAATGACAAAGTATTTTAATATATGGGGATGAATGCAGGGTGTAGTTCAGTTAGGAAAAGACAAATTTTTTAATTTTAATATTCCTGGAATTTATGCACACAAATGATCACTGTTTTAGGGGAGGGAGGGCTTTTTCATCAATCATGCCAAAGCATCAAAAGGATAATTGGGTTTTCTGTTGGTGTTTACAGATGTGTAAATATATGCTAATTTTTTTCAACAAATATTTCTTGTGGACCTTTCATGTATAAGAAACTACAACAGGTTATGGGTAAAATGGTGAATAACATAGCTCATCCAAACTTGAGAAATCGGTGAAGTTTTTCTCTTTCAGGACATTTCCTCATCCAGGATGATATCTGAAGGCAGTGTAGGAATTATAGGTGGGTGAAGCAGTGGAAAAAGAATATACTAGGGAGAGGCAATAATATGTAGAAATTACCAAACTTGGGAAACAACATAGATTATTCTAGGAATTGGAAGAAGGTTCACTTTCAGGTGTTTGGGAGCAACCAAAGAGGTAGTTGGGTACTTGTCATGAGAGACATTTGGTCATGTTCCTGTAAATGAATCAATACAACTGAATACGCTGATGTAACTCCAAAAATATGTACTATTAGGTAAACTATAACAAAATTTATTTAAAAAAAAACAACTAAGTAACCAAGCACAAATGAACGAAAAGGAAATTCCTAGATGCCAGAAATGATGAGAAAATTATTAGATTAGCATTTGATCTGGTGATATTGGTAAGCTCAGGGACCTAATAGATTCAGATATATTGTATCCCTTAGCTATTACAGTTCCTTAACAAAGTACCCCCAAATTTAGTGTCTTATTTACAACTTTTGTTCCCTACTGGTCTATAGAAGAGCTGGTCAGTTCTGCTGATTAGCCAGTTCTGCTTGGTCAGCTGAGCTCACCGATGCATGTTATGGCTAGTTGACAGGCTGACAACTGATTAAAGATGGCATTGACTGATATAAACCATCTCTGCTCTATATGGTCTGTTATCCTCCAGAAAGGAGCTAGGATTATACTCAAGGGAAAGTTAGAGATCTGAGAGAGCAGATGCATGTAAGGCCTTTTGAAGCATAGGCTCGGAACTGGCACACCCTTACTTCTGTCACATTCTGGTGGCTGAGGTAAATCATGTGTCTGACCTCTTGTTAGAAGGAACTATAAAACCATATTTCAAAGGGTCTAGATGAAGAGTAAGGTGGAGGATTGAGTCCCATTTTGTAATCCCTATACCATAGATCTTATGGGCCAAGAGTTTGGGTTTCTAAAACGTCACATTGGAACAAGAGATGTTGCCTTGGGCTCATTCAAGATGAGATGTTACATGTGAATTCTATGCATGAACTTATAAAGAACTGTCCTCTTTGGAAGGGGAAAAAAAAAAAAAAAAAAAACCCTCAGGTCACTGGCCCAGAGAATAGGAAGCTACTATTGTCTAGGACCCTAGATTGAAACTTCAGGCCTGTGCCATATGCTGATACATGGTCTGAAACAAAGATAAAATTGCTTTTTAGGTACGTATCCACAAATGAAAACCTTTACTGAAGTGAATTAAATAATAATTACAAATGATTACAAATAACATGAGGAAATTATTCAAAACAACCAGGTACAGCAGGTAGGAAAGCTTGCACTCCAAGAATTTTAGATAATAGAACTGTTTGAAAGAGACTCTAAAATAAAAATGTTTTAATTGTTAAATATTGATGTTATAGCGATAAAATAAAGAATATAAGAGAATGTATGAAAAAGAACCAAAAGTGATTATTAGAAATAGAACAACTATGGGGTGCCTGGGTGGCACAGCGGTTAAGCATCTGCCTTCGGCTCAGGGCGTGATCCCAGCATTATGGGATCGAGCCCCACATCAGGCTCCTCCGCTATGAGCCTGCTTCTTCCTCTCCCACTCCCCCTGCTTGTGTTCCCTCTCTCGCTGGCCATCTCTATCTCTGTCGAATAAATAAATAAAATCTTAAAAAAAAAAAAAGAAATAGAACAACTAAAAGGTTAGTGGTAAAGAGTAGATTGGACATTGTTGAGGAATTTATGAACTGGAAGATAGTTTTGGGAGAACAGAGAGGTAAAAAAGAAAATATGAAGCAGGTTTAAGAGTAATTTAGAATGAGAAGGTCCCAAATATGCTTCATAAGAATAAAGAGTAAAGAGAATTGGGGAAAGGCAGTATTTAAAGAACTGGTGATTGATCATCTGAACTGATGAAAACATGAGTCTCACAGAAAGTAGATAAAAGTAAATTCTCCCCTCCCGCTGCCTCCCTTCCCCTACCTAAAAAACCCCTGGGGAATTATAGAACAAGTGATAGAGGAAGCCTGGGTCTCTAAATGACATCGTGGAACTAAGCTGCCATGCCAATCTGTGTTTTATAAGGTTTAAGGGTTTTTTTGATGAAAAAAAATTTTTTTGATGGCTTGAAATAACATAGTGACACTCGGATGAATGCACAACTCTTTTGTTTATAGCTCGAAATGAGAGAAAAAGCCCCTGTGTAGGGGCCACCCTGGGGTTTGTAGCTGAGGACAGAGTAACCAGCTGCAATAGCAAGGAGGGTAGAGTTAACTAGGTTTTGTAGTCTCCCTGTGTACTGGCTAATTTGAGTACTCCCATGGACCCAGTGTCTGTCTCTATTTTTATGGTATCTAGTCCTGAAGTAATTAGGGTGAGTGCATAATGCACAGAGTGTGAGAACCCAGTAAGGGAAGTGGCTGGGATATGAACTTAATCAGTACTTAATCCTCTATCTTATACAGGAAGAGGAAGTAACCAGTCTCCATCCAGAGCCTCAAAACTGAGATAAGACCGCATTAAAATAAACGAGTAAACAAGACTGTATCACACATGGACAAACTATACTGTACAAGAAATCAATTATAGCTTAAAATGTGATTGTATTCGGGGTTTTCTTTTTATAACAGTCTTTTTTTACCCCATGTGTTTAAGGTAAAGGTATAAAAAGGGACATTACTTAATGATTAAAGGAACATTTCACTGGGAAGGTGAAATAGTACTGTACAAACCTGGCAATATATCCTCAAAATACATAAAACAAAAATTTAATGGAATAGGTAGGAGATTTTTAACACATTTCCCTTAGAAAATGATAAACCAAGGAGACAAAAAAATGAAAGTTACAATATAGATTATTTCAATGGCACAGTCTCTACAAAATTCTACAAAGACTAAATGAATAACAAAGAACAAATGGATATTTTCTCTGATCACATTCAATGTAGAAGTCAATAGGTAAAAGATAACCACTAAATATCCTGTTTTTGGAAACTAGAAATGTACACTTCTGTTTTATGATTTTGAAGAAGTAATGAAAATGGAAATTGAGAAATAACATGGAGTGACAATGGAACACTACACACCAATACTTGTGAAGTGTAGCTGTGAAGTGTTATTAGTAGGCAATTTTTAGCTTTGAAAGCACATTTTAGAAAAGAGTTACAATGAAAAACTAGCAAGTTAAATATCCTGTTTTTAAATTAAGAAAAAAGAATACTGTAATAAACACAAAACAAGTAGAAGGAAGAAAGTAATAAAGATAAAAATAGAAATAATTATATAAAATTAGTTAGAATAGAGATTGTCAACAACACCAAGAATTTTTTTAAAGGTTGATAATTTACACCAACCTCTTAACAAAATTTGCCCGTTAGAAAAGGAATACTTAAACATATGAATAATATTAGGAATGAAAAGGAGAATATAACTACAAATAAGTAGACATAAGAGAGAGAATATACTATAAGAAATTATTTGGCGGGACGCCTGGGTGGCACAGTCATTAAGCGTCTACCTTCGGCTCAGGGCGTGATCCCGGCATTATGGGATCGAGCCCCACATCAGGCTCCTCTGCTGGGAGCCTGCTTCTTCCTCTCCCACTCCACCTGCTTGTGTTCCCTCTCTCGCTGGCTGGCTCTATCTCTGTCAAATAAATAAAATCTTTAAAAAAAATTATTTGGCAATAAATATCAAAATGATCCCAAATGGAATGTGATCTAGGAAAACCATAAGTTAATGTTATAAGCTGATTTGTGTCCCCCCCCTTCCAACTTCTACAATTTTTTATGTTAAAACCCGAAGGCCCCATCCTTCAAAATGTGGTCTTATTTGGAAATAGGATTGTTGCAGATATATTTGTAGATAAGGCCTTTAAAGAGGAAAATTTAAATCAGCCTCACAGGATGAGCCTTAATACAAACTGACTGATGTCCTTATAAGAGGAAGAAATTGGAACATACAAAGAGACACCAGGGGCATATATGATCAGAGGGACAACCGTGTGAGGACAAAGTAGCAAGAGTGTGGCCCACCTGTAAGTCAAAGAGAGAGGCCTTAGAAGAAACCACACCTGCTGGCACTCTGCTCTTGGTATATGGCCTCCATAACTATGAGAAAATAAATACCGGTCTCGGTATGTTGCTCTAGCAGCCCTAACAAACTAATTACTAATACTAACTTAAGAAATAGAAAAATAAAATAGACCTATATTATAGTGTTTCTTAACCTTTTTATTATTGTCGTTGTTGCCCTCAAGAGGGGGGAAAACTATGTAAGTTTTCTGTAATGTGAGAAATTAAGGAATAAGATTTTGTCAAGGTAGAGTTGAGCATACCAGGGCCACACCTTACCGTAATATGTAAGATTTTTTTTTTCTTCCGAGAACCAATTTTCACCCTCTCAGGAATGCATGATCTATATAGTCTTTGACAAAAGTAAATTATTAGTAAGAAATCTTTCCCCTTCCCTCTCAACTTCTCCAGAAAAACAACTGTTCCAGACAAAGCTTAAAGGAAGAGGTAATTCCTAATAAAACAGGGAAAGCTCCCCAATAAGTTTTATGAGGTTGCTATAATTTTATAAAATTTGACAGAAGTAGTATGAAAAATCAAATTCTTTTTAAAGTGTTTGTAGGTCATTTAGCCATTCCTTCAACAAATTGAGTTGCTGACACGTAGAAATTAGTATTCTAGGCACTAGGGGTAAGAACAGTGAAGAACGACAAGGCACCTCCCTGCCTTGTAGAAATTACATTTTAGTTGGGAAAATCAGCAAAAGCTTACTAAAACAGAAAAAAGGTAAGATTCAATGTAGCAAATTCAAATGGCATGGCCTGATAGAGAATGACAAATATACTACTTTTGATTGAGTGGGCAGGGAAATTTTAAGATCCTAAATTGCAAACCAATTCCAGCTGGCAGGGGGAGAGCAGAGAAAGAGGAAAGGTGAAGAAATGAAAATGTGAAATGAGTCATGGATAATATGTAATTTAAGTTACATTTGGCAACAAGTAATAGAAAATCCAACAAAGAGTGCTTTCAACAGATACCAGTTTATTTCATGCATCAACATTTTTGGAGGTGGGAAATCCTGGGCTTTTTTCACAGTAGCTGATCAATGTCATCAAGGATATAGACTTACTTTTCTCCTATTCTGCCATCTTTAACATGGGACATTTATCCAAATAATCATAATAAAGGTGCTGTTCTTCTAGGTATCATGTCTACACTAGTAAGTAAGAATTGGGGAAGAAGAAGGGGCTTTAACAACAGTTTCTAGAAGCATTACCCAGTGACTTCAGCCTAATTTTATTGGCCAGAACTTGGTCACCAGTTTTTTTAAACTATGAAGGGCATTTTGACAATATCTAGTGAAGTTGAAAGTGCACTTAGTCTATAATTTTGCAATTCAACTTTCAGATATATACCCTAGATTAGAGCTTTCCTGCTAGGATACCACAGACAGGTTACAGATAGGCTGAGGAACTGAGTTCTTCATTCTAAAGGTTTTTGTGTCACCTCCCAGGACAGTAACTTCTGGCTGCCAGGAGTCTTGTCCAGTTACTTCAGTGGGTTGTACAAATATTATTTCTATGTGTACAATGTTGTCGAAATCGTTGGGAAGCGCTTTCCTAAAAGCATACTAAGATGTTCATTGCAACAGTGTCACATAAAACATTTGTTATGGTAGAATTCCAATTAATAAATAAAAGTAAATACGGAAATGGAAAATAACCTTTAGGCAAGAACTGTAGTAATAATTACTGTGAATAAGATTTACTGATGAATGCTGAAATTATTGGGTGAAAATATGAAGAGAAACAATTTATGTAGTTTTAAAGCCTCTCCCTTAATATATTTATTAACTACAAAGTTTCCTAAGATGGAATCTTAGATTATTGATTTTAGATCTCCTTTTTAAAATATGCAGTCAGTGGTGTAATTTCCGTGTACACATTGCTTTCACTGCGTTCTACAAATTTTGAAAAGTTGTGTTTTCATTTATCTCAAAATATTTTAAAATTTTGCTGAGATTTTTTTTTCTTTGGCTTGCGTTTTTTAGCAGTGTGTTGTTTAACCTACACATAGTTGGGGATTTTCCAGTTATCTTTTTGTTACTGGTTTCTAGCTTAATTCTATTGTGGTCTGAGAAAAGACATTGTATGATATATATTCATTAACATTTGTTAAGGTGTATTTTTTTGGCCCAGAATGTGTTGTTTCTTGGTGAATATTCCATGTAAACTTGAGAAGAATATGTATTTGTATGTTGTTGGGTGGACTAGTCTATAGATGTCAATTGTATCCAATTGATTGATGGTGTTGTTGAGTTCAACTATGTCCTTACTGATTTTCTGGCTGCTGGATCTACCTACTTCTGATAGAGGGGTGTTGAAGTCTCCAGCCCTTAGCAAATTCATCTATTTCTCTTTCCAGTCCTGCTAGTTTTCGCTTTACATAGTTTGATGCTCTGTTAGTTGCATACACGTTAAGGATTGTTATGTGTTCTTGGAGAATTAACTCCTATGTAATTATGTAATTCCCTTCTTTATCCTCGGTGACTTTACTTACCTTGAAGTCTGCTCTGTCTGAAATTAAATAGCTACTCCGACTTTCTTTTGGTTAGTGTTAGCATGGTATATTTTTCTCCATTCATTTGCTTGTAAACTATTTGTGTCTTTATATTTAAAGTTGGTTTCTTATAGCAACATATAGTTAGGTCATGTTTTTTTGATCCACTCTGACAGTCTCTGTCTTTTAATTGGTTCATTTAAACCATTGACATTCAAAGAAATTGTTGATATAGTTGGATTACTCTCTACCATATTTGTTACTGTTTTCTATTTGTTGTCCTGTTTGTCCATTTTTGTAGTCCACCTTTTTTTGCCTTTTGTGGTTTAAATTGAGTTTTTTATATGATTCTATTGTCTCTCCTTTCTTAGCATATCAGTAATACCTCTTTTTACTTTTTTTTAACTTGTTGTGCTGGAGTTTGCAGTATACATTTACATCTAATCCAAGTCCACTTTCAAATAACACTATACCACTTCATGCATGGTGCTTGATAATAACAAAATAACCCTAATTCCTTCCTTGTATCTTTGCTGTCATTAACTTTACTTATATATAAGGATACATGTAGATATAAATATACATAATCAATTACATTGTTGCTATTTATTATTTTGAACAAACTGTTATCTGTTAAACCCATCAAGAATAATAAAAATAAAATTTTTTATTTCACCTTCACTTATTTAGATCTGAGTTTCTATCGTACTATTTTCCTTTTCTCTAAAGAACTATTAACATTTCTTACAAGAGAGGCCTACTGGCAACAAATCTCCTCAATTTATGTTTACCTGAAAAAGTTTATTTCTCCTTCACTCCTGAAGAATAATTTCACAGGGTACAGGATTCTAGGTTGATAGTGTTCCCCGCACCCCCCCCCCCGCCTTCTCTCAGCACTTTTAGTATTTCATTCCAATCTCATTTGAATGGTTCTGAAAAGAAGTTGAATGTAATTCTTAGCCTTCTTCTGCTGTAGGTAAGGTAATTGTTTCCTCTGACTTTTTTCTGGATTTTTTTCTTTAACTTTGATTTTTTGTTATTTGAAAATGATATGCTGAGATGTAGATTTGGGGGACATTTATCCTACTTAGTTTTCTCTGAGCTTCCTGTATGTGTGGCTTGGTATCTGACTTTTAATTGAGGGAATTCTTAGTTGTTATTGTTTGAAATATTTCTTCTGTTCCTTTTTTTTTCTTTCTTTCTTCTCATTCTGGTATGCCTATTATGTGTATATTACACTTTTTTTTTGTTGTCTTACAGCCCTTGAATATTCTGTTCTGTGTTTTTCAGTCTTTGTTCTCTTTGCTTTTCAGTTTTCAATGATTCTGTTTATATAGCCTCTAGCCAAGATATTTCCTCAGTTGTGTTGAATCTCTGATATATTCATCAAAGGCATTTTTAATTTCTATTATACTATTTTTTTATATCTAGCATATTTGAGTTTTTTTCTTTGGATTTCCATCTCTGATTACATTGCCCATGTGTTCTTGCTTACTACTACTTCATTCAACAAATTCCATATCATATTAGTCATAGTTATTTTAAATTTAGTCTGATAGTTCCAACATCCCTGTCATATATAGTTCTGATGTTTACTTTGTCTCTTCAAATTGTGTGAGGGTTTTTTTTTTCTTTTTGATATGGTCTGTAATTTTTTCTTAGTAGCTGGACATGGTGTACTATAAAAGGAACTGTTGTTAATAGGCCCTTAGTAATGTGGTGGTGATATATGAGGGGACGGGATGAACAGTATTCTGTAATCCTGTGATTAGGTCTAGTCTTGTAGTTAGCCTATGCCTCTGGACTATGAACTTCACAAGTGTATCTCATTTTTTTTCCTCTCCCCTTAAGTGGAATAAGATACCTATAGTAGGCTCGAGTTGAGTATTTCTCTTCTTCATGTGGAAGGCTAGAGCTGACTGGAGTTGGGTATTGCCTTTTCCCCAGGTCAGTTAGGGTCTAACAGCCCAGTAGGTCAAGGTCTAGTAAACTATTTTCCACTGATTTGAAGCCTTGCTATGAAAAACGAAGTGTTTTGATGTAGAGATTTCCCCCACAATCTGAAAGTAGAGTGTTCCTAAGGAACCTTTTTTGTAAGCCTCAATGTGTAAGTGAAGATTATCCCCCACTTTCCATAAGTTTGCATTACACCACTTTGCTTTTACGAAAGACCTGCACTAGTACAGTACTTTTTTTTTTTTTAAAGTGAAAATCCTCTTTGGATTTCTTTCAGTTAGTGAAAACAGGTAGTAATGTAGGTCTTTTGTAAAAGTGAACTGGCGTAACAAGAACTTTTAGAAAGCACGGATACTTACATTTCAAAATGGTTTATTTTCCCCTCCCCCTGCTGGAAGACATAGGTCATTTTCCTCAAACATTTTCTGTGGGAACCTGGTGGTTCTTATATATATATATATATATATATATGAATATAAAATATATCATAAGTCTCAACATATTGTGGGGAACTCCTTATGACTTGGTCCTCCTGGAGATGTTAACTCTCCGAGTTTTAACTCTCAGTTTTTAACTGAGCCTCTAGCAGTTCAATTACAGTTCAGGTTTTACTACCCTGGCACTGTTCCCAAGGTGACTTCTGCTCGTGAGTCTCTGCTCCAGGAAGCCATGACTGCCTGTATTCACCTGTGGGTCTCTCCAGTTTTAGGGCAGCAGTATGCTCTGTCTCCTCCCACTCCCCCAGCTTATGGATATAAGAAGAGTTGCCAATTTTTCAGTGTGTTCAGCTTTTTACTTATCAGGATGGAGCGGAATGGCAATTTCCAGACTCCTTACTTGTGGAACTAGAATGTAAATGATATTTTAGTTTTCCTCACAGGGCTTATTGGCCAAAAATGCCTTTCCAGGCACTTATTATACCATGTAGGCATTCTGAGCAGACTGCCTTACTTGGGCCTAAAGTCCTCCCCAGAGAAGGAAATAACAGGAATATGGATTATATACTTGAGAAGTTTGTTATGAAAGGAAGGAGGACTTAGTGGTTTTCAAATCTTTAAACCTGAAGACTTGACAATGTATAAAGTATTTTCTGTATGTATTGTAGAATCTAAATAACTCTAAAGACCATGGAAGAGCTAAAGATAACAGATTTTGTGAAAATAGACCAGGATTTTTCTACAGGCAGGTTTTTCTTAGGGTAAATAGGCAAGTTAGCAAGGAACTAGGAAAGCTGGGGAGACCCTCACTAATATTCAAAGTAAAAAAAAAAAGTTTACTATAGGTATATAATGCTTCACTCTTAGATAGGGAAGTTATGGGATAGGTGTGTGTTTTGTGGAAATCTAGAATTATCTTATGCTCTGTTCTATTTCTGTGAGGCTCCAACACCCTAATTGCTTTTTTCTTCACTGAAATATGTCAGCTGTTTTTGGCCCTAAGGGCAGACATCTCTGTTGGGATGCAGAGTGGAAATGTCAGGGATTCCAGTGTCCCAGCCATTCATCTGTTGTGAGAGAATCTGGGTAGACTGCTCTCTGATCAACTCTTGAGCAAGGTATTTGTTGACTCTGGACTTAAAAGCTTTCTAGAGATCCTAGATAACAAAGAAGAATCACTTTAAGAGGCTGTGGTTTCCTCTGTTCTGATTTCTCAAACAATTCTTTTCTATTGCTTTCTTCTACTATAATTTGACAGTATCTGGTGTACTGGTGAAATCTTACCTTGGTTTTTTAGTATTATTAATGTGTCATTCTTTTTGTAATTTTGTGTATACTTTATTATAGTGATTTTATTTTTTTCAAATAAAATAATGTATCATAATTGTGTAAAGAGGTTTTTTATTTAAATTCAAGTTAGTTAACATATAGTGTAGTATTGGTTTTAGGAGTAGAATTTAGTGATTCTTTACTTATATATAACACCCAGTGCTCATCCTAACGAGTGCCCTCTCTAATGCCCATCACCTATTTAGTGCACCCCTCCACCCATTATTGTGTCATTCTTAAAAGTATATACATTATATTAATTATGTGTATGGGGGGAGGTGGGAGGTACGTATTGCCACTTCAGAAGGGATCTCGAGATGAAGGATGGATAGGCAAGTACACATACTCAGTTTGTGATATTGAACCAAACATGGTAATTAAATTTAAAACCTTGTAATTAAGACCAGTAGCCCAGTTAAGATATTGTCTTTATTAAAATGAACAGTTTTTTAAAATAAGAGCTGACCATAATCTTTGCTTTCTATAGTTACTTTTGAGAGTTTAAATTTCATCAATTGTCTAAAATCTTTACAAGGAAACTGTGACTCTGGCCTGTTGATTAGAGCTCATCTCCAATCATTAGCTTTGAGTTTATAAGAGTGGGTATCTACAGCTGTAGAAAAGACCGGAAGAATATTAGATTCTAGGATTAATAGACTCAAGACTCCAGGTTAATCTTAACAAGTCAGTTAATGGGCTGACTCATTTTAGATCTGAGAAATACCTTTTTATCTCCAAAGTTTTAGACTTATTTAACATTTCATGTGAACATTGTAGATAACAGATACTACCTATTATAAATCAATGTTTTATATTTTTCTTAATTCTCAAGATACCCAGTCTCCATGAACAGTAATTATATAAAATTATAGTTGGAGAATTGACAGTATTTAAATTTTATCTCTGTACTGTATATTAGGTTCTCACTTTAGGCTTTATATTAGAAAAACCAGGTATAACAGAATACTCATAGTAATATAAAAAACACAAGAATTTGAGCACGTTAAGAAAGTTTTGGTAGCAAGTGTGTAATTGGATTTCAAATGATAATCTTATTGCTCTTATCACTATCTAAAGATCCTGTTACTGTATATGTCCTTATGTTTCATTTCTTTTCTTTTAGGTCTCTTTTATTCAAAACCTTGTATTTTGTGTAGAAAGAGTTTACCGTGTACCCGACTTTGGTGTCTGGGAAAGAGGAAGCAAATACAATAATGGCAGCACAGAGCTACATTCAAGGTAATTTGCTGATTTTTGAGTGTTTTTTTTTTTTAACTTAAGTATGTGGAATTTGAATAAAAAAAATCAAAGTATTAAATTGCAACTATGGTTTCTATCTTAATTTTCATCTCTTTTTTTTCTATATATGATGCAGATGAAATTCACTTAAAATTAAAGCAAGACTACTCTCAGTGCCCAAAAACAGATGGAAGAAAAAAAGCAGGCTATCTTTCCCAACCTCCCATGGTGTCAGTACATGCATATCGGCTTCCAGTCCAAGGCTTGGCCTTCCTGCTCAACTAATTCTTTACCTTTTTCCTTTTTGAAATGACACCATTTGAAAGATCAAATACATTAAAATTGCCAAATACCAGATGTATATTCATTGCACATAAAATTCTCTTCCATGTCGTAGAGCTGATTTTTTTTTCCTAACTAGATACTCACACCCTTCATACAAAGCTTAACATTTATCGTTTTCTGTAGGAGGTGTGATTAACATCTTGCATTCTGATTTAGTGGGCTTGATAAACAACAACAGCTTATGACTGATGTTAGTGGTGTATGAATTTCCTTTACTCCTTAAGGTTAGGAGATAGCTTTAGTGACTGACTGCACCTTTTAAATATCCAAATTTTATGCCAGGAGGTTATCTTTTAACTGAAAAGTTTAGCTCAATTGCACCAAAAATAAAATACCTAGTAATAAACTTAACCAAGGAAGTTGAAGACCTATGCTCCAAAAACTGTAAAACACTGATGAAAGAAATTGAACGTGACCCAAACAAATGGAAAGATATTCCATGCTCATGAATGGGAAGAACCAATATTGTTATACTGGTCATACTACCCAAATCAATCTACAGATTTAATGCAATCTCTATCAAAATTCCGATGACATTTTTCACACAACTAGAACATTAATCCTAAAATTTGTATGGAACCACAAAGACCCCAAATAGCCAAAGCAATCTTGAGAAAGATCAACAAGTATATCAAGATATACTACAAAGCTACAGTAATCAAAACAGTATAGTACTGGCAAAAAAATAGACATAGATCAATGGAACAGAAAAGAGAGCCCAGAAATAAACCCACGCTTATATGGTCAATTAACCTGCAACAAAGGAGGCAAAAATATTGCAATGGGGAAAAGATAGTCTTTTCAACAAATGATATTGGGAAAACTGGATAGTTGTGTGCAAAAGAATGAAACTGGACCAGTTTCTTATACTGTACACAAAAATAAACTCCAAGTGGATTAAAGACCTGAATGTGAGTCCTGATACCATTAAATTCCTAGAAGAAAACCTAGACAGTAATTAATTTGACATTAGTCACGGAAATATTTTTCTCTTGGTAAGGGAACCAAAAACAAAATTAAATAATTAGGATTACACCAAAATAAAAAGCTTTTTCACAGTGAAGGAAACCATCAACAAAAAGGCAACCTACTGAATGGGAGAAGATATTGCAAAAAACATATCTGATGAGCGGTTAATATCCAAAATGTATAAATAATTTATACAATTAAATATATAAATAATACAGTTCAACATCAAATAAACAATTTGGTTAAAAAATGGGCAGAGGACCAGAATGGACATTTTCCAGAGAAGACTTCTACAGAAGCCAACAGACACATGAAAAGGTGGTCAACATCACTAATCATCAGGGAAATGCAAATAAAAGCACAATGAGATCTCATTCTACACTTGTCAGAATGGCTAAAATCATAAACACGAAATAAGTGTCGACGAGGATGTGGAGAAAAAGGAATCCTTATGTGCTGTTGGTGGAAATGTAAATTGGTCCAGCCACTGTAGAGGATAGTATAGAGGTTCCTCAAAAAATTAAAAATAGAATTACCATATGATCCAGTAATTCCACTATTGCGTATTTACCCAAAGAAAATGGAAACGCTAATTTGAAAAGATATGTATACTCCTATGTTTACTGCTGCATTATGTACAACAGCTAAGATATGGAAGCAATCCAAGTGTCCCATCGATAGATGAATGAATAATGAAGATGTGATATATCTATATCTATATCTATATCTATATCTATATCTATATCTATATCTATAGATATATAATGGCATATTACTCAGCCATAAAAAAGAATGAGCTCTTGCCATCTACAACAACATGGGTGGACCTAGAAGGTATAATGCTAAGTGAAGTCAGAGAAAGACAAAGAGACCCCAAAAACCAAACTCTTAAATACAGAGAACAAACTTGGGGTTACCAGAGGAGAGGTGGTTGGGGGATGGATCAAATAAAGGGGATTAAGAATTCACATATCTTTTATTTTTATATATTTATTTTTTTTTTTAAGTAGGCTCCACACCCAACATGGGGCTTGAACTTAAGCCCCTCAGTTTAGGAGTCCCATGCTCTACTGACTGAGCCAGCCAGGTGTCCCAAGACTATATGTATCTATCTTTCTTTCTTTCTTTCTTTCTTTCTTTCTTTCTTTCTTTCTTTCTTTCTTTCTTTCTTTCTTTCGAGAGGGAGTGGAGTGGAAGAGAGAGAATATTGAGTAGATTTCATGACCAGCATAGCGCCTAGTGCGGTGCTCGATCTCACAACTCTGAGGTCACTACCTGAGTGGAAATCAAGAGTCAAGACACTTAACTGACTGAACCACCCAGGTGCCCCAAGAATATATATGTCTTGACGAGCACTGAGTAATATATAGAATTGTCGAGTCATTGTATTGTACACCTGAAACTAAAATAACACGATATATTGATTATACTTGAATTAAAAAAAAGAAAAGTAAAGCTCAATTAATTAGTCTTGTCTGTTTCACACTAAAAGATTTAAGATTCAAAGGTTATCACCTATAGGTCAGTTTAGATCATTGGGACTTAAGTGAACTACAGAAACAGTTTAGGAAACACTGGTTAAGAGGATATACTTTTTTGAATAGAAGGACTAGTCATACACAAAAGTTAAGCTGATACAAGATACTTAGTAAACTAAAAACTGGCCCCAGATCACTAGCTGGATAGTATCCCCATGCCTCAGTTTCCTCATCTACAAAATGAAGACAATAATAGTTTTCGACTTTATAAAGTTGTTGCAATGATGAAGTTAATATATACAGATCATTTGACTACCTGAGCAGAAGTAAGCACTAGAATGGAAGTGTACTTACACATTTCAGAGTATGTTAATAACAAATATTGAAACAGAGGATTTTTTCTGTTAACTTTAGGAAACTAATTTACACACATTTTTCTATAAGTTTTATGATTTTATGAGGCATTTTGAAATATAGAACAGAATAGTAGCAATCAGGGAAGGAGTCAGTGGAGTAGAGAAATGATTTGTGGGAAAGTTCAATTCGGGTATTAAAGAAATTCTGGCAAATACTAAAAATAGGAAAATAAATAGGAAGTTATATTTCAGCTATCATTCAAATTAAGTTCTTAACACTCAAGATTATCAGTCAAATTACAAGAAAGTGTATCTAATTAGAAAAGGTGATTTTTTTAAATGTACCTTTTCGTATTTATGATTTATCAGCCCCCTTCTCTGCTTTTTAATAACCATTTAGTATATTCCAGTGTGAACCCACTGACATTTTCAGTATAAAATATTTGGAGTAGGGGTTTTTCTGTTTACAAAACTGTACTAAACTCAGGAAGAACCTTGGGTAAAAGTTACCATTAACCCTAGAAAGTGAGGGTATTGGAATGTCCCCAGTGAAAAAACACAGAGGCTCCAACATGTTTTCACGTAACCGAGGTGCCAACCTTTTAGATTGAATCATTAAGGATTTTATATCGAGACTCAGAAGATCATTATGGGATGTTCTTTGCCATCTTTTGTGTGCTAAATCAATCTTAGTTTTGGCAGGTCAGTTTTATCCAAATGGATAGGAAATGAAGTTCGCCATTTAGATTTGGATGGTGGGTTTTACACATTTAACATTGATTTCCTAATTTTCTATGGTGTATCACTTTACAGTTCCCCAAAAGAACTTTAAGCATTTGCTCCCCCAAACATTTCTGAACTCAGATCTCCACCAGCATGTTTTGAGTGTGTCACGTCTGGTGCCAAAAGGGTCTGTTTTGAAACTGCAGGAGAACTGAACCAGATGGCACTCATGGGCTCAGTGATGGCAATAGTGGTAGGAGGCTGGGAGTCTGCACTTACGCATGGGTCGTAGAATGCAGCGCTGCTACTAATCAGGGACTTGTTATCTGTCCCAGAACTATCTGTTCCTAGTTGGATGTTATCTGTACTGCTTGATACTATATCCTTGTTATATCTTTAAGCTGTTCTCATAATTTCAGACATCCCGAAATAATATACAATAATTCCTCCTGTAAGTAAGTGTTCATACTGTCCTTTTGTCTTCTAACTTACTTTGCCTCTCTTCATCTCTGCACTATACAATCTCTTTAGCAGGAGTCAGAAAAAGAGCACAATCGGACTAGTTCCTTGGTGCTCACTAAGGCCTTGGCCAAAGTGACTGGCTTGATAAAAGTTTCTTCCTTTCCTTGCCACACTGCACACATCCCTTCTAAGCTGCACCTTGATCAAAGATTTCCGCCTCTGGGCCCCCGATACGCATGCAGGTAGTATTCTGAGGTCAGAGGCTCCCTCTTCAGCCTCCAAGCTCAGCTGTTATTTAATAATTGCAGTCTCTGGCTCTGTACAGTTACAGAATATTTTTTATTTAGGCCACACCAGGAACATATTACTGCCTTTTATACAGGAGAAAGTTAAAGTTTAGAAGATTTTGTGATTCTCCCCCACACACACACACCTTAAATAATACAAATCACTAGGTAGTAGAGCTAGAACTGGATTCCAGGTGGTTGGCCTCCAAATGGAAAGTTGTTTCAGCTGTATCGTGTTGCAATTTAAAGTCTTAAAAAGTTTCCTGAAGTTTGAAGTAACAGCAGGGTGTACAATCTTGGTGAAATTTTGGCAAGTTTTAAGGATATCTTAAAGTAATCATTAAAGTTTGATTCAGCTTAATGCTTTGGTCAGCCCCTTGCCGATCTGCCCTTTTCAGCCCCAGGTTTGCTGGTATCTCTTTTAGTTCAAATTCTTTAATTATTTAGTATTTCTTAGATAAACCCCAGAAGTTTTTTGTAAAAAATGATCTCGTTACATTTATCTGAATCCCATTCTAGCAGCAACATCACCTTTTTCAGGGTTTTAGTAAAAGGGTCTATTGCTCTAAGGTTACAATGATTCTTTTTTAAAATGTTTCTTAAGTAACCATTCCCAGTTCTCCTGGTTTTTCTGTTGACCCTATTTTCCTCAAGCAACATGTTCCTTTCAGTTTCTGCTAAGGTGTCTGGAACTATATCAGATAGTTCTCTTTTCTCCTGTTCAGTCCCTAAGTCTTTTCGCAAGTTCCTATATGTTTAAAAATTCTCTTGATTTAATTGCATTTTCCTCCATATATAATTTTGGTACATATTTATTGTAGCACTAATTCTTAACCCCCAAAATTAAATATCCAAGTAGTCTTCTCAACCTCTCCAAGTTTAATTTAGGTATTTTAATCTGAATATTTCCCCCTCTTCATTTATATAAGGATATTCCTTTTCCTCAGGCCTACCTTTAAATTCTTTAAACCAAAACACTTTGTTTTGGAGAAGAGAGGAGTCCTCTATAAGATAGGATTGAATCTCAAACCTGACCTTGAATCGTTTTGGTTATTGGGAAGCATAAATGTATACTTTATTATTTAATAACTTAGTAATGTAGATATATGCCCAAATGGAAAGATAAGTTTTTGAAACATTGACTCCTAAAAGAACTTTATATTTAACAGCACAATGTCCTTTATTTTTTACTTTGTTAAATCTTGTGTTTGCAATATAAAGACCATAGAAGCAAAAAATTTAAATGTGATTTTTTTTATGGTTTTATGTTCTGTTCTCTTGAAAGTCATCATTAAAATATCAGATAAGTAACCATCATAACACCACTTAGTTTAAGATGTTTTTAGTGTCCATATTTTTTCTATATGGTTCTTGTTATTTAAAGTTACTTAGTCTTTTAAGTCATTTTTGGTGTTCCAGTCATTGAGTTATGATAGATGCAACTATCCATCCATTGTGCTTCATTTTATGAATATTTACCATACTAAACAATTCGTGAACATCCATTACAATCTCATTTTTTTGGATTCCATGGTGGGTTATAAACCACTTAGTCCAAACCCATCCTTTTTTCTAGTAAAGCTTGATTTAAGTAACAAATCACATTACTACAAGCTATATCCCAAGAAATGTTGCTTTTAACCCTTTTAAGTGAATATTGAGGTAACACCTTACAAGAACAAATTGGTGTATGTTCTATTGGTAATAGTCCTCTAATATTAATATATTCATTAGCTAATCATAGAATAATTCAATTTTCTGAGTGTCTTGTGCCAGTAAAATATTTTAATTCTTACAACATAATGGATTGTATTTGCCAATAAAATGTAAATCACATTAGAAATATGTTTGAGTTTCTAAATAGCTTGCTGTTGCCAGAGATTCAAATAACCAGTGGATAGTAAATTAACGTATTTGTGAATTTCAATTAAGTCCAATTATTTAACCGATCACATTGGGAAAGCAGGTTAAAATGGAAAGAATTCAACATTTACTGTATTCCAGGCACAATGTTTGTTTCTTATGTAATGGTTTATTAAGACAATTTCCAAATTCATCTCTTAACTGTTTTTATGTACCATTGTTAAAGACAGAAACTTGGGCTGGCTACATTATGTATTTAATACAGACTTTCTTTTGTATTTGCCTTTTGAATAAGTAATTTTCTCTCACTTCTCAGAATACTGCAAACAATCTTAATAACACATATACCTCACCGTAAGGGGAAATTTTCTGGTATTACTAAGGTTAGGTGCATGTAAGTGCTTGTGCATTAAACCACCACATATTCCTCACTTGGACATTATTCCTTTAGGTTCCAGGCCTTGTCGTTTCTCTAAAATATCTTTGGGTATTAAAAGAGGCCACTGTCCTTGTCTTGAGTATACTAGCAGTACCATGTGAAATATTATGGAATTTGTTTAACCTGTGGAAGCATCAGGTACTTACTTTCCTGGTGGTGAAATGCTAGACTGCAGATCTGAGTCAATAGGACAGTATCTTAAACCCAGATTGTTTTTGAAAACCAGGGTAAAATGGTCAGCATAGATTCTAGCGAAGACATAAAAAAATGTGAAGATATCTCGTGATCAGTGTAATAATCTATAACAAAGATCTGTCTTTTTGCAGAAATTGACAAGCTGATCCTAAAATCATATGGAAATGGAAGGGACTCAGCGTAGCTAAAACAGCCTTGAGAAAGAACAAAGTTGGATTCACATTTTCCATTTTCAAAATTTACTACAGTACTATGCTTATTATATGTAGAATAATGTGCTACAATAATTAAATAGTGTGATATTGGCTTAAAAACAGATATAGAGATCAATAGAATAATAGAATTGACAATTCAGAAATAAGTCCATACATTTATGGTAGTTGATTTCGATGAAAGTACAAAGATAATTCGGTAGAGAAAGGATAGTTTTTTCAACAAATAGTGCTGGGGCAACTGGATATCTACATGTAAAAGAATGAATTTGGATACCTACTTCACACCATATGTAAAAACTAATTGGAAATGGACCAAAGACCTGTATGTAAGAGCTAAAACTATAAAACAGAAAAAAACAGAGTTGTAAATCATTGTGACCTTGAATTAGACAAGATCGCACTTTAGATATAACATCTAAAGCACATGCAACCAATAGCAAGAAAAAGGTCTCTATAGGTTTTCGTGTGAACAATCATTTATCGGGGATGAATTTCCAGTAGTACAGTTGGTAGGTAGTTGCTGTTTAGATTTCAAAGAAACTACAAGACTGTTTTTCAGAGTCCTATATCATTTTACTTTCCTACCAGCAATGTATGGGCGATACAGTTTATCTGCATCTTTGCCAGCATTTGGTGTTACCATTATTTTTTATTTTAGGTACTCTTATTGGTTTATAGTGGTATCTCATTGTGGTTTTAATTTGCATTTCCTAGTGGATACTGAATGGTGTTGGATCTTTTCATGTGCTTATTTGCTATCTGTAAATTCTCTTCAGTGAAATGTCTCTTCATCTTTTTTGCTCATTTTCACTTGGGATTTTTTTTTATTGTTGATTTCTTGATAGTTTTTAAATTAGATACTAGTCCTTTGTCAGATACGTGTTTTGCAAATATATTCTCCCCGTCTATAGCTTTTCTTTGTATCCTCTTAACAGAGTCTGTCACAGAGCAAAAATTTTTAATTTTGATGAAATTCAATTTATCAATTTTTCCTTTTATGGGTTGTACCTTTGGTATAAAGTCAGATAACTTTTTGCTTAACCTTAGATCCTTAAGATTTTCTTCAACAACTTGTTTTCCAAAAGTTGTATAATTTTATGTCTTATATTTAAGTTCATGATCCATTTTGAGTTAGTCTTGTATAAGGTTTGATGAGACTAAGATTGAAGTTCTTATTCCTTTTCTCTTTTTTACCTAAGAATGTCCAGGTGTTCCAGCATCATTTGCATTTGTTAAAAAGACTATCATTCCCCCATTGAAATGCCTTTGTGCTCTTGTTTAAAATAAAGTGGGCATATTTGTATCAGTCTGTTTCTGGGTTTCTTTGTGTTTATCCCTCCATCAATACTATAGAGACTTAATGTGATCTTGTGATTTTTCTTCTTTAGCCTGTTAATATTATGGTGGATTATACTGATTGATTTTTGATTATTGAACCTGCCTTGTATCCCTGGAATCAACTCCACTTGGTCAGTTATGGTGATAATTCATTTTATATATTGCTAAATTCTGTTCGGTAATTTTTTGAAAAGGATTTTAATATATATATATGGATGAGGGATATTGGTGTATAGTGGTTTTTTGCGTATTGTCTTTGTCTGGCTTTGGTATCAGGGTAATGCTAGGTTCATAAAATAAAACCCAAAGTGCTTTCTCTCCTGTTTTCTGGAATAGAGTATGTAAAATTGGTGTTAACTTTTTTTAAATATTTGATAAAATTCTCTAATCAAATCATCTAGGCTTGGAAGTTTATTTATTTTTTGACCATTTTGAAATTATGGATTAAATATCCTTAAAAGTTATAGGGCTATTCAAATGATTTATTTCATATTGGGTAAGTAATGGTAGTGCTTTTCTAGGAATTGATTCATTTTTTACTAAGTTGTCAAATTTATGTATGTAGAAACATTCGTAGTGTTTTCTTATTACCCTTTTGATGTCTACTATGTCTGTAAGTGATCTTTCCTTTTTTATTCCTAATATTGGTCATTTTTGTCTTTTATTTCTTTGACCGCCCTGCTAGCAGTTTATCAACTTTTCATTAGCTTTTCAAAGAATCCATTGTTTCATTGATTTTCTCTATTATTTTCTCTTTTTAATGTCATTGATTTCTACTCTTATCTATATATATTTTTCTGTTTGCTTTGGGTTTATTTTGCTCTTTTTCCAGGTTCTTTATGTTGGAGCTTAGATAATTGATTTGAAGCTTTTTTTCTTTTTTCTAGGATATGCATTTAGTGCTACAAATTTCTCAGCATTGCTTTAGCTGTGCTACACAAACTTTGATGTTATATTTTCCTTCTCATATTAAGTATATTTTTTTCATTTCACCTGAGACTTCCTCTTTGACCCATGTGGATTGTGTAGATGGGCATGTATTGTTTTGTTACAAGTGTTGGTGGATTTTCCTATTGTCTTTCGGTTGTTGATCCTAGTTTGATGCCATTGTTGTCAGAGAACACATTATGATTTCAGTTCTTTTATATTTTTGAGGTCTTATTTATGGCCAAGATATGATCTATCTTGGTCTGTGTTGATTGGTACTTGAAAAAAAAGGTGTACTCAACTTGTGTTATGTAGATTTTTAAAGTCAGCTTGGGCTATCATAAAATACCATTGACTGGGTAGCTTAAAGAACAGGAATTTATTTCTTATAGTTCTGGAAGCTAGGAAGTCCAAGAGCAAAACCAAAGTGCCACCCAATTTGATTCTCTGGTGAGGACTGTCTTCCTGGTTTACAGGTAGTTACCGTCTTACTGTGTCCTCTTATGGCAGAGAGGGAGAGAGAAAGGAAGATCTCTGGTATCTCTTCTTACAGGGATATGAATGCCATCATGAAGACCACATCCTCCTGACCTAATCTAAACCAGATTACCTTCTAAAAGCCTCATTTTCAAATATATAAAACTGGAGGTTGGGTCTTCAGTGTATGTTTATTCAGGAGACATAATTTGTTCCATAGCAAGAATGTTATAAAAATATTGATTAGATTCTGCTGGCTAATGGTTCTTCTATATCCTTGCTGATTTTATGTCTAGTCGTTCTACTAATTGTTATGAAAGGAGTGTTGAGTCTCCAACTATAATTGTGGTTTTGTCTATTTGCCCTTTTAGTTCTATCAATTTTGCTTCATGTATTGTGCAGCTCTTTTATTTGGTGCATGCACATTTAGGATTGCTATGTCTTCTTGGTGAATTGACCATCTAATCATTATATAATATCCCTCTTTGTCTCCAGTAATTTTCTTTGCTCTTCTGCTACTTTATCTGATATAGAACAGTCACTCTTGCTTTTTTTAAATTAATGTTTGCATGGTATTTCTTTTTTTATCCTTTTACTTTCAGTCTGCTTATATTGTTACATTTGAGGTGGGTTTCTTATGGACGGTATATAATTGGGTCATGGTTAGTTTTGTTTTTTGTTCTTTTTTTAAAGATTTTGTTTATTTATTTTAGAGAGAGCACAAGCAAGCACAAGCGGGGGGAGGGACAGAAGGAGAGGGAAAAGCAGACTTCCCTGCTGAGCAGGGAGCTCGATGTGGGGTTCAATCCCAGGGACCTGAACTGAAGGCAGATGCTTAACCAACTGAGCCACCCAGGCACCCCGGGTCATATTTTTAATTCAACTCTGCCAATCTTTTAGTTGATATAGTTAGATCTTATTGATATGTTTGGGGTTAAGTCTGCCATTTTATTTCTGTTTTGTGTTTATTCTCTCTGTTTTTCATTTCCCTCTTTTTCTTTTTCTACCTTCCTGTGGGTTCTTGAACATTTTTTAGAATTCCATTTTGATTTATGTATATTGGATTTGAATGTATCTTTTTGTGTAGCTTTTTGGTGGTTGCTATAGGTATTACATTATTTATACACAACAGGTCAGCTTATTGATGTCATCATTGTACCAGCTGGAGGGAAATAAAGAATTACCCTTGCCCATTTATAATATAATTAAGTATTTCCTCCCCATACATTTAGAACCACAGTTTTACAACTTTTGCTGTAACTATTACACATAATTTATAAAATATAAGAGAAGAAAATCCTGTTATATTTACCCATGTTTTTGCTTATCATATTATTTCTTCCTTTTTGACTGTTCCAAGGTTGTTTTCTTTCCCTCTTTCTATCATTTCCTTTCTGTTTTGAGAACTTATTTTAGTCATACTTTTAGGGTAAATCTGCTGGTGACAGATCTCTTATTTTTCTTTTATCTGAGAATGTCTTGCTCAGATAGATAAATTGATAGATAAAAGAATGTATTTACTCATATAAGATTCTGGGTTGACAGTTCTTTTCTTTCTGTGCTTGAAAATTTTCATGTCACATCCTTTTATCCTTCATGGTTTCTGATAATTCACTGTTATTCAGTCGTTTTTCCTCCTATAGGTCAGGATGTTTTTCTCTGGCTACTTTCAAGATTTTTTTTTACGAGATTTTTTATTTTTAAGTAATCTCCACACCCATCCTGGGGCTTGAACTCACAACCCTAAGATCAAGAGTTGCTCACTCCACCCACTGAGCCAACCAGGCACCCCTTTTTAAGATTTTTAATTTGTATTAGTTTTCAAAACTTATGATGTGTCCTAGCATGGATATTTTTATTTTATTCTGTTTGAGTTAGCTGCTTCAATCTGTAGCTTTTGTCTTTTGCTAATTGGGAAGTTTTCTGACATTATTTCAAGTACTTTTTTTTATACCTGCCCTTTTTCTCCTCTCCTTCAGGGAGTCCAGTGACATGAATGTTAGGTGTCTCACAGGTCACTGAGACTCTCTTCATTTTTTTTTTCTTTTTACAGTCTGTTTTCTCTCTTTTGCTCAGATTGGATAATTTTTATTGTTTTATCTTCCGATTTAGTAATTTTTTTCTTCTGTCTTCTCCATTCTGCCATCAATCCTGTCTATTGAGCTTTTTGCTTTGATTATCGTATTTTCAATTCTAACAGTTTTGATGAGACTGTTTCTTTTTTTTTTTCTAAGATTTTATTTATTTATTTGACAGAGATAGAGACAGCCAGCGAGGGAGGGAACACAAGCAGGGGGAGTGGGAGAGGAAGAAGCAGGCTCCCAGCAGAAGAGCCTGACGTGGGGCTCAATCCCAGAACTCTGGGATCATGCCCTGAGCCGAAGGCAGACGCTTAACGACTGAGCCACCCAGGCGCCCCTGATGAGACTGTTTCTTAGCTGAGGCTTTCTATGTTTTCATATGTTTCACTCATATTCATAATTGCTCAATGAAGCGTTTTTATCATGGCTGCTTTAAAATTTTGTCCCATAATTCTAACACCTTTTTCATCTCAGTGTTAAGATTTATTGACTGTCTCTTTCATTCAGTTTGAGATCTTTCTGTTTTTAGATATGATGAGTGATTTTTTCTATTGAAACATGGACATTTGGGTATTATAAGACCGTGGAATCTTTTTTTTACCTTTTACTTTAACTGTATTTTATTGATACCACTCTGGTAGGGGCAAGGGACAGGAGCATCACTGTATTATTACCAGGTGAGAATGTATTGCCAGGTTTTTGTTGACACCCAAGATGGAGAATCTTTGTTACTTCTAGGTCTGGGTGGGATGTATAGTTCCCCAGTAGGCCTCCGCTGATAACCTCCCTAGCTGGAAAGGATAGGAATGCTTCATTACTTATTCCTAATTGGCCTCCACTTACATGATAGGGAAGGGTGTAGTCTTCTTACAGCTGGGCATTAGTGAAAGTGCTGACTCGCCACTGGACCTCCTCTGATGCCATCCCAGCAGGACAAGGAGGTTCATTTCATTACTGATGAGTAAGAGTGGAAATCTAGGCTCTCCGTGTGATCTTCACAGTATGAGGAGGGGAGACTTACCGCCCATTGGGAGTGAAAAGTCTTTGCTTCCTCCTTGGACTTTTGTGATACCATCATAGCTGGGATGGTTGGTGAATGGGTATGGTTTCTCATTATAGACTCTGGTAGAAGTCTAGGTTTTCCACTCAGCCTTTATAGGACTGGGTGGGGCGAAAACCACAGTTTTTTTCTGAATGGTTATTGTCTAAAAGTTTTCTGTTTTGCTAGGCTGCCCTTTTCCTGCTCCTTTGGCAAGAGAGAACAGGTTTTTGTTGGGGCTTTTTGTGTACTGGCATTCCTAGTTGTTGGCTTCTTCAAGTCTGTTATATATGAGGCAAAAAGGAAACTCAGAGCGATTACCACAGTGTTGTTCCTAGAATCCTGAGGTTCTTAGCCAGTCTGCCTTATTTCCATTTTCTGAACCTTTTTATGTTTGCTTACATAGTGTCCAAGGTTTTTAATTATATTTAGTGAGAGGAATTAGGGAAAGTTATGTCTGTTCCACCTTTCCATGCATGTATTTCAAATTAAGTTTCCCCGTTTTTCCATTCTTTCAAAATAAGTTTCCCTATCCTGTAATAAAAGTAGTGCTTACTTGAGAACATTTCATGTAAACAACCCATAGAAAATGTGGATCATGATGACATGAATAGCTTAGAGCAGTGGTTCTCAAATTTAAAGCACATTCAAGCACCTAGAGGGCTTTTTAACACTGATTATTGGATCCCACCCCCAGATAGGAGTGAGAACTGCCATTTCTAATAAGTTTCCAGGGAATGCTGCTGCTCTGGGAACCACACTTTTGTAATCACTGCTTTAAAGAAATGCTTAGATGATGATAGACCATTATTTTCAAAAGATATTAATGGCATATGCGTTGCTTTAAGTAAAAACAAAAAATTACGATAAGTACAATAAACTAGATATTTGATCTAAAATATTTAAAGGTTAACATTTATAAGATGACAGTGTCACATTTTTGTTTCACATATTTTTGTTGTTGTTCTTATTTTAAAGATTTTACTTATTTGTCAGAGAGAGAGAGCGCACGCAAGCAGGGGGAACAACAGGCAGAGGGAGAAGCAGACTCCCCGTTGAGCAAGGAGCCAGATGTGGGGCTCGATCGCAGGACCCTGAGATCATGACCTGAGCCAAAGGCAGATGCTTAACTGACTGAGCCACCCAGGCGTCCCGACAGTGTCACATTTCTAATGAAATTGGGATTTTCCCATTTTTCAGCACTATTGTATATGGCATTTGAGAGGCCAAAGGAGTACACATTTTAGACAAAGAGAAGAATATGGCAAAAAATGAGAGGTGTGGTGATCAGTTGTTCTTTGAGTATAAAATAATGCCTATTTTATTGGACCCTAAGCTAAGAGTGTTTGAATGGGTATATTAAGCTCTTATTAAACTTGGTAAGTGTATGACGTACAAGATCTTTTTTAAGGCTCACTGTTGATGTCAGGAAAGCTCTGTTAAATTGATCTGAACTAATGATGCCCAACCTGGTTATTATTGAGTACATGCCATCATAATACACCTTCCTCTAAAGTTCATCTTTTTTTTTCCCTTGAGTTAGTGAATATAAATGATACTGGGATTAAAACTACTCCCATCAATAGTATGACCATTTGTCTAGATCAAGGTGAACTTAGAAATATTTTCCCCAGAAGAACACTAACCATAAAAAAGAAAAATTAAAATAGTGAAATGTCAGTTTAAAGTCTCTTAGACATAATTTTTCTCATGGAAGTTGTTATAAGTGTTAATAAAGAAACTTGCTTGTGAATATTCATTAGATAATGGTTCTTATTTTGTAGCCAGACATCAGAATTCTAAAGTATTTCCTTTTCTCTTTTAGCTCTGTTGGCTTAGCAAAAGCAGCTCTAGAAGCAATTAATGGATTCAACCTCTTTGGCAACCAGGTAAAACAAAAAACAAAACAAAAAAAAAAACGGGAGTATCAACAACAAACTTTGATCATGTTGTTGGATTGTGTGATTAATTAGTTTGGCCATTCATTTATCAAGTCATTCCTTATGATCAAAGAATGTCTGAAATTTATATAGCAGCTCATGGTTGGCCAGCCTTTCCTTTGAATCCAATTTGCCAGTTAAATTGTATTTTTCTAACTAAAAAACATTGCTTAATTTAAAAATATCTTTTGATAAAGAATCCTCATTTTCTTTGTTCAGTAACTTGTCCCTCAAGTCTCTTGTTGAGCTTTCACATTTTTATTTCTCTCTTTTTTTTTTAAGTAAGCTCTATGCCCATCATGGGGCTTGAACTCACAACCCCAAGATCAAGAGCTGCATGCTCTACTGACTGAGCCAGCCAAGCACCCTGTTTTCACATTTTTAAATATTCCTGACATTACAAACCATGTATTTTCCGTGTCAGTTCCCATGTTGATTTCAATGTAATGTATATCAATGTATATCTCATGCAGAGGGGAATTTGTGTAATATGTGCAGCCAAAGAATTGGAAACTGATCCTAGCTTATCCCTTAGCTAGCTGTAATTTTATGTCTAAATCTCTTTTTCTTTGGGATAAAAAGAAAACCCTAAGGGTTGCTTTAGATTTTCATAGGATGTTTAGCCAGTTTCTGCACCTAATCAAGTGACCGTGGACTAAGTTGTCAATGGAAGGCAATAATATGTAGGAATACAGGTTACTTTTCTGAATCAAGGAGTAGGCTAATTTTCTTTAGCAATTTTTATGGATTTCTAAGTTGGGAGGGTAAAGGAAGTTTCCAACTGATACTATAATTAACCCTAATCTATTAAAGTGCTAAGTCAGTGAAGATACATTTTAGGAACTTATACAGATCTGCAAAATGTGACATGGTTTCTATTATGGCAGTTGTAATACTATGCACCTGAAGTCTTGAATTTAGGAAAGTTTCAAGTTGGAATATGGTAGCAAACTGTCTCTCTTCCCTTCCCTATATACACAAACTGTCTTTTCCTCTCACTCCAATTTCTTCTGGACAATGGCTTCTGGTTATATCCAGGACATGAAGAATGAAGAATGAGCACAGACATGAAGCAGTTGGAAAGAGGGGAGCAGCACCTCATTCTGGTTCCCGAGAGGTGACTCCAAATCACCCACTAACATCTCTTCTTCTCACAAGACCTCTGGCTAGAGAAATGGAGGGATCAGACCTTGTAGGGACTTAGGGGTTTATGAACCTATTGAAAATCATGAATATTAATATTAGACCTCTCCTGGAGATTCTTCCTTCCTCTGGTACTGATCCCTTGGCTTATATCAACATTTCCCTCTCCCTGGAAGTGTCAACATACTCAAGGAAATTCCACATGTATCTTTCAATGCTTTTCATTTCCTTTTACCCCTTCCTCACTCAATATATCCCTTTAAATGTGTATATATGCATGAATGTATGTGTGTAAATATAAATATGTAGAGAATATATATATAATATATAGAGAGATAGATAAATAGAGGTAGATAGGAAGGAAGGAGGGGGAGGGTAATATGGCATAAAGGAATGGTATTGTTTTCAGAGTCAGGAAACGGGATCACTGTATGCTCTGTACTCCCACCAGTGAGCTCTGTAACTTTGGCTATTTACCTGTGTCTCAGCTTCCTCATCTAAAAATGTAGAGATAATGGTACTAGGACCTAACGCAGAAGGTTTTCATACAATTAAAAAGCAATTAGCATAGTGCTTGGCAAAGATTAAACCCTCAGTAAGTGTTATCTCTTGTTACTATGAATTACTGGTAATCCTAAAGAAAGGAAATGAAGAGATTGGACTGAAAAACCTCTAGAGAGCATCTCAAAGAGATGGAGAAGAGTCATGGACTAAACCAGTAGTGTTACAGCAACAGTCTGGAAAGATGCAGGTCTTGCTCTTCTGTTCTCCATGGCCTACCAGATAGTGGCTGAGTGGGGTGGTATGTTTAGGTTGGATGTTATGAAGTAGTGGTCAGCTCTTTTTTGCAGCTGTGCCGTCTCCTTTGATGTCCTGGAATCTTAGCATATGTAGCTTATGTGTCTGATATATACCCCCTCCACCTACCTAGATACCCCCACACATAATGGCACCTTTCCCAACTCCCTATCTCTCAGGGCTCTGCCTTCAGCCTGCTTTTCCCAGAAAGCTCTCATAGGTCTCTTAGCCATAACTCTAAAAGCACTGAATTGCTTTTTTATGCATTCTGATTTTGAGTTATAAGTATATTGCTGGTATTGTTACCCAGCCATAATTTCTCAATCTTGGCTGCGCATTGGAATTATTTGAGGAACTTAAAAAACAATACTGATGCGTGGGCTCTAGCCCTAGAGATTCTGATTGAATTGGTCTGGGGGAGGCCTTCGTGTTGAATTTTTCCTGTACTGCCCAGGAATTCTAATGTGCAGCCAAGGATGAGACAACTGCTCTAAGCAGAGTTCATTCTTTTTTTTTTTTTAAAGATTTTATTTGTCAGAATGAGAGAGAGAGCACACAAGCAGGGGGAGTGGCAGGCAGAGGGAGAAGCAAGCTCCTCATGGAGCAGGGAGCCCAATGCGGGACTCAATCCCAGGGCCCTGGGATCATGACCTAAGCCGAAGGCAGATGCTTAACTGACTGAGCCACCCAGGCATTCCAAAGCAAAGTTCGTTCTTGACCGTGTTTAGCTTGTGTCTGTTTCCAGCAGAGTTATACACCAAACGTTCACTGATTTGACTACTCCTTAATTATTTCATGTAAAAATTTAGACAAATAATGTTTTATTCCTATAGCCACATAGATGTTAACCTATCACAAGTAGAATCCGTCTTCATCTTCCATTTTTTTGGATAATATCAGAGAGAATCCTAGTTTTGCAAATTCCCATCACTACAGCAGTTCAATTAACAAGGTACCTGTTAAACAGCAGCACATTTACATGTGATCTTTTTAGTGTTTAATCATCTTATAATATTGCCTCGTGTACTTAAAAGAGCTGTGGTCTCATTAAAAATCGATAGCTAGAAAAAGAACTAATATAATAAAGAAATGTTTTTGTTCAAATGAAAACCCAAAGAAACCTCCTCAAGTCATAGATCGTTGGAGCTGTTAGGGTCCTTCTCTCAAAATGAATGGTCAGAGAGTTGAGATGGCTTTTTGCAGGTCATGAAAGAGAGGCAAAACCAGGAATTAAACCAAAGCCACTTGGTAATGAATCTGGAATATCAGCTATTAGTACAGGAAATCTTGGCTCTTGAATGCTTTCCACCTTTAGAGGTGACAACTGTGCTTTTTCTTGGAAAACTCTTAAGGCATTTCTTTCTTTTTTTGAATTAAATTAAAATTTTTATTGAGGTAGAATTGATATATAACATTAATTTCAGGTGTATGACAACGGCTGGATATTTGTATATATTGAAAAATGATCACCACAATAAGTCTAGTTAATCAACTATCATCCATCAACATATATAGTTAGAATTTTTTTTCTTGTGATAGGAACTTTTAAGATCTATTCCCTTAGCAACACTCAAATATACAAAGACAGTATTATTAACTATAGTCATCATGCTGTGCATTACACCCCCAAGATTTACTTTATAACTGAGAGTGTGTACCTTTGACCACACTATTTCTTCTTAATTATTGAACTTTTGAAGGAGGTATCCATATATCGAGCAATGTGAAAGGTTTGCCTTTTGCCCTTTGTGTACTTCAGTGTATTAGATAAATGTTAATTTTTATTTTTATGGGAATTATTGGGTAGAAAAAACTTTTCATTTTCATTATGACTATCATGTGTTTCTACTTCCTTTCTTTTTTAAAAATATTAGACTTGCTTTATTATTCAAGAAAAATACCCATTATTTAAATATTTACTCTATGAATAAAATCTTAAAAAAAAAAAAAGGGGGACACCTGGGGGTTTGGTCGGTTAAGCATCTGCCTTCGGCTTAGGTCATCATCCCAGGGTCTGGGGTCAAGTCCTACATCTGGCTAAATAAAATAAATATTTACTCTGTAACCGTTTTCAAAGCTTATTTTCCTTTGTGAGAGAATAAGAAGAAACTATGATAAAATGGCCCAATTTCTTTACTAATAAGTTTATAATAAAGGCTAGTTTGTAGCATTTAGAAACATAACTCATAATCCTCAATGTGAGAATTATATATTTCATCATGGTTTCAATATATATTCTGTATAAATACAGTGACAATATACAGAAATATTATTAGAAGTAATACTTAAATAATAATTTTCACTCAGCAAATGTCATTGACATTGTTAGCAACAGTTTTGTGATTCCTGGGTCTGAGTCTCAGCTCCGCTCTTCTGAAACCCTGAGAATTAACACTCAGGTTCATCTCTTTCTGTAGTTTGAAAATTCCTTCATGTTAGTAGGATCTTCTGTAGAGAAAAGAAGCATGGCTTGTGGGAGGGGCTACTAGAGGCTACTGTTTGGTCAGCATGTAAAAGTTGGCTACTTATATACCCATTGCTACCCATAGCCATGGTGCTTAGGGGTAAGGCCCATCAGCAAATATCATTTCTGTAAGAATACAGCTTTCTAGGATCTTCTACAAAGCTAAGAGACAGCCTGATGCTGAGGTAGGGAAGAATGTGGTATCATCAGAGTGGTGTTGGTTTTGTTTTCAGAAGAATAGAAAAGATTTCATGTCTAGTAGATGTACTGACCAGTTTCATTGTTTGATTCTTTGATGCTGG
Organism: Ursus arctos; assembly: GCF_023065955.2. NCBI lineage: Eukaryota > Metazoa > Chordata > Mammalia > Carnivora > Ursidae > Ursus > Ursus arctos. The sequence goes on from NW_026622863.1 coordinate 6,340,938, forward strand.
AGAAGGGCAACAAGCCCATTAGCTCAGGTTCAGAGAAGTGATTAATGGGGAAATGAAAGACCCAGACAGTCCTCAAATCATTTCACTTTGGATTGAGACTAAAGAGATCAGCAATGTCTAATGGTCTCAGAAATGTTTGGTGCGGTCATGGAGCCTGGGATAGATGGTTCAGTGCAGCTCTTCCCCACCACTGGAACTCAAGTCCTTATAACAGTAGTCAGGGTTGAAGCAAATTCTAGTGTATTTACTAGGACACAATTGCAGAAACTCAATTTGGGGATTAAAGTTTGAACTAACAGTCTTAAAATATGTTCTTCCCTGGTGTTGGGATATTTTGGCAGAGTTGTGATGATTTCAGGAAATGGGAGATGAAAATAAAATATCCAAAGCTAATCAGATATTTTGCAGTGACACATACATATAAAACATCCTTTCATATAATGTGTCTTTAATTGGAGAAATTAAGATACTAACAGATGAGCTGAGGCCAGAATCTAAAAGGTGATGACTGGAGAGATTGCTCATATTATGAAAAGTGTTCAAAACAATGGAGACATATGTAGCTTCCTTTGAAATTTACAGCCCGAAAATTAATGTGTCTGATAATTTAAGGAGGTGATAATTAATTCCATATGTAAGTTTTCCTTGATGGCTTTTAGAAAAAATTGCTTCTGATTAGGAATAGTGGCCCATGGCCTTGGATGCATTTTATCCTCCTGTAAATCTGGGTTATATACCTAAACCATGGTATATTTCTTAAGAGGTTAGCCAAACAATACAGTTAACTAACCTTTGATCGCAGTGTTAAAATATGGTAACATTATGAGATTATTTTTCCTTTTGTGCATATTTCTTAGAGGCTGGCAGAGAAAGAGACCTGAACAAATACTTTGAATGTAGATAAATAAGCCATTGATTTTGGCCAGAAAATAGAAGTTGGCTGTTTATATTAATCAAATAATGTCAGGAATTGCCAAATTTGCCATTTTACTTCATTATTTATGTTTCCTTACTTAGGTTGTATCTTTTAAAAATTCAATTCAAGGCAGACTGATTTGGCATGCAAGTGACTTTATTAATTATCAGCCTAAGGATTAACCATACGTCGTATTTTCTATACTCACAGATTCCCGACATCTCATACCCACTAATTTCTCTGCTGCTTTGTTTTAACCACCATACTTGCTCCCCTTTCCCCCAAAATTCATACGTATAGTTTACCTTCTCCACAAAGTCCCCCAAGTTAGTATTCTTTCATCTAAGCCAATCATTTGGTACATAGTCGTGTATTGCCATGTGATTTGGTACATAGTCGTGTATTGCCATGTGATTTGGTACATAGTCGTGTATTGCCATGTGATTTGGTACATAGTCATGTATTGCCATGTGATTTGGTACATAGTTGTGTATTGCCATGTGCAGTCTTTTTGTTTACTTGTTATTAATCTTGTTTAGGGACTATGCCTCACCGGGGTCAGTTCCTTGAGAGAGGAGATCAAGTCCTGTCTTTTTTATTTTCCTCAAAGGAGAAAGCACGTGACTCTGACAATGGTAGCTACTGCATTAAGCTTTTGTTGGGCTCAATTTTGTGGGTAGAGATGAGTAGCTGAGGTTTTCAAATTGTAGGAAGGATAGTTGAGCATTAATCTCATTGTTGAGAGTCCGCTTCACTCATTCGTTGTTCATTTATTAATTATCGGAGTTAAGAGACATTTAAGAAATGATACCATGAATGAAAAATTATTCTATTCTATGAGCTAATATTCATGTATGAACAGGTTAACAGAAAAAATATACGTATAGTGAATCTGATATTTGGATGTAGGGCCTAGTAATCCTAGTTTTGGGATGTCAGTCTAGGTGATTGATTTGAGGTATTTTAGTTTCAGGGTGAGTACATCTTTGAAGTTGGTGTAAATTTGGATGAGATTTAGCGGGTAATATTAAAATAACATGAAAGTTATAAGAGTTCTCTTCTTCCTTTCTCCATGTATTTTTCTGAGTAGTCTCTTATTATGGAAGTAGTCTTTGTATTCCAATTTCATTTCCTGTGTTTTCAGAGTATTTAGCTCCCCAATAAAAGAACAAAGCCATGTTTACTTATGACTATGCTTTTGAAAATGGAAAGTACTAATGGCTAAATAGTAAACTTTTTTCAACTTGTTTATCAGACCAATTGCCATTTTTTTTGTTACACCTATCTTTTTGTTTAAGTTTTTGTTTCTTACATGAAAGATATTTTTTAACGTGGGAAATTGTATAACTCAATGGTTAAGATATGAACTTCTCTGTCAAAGACCTGATTTTTGAATCCTTGCTCTTGCTCTGTTAAACTAGGAGTTAACATCTTCTTCATTAAAATGGGGATAATAATATCTACATGTTGGGGATTAAGTGAGATAATCCACGTGAAGCATAAAGAAGAGGGCTTAACATCATGAATATTAGCTAGCAGTATGTGAATTATTATTATTAGAGATGCTCCTATCTTCATATTTTATTCAAATAGTTTTTACAGCTTTAATTCTAGATTGTATCTAAATTTGTATAGATTGATCATATAATCAGTGTTCTTTTTAAGACTGTATAATTCAGATTTCGTGCATCCTAATTAATTCTTGCTTTATTCTTTGCCAAAAATGCTAGCTAAACTATTTTTATCTTTATTAAAACAAATATCCTTAATTGATTAGTTATCTTGTAATCACTACGTTTTGAATTATAAGAAGACTAAGGAGAAATAGGGAAAATGTAAAAATAACATTTATATTTTATGATTATAAAATTAATGTTTATTGCAAGAAATTTGAGGAGTACTGAAATATAAAAAAGAAAATTAGAATCTTCTGTAATGCCACACTCAGGTGCAACCAGTGTTAATATGTTTGTGAAATTTCTTATAGCCAAAATGTCTAAGTTCTTTTTCCTTGATTTAGGAAATGTTTGTTTTGTTTTTTTTCTCTCATTCCAGGGATGTTCTTGGTCGGTTATATTTGTGGATCTCGATGCTCATAATCGCAATAGGCAAACTTTGTGTTCACTGTTACCCAGAGAATCAAGATCTCACGTGAGATATTTTTATACTAAACTAATACGAAACACCATTTATGATTGCTTCCTCAAGAAAGTGCTTAAAATGTTAGAGGTTGCCAGAGAAATGAGGAGAGAGAAGTAAATGTTGCCTCTCACTCTGCTGTCCTGTGGAGGTTTAGTTCACGAAGCGAGCAGAGCTGTGGACAAAGCTACTTTGTCCTTGGGTCTTTTGTAGGACTACAGAAAACCAAACTCACTTTTTGAGGTGGGGGGTTGGGCGTAGCAACGTTGTACCAAAATGAATTTTTTGGTCATAGAGTATTAGAAAAATGTTTTTCGTGATTTATATTTCTTTTGAAAAAATCTACTTGCTTTGTTTATTTTCTCTCATGTGATTTATCTTTAAACTTTTATATGCCCATAGTACCTGATGACTGATTTTCCTAGGGGTGGTCTGTGGCTGTATTCTTAGAAACATCCCAAATAAAATAATTATTTAAAAAGTACAATTTTATAGAAATAATACAAGATTTTGATAAAACAGAACCCACAAATAAGCAAAGAATAATATAATATCCACTCATTATTTCACCACTCAATTACAGTTTTAGGGTGACAGCATTTGGGTTTATATGTTTCCACACATTTTTATGTACATATGTAATATTTTTATTTTATGAAACTGGAAGAATATTGTTTATAATGCTTGATAACCTAGTTCTATGAATGGACATATCTATAAACATTTCTACAATATAAATTTTAATGGCTGCTAATTTACTCAGCTAATTGTTGGACATTCAGATTGTTTTCTGTTTTTCACCATTATAAACCAATGTTATGACAGACTAAGTTATAATTAGTAATTATCGGTGTTAAATTTTTACACACTGCCTTAATTAATATCTTTGAGTTTAAGTCCAGTGTTGAATCTTGAAAATACTCCTTATTAATGGATAAAGTTTTATCTCCTCTGTAAGGTTCACCAAACCATGTGATATAAATGTCTGTCCCTTGGAGCACAGCAGTCTCACTGTCCGTGAGATAACCTTACTGACTTTTCATCTCCCTGATTCTCCTTGGGCTGTGTGATCGTATCACTGCAGACACTTACATTCCTTCTTTTTCTCATTGCTCCCAGAACACAGATGCTGCCCTACTACCCTGCATCAGTTATCCTGCGTTTGCCCTGGATGATGAAGCTCTGTTTAGCCAGACACTTGATAAAGTGGTTAGAAAATTAAAAGGAAAATATGGATTTAAGCGTTTCTTGAGAGATGGATATAGAACATCTTTGGAAGATCCCAACAGACGCTACTACAAACCAGCTGAAATTAAGGTATCAAAAAACATTCCATATCATAACAGAGTAGTCAAAAGCACCGATTCAGGAAACAGACCTCTTGGGTTTGAACTCTGGCTCTGCCACTTACTAGCTATTTGGCCTTGGGCAAGTTAATAAACCTCTCTGTGTTTAATATTTTTCATTGGTAAAATAATAATAGTACCTACTATTATTTGTTCTGTTACTGAGGTTCTTATGAGGATTAAATGAGTTAATGTATCTCTAAAAGTGCTTCCAATGGTTCTTGACACAGAGTAAGCATTCAGTAAGTGTTAGCCTTACTAGCAGTGAGGCCCATTTGCTCATATTGGGCCATGGTGATTCATTGCATGAATAATTTTTAACTGAACTTTCAGTACTTTGCCTACCTGCTCCATACCATTTGCCTTATATAATAGAAAATACCTATTTGTGATTCAACTTTCAATCTTTTAAGCAAATGCTCTTTTTTTCTGTGTCACTTGGACATTGCCTTTTCAAATATAGTCCTCTAAATATTTATTTTAAAACATTTATTTCAAATGCACATACATGCCACTTTATCTAGTTTATTCTAGCAATTTTTAAGCTTTTCAGAAAACTATAACGCTCAAAAAAAAAGGGTAAGCATCCATCCACATTGCTGAAGATTTTCTTTTGGTGGAATAGATTGAAAATTATTTTTGTATTGGGGCACCTGGGTGGCTCAGTCGTTAAGCGTCTGCCTTTGGCTCAGGGCGTGATCCCCGCATTCTGGGATCGAGCCCCCACATCAGGCTTCTCCGCTGGAAGCCTGCTTCTTCCTCTCCCACTCCCCCTGCTTGTGTTCCCTCTCTCACTGGCTGTCTCTCTCTCTCTGTCAAATAAATAAATAAAATCTTTAATTAAAAAAAATTATTCTTGTAAGCATGGTCATAACTTTGAAGATAGGTGAGGACCCATGAATATATAAAAAATCTTTAGGCAACATTGTATCTTATAATTTGTTAGGCAGTTAAATACCACTCTTAATATTTAATACACACTTAGCTTTGCTGGACAATTAGACAAGCTATTTATCATTTTATTTAATTTCACAACTGACTATCATCTGGAAGCATTAGGAGCCCATGTTATTGTGTACATATTTGAAACTTTATAGCTATTTATTAGGTTGGGTCAAAAGATCCATTTACTTCTTAAGCACCTTCAGATATCTCTTCTCTATTTAATACATTTCCTGAGCTGATTTATAGCACTTACATTTGAATCAGACCTGCTGTAACTACCACCCTGCAAATTTTCATCTTTGGATCAGTACAGTAGAGGTTCTCTGTCCGTGTACCCGCTGCTGAGCACCAGCACGGAAAGTCACAGCGTTAGACGGATGCCACCCCAGATGCAGAACGCCCATCTTGGTTCCGTCCTCACTGTTGATTTCACTGCTTGTCGGTACTGCTGGGTGACTCTGCCAGGAACTCCCCTTACAAGCTTTTCCCGCCTTTTTCCTATTTGTATTCAGGTTCCCAGACTTTACTTCTTACTTCATAGCCTTTCATTTTTATGACCTCCTCCACTGCACCTATCCTTCAGCCATCCCTACCTCCATCTCTCTTTGTCTCACAGAGGTGTTATCTGTTCTTCATCCTAGAGCCAACCTCCATATGTACACCCCATCCTGTTCTCTCTTACTTCTTTCGGATTCTTACTCTATCATTTGTTTTCTTCTCTGATAGAAGGATGTCTGTCTCTATCTATTTCTTTTTTATCCTCCTCATCTTCCTCATTTCTCCCTTCTGTCTTGCTCTCCCTCAGCTCCAGTCAGCCTTTTCCCCCCTCAGCATAAGCACAGTGATATTCATTTAAAACAAAAACAAAAACCTTTACTCCTCTCTGCCTCCAGTCATCGCTATCTTTTTGTAGCCACACTTCTGAAAAGCATAGTCTGTTCTTGGTGTGTTTCCTTGTTTGCCTCCTACTCACTCCGTGTTATACTCCAGCTTGTCTTCAACACTTTCCAGTAGCCGTGTTGGCTTCAGTCAGTTTAGGTCACTGGGTAGTGGATGATTTTCCAGTCTCGTTTCACTGAACCTCTCCTTGGCATTTGTGTTTTAACTGGGTCTTCTTTCTTTTTTTTTTTAATAAAAAATTTTTATTATGTTATGTTAGTCACCATATGGTGCATCCCAAGTTTTTGATGTAATGTTCATTCATTACTTGCGTATAACACCCAGCGCACCATGCAATACGTGTCCTCCTTAATACCCATCACCAGCCTACTTCTTTCTTGGGACATTCTCCATTTTCTGTGATCCCATTCTCTTCCAAATTCTCTTCTGTCATTGTCTTTTCCGGTTTTTCTTCTACCACCTCCTGAACATTGTTCTTTTCCTGAGTTTTGTCCTTAGTCCAATTCTCTTTTCATGCTACCCATGCAATCATAGTTTCAGCTATCACTCAATCCCAGATCTCCTTCTCCCCCTGGGTACCCTACCGTGTATCCAGCTACCTTTTGGACATCCTTACTTGAATGTCCTTCCGTCTGCTTCTGCTCAATTCCCACTCTTTTGCCCAAGCCCCAAACCTGAGAGTCATTCTAGGCTTTTCTGTCTCATTCAGCTCTCGTTGTCACTCCCAGGCCTACCAGATTTAACCTCTTTTAAATCTTAATGTCTGTCCCTTCCTCTCTATTAACTCCTTGATTTAGGCTAGTGATTCATAAGCAAAGGATTTTGCACCCCAGGGGACATTTGACGATATTAGCAGACATTTTTCATTGTCACAACTTAGTGGGTGCTACTGGCATTGGGAAGGTAGAGGCCAGAGATGCTACTCAACATTTTGCATTGCATAGAACAGCCCATACAACTAAGAATTATTTGGCCCAAAATGTCAATAGTGCTGAAATTGAGAAACCTCAGTTTAGGCTAATATAACATCTCCTTATTTCTTGCCCTAAAACTCTCTTCAGTACTGTCAGCTCTCCAACTAGTAAGTAAATCTGATGAGTAAATCTGATTCTGCTCAGTATTGATCATTGGTTCCATGTCACTTCCAGATAAAAGTCTCAGTCTTGTAGCATGACTTCCCAGACCCTTCCTGATCTGGCTGGCCTGGCCTGGCCCACCTCTTGGGCATTAACTTTCTCGATTTCTTGCTTGCTCGTTCCAAAAATACTGAATTGCTGGTAGTTTCTTTAGCAAACTTTGTCCTCCCATGCATCTGTAGTTTGTACTATTGTTTTCTATGCATGGAGTTCCCTTAGCTCATCTCCCCAGAGAAATCTATCAAGGCTTAATTGAACCATCTCTTTTCCTATTATCCCTTCCCAACCCCTGGGCAGACTCAGGTATTTCATTTCCTATGTTTCTGATGTACCATGTATAAACATCTCATATGATACTATAGCTGTTTATTTACATGCCTGACTCCCCACTAGGCTAGGAGCCCTTGAGGGCAGGTTCTCTATTTATTTGTCTTCGTAGCCCTCTGTCTAGTTGGTGCCAGGCATTACTAAATACTTAGTAAATATTTATTGAATGAATGATTACTGTGTGATGGATTAAATGAATGAGATTTTGAATAGTAAGAGTTCTAAGAATTTTTTAAAAAGAGCAGTGAAACTACTTATGTCAGTCCAATTTTGTTATTACTATATATTTCTATGTATATCCTATATACTATAATTGATTAGACTATACAGTATAATCTATATACTTCTATATATCTTAACTTTGTTCTAACAATCATTCTATATGTAATTAATTTGTTCTAATTAATATAATTGTTCTAACTAATGTAACTGTTCTCATTAACTTCAGTGAAATTTTTAATATTTTATTTTCTGTTTTAGCTGTTTGATGGCATTGAATGTGAATTTCCCATATTTTTCCTTTACATGATGATTGATGGTAAGTGAGCTTTTCTCCTAAAATTTAAGCTATAGGATATACGTGGTTTAAAGAAAAGCAGATTAAATGTGACCCTTTCAGCTAGCAAAATAGACTATACTTCAGTGATACTAACTGCTTTGCATTTATATATGCTGCTCTTCTGCTTTCTGAGTGAATATTAAATCATTTAAAGAATTTTAAAAAATACTTTGAAATATTTATGAAATGATACAAATATATTTTCATATTTGCAAAGAGAAAGTTTTATGAATAGTAATAATGGATATTATAATCTTTGACATTGTGAATGTCTATAACATTTACACTTAAGAATAGGGAAATTTCAATTGAAATTCAATATTCAGTTCTAAATGCTAATATGACCTTCTAAAATTAATTTCATGGAATAATATCATACATATTTGCATTACATATTTCCAATTTTATTTTTATCATTTACATACAAAATTACCAAAGTAATCATAACTGGGCTGGTAGATTTTTTCACTTCTTTTTCCTTTTTCCTTTTTTTTTTTTTTTAAGAGAGGGAGAGAGTGGGGGGAGAGGCAGAGGGAGAAGGGAGATCTTTAGCAGGCTCCACACCCAGCATGGAGCCCAACATGGGGCTCGATCTCAGAACCCTGAGGTCATGACCTGAACCTAAATCAAGAGTCAAACGCTTAACTAACCTAGCCACCCAGGTGCCCCGTGAGCTAGGAGAGTTTTCTAAGGCAAGATTTGTGTGGTACTTGTTGAGCTCAGATGCTATTGGATTTTATATTTTAAATTTTAGGAGTTTTTAGAGGCAATCCCAAACAAGTAAAGGAGTATCAGGATCTTCTGACTCCAGTACTTCATCAGACCACAGAAGGTATAGTTGGATTGTTTTTCAAGAAATTCTTCCTAATATTTCTTTAATGTTCCTTAGAAATGTATAAATGATTCCTTTTTAAATATAACAATTTATATTAAATTGTAAAAAATGAATGGAGCCTTGAATGAATTATAAAGCATAATCTATTAATTTGTTATTATAAGTGTGTTTTTATAAAAGAACTTCATTGGGCAAGACAGGATGAATAAATTTAGGTGATTATGATTGTACCAACTGCAAAATAGTTTGCCAGGTGGGCAAAAGTTCTTGTTCTGCTACCTACTGTGAAACTCCTTCACTCTGTGTAGTGTGACAGTAATATAGAGTAACTGCTTGTTCTCCAGATCATCCGAAATGCTATTTTCAGGTGAATGCTGCCCCCTCCAGATGGCTACCTTAAGAGGTTCTGCCATAGGCTCAAGGTACTACCATTGCCAAGAACATATTGACCTCTTCTTTGGAGTTGCTTCTGGACCTTTAGCACAGTATTTTTAATGTCTGCCTTGTGCTAATGTCTCATCCTTTGAGGATAGGTTTAATATTTTAGTAATGGCTAAAAGACTCTTATGAGTAGTATATTGGTTTTAGTTAAACACCAGCAGGGCCCATAAAAGAATATAATTGATTTTTCAGTATGACTAGAAAACTAAGTCTCAAAGAATTTCGAGGAAGAAGCTTCAGATTCTTTGGGGTTTGGAAGTATTAATAAAATAAGAACATATTCTCTTGAGTAAACAGCTTTGAAAACATTTATCTGAAAGTGAAAAATCATGTGTGGGTAAAAAATGGGTGGTCCTGTGGATCCAGGGCACAAATTTGCAATTATAACATTGGGCCCCAATCCTCCCACAGGTGAGGTTTGTGATATTCTTTACATTTTTCCACAAATAGAAAGTTTCTTTCAAATAAAAAGTTCACAGTGTGTGCTCACCCTTTAAAATACTTGTAATGTTAAAGTAGTGAAATATTTGTGGATAAACATTGAATTCCAAATAAATATTAATTTTTGAAACCAGTTATTTATATCTTTATGCTCCAAATAATAATTTGTCCAATGTGAGAAATAATGTAATGCATGCTGTAATGATTATAATATTTGAATTATTTGAAATCCAAGCCCTTGAATCAGATCTGTTAGTATTCAGTGGTAGATCATTAATGCATTGAGGGGCTAGTTTAGTGTACCAGTTTAATCTTTATCATGTCCGGAGAGTGATGTTCAGACTATTCTTTGTGTATCATAGACCTTTTTTACTGGTTTTAGATACAAATATCACTATTGATTGCCTTTCTGAAAGGGGCTCAGGGAATGGAAAAGGCAGGATTCTAGGTGAGTCAATATGGTCTCAGGATCCCAGGAGATACAGAAAGAATCAGGGTGCCTGAACCAATAGAGTGCCCAAGCAGCGGAGCAGGATAACTGGTTATGGTCAGTGAGCCCAGGAGGGACTCTCAGCTCAGGTTGCCATAAACTGTGAGCCAGGCCGGTAGGGAGGCCACTCTTTGCCTGAGCACCCAGACAAAGACTGGGATGTGTAGGCCAGTTACCAACACCTGGAAGATCCAAACGGCTGTGCCCACGACCAGCCAACAGCTCTCAGGGTAGCAGTGGCTCTGGGAAGGACAATAGGGTGGCATCCAGCTGGGACCAGGGAGTAGTGGAGCAGGATGCACATGTGCCCACCCACAAACACTTGCAGTCCCAAAGACACAAAGTGCAGAGACACTCTCAAGTCTCTAGCAATCCTCCTAGGAGAATTGCAGTCCCCATCACCCACAGGTTTCTGTGGAGCTTGGTGCACACAGAAGTGGAAATGGTTTGACCCAGAAAGTTTTTTGAAGAAGGGGTCTGTAATCTTGAGGCTCTGGGCCAGGGATCCAGTCAAGGCCATTTTTGCTCTGACCCTCTGAAGAGGCACGGAAAGCCACCAGGGAGCAAAAGGCACACAGAGACCAGCTCACCTTGAGCCCGTCCCCCTGACAAGGGATGGTACAACTCTGCCCAGGCAAAGAAACCCGAGAAACAGAACAGGAGGCCCCTCCCCCAGAAGACAGACTGGAAGAACAGGTGAATGACAAGCCAATAGATCCCACAGGACTGTAAAACTCCAGTACTAGGGGAAAATAATGTATTGAGCTCCAGGTGTTTCCTCACGACTTGTTTTTCCTCCAGTCTAAAATTTTACTTTTTTTTTTTTTTTTTACCTTTTTCCCATTACAACTAGATCCTTATTTTACCAATTTATGTTTTTAAGTCACTTTTTAACCTTTATTTTACATCAACATTTTATAGATTTATGCCTCATTCTAGTCCTTTTTTCACTCTGTTGAATTTTATTTTCCATATATATGTATATATACTTTGTTTTTGTTGCATTTTTGGATTGTAGTATCTTCTAACACAGAGACCTAAATTCAATCAGGAACAAATAGATCACCCTGCTTTGTCCACCCTGAGAGATTATAATCTCTCCACCACATTTTTAATTGTTTTTTTCATTTTGGCTTTATTTTTCTTTGGTGGCTGCAGACCACTTCAGATTTTTTTTCTATGGTGTGTTTTGCTTGGGTCGTGGTTGATATTTTGGACTCTATTCATTTGCTGATCCATTCTTCCTTGGGTAGAATGATTACAAGTAGGAACTCACAACAAAGGAAGGAACCAGAGGCAATGTTCTCTGCCATAGAGCTAATCTATATGGATATGAGCAAGATGTCAGATATAGAATTCAGTATGGTACTTATAAAGTTAATAGCTAGGCTTAAAAAAAGCATACATGACAATACAGAATCTCTAAAGGCGCAAACGAGATCTACTCAGGCTGAACGGAAAATGCTATGAATAGGATGCAGTCTAAATTGGATGCTCTAACAGCTAGGGTCAAGGAGGCAGAAGAGAGAATAAGTGATGTAGACGACAAGCTGATGGAACGGAAGGAAGTTGAGGAAAAGACAGAGAAACAATTCATAACCCATGAAGAAAGTCTTACAGAACTTAATAATGCCTTGAAAAGAACCAGTGGCAGAATCATCGGAATCCAAGATGGGGTGGGAAGAGAAAGAGGGCTAGAAAGTATATTTGAGCAAATCATGGCTGAGAACTTGCCTAATCTTGGGAAGGAAACAAGCATTCATGTCCAAGAGGCAAAGAGAACCCCTCCCAAAATCAATAAAAATAGATCAGTGCCCCAACATGTAATAGTAAAGCTTGCAAATCTTTGAGCCAAAGAAGCTATCCTGAGAGCAGCTAGGGAGTGGAGATTCCTTACATATGGAGGAAGGAACATCAGAATAACATCAGACCTATCCACAGAAATCTGCCAGAAAGGGCTGGCAAGACATATTCAGGGTACTAAATGAGAAGAACATGCAGCCAGGAATACTTTATCCAGCAAAGCGGTCATTGAGAATGGAAGGAGAGAGAAAGAGTTTCCAGGACAGACAGAAACTGAAGGAATATGTGACCACCAAGCCAGCCCTGCAAGAAATATTAAAGGAGATACTGTAGGTAAAAGGAAACCCCAAGGGTAACATAGATTAGAAAGTAACAGACAATCTACAGAAACAGGGACTTTGCAGGCATTGTAATGGCACTAAATTCATGTCTTTCAATAGTTACTCTGAATGTGGATTTGCTGAATGCTCCCATCAAAAGACACAACTTTTCAGATTGGATAAAAATGCAGGACCCATCCATTTGCTGTCTACAGGAGACTCATTTTGAACCTAAAGATACCTGCAGATTGAAAGTGAGGGGATGGAGAACCATTTACCACACCAACGGACTGCAAAAGAAAGCTGGGGTAGCAATCCTCATATTAGACAAATTAGATTTTAAACCAAAGACTGTAGTAAGAGTTGTGTAGAGGGACACTATATCATACTTAAACAGTCTATCCAAGAAGATTATCTAACAATTGTAAATATCTATGCCCCAACATGGGAGCAGCCAATTATATAAACCAATTAATAACCAAAATAAAGAAACATATTGATAATAATAAATTAATAGTAGGAGACTTCAACACTCCACTCTCAGCAATGGACAGATCATCTAAGCAGAAGATCAACAAAGAAACAAGAGCTTTGAATGACACATTGGACCAGATGGACTTTGTAAATATATACAGAGCATTCTATCCTAAAACAGGAGAATATTCATTCTTCTCGAGTGCACGTGGACTTCCTCCGGAATAGATCACATACTATGTCACAAATCAGGTCTTTCCCCATACCAAAAGATTGGGATTATTCCCTGCATATTTTCAGACCAAAATGCTTTGAAACTGGAACTCAACCACAAGAAGAAATATGGAAGGAACTCAAACATTTGGAGGTTAAAGAGCATCCTGCTAAAAATGAATGGGTCAACCAGGAAATTAAAAAAGAACTTAAACAATTCATGCAAACCAATGAATATGAAAACACATCAGTTAAAAACCTATGGGATACTGCAAAAGCGATCCTTAGAGGGAAGTACATAGTCATCCAAGCCTCTCTCAAAAAAGTAGAAAAATCCTAAATGGACAAGCTAACCTTACATGTAAAGGACCTGGAGAAAGAACAGCAAATAAAGCCTAAACCAAGCAGGAGAAGAGAAATAATAAAGATTAGAGCAGAAATCATTGAAATAGAAACTAGAAAAACAGTAGAACAGATCAATGAAACTAGCAGCTGATTCTTTGAAAGAGTTAATAAGATAGATAAACCTCTTGCCAGACTTATCCAAAAGAAAAGAGAAAGGACCCAGATTAATAAAATCATGAATGAAAAGGGAGAGATCACGACTAATACCAAGGAAATAGAGACAATTATTAGAACTTATTACCATCAGCTGTATGCCAACAAACTGCAGAATCTGGAGGAAATGGATGCCTTCCTGGAAACTTATAAACTACCAAGACTGAAACAGGAAGAAATAGGTAATCTGAAGAGACCAATAACCAACCAGCAAGGAAATTGAAGCAGTAATCAAAAACCTCCCAAAAACGAGAAGCCAAGGCCATATGGCTACCCTGGGGAATTCTACCAAACATTTAAAGAAGAAATAATGCCTATTCTACTGAAGCTGTTTCAAGAAATAGAAATGGAAGGAAAACTTCCAAACTTGTTCTGTGAGGCCAACATTACCCTGATCTCCAAACCAGACAAAGATCCCATCAAAAACGAGAATTACAGACCAATATGCCTGTTGAACATGGATGCCAAAATACTCACCAAAATCCCGGCCAATAGGATCCAACAATACATTAAAAGGATTATTCACTAGGACCAGGTGGGAATTGTTCCTGGGATGCAAGGGTGGTTCAACATTCATGAATTAATCTACATGATAGATCACATTAACAAAAGAAGAGACAAGAACCATATAATCCTCCGAATTGATGGAGAAAAAGCATTTGACAAAATACAGCATCCTTTCATGTTTAACACTCTTCACAGTGGAGGGTTAGAGGGAACATACCTCAATATCATAAAGGCCATCTATGAAAAGCCCACAGTGAATATCATTCTCAATGGAGAGAGACTGAGAGCTTTTCCCTTAAGTTCAGGAACACGACAGGGATGCCCACTCTCACCACTGTTGTTCAACATAGTACTAGAAGTCCTAGCCTCAGCAATCAGACAAAACAAGAAACAAAAGACATTCAAATTGGCAAAGAAGATGTCAAACTCTCGCTCTTCACAGATGACATGAGACTCTATGTGGAAAATCCAAAAGACTCCACCTGAAAATTACTAGAACTCATACAGCAATTCAGCAATGTGGCAGGATACAAAATCGATGCACAGAAATCAGTTACATTTCTATACACTAACAATGTGACTGAAGAAGGAGAAATTAAGGAATAAATCCCATTTACAATTGCACCAAAACCATAAGATACCTAGGAATAAACCTAACCAAAGAGATAAAAGATCTGTGCTCTAGGCACTACAGAACATTTATGAAAGAAATTGAGGAAGACACAGAGAGATGGAAAGACATTCCATGCTCATGGATTGGAAGAATAAACATTGTGAAAATGTCTATGCTGCCCAGAGCAATCTACACGTTCAGTGGAATCCCTATCAAAATACCATTGACATTTCTCACAGAGCTGGAACAAACAACCCTAAAATTTGTATGGCACCAGAAAAAACCCTGAATTGCCAGGGGAATGTTGAAAAAGAAAACGAAAGCTGGGGCCATCACGATGCCTGACTTTAAGCTGTATTACAAAGCTGTGATTATCAAGCCGGCATGGTATTGGCACAAAAACAGACACATAGATCAGTGGAACAGAATAGAGAGCCCAGAAATGGACCCTCAACTCTGTGTTCAGCTAATCTTTGACAAAGGAGGAAAGAATATCCAATGGAAAAAAGACTGTCTCTTCAATAAATGGTGCTGGGAAAATAAAACAACCACACGCAGAAGAATTAACATGGACCATTCTCTCATACCATACACAAAGATAAACTGAAAATGGATGAACGACCTAAATGTGAGACAGGAATCCTTCAAAATCCTAGAGGAAAACACAGGCAGCAACCTCTTCGACCTTGGACACAGCAACTTTTTTCAAGACATGTCTTTAAAGTCAAGGGAAACAAAAGCAAAAATGAACTGATGGGACTTCATCAAGATGGAAACCTTCACAGCAAAGCAACCAATCAACAAATCTAAAAGGAAACCTACAGAATGGGAGAAGATCTTTGCAAATGACATTATAGATAACGGGCTAGTATCCAAGATCTATAAAGAACTTCTCAAGCTCAACACCCAAAATACAAGTAATCTAGTCAAGAAATGGGCCGAAGACATGAACAGACACTTCTCCAAAGAAGACATACAAATGGCTAACAGACACATGAAAAGTCCTTCACATCACTAGCCATCAGGGAAATACGAATCAAAACCACAATGAGATACTACCTTATACCAGTTAGAATGGCAAAAATTAACAAGGCAGAAAACAATAAATTTTGGCGAGGATGTGGAGAAAGGGGAACCCTCTTACACTGTTGGTGGGAATGTAAGCTGTTACAGCCACTCTGGAAAATGGTATGGAGGTTCCTCAAAATGTTAAAAATAGAGCTACCCTATGACCCAGCAAGTGCACTACTAGGTATTTACCCCAAAGATACAGATGTAGTGAGAAGAAGGGGCACCTGTACCCCAATGTTCATAGCAGCAATGTCCATAATAACCAAACTTTGGACAGAACTGAGATGCCCTTCAACAGACAAATGGTTAAAGATGTGGTTCATATATACAATGGAATGTTACTTAGCCATCAGAAAGGATGAATACCTACCATTTACATCAACATGGATGAAACTTTAGGAGATTATGCTAAGTGAAATAAATCAATCAGAGAAAGACAATTATCATATGATTTCACTCATATGTGGAACATAAGGAATAGTGCAGAGGACAACAGAGGAAGGTAGGGAAAACTGATTGGGAAGAAATCACAGATGGAGACAAACCATATGAGACTCTTGACTCCTGGAAACAAACTGAGGGTTACAGAAAGGGAGGTGGTGGTGGGAAGGGGTAACTGGGTGACAGGCATTAAGGAGGGCACATGATGTGATGAGCACTGGGTGTTATATGGAACTAATGAATCATTGAACATTGTGTCAAACACTAATGATGTACTCTATGTAAGATAATCAAATTTAAAATAAATAAATAAATAAATTTAAAGTAAACAAACAAACCAAATATCATAATTGGTTCATGTATGGAGGAAGCAAATTTTTGGGAAATCTGTGCAATTTTATGAGGAATAATAATTTTACTATGGACTGATGTTCATCAGACACGTGCCCTTCAAGGAATGTTTTTAAACAAGTTGGTCAAAGGGGAGGATAGATTTTTTTTCATCTTCAGTGGTATTGAATGGTAGATAGTGGCTTTAATGTTTAAAATGGGGATTTCTTTGCTTTAAGCAATGGCTCAGGGTTATAATTCTTCATTTGAGATTACACAGTATCTCATTTGTAATGCTTCTACTGACTAATCCTATTAAAGAAAACTTCTATGGCTCTAAATGTTTGCATATTGTATTTTTATTGATTCATTTAAAGCTGTTAAAATTAAATGTTAAAGGAGATTATGTACATGTTATTGGCTAAAGCATAACATATGCTGTCAAATTAATGCTTTAAAATCAAGGAGCTTTCTCCATGTTTTTCACTGGCAGTTTCTGAAAGCTGATATATCCAATTTCCTATAGTCTATCAAATCTGTTTCTTCCTTTACAATCTATCTCTCTCTGCTTTCTAACACTGCAGTTTCTTGAAGGGAAAATTTGGGGAGGACACTGATTTTTATATTTCAAATATTTATTTTTAAACTCTATAGGTTATCCTGTCATACCAAAATACTATTATGTGCCAGCTGATTTTGTGGAATATGAGAAAAGAAACCCTGGTAGTCAAAAGCGATTTCCTAGCAACTGTGGCCGTGATGGAAAACTCTTTCTTTGGGGACAAGCCCTTTATATCATTGCAAAACTCCTGGGTAAGTGGAGAAGGTTGGCAACATTTTTTTTTCTCTTGATATTAAGCTGTTAGAAATAAGTATATTTTTGCTGACATCTTTCTTGGATTTGGGTGGTGTTTCATACCATTAAGAGGTTTTGGGGGAGTTTCTTAGTATGTAAGGTATATTAATACTCTGTTTCACTGAATAATGATGGACAGTTTCTGGAAAGAGTGTCAAATAGGTGTGGGTACCATTATGATCATTTAAGGGCTTCATTCGGCATGGTGGATAGGTTTCTAGCAGGAGGCTGTGGGAACTTTGAGTTACTTTTATATAACATAAAAAAATTCTGATTTTATGCTTGGTCATAGCTTTAATAAACCACTTGCCAAAAGGAATTGGTTATCTCAAAGTTCTCTTCTTTCCCATAAATACACATTGGTGATTTACTCGGTTAGCTTAGAGGCTTAATGGGACCATTATTCATAATTTTTTGAAGATTTTTCAGCTTATTCCAAAACTTCTGCTGAATACGAGTACTTTGGACACATTGAGATGAAGGCTAATTTAATGAACATACACACAAAAGCATTATTATGCATCTTTCTGCATCATTGCTTGCTAAAATTTCAAATATTATTAGCATTCCCATCAAAAAGGCTATCATATTAGAGTCAGAATTCCTTAATGGCAAACAAATTATGAAACAGGCTGATTGTAAATACTGTATGTACGTGCACTAAAAGAACTGCTTACTTTGTGAAGTAGTGTTATTGTCTTAGTTGTTCCCAGCATTACTGCATAAATGCTAAATTTGTTTGTGTTGTAAGAGTAATCATCTTTGGTTTCTTTTTTTTTTACATTCCATTAGGGAAAAATATTTCAGATTTCCAATTCAAGCTTTACACAAATGACATGTAAGAGCACACAGAAGCTAACCAAAGAAGAGAAAATTAAGTTAATGCTGTTTTCAGTTTGCTTGTTTCCTAACTGCATTTTCTGGTTCTCCATATAAACTTAATGCTAATTTAAGAACCTGTAGAAAAATTTTCTTCTTTTAAGGGGACAGCTTTTTGATAAGGAGTTGATATTATTTATACAGGTTTTGCTTTTAGATTTTCCAAAAGAAAAATACATATATACATGAAGTAGTTTTCTTAGAATCAAGCCAAGTTTGCAAGGTTATCTCTGGTTAGAACGTTATTTCCATCTCACTGGCATGAATACAAAGAAGCCTTCTGGTGATACTCACAGCTAAATAAAACATGTTGTAGTAAAGGAGTAGTTAACTGATCTACAGACAAGAAGTTTAACATCAGAATCATAAATTCCTATATCTGCAGCTTGGAAATAGCAATTGAGCATGATGAAATTTTTCTGATTCTGAGGTTGAATACTGGAACTTAGGATATTGAATTTGATATCTAAACCTTTATCATCCTGCTTTTTGCTCTATATCTAGTCTGTGATTGAGTGCTAGAAAGAGTGCTATTTGAGCAAAGTCTTGGATAAAATTGAGAAGGCTAATGAATTGGAAATGCAGAATTGACTGTACTATACATAAGCAACTTGGGGTTTTAAAAAGGAAGAGCTCGAAAATAGTATCAATCAGTAAGAAAGCATTGGACCCTCCCTTACTCTAAAATAAATGTATTGAGTATACACAGATTTTGAGTGTGGATAGCATTTCGTTATGTTGAGTGTGGAACAAAAATAGTCCAGGCCATACCTTCTCATCTCTGTTTCATGACCAAAAAGAAGAAAACCTTCAAAGAAAGAGTCAATTTCTCTTTACCCTACTGAAAAAAGAGATGCTCCATATTTATTAGCACTCTGACCTAGCTGTGTGTCATCTGGTTAATAAACTCACTGGTTAAGATGAATAAGACCTCAGAAGACTAAATCATTTAGTTGCTCTTAACTATTGTATACTTGTCCCCAAGAACATCAAACGTCTACGGATGTTATTGAGATTCCAGACACCACATTTACTAACAAAGTCTTATTTATTCATTAAAGGAGGCTAGGTTGGATATCTGCTTGACAGCATTTTGTTGGCAGTTAATTGGAGTTACCTGAAAATAATAGAACAGTGAATCTTTGAAATTATTCTATAATATATGACTTATACTAATTCAGGCCAGTTTGTATCCAGAGAAATCTAATAAGAATATGCAACAAAACTATGTGACTTTCATCCCATTGTTAGAGCAGAAAGACTCAATCTGCTATTTCCTGGCCTAAGACCTGAACTACCCAGTGTATTCTTAGAGTATAGTTAATTTTACAGTATTTTTTTGCTTAGAAAATTTCGATTTTAAGAAAATCAGTGGTTGCTATAAAATAGGTCAATAAATTATAAACATGTTTGTTTTAAACCAGATGAGACATATTTTAAGATAGAACATTTAACTAATCTTAGAATAAAATGATCATTAGCTATACCTTTAATTGTTATTTAAGTTTGGAAGTTTAGAAACTGTCCACGTAAGAGATGGTCAGGCTATAGAACACAGTGTACCTTTTTAAAAAACATTTTTAAATTTAAATTCAGTTAATTAACATATACTGTATTTATTGGTTTTAGAGGTATAGGCCTGTGATTCATCAGGCTTATATAATACCCCGTGTTCATTATATCACATGCCCTCCTTAATGTCCCTCACCCAATTACTCCATCCCTCCACCCCCCTCCAGCAACCCTCAGTTTGTTTCCTATGATTAAGAGTCTCTTATGGTTTGTCTGCCTCTCTGGTTTCATCTTGTTCTATTTTTTTCCCTCTCTTCCCCTACGATCCTCTGTTCTTGAATTCTACATAATCAGTGAGATCATATGATAATTGTCTTTCTCTGATTGATTTATTTCCCTTAGCCTAATACCCTCTGGTTCCATCCATATCATTACAAATGGCAAGATTTCAGGGTTTTTTGATGACTGCATAATATTCCTGTGTGTGTGTGTGTGTGTGTGTGTGTGTGTATACGTACCACATCTTCTTTTTCCATTCATCTGTCGATGGACATCTGGACAATGGATGATGTCCATTGTGGACATTGATACTATAAATATTGGGGTGCAGGTGCCCCTTCGGATCACTACATTTGTATCTTTGGGGTGTACCTTTTTAAGTGTTTTGCAAAAATAACTTTAAAAGTATCACATTAAAGTCACTTGAAAATCATGATCTTTGGATTGAATTTTTTGAGGTTAAGAAAACAAGAGAAATATAACATAAGGTTAATAATAACTTACTCTAAAACTTCCTTAAAGCCCTTACTTAACTTTAATATATTTTCTTATTCAGTGTTTTTAAAAAGAGAAACTAACATACCATGTGTTTAGCTTTAAAAAATCTGACTTCTAGACTTTAGCTTTTTTTTCAGCATCTAACAGTTAACTTTCCTTATCCTGTACCTCAGACATTCATGATCATTTGCCGTCATTTAGGCACCACTCTAAGATGCCAAATCATTAAAGCTTAGAGCAGTATATACTGTATAACTTAAGATAGGTGTATAGAAGAATTTTTTTAGGATGGATACTTTGAAAACACTAATAATAAATATCAAGAGTTAAAACAAGGTATGTTCTCTAATTAAACTTGAAAATATTGAGCAATTTTTTTAAAGATTTAATTTATTTTAGAGACAGAAAATGCACGAGTGGGGGGAGGGGCAGAGGGAGAGAATCTTCAAGCAGACTCCCTGCTGAGCTTGGAGCCTGATGTGGGGCTCGATCTTATGACCCATGAGATCATGACCTGGGCCAAAATCAAGAGTTGGATGCTCAACTAACTGTGCCACCCAGGTGCCTTGAAAATACTGAGCAATTTTAATTAACTACAACTTTTTCTCCAACACACACAAACTACCAGAATATTCAGGTGATTGAAAATTTTCTTGAATTTCACAAAGGATTTTTTTTTTCTTTCTGAGGTGGATGTTACTGAATTTCCTAGGAGTGTTAATAAGGGATTTTTAAAGTGATAAAATACATATATAGGTACTTTAAAATATCCAAAATGTTATGTACATATAAAGTTGCCAACTTAATTTTTTGGGTGTCTAATGTTCTTTGGTAAGTCATTATTTGAAATCCAATTTATTTTCCAGTAGAAACTGAATTTTAAGCGATTATTAACACCCAGCACACTTGTAACCAACCATTTGATATAAATTATTTCTCTGATATAATAATCTTTTTCCTTCACTTCCTTCTTTGCTAGTTTCTCTCCTTCATGTTTTTCTTGGACTGTGATGGAAAGATTAAGAGTTTTGGAGTCGTGAACTTAAGGAACTAGACAGTTCAGGATTTCAATGCAATTTCTACTACTTGCCACATGACTTTTAACTTCTGTATCAGTTTCTTTATTTTTATAAGGATTAACTGATGAAGAAATATACACAAAGCATTTACTATGGGACAGATACATACTTAAATGGTTCTGTTTCCTGTACTTCCTTCTACCCTCCCTCCCTTTCTCAGCCTTCATCTAGGAGATAGTATTTGTTACGGTATGTTTCGTAGTTCTTATTAACCAGGCAATTCAGGATACTCATGGGCCCTGCTTGTAGGTACCTCCATAGCTACAAAATATCACAAGAATAAAATGCTTCCCTAGTTGCTACTTAACCATTCATCTTCTCCATGAGTTAGCTGCTATTTGTAGAGGCCTACTGTATGCTAGTCACTGATATCCACTAGCTCTACACCAAAAATTTGACAACGTAGGAAATACGTTTGTCTCTCTGAGGGCAGCCTAGTTATTCTGATATATTACTTCCTAATTCCAATGTTTATAACTAAGGTAAGTCCATTTGCATTTGATTTCATTCATGGTATTTTTTGCCCAATTGACGTCAGATATAAAAGCTACTAATTAAGCCTGGAAATCGAATGCTTTTTAAAGTTAAAGTTAGTGATCAAGTGCCCCCTAGTGTGCATGAGGTCTTGATTTTCATTGGTCTCTTGACTTCAAATGGAGTTGATTCCTTATTCAGTATAGCACATGGTTTTGTTACTGATCAGTTAAAGATAAAACGAACAGACAAGAGTATACAGGTATATTTCTACATTGTGGTTGCTAAGAGATTTCACAGCTGTTACACTTCAGGAAACTTCAAGCAGAAAGACACCGATTTCTAAGCACTTTTGTTATCTTTTTCATGGTATCAGTGTGATTGCTAGTGCCCTAAAGTGGGATTTCTGTGCAGCAGGCATTATAAACATCTTGAGAGCACATGTAATACAGTATGACTTTAAAAGCTTCACCTAGGAAGATTTTCTTCCTTTAGCTTATTATACAAATTTCTGGCGTTCTTAAAACTAAAATTTTTAGTTGAATTGCTTCTAGGGCAAAAAACTTATACAAAAATTTATGATCCCATCCTTAAATATATTAATAAAATTGAATATAAAAGTAGTGATGCCTAGAGTCTGAGAAGACTGTATACATACTGCCAGACTGTTTCCCAGAAATACTAATAATACCTGCCTTAAAATGTATGCAATTCTGTGCTCTGTCCTTTATAAGTATTATCCAAGGTAATCTTCCTAACTTCTCTGTGAGATGGATACCATGTATCATAACTGAGGCTCAGAAGAGTTTAGCAACTCACCCAAGGTCACATAGCCCATGACTGACACTTTACTGATTTTTTTTCAGGAGTCTGCAGGGTGATTGTGTCACCTCTAACCTTTGTGGCATTAAATATGTTCATTAAAAATAAAAACCTCACTAACTTAATAAGATATTAATTTGTATCCTGTTTTCATTTACATGCTTATTGTTAAAAACATATTTCTTTTTCATTTTTTGTCCTCTATGAATTGTCTAGTTTGCTTTGCCCCTTTAACCTTGATTTTTATGGGTTTTCTTATCAGTCTGCATGAATGTTTTATATATCAGGTATACTAAACCTCTTTGGTATTTTCCTATTTTGTTTGCCTCTGAACTTTTTTGCATTGCTTTTTGATGAACGAAATTTAAAATCTTTATATAATTAGATCTATCATTATTTTTCAACTTAATTCTGGCCATGGAATTTAACATTTAATTTTAAGAAATCCATCCATGTTAGTCAATTGAGTTAAAAACACACTGGTGACTAACATATCATAATAATAATAAAAAATTATAAATTTGAATTTTTTTTGGTATAGTGTATGAAGTTGAGGATCTACATTTTCTTTTTCTCTGTAGCTTATTTCTTAATACATGTGTTACTAATATGTGTCACTGCATCTGAGAATCAGTTAGGCTTTGAAGCACATAATTTTACCCTATAAATTATCTGCTGAGCCTATTTTAGTGTGTCCTATGTAATTTTGGTGTCATGATAAAAAAAAATTACTTGCTCTGTTAAATTTCCTTTGAATTGTCATTTTATTAAAGAAACAAAAATTCTTCTTGATATTTTCTTTCTACCCTCAATAATGACTGAGGTAACCCAGTGTATTTTTCATAAAATTTCTATGCACAAAAATATACAAATATTAATGAACCTAATCTATTATCTAAAGATTTAAAGACAGCTGTCCCTATTTATAGAAATGCTTGATTATCTGTGAGGTTTGTTACCATAGTGTGAAATGTAGAAAGCCATTGCCCTTTTATCCTTGTTCCCTTATTTTCATTTTAAATATTCTGTAGTTGGGCGGGGACAAGTCCTTTCAGACTTTCACTCTTCACCAGAAAGCCAGTGCCATGGAATCAGCACAGTGAGGAACGCTGTTTTGCCTCCTGAATGTTAAAAATCAATACAGTGAAAAAAAAATGTCTAATAACCTGATCTTTTGAGGCATTAGTCACTTTTACCATAATGGAAATTAAAGCAATGATTACAGCAATTGATGTTTCCAAATTTGTTAACCCACCAGTTTATTATTTTCTTTAATAAGTCTCTTGAGCACCTACTATATGGCAGATGCTGTGCTAGAAAGTGGGGAATAGCCATGAATGAGACGCATACAGCCTGTGGGGTTACAGATGAGCACATGGTGTAAGTTGGAAAGTCAAGCTGGGTATATAGGTGCAGTACAAATAGAGAAATGAGAAGGAAATGCAAAGAAATAAGCTTTTTCAAGAGATTAGGTTAACTGTTTAATCCATATCAATTTGAATAGATTAGCATTTATGCTTTCCAAGGATATAAGATTTCTTAATTTTTCTGTCATCATTTATAAATAACAAAATAATAAAGATAGAATTTCATTTCTGTAGAAAGACAGTGAAACATTAATTATGTAAAATGCTTGTTGGTAGTGGAAATTTTTTCACATCTCAATGATCAGACAAATGAGATAGAGAAACAATTTGGTGCTATTTAGAATATCATTGTAATAATCAACCCTGCATCATGAGCTCAACTGATATATGGCGGTATTTGCCATAATTAAGCTGATATTGGTTTGGTTTAAATTTTGCAAAAGTGTATATATATATATATAGAGAGAGAGAGAGAGAGAGAGAGGAATGTTCTGTGATTTGAATAGGAAAAATATAACATATGAAGGTCTAAATTATTTGTTTAATGTTTTCTCCTCTTGGTATCTTTTCCATCTGTGTTCTTCATGGGTAAAATTAGTCTGGGCTACGAGTGCAGACTCGAGAGAGAGACGGTTTGAATCTAAGCTCTGTCATTTACCTGCTGTGTGCAAGCTTCTGAGCCCCTCTATGCCTCCATTTTGTCATCTGTAAAATGACACGGTTGTGGTGAGGATTAATAAATTAGTATACATGAAATGCTCAAATAAGGCTAGGAACATAGTAAGCACCGTGTAAGTGTTGCTGTGGTTCCCGTGGCAGAGGCAGCAGTGGCTGAGCTATTCCTCCTTTTTCTTGTCATGCTACCATTGATATCACTTTTATTATTATTAAAAACATCTTTCCAGAGTTACTAAAAACACCTTTGGTGATTTCGTCTATTGGATAGCATTGCATACGTGCCCTGAAGCTACCCCAGAATAGAAATACCTGTATAATGAGAGACATTACCCCAGCTGCAAAGAAATTTATAAGTGTTTTTGTAGTTGACTCTGTGCTCTGTTTCTCAGAATTATTCACTGACTAAAAGAAGTACCTAAAAATCTATGGAAAATGAGGTTTGGTTTTTTTTGTTTTTTTTTTTTTTTACTAAATATTATACACAGGTGAATTTATACAAAACTCAGCATGATGTCATTTTTATGTAATCAGTAAAGAATTGAAGATCAAATATGAACTAAGGCATTTTCATAGCTTAAGTGCAGCAGAAATTGTGCTGATTCACTTTGGGAGAAGTTAAATTCTTTTTTTTTTTTAATGTTATTATCCAATTACCTTTACATGCCTGAGTATAACTGAGATAACCTTATAGATGTGCAGTTGCCGGGACAGAGTATGCCTGCTGCAAATTTGCATAGATACTGCCAACTTATGCAGAATTACACTTCAGAGTTTTCTTCCCACCACCCCTTCCCAGCATGGTCCTCTCCATGTCCATGGAGAATCACTGCCACATTGAGCCTGAGGTTCTGCATCTCTCTGAGGGCTGTTACAGCAGAAGACAGCAGAGAACCACTGACTTAATACCTTCTCCCCACCCTCTCCTTCCATACACTCTAAATTGCCTTCATTGTTATGTCCTTGGATTTTATCCGAAATTGCCACAAGGAACTACCAGGTGAAAGGGGTTTCTAGTACAACAGCAGTTGAAGTCATTGCTTTCATGCTGGTTAGTGCCCCATGAAAAATGCCCTATCTCAGAAATCTTTTAGAATTTAATATCAAGAAACACTTTGTCTCCCCTTCATGAACTGGTTTCCTTCTTGAGAGAATGCAAATATTTTATTTTTAGAACAGGTTTATTGAGGTATAATTTACATACTATATCTTAACCTATTCCAAGTTTAAATTCAGTGGTTTTTAGTTTATTCACAGAGACTTGAACAACCGTCACCACAGTCAATTTTAGAATATTTTTATCACCCTTCAAAAAACCTCATACCGACTTACTCCCCACTCACCTCTAATCACTTCACCCTTTCCCCCGACACTGGACACTCATTAATCTACTTTCTATACTTGTAGATTTGCCTCTTGTGGACATTTCATATACCTTGAATCATATAATTCCTTTCCTTTGTGACTGGCTTTTTTCACGTAACCTGTTTTCAAGGTTCATTGATGTATCAGCACTTAATTCTTTTATGGTCAAATAACATTCCGTTGTATATATATACCACATTTAATTTATCCATTCATCTGGTGATGGACTTTTGGATTGTTCCCACTATTTTGCTTTTATGAATAATGCTGCTGTGCACTTTAATGTACATGTTATTGTTTGACATATGTTTTCATTTCTCTTGGGTATATACCTAGGGGTAGAATTGCTGAGTCATATGGTAACTCTGTGTTTAACATTTTGAGTAATTCCAGACTGTTTTCCAAAGTAATTGTACAGTAATGCATTCCGTCTAACAATGTATGAGGCCTCCATTTTCTCTGCATCCTCTCCCACCATTGTTCTTGTCTGCTTTTTGATAAGAGCATCCTAATAGATATGAAGTGGTATCTCATTGTGGTTTTGATAAGCATTTCCCAAATGACTTAATGTTGTCGAGCATCTTTTCATGTGCTTAGTGGTAATTTGTGTGTCTTTTTTGGAGAAGTGTCTACTCGGGTACTGTGGCCATTTTTTAATTGTGTTGTCTTTTTTAATTGAGTCATAAGATTTTTTTATGTATATTCAAGGCAGAAGTCCCTTACAAGATATATGATTTGCAGATATTTTCTCCCATTCTGTGGGTTGTCATTTCACTTTTTTTCATCATGTCCTTTGAAGTCCACAAGGTTATAATTTGACAAAGTTCAATTTATCTCATCTCTTCTTTGTTTCTTATGTTTTGATTTTTGTAGTTTTGGCCTCTTTGAATGAGTTGGAAAGTATTTCCTACTATTTTGGAAAAGTGTGTGAAAGATTGGTTTTACTTCTTTAACTGTTTGGTAGAATTCACCAATGAAGCCATGATGTCTTGGGCTTGTGTTTTTTTGTTTGTTTTTTTGTTTTTTCCAGAAGGTTTCAGTCACTTGTTATAAATCTGTTTATAGGGGTGCTTGGGTGGTTCAGTCGGTTAAGCATCTGCCTTTGACTCAGGTCATGATCTCAGGGTCCTGGAATTGAGCCCCGCATCGGGCTCTCTGCTCAGTGGGGAGTCTGCTTCTCCCTCTTACTCTCCCTCTGTGTGCTCTCTCTCTCTCAAATAAGTAAAGTCTTGAAAATAAATAAATAAAAACCTGTTTGTATTTTTGGTTCCTTCTTGAGTTAGTTTTGATAATGTGTGTATTTCTAGGAATTTGTTCATATCCATCTAGGATATCTAAATTATTGGCATACATTTGTTCATTGTTCATCTAACCCTGAAGGTCAGTGATAATGTTCGTAACTTCCATTCCTGATTTAGTAATTTGAGTCTTCTTTTTTTCTTGGTCAGTCTAGCTAAAGTTTTGTCCACTTTTGAGCTTTTCAAGAATCTACTTTTAGTTTCATTTGTATTCCCTATCGCTTTTCTATATCCTATTTCATTAACTTCTACTCTAATCTTTACTATTTCCTTCCTTCTGCTTGCTTTTGATTTAGTTTTCTCCTTTTCATCAGCTGTCTTAAGATGGAAGGATACGTTACTGATTTCAAGTTTTTCTTCTGTTTAATATAGGCATTTACAGCTCCAAGTTTTCCTCTGAGCATCGATTTAGCTACATCCATAAGTTTTGGTATATTGTGTCTTAATTTTCAATCATCTCATCAGAAGATGTATTAGAAACTATTTTCTGATTTCCCATTTGTCTTCTTTTTTGACCCACTGGTTATTTAGGAGTGTGTTGATTTCCATGTATTTGAATTTCTAAAATTTCTTCCTATTGATTTTTTTCTAATTTCATTCTATTGTGGTCAGAATCATATTTTATATAATTTTAATTCTTTAAATTCATTGAGGATTGTTCTGTGGCCTAGTATATGGAAGATATTCCATGTGCATTGAGGAGGATATATATTGTGCTCTTGTTGGATGAAGTGTTCTGTTGCTATTAGGTCTAGTTGGTTTATAGTGTTGTACAGATGCATTTTTGATAATGTCATTTCCCTTTTTTTTTTTCAGCTGATGAATTAATCAGTCCTAAAGACATTGATCCTGTCCAGCGCTATGTCCCACTACAGAATCAGCGTAACGTGAGCATGAGGTTTTCCAATCAAGTAAAGAGATTTTTTTTTCTTAATTTAGACTTATCTAGAGACGTTTAAAGATAATTTAAAAAGAAATATTACTCTGAATATGTTTTTATTGCTTTTTCTGAGGGCAAGGCTTTTCTCTTTTCTGGTTAGTTAAGATTTACTTGTGGTAAAAGATTATTTGTTAACGAAGAAGTTTGAGTCAGATGTGTCCAACAGGATGTCTTTCAGGTAAACATTTTTATCTTCATAGTGGTTGAGTTTAAAGTGTTAAATGCCTACGGGAGGATACAGTATGTATGTATGGGCAAGGGGATATATGAGGTGGAAGTGGGGCCCCATGAAAGGCCCTATGCTTAATGTCTATCCATTTCTGTGTCCCTGTGACAGGACTGAGTGACTGACAGAGTGTTCTTAGTACTTGGTGACATGTTGGGTGAAGGAATAATTTAAGATTTTTTACATTTAGTAGCTATGGATTCAGACTGTGTTGTGTCAACAAAATAAGTGTTTGCAGGATCAGCAAGATTGATGTTGATTTGAGCAAACCCTCAAGTATTAAATGATACCAGTAATGAGGACTGTTAAAATGAAAATGTTGTGGATTATGGAAACTGCCTGAGGAGAAAGGGAATGAACCTGAGTGTGTGCCTGGGATTCCAAGCAGTTAACATTTATTTAATAAGAGTAACAGCACTTCCAGAGGATATGCTTATAAAATCAAAATGCTTCTTTTGGGGCACCTGGGTGGCTCAGTTGGTTAAGTTTTCAACTCTTGATCTCGGCTCAGGTTTTGATCTCATGGTTATGAGTTTGAGTCCTGCATTGGGATCCATGCTGGGCATGGAGCCTACTTTAAAAAGAGCAAAAAAAACCCAAAAAACCAGTAACCCAAATGCCCCTTTTATTTTAAAAAATGTGTATATAAATGTAATGACACACACACACACATACACACACACAAATAAATACTTGTTTTTATGAGAGAAAGGGAAAGCCAACCAGGTCCATTGGATTCTGTCATACTATTTCTCTGATTCTTTTGCTGGTCTTCAACAAAACATGTAATTACTCTGAGTGGTTTATAAATGAGAAGCTATTTGGGAGACTTGTAAATAAATGTTAAGATTTTCTCAAGGACATAAAATCCCTATGTTAACATGTGTTAGAAATTTTTCACTGGCCTGTTCAACTCCTGTGTAAGGTGAGGATTTGGCCTTTATCTTAGTTACCACTCGTGTCAGTGCCGTACAAGGATACATTCTGTACAAATTTGAATATGCAATTTCACTTGAAGAAATGGTAAAATAGGGAATACGTTTAACTTCCTATTACCCAGTGCTGTGACTCTGAGCCATTTTAAGACTAGTGTGTATCATTTACATAGCATTTCACATGTGTTACCAACTTCTTTAGGGTAATGAAATCGCAAAGCCTTTTCTTAGAAAATAAAGGAATAGGTCACAGTTTTGAGTTGTGGGGATAGGAGCTGGAGAGCATCAAAGCACATAACTAAATCAACAATTTAACAATTTAAACAGTTATTTCATACTTGATACATATAAGGAAGGCTATGGGTTCTGTGTAATTTTTGACATACTTCTAACTCTTTCTTTCCCATTCAAGAAAGCTTATAGAGTATACATGAGTGTAGGTGTATTTTTTATATTGAAATCGTTTTCTAATGTTGCTACTAAATTATCTATGCCATGCCTCCCAGGTAGAGCCACATCCTGCCTGAGAGACTTACTGTAGGGTAAGGACAAGGGCTTCTCTCTTGCAGCTTCATGGGGATTACATCTGTGCAGAGTTGTGTACAGTTTCTGAGAAGGAGATGACAGGAGGATTGGCAGCAGAAAATTGCTGGGAGCCATCATGCCCCACCCTATTGGCAGCTTGGTTGTAGTGATATATAAAGTGGTGAGGTGCCTTTGCCGCTTCCAAGACCAGACATGACCTTGTCCGTTGCTGGGACTGGGTAGCATTGACTGATGAAACAGAGAAGTCAGACATAACCCTGTGCTTGAAATGTTGATGTCAGAGACCTCTTTGGCGTTATTATTATTTTTTTAAAGATTTTATTTATTTGAGAG
This sequence comes from Ursus arctos, assembly GCF_023065955.2. Lineage (NCBI taxonomy): Eukaryota > Metazoa > Chordata > Mammalia > Carnivora > Ursidae > Ursus > Ursus arctos. The sequence continues at coordinate 6,371,827 of NW_026622863.1, forward strand.
AGACAGAGAGAGTAGGAGCAGTGGGGAGAGGGAGAAGCAGGCTCCCCGCTGAGCAGGGAGCCTGACATGGGACTCGATCCCAGGACCCTAGGATCCTGACCTGTGCCGAAGGCAGACACTTAACCGACTGAGCCACCCAGGTGCTCTTCTCTTGGTCATTATTGACCAGGTCAGACTTTGCAATTAACTTATCTGTGGGGATTGACCAGGTGCTTTAAACCCTACCGAATGATGGGAAAAATAGAGAGTAGTAAAGTTCAGACAATTTCTGGAAAGGAGAAAAGTCCCTGACTTTGAAGGAAGATGTGTCAGAGGTCCTCATGTATCTTTGCGTCAGTGATTCACTAGATGAACTCACAGGATTTGGAAGCTCTGATACTTACAGTTATGGTTTGTTACAGTTAAAAGATGCAAGATAAAATCATCGAAGGCACTCAGGGCAAGTCTTGAGGAAACCAGGCACAAGCTTCCCAGTGTCCATTCCCAGTGGAGTCATGTGAGACACAACTACCCAGCAACGATGTGTGAAAACACATGCAAAATGTTGCCAACCAATACTTGCTAAAGCTTGAGTGTCCAGGGTTTTTACTGAGGGTCAGTCATGTAGGCATGTAGCACCTGCATGACTGACCTTGGTTATTCAAACTCTAGCTCCCCAGAGGGAAAGAAAAAAAAAAGCAAAATAGATGTTGACCGTAAATCACATTGTTAGCATAAAACCATCTGGGCAAACTGGTACAATATGGTCCATGCCCTTAATTAAGCTTGCAAAGACACTCTTATCTGACAGATCATTCCAAGAAGTCAGCCAAGGGCCCATCCTGCAAATATTCCTTTCTTGGAAATGTTCAGAGTTTGAACAGCTCAGGCCTGCTGAATCAGTGCATTCCTTCACAGAAAGGTTATGGCAGAAAGAAGTTTCCATAATCCAGAAAGCAAGGAGTGTGCCACAACTGTGGAATTGTCCACTCCTTCAGGTATGCATAGGGCTATTGACAAATGACAAACCTAAAACAATGAGGACTAAATTGAGAGCTGCTGATTTTCTTAATAACCATAACAATTAATTTCATGTAAAGGGAAGTCTTTTTATACCTGGGTTTAAGTCTGGGGTTGAAAAAGTGATATCATCTGGGATGACCTCCCTCACTACTTTCTCACTAGTCAGAAATTGCTGTTTTCTTTTGATGTTACTTAGAAAATAAAAGAAGTCCTCTCTTATAAGTAAGTTTAGAGGAGTAGAAAGAAAAGTATTGTGAATGACAGCAGATATGCCTTATAGTATGGTGAGGTTTTGACCCCCCCCCCAAAAAAAAACCCCAAACCCACCTTTTGGAGATCTTAGAATGTAAGTTCTCGGAGATCAGAGAACATGTTTCATTTATTTTTATACCTTCAGTACCTCTGATAGTTTCATAACACCTGTTATATAGAAGGTAGTCAATGTTTAACTTGAATGTTTGAGTGTGCTTGAAGGTATGTGTGGGAGGAAGGTATGTCATGGGAAATAGTAGACTTCTCATACAAATGTCTCTAAATATTTATCTCTAATTCTAACCTCTTTCCTAATATTTAAACTTGAATTTCCAACTACTTGGTGGTCATCTCTCCACAGATGTAGTATTTAAAATCCAACAATTCTGGATGTATACTTATCTCCAATTCATCTAGTTGTAGACATTAAATATGTACAGCTTTTGCATGTCAATCATATCTCACTAAAGTTGTTTAAAAAATAAAACACATTCTTTTTTGATGAATTACAAATTTCTTTTTTAATTTTTATTTTAATTTTAGTTAATATACAGTGTTGTATTAGTTTCAGGTGTACAATATAGTAATTCCACATTTCTATACATTGCCCAGTGCTCATCACAACAAATGCCTTCCTTAATTTCCATCACCAGTTTAACCCATCCCCCACCCTCCACTCTGGTAACCATCAGATTGTTCTCTATAAAAAAGTCTGTTTCTTGCTTTGTCTCTCTCTCTCTCTTTTTCTCTCTCATTTTTTTTTCTTGTGTGTTTTGTTTCTTAAATTCCACATATGGGTGAAATCATATGGTATTTGTCTTTCTCTGACTTATTTCGCTTAGCATTATATTGTCTAGCTCCATCCATGTCATCGCAAATGGCAAGATTTCATTCTTTCTTTATAGCTCAGTAATATTCCATTGTGTATATATACCGTATCTTCTTTTACCATTCATCAGTCGATGGACACATGGGCTACTTCCATAATTTGGCCACTGTAAATAATGATGCTGTACACATAGGGGTACATGTATCCCATTGAATTAGTGTTTTTGTATTCTTTGGGTAAATACCCAGTAGTGCAATTGCTGAATCACAAGGTAGTTCTATTTTTAACTTTTTAAGGAAGCTCCACACTGTTTTTCAGAGTGGCTACACCAGTCTGCATTTCCACCAACAGTGCATGAGTGTTCCTTTCTCTTTACATTCTCACTAACATCTGTTGTTCTTGTCTTTTTTATTTTATCCATTCTGACAGGTATGAGGTGATATCTCATTGTAGTTTTGATTTGCATTTCCCTGATGAGCAAAAACACATTTCTAATACCAAATGTGTTATCTTCTCTCTTCCAACCTGCCTTTCTTTCCATAGTCCTTGTCTTGGATAAGGACATTGCCTCAGTGGTCCCTTCTCATGCCAGTAGCTCTTCTGTCCAGATGGTTCTCATATTGGCTCTGCCTTCACAGTAGCATTCATATTTGTCTCTTCATATTCAGCCCCACTGCCATGTACCACTTAGACTTCATTACTACCCGATGGCATGGTTTTAATAATCTCTCTCTGACTCCAGTCTCTCTGTTTATTCTCTGTGCTTGAGAATACATGATCTTTTAAAGCCTGGGTCCATTAGTGGAATTCCCTGCTTAAAACATTCCACGATGGGGCACTGGGTCGGTTAAGCGCCCAACTCTTGGTTTCAGCTCAGGTCATGATCTCAGGGTTGTGAGATCCAGCCCTGAGTCGGGCTGTGCACTCTGTGTGGAGTCTGCTTGAAACTGTCTCTCCCTCTCCTTGCCCCTCCTGCTTGTGTACATGCTCTCTCTCTCTCTCTCAAATAAATAAATACAAAACAAAACAAAAAACAAAAACATTCCATGACTCCCTACTCTCCTCAGGAGAGATTCTAAACTCCATATCCTGACATTTAAGGTCCTACACAGCACCTAAGTTTTTTGTTTTTCACCTGTATCTTGCAGTTTCTCCAAATTTCTCCCCATTCTCCTGTACTACAGTCTCCGCAGACTTGCTGATCTAATAAAATACCTTGCACTCACCCACTCCGGGGCCTCCATGCTGAGGGCAACCTACATCCCGAAATCCTGGCCTCTTTTCAGTCAGAATCCTTAAAATTGGGGCACCTGGGTGGCTCAGTCATTAAGTGTCTGCCTTCAGCTCAGGGTATGATCCCAGAGTCCTGGGATCAAGTCCCACATTGGGCTCCCTGCTCCGCTGGGAGCCTGCTTCTTCCTCTCCCACTCCCCCTGCTGGTGTTCCCTCTCTCGCTGACTGTCTCTCTCTGATAAATAAATAAAATCTTTAAAAAAAAAAAAAAAGAATCCTTAAAATCTTAGCCCCAGATATTGCCTCTTTTTTTTTTTGAATAGATATAAAAATTGTATAAATGCATGCTGTAAAAAGTGAGATAATGCAGCTGAGATTACAGTGCAATTGCATTACATTACATTGGGAGTGTTGGCCATTCCGCCATTTCCCTGTCTTCAGAAGAGTCTTTTTTTAAAAAACCATACGTTTTCACCTCTGTCTCCAAATTTCTGGACAATGTGATGTAACTCTTTTAGCTTGATGTTTTACCTTTGCACAGTTTCTGTTGTTTCTTTGTAAAGGGTATACCTCAACTTCTCTTCCATCTTTATCGCCTAATATTTAGTAGTCGTTTGTGATTCTTTTATTTATCACCTTTGTTACTCTACACGTTGTAATAAAACTACATTTTTGGAGTCATATCCTTGTCTTTAATTTTGGTGTTCTAAAATTTCTATTTTTCTGTGGGTCTTTCCATTCGCTCTGCTTGGCACTTGGGCCCTTTCAGTTTGTGACTTTCTTCAGCCGTGGGAAATTTTCTTAAATAATTACTTTCCTTTTCCTGTTCTTTCTGTTAGGATTCCTTTATTAGTCATATCGTAGTCCTACAGGAATGATCCCCTGAATCTCTTCCCTTTTTTTTTCTAATAGTTTCTTGTGTCTTTGGGTTTTTTTGTTGGTTTGGTTTGGGTTTTGGATTTTTTTTTTTCTCTGTATTCAGAGACTCTTTCTCAACTTTTTGTTCCAGCTCTTCTGTTGAATTTTTTTCAAAGTCATATTTTTAATTTCTAATAGCTCATCTTTGTTCTCTGGTTATTCCTTTCATAGCTTCCTGGTTTTTTATTTAAAATTATTATCACAATTATTAACAAATTTAGACAATCAAAAAATTTTGAGGTGTCAATTAATAAAAATTTTTAACTTTTTTTTAAAAGATTTTATTTATTTATTTATTTATTTATTTATTTATTTATTTATTTATTTGCCAGAGAGAGAGAGCACAAGCAGAGGGAGTGGCAGACAGAGGGAGAGAGAGAAGCAGGCTCCCCAACGAGCAGGGAACCCAATGTGGGGCTCGATCCCAGGATCCTGGGATCACGACCTGAGCCGAAGGCAGATGCTTAACAAACTGAACCACCCAGGCGCCCCCCAAATTTTTTAACTTTTAATTTTGAAATAAGTATATTTCCACAGGAAATTGCAAAGAAATACCCAGAGAGGGCCTTTGAACCTTTTACTAGCATTCCACAATGTTAACATCTTATGTAACTGTAGTGCATCTTGAAAAACAGAAAACTAACATTGATAGAATTCATAGAGCTTATGCATATTTTATGTTATATATACACTCACTTGTGTTTGTGTGTGTATAGTTCTAACCATTTTGATTACATGTGTAACTTTGTGTGGCTACCACCAGTGTCAAGATACTAAAATATACCATCACCATATCATCCTAAGCCTTCCCTGTGTTACCCTTTTATAGCCATACCCACTCCCTCACTGCTCTCCTTAACCTCTGGCAACCACTAATCTGTTTTCCATTTTATAATTTGTCATTTCACAAATGTTATATAAATGGAACTATGTGGTGTATAACCTTGTAGATTGGCTTTCTTCACTCAGCCTAATTCCAAAGAGATAGATCCAAGTTACTGGGTATATCAAGTTTGTTCCTGTGTATTGCTGAGTGGTTTTTCACAGTATGGCCATATCATTGTTTAACCCTTCACCTGTTGAAGGACATCTTGTGGGTTATTTGAACTTTTTTAGAATTCCATTTTGATTTACTTAAAATGTTTTTTAGTATATTGATTTTATAAATTTTCTTAGTGGTTCCTCCAGGAATTACTCTATACATAGTTATCAAAAGTCCTCTTGGTATCAGTATTTTTCTTCGAGTGAAGTGTAGAAACCTTACTTCCATTTAGTTTTCTTTCCTTTTTTACTTTTTAAACATATTTCTTAAAGTATTTCCTCTGCATTTATTGAGCAGCACATCAGATTGTGCGAAAAGTTTCCCTTCAACCATAAAATTTGATTGAAGAAATTCATGAGGTAAAAGTCTATTATGCTTATCTCAACTTTTTACTGTTCCCTTGTTCTTTCCTTTCTGAACATCCCAGCCTTTTTCTGTTATCATTTTCTTTCTGTTTAATAGCTTTTTTTAGACATTATTTGTGAGTAGGTCTGCCAGAACATAATTCTTAGTTTTCCTTTGTCTGATAATGTCTTTATTTCCCTTTCATTCCTAAAGGATATTTTGTTAGTCACAGAATTTTTTGATTGACAGTTGTTTTCTCTTAGCACTGAGAATTAAATCCTTTGTCAGTTCAAATTTGTGTTTTATAGGTAATATGCCATTTCTGTCTGGCCAGCGTCTCCACTGAGCGGAAGGCTAGGAGGCGCCAAGTTCAGCTGAAGTGGGTGGATCAGCCCATTCACTGGTTCCCCAGGTGTGGAACAGGGGTTGGCTTGTCACTGCTGTGAAGCTTAGCTGAAGGCAGATCAGACTGCTGGTGCACTGATTATGGAGTGGGGGTTGAGATGGCCCTCAGAGCTTTGCTGTTGCTATTGTAGATAAATTGGACTGCCCACTGAAGCCCAACTTAGAGAGCAGACATCAGGACAGTTCACTGGGGCTTCTTAGCTGATGCTACAGTCCTTTTGGCCCACCAGGGCCCTGGTGTGAAGCAGAGGTTGGGCGGGCCCACTGCAGCTTTGAAGCTTCTGCTGAAGGCACGTTGGCCAACTAATTGGTTGGGAGCTCAGCCGAGCTAGGGTTGGATCCCCCAAGCACAAAAGAGGTTGTGCTTCCTCTTGTCTAGTCCTCCTTTAGCCAGAGAGAATAGACTTTAATTGTTTTTGTGTTTATTTTTTAATTTATGCCTGTTGGTTGTTTTAGGCCACAGGCCTCTCTGGTGCTCCTCCCATATGTGGATCTCAGGAATCTGACCACATTGCCTCAAGTCCTGACATTCTTACCAGTCCAGCCTGCCTTCTTCTTTCCAGCTCCCAGAGTCATCATTATCCATTGAATTATTTTCAGGGTGAATAACTGTATTAAGAGCAGTAGGGAAAACAGTCTAGGCCTTCGTGTTCCCACCTCCTTTTCTTTTAATAGATAGTTTATCTTCATAAGTCTTTCTATGAGTAGAAATTAGAATTAAGATTTCTTCTATTCCTTGAATTGTCTTTTTCTCCTTAATTAAAGCTTTATTGAGATATAATTAATCCTATCCAATTCACTAATTTAAAGTGAATAATTCAGCAGTTCTTAGTATATTCATCACAATTAATTATAGAACATTTTCATCACCCCCAAGAGAAACTCTGTGGCCTTTAACAGTCACTCTCCACTTTTCTCTACTTTACTCTCTGTCCCTACCCCAGCCTTAGGCAACTACTCATCTACTCTCTGTCTGTATGGATTTTCTCTATTCTGGTGATATCATGTAAGTGGTTTCATGTAACATGTGGTATTTTGTGACTGGCTTTTTCACTTCACATGATGTTTTCAGAGCCCTTCAATGTTGTAGCATGTGTCTGTGCTTCATCCCTTTTTATGGCTCAGTAACATTCCATTGTATGTATGCACCACATCTTATTTATCCATTCATCTCGTGGTGGACATTTGGATTATTTCCACTCTCTGGCTATTATGAACAATGGTGCTGTGAAATTGGTACAAGTTTTTGTGTGACATGTTTTCATTTTTCTTGGATATAGTGGAATTGCTAAGTCATATGCTAATTCTACGTTTAACATTTGGAGGACCTGCTGGGCTGTTTTCCAAAGTGACTGCACTATTTTGCCCTCCTACCAGCAGTGTATGAGGGTTCCAATTTCTCTGCATTCTTGTCAATATTTGTTATTATCTGCCTTTTTTATTATAGCCATTTTAGTGGGTGAGAAGTAGTATATCATTGTGGTTTGGATTTGCATTTCCCCGGTTACTAATGTTGTTGAGCATCTTTTCATGGGTTTGTTGGCAATTTGTATATATATATGCTCTTTGGAGAGATCCCTATTAAGATACCATGGTCATTTTTAAATTGGGTTACTTGCCTTTTTGTTATTGTGTTGTAAGTGTTCTTTTTATATATCCTGGATATGAGTCCCTTATATGATTTGCAAATATTTTCTCCTGTTCAGTGGACTACCAGTCTAATTTCTTGATTGTGTTGTTTGAAGCACAGAAGTTTTTCATTTTGATGGTCTAATTTTCTGGTTTTTTTTTCTTTGATTTCTTGTGTTTTTGGTGTCATATCTAAGAAACCATTGCTTAATCCCAGGGTCATGATTTATGCCTATGTTTTCTTCTAAGAGTTTTATAGGTTTAGTTATTACATTAGGTCTCTGATCTGTTTTGAGTTAATTTTGTGTGTGAGGTACGCATACCAGTTTCATTCTTTGTATGTGGATACTCAGTTGTCACGGCACCGTTTGTTGAATTTCCAAAGTGATTTTTGTCTTTTTTATTACTGTGGTGCAATATACATTACCTAATATTTCTTGTTTTACCATTCATAAGTGTACAGTTTGGTGGCATTAAATACATTTACAGTGTTGTATAACCATCACTGCTATCTGTACTCAAAACTTTTTCATCATCCCCAGCAAAACTCTGTGCCCATTGAATGAGGAGTCCGCCTTCTCCTCTCCCTCCAGCCCCTTGTAACCTCTATTCTACTTTCTGTCTCTATGAATTTACCTATTCTTGGTACCTCAAATAGATGAAATCATGCAATATTTGCCTTTCTGTGTCTGGCTTATTTCACTAAGCATAACGTCCAAGGTAATTTTTGTGTTTCATTAATGTGGTATTTCTCTTTCATCCTGCTGGTTATTTTGTAACATACCTGGTAATTCCTCATTTATCTAATTATGTATTAATGTGATAGACAGTCTGGTTATCCTCAGTATATTAAGTACTCTCCTCCACCCACCACCTCAACAAGAGATAAAGAAGATGTGACTGGGGGCTTTGTCTCTCAGGGATCTGGTGGGAAGCAAACTAGACCCTCACCACCTTTGCCAAATGCCAGAATGTGAAAGACTTTACTTTGAGGAAGATATTGCCTACACTAGAAGTATTAACTTATCACAGCCGATTTGTTCAATATGTTAAGAGAGAACCCTGTTTTAATGATGACTGGAGTTCCCTATGTGGAGCATGGAGCTGGCTCCTGTGGTCTTCAGTCAGTTCTGTGTCATGCCCCGCTTCTCCTGTCTGCCCTCCATTGTACCTGCAAACTAAGTGCCCCTGTGGGGCCTCTCTTTTTGGTGGGTCAGCTCCTATACCTGTGGCAGCATCTTTATGATACTCTGGTATGTTGGTATAGTTTAGGTTATATAGGCTTTCGCTGCTCTGCTTTATTCATTAATGCACTTCCGTTTGCCATCTTTTGTACTAGAAATGTACCGACATTATCTTCTTTGATGGCCCTCTTTCTATTCATTGCTATGGCTTTAGTCTTTTATGTTTATCCTAAATATCTATGTGGTCATTTCTGTAGGACTAAAGAGAAATGAGAATTGAGTGTATGCACTCACTTTGCTGTCTAGAACCAGAAGCCTAGGCCTCACCTCCTATGCTTGAGTCTTACCTCATTGCTGTTGTTAAGTATCTTTTTCTCCATCTACACTCTGTGCTGCTTCAGATCTAGGTTGATGACGCCAACACTGGGGTTTGAGCAGAGTAGGTGATCATTAAGCCGTTGTGATGGCCACAAGTAAATGCAAACCAAGTAAATTAAATGTGAAAAGTATTCAAATTGCCTGATAAAGAAACATTTGAAAGAAAATAATTTACCCCAAACTGTTAGTCTGTCCTTTATTCTTGTAAATAGGGTAACTGTGTCTGCTTCACTTTCCCCTGCTTTCCTATGTCACATTTGATTTGGAAAAGATAAATTATACAAAAGACCATATCATCTAATCATCCCATAGATTACTCCCTGAAAACAAGTCTCGTGGTTTTGGAAACTAGGCCATTAAGCCTGCGTTCCTATAGTCCTTATTATACTCCATGGTACAGCACTTGCCACCCTACTGTAGCTGTTAGTTTACAGGCCTGCCTGTCGGACGTGGTCCTCAGCACAGAGGATTCTTTGTATTCTTCTTTGTCTTCTAGGGCAAGAGAAAGGAAGTGAGAGAGATGAAAATAACCACTATTCATTGTGCTCCTGTTCATAGGCACTGTTCAAATGATTTTATATGTATTATGTATGATTTCAACAGTTTTCTGAAATAAATATTATACCAATTTTACAGATAGATCATGTGATTCTCAGAGAGGTTTAGTATTTTTCCAAGGTCACACTTCTGTGAAGTAGCAGAACCAATATGAAGGCGTTAACTGAAGAAGGAAAGGAGGAAGAGATGTCAAGAGTTTGGAAGCAGTGATTTTCATAATGGTGTGAAGGAGTTAACAGAGGAAGTAGCTTGTTTCCTCCGCAGCCTGCCTCAGTATCACATCACAGAAAAATAGTTGCATCTGTGCCTTTAGAACACTGAGAGGCCTGTGGAAATGATCTGAAAATCAAGGGCAAAGATGTCACATTAGTACAAAATGTATAGTGGGATACATTATATATAACATTTATCATACTAAGGGGGTCTCATTTTTAATTTCTTCTTCCCTGTTAGCATTAGGATGGGACTGAGTGAGCAAGTCTAACCATTAGTAATTTTACTAGGCATTTCCCTCTTCCTTATCCAAAGGAAAGTACTTTCAGGAGGCTAGCAAGCTTCTTTCCTTGAGTGGTTAGTCCCCTCTCCTTTCTCCCTAACTTGTTTCCCATTTGGGAATCCATCATTTTCTGTTGCCTAGGTAATTCTGGTGCTGCAACGTACTGATTATCTGTGAACGAGATTTTCATTGTTCACACTACAGCATCTCTGCTGTTTTAATGTGAGATAATGGTTGCTTGAAGATGGTGTTTGTTTCCAGCCTTTGCTGCTCCTTCATATTTGAAAGAGGTCTAATTACTGTACAAAGTAAGCAGCTGACTGTGTACATATCACTGATTCATTGTATTCTGCATTACAGTTGTCCACTGGGAATGAGGTAACTCTGTAGAGGACATCCATTCATAGCAACTGGGGGGTGGGTTTCTGGAGTTGTATAGCAAATGGACTTTATTTTGAAATGTGTGTTATACTAATCAGAATACAGAAGATTTCTGGTTAAATAGGAAAACACAATTCCTTTTGGCAGGATTTGCAGGATTCTATCTGAAACTAACATATTTAACAGGTAATAGTATAAGGCCAGCCAGGAATTGGTTTTTTTTTTTTTCTTTATGTTTAAGCCAATTTGAGAAAAATTGAGTTTGTTTCTTAAAATAGATGTAGAATGCAACAGAATTTTTACATAAATAAGCCATTCTAATATCAAAGGAAGAGTCACAAAAAAAAGTGCTCTGATATGAAAATGTTATTTTAATATTCAAAAGTATAAATAGGAGATTTCTTATTGCTGGACATTCTGCCTAGCAAAACAGTTAAGAGCACAGCTTCTGGAAATACAATCAATGGGTTTGAATCCAAGCTTGGGCAAATTGATTAACCTCTGTGTACCTTAGGTTTCTTACATGTAAAAATCGGAATAGTACTTCATAAAGTTATTTTAAGGATTAAAAGAGTTAATACAAGTAAAGAGCTTAGAACAGTTCCTGGTTTATAGTTAAACAGTCAACAAATGTTAGCTATTTTATTTGCATTTTGATAGTTCCAATGCAGACATGGTAGTTAATCAAGGTGCCCAGGAGTTAATTTAAAAGAAAAGGTACAAGGTTTGTGTTGCTATTAACATGGTTCATGGTGGAAACTGAAACTATGAGAGCAGACAGTAAGGCTAGGCCTGAGGCTTAGTTCTTTGCCAGAGTATGGGGAGTGCAGATGTTGGAGTAAAGGGATATTCAAAAGAAGGACAGAACAAAGGAATCTAGCAAGAAGGTAAAACAGCATCAATGGATGAGAAAGTGTGGAGGATTTTGACTTTGAGACAATGGTTCAAGAAGGTAAACCATTGAGACAATGGTTCAAGAAGATTCAAGAAGCAAACCTAGTTGGCTGGGAGGAACAGCACAGCCCTGGCAGAAATCCAGGTGTGAGTCTTCCACCTTGTATGGTTCACCTGCGGTGTAATCTAGGGAAGGTGTCCTAATGTATCTGGGGTATAGTTCTCTAATCTATAAAATTATTTGGCTAGATTTGATTCGTAAATCTCCTTCTAGCACTTCTGTTCCCGGCTTCCATGATCCTAGGTCATCGGTAACCTTTGAGTGATTTTAGTGGAGAGTGTGCCCAGAAGCCAGATTGTAGGGAGTTAAAGAGTGATTAAATGGTAGAAGACCATCTGTTCAGGAACTGAGTTTGCTCCAATCCAAGAAAGGTTATAAGCCTCTCCTAATTTAGTAGCTTCGTTATATAGTACTCCTGCAATATGGACTTATACCTGCTTCCCTTTTCTATTCTTGTTTCAAATCTGTTCACAGTTTTTAAAGGTTTCTTAATCTTAGGTGATTTAAGGAAATTTTGCATGAGGAGGCTCAGTTTTATTTGGTTCAATTCATTCTAATGCTCCCAAATAGTTTAGTCAATTTGAGACATAATTTCTACTTAAAGGATTAAAAAAACTCCACTTTTTTGGTTGGCAAGTAAAGAAAGTGTTTGTGTGGGACCAAAAAGCCAAATTTATCTATAAGCACGGGAATAAATTTGAGTACTCAACAGAAGTTCTTGTGATTATCATAATAAAACAGAATAAAACAGCCAAGGCATCAAAAATACTTCTGAACACCTACCCTGCATATGCCACAGCTACACAGAGGTTCTAGACAGGTAATACTGTCTAGTCTTTAAGGGAAGTGAGGGTTTCCTCTCAACTAGTATTTATACCACGGGCAATGAAAATTGAATGCCTTGATAAAAAATATCCAGAACTGTGAAAAATGTCAAATTGGAAGTAAAAAAAAAAAAAAAAAAAAGAGCTTAAACACATTTAATATCATCATTCTAATTAACCCACTGAACTTATTAAAATTAAAAGTTCCAATAATACACATGAGATATAATGAAATAGTTCATCAACAAGATGAAGACTTCTTTTAGCTATGGCTGAAATGTAAAAGAGGAAAAATAGATCCAAGTAGAAAAGCAAGGCTTTTGGTCCAAAATAAAAGTGTACAGGAATATTATGATCTAGTGTTATTTTAGCAAACCTACTGCAGGTCTCAATTTATGCCTCTGCTCTGGGCCAACCCCCTGGGCCTACTTATATTCCTGGCATTTTACTCTGAGAAAAAAAATCATATTTTTTCAAAAACGTGAATAAATTTATGAACTTACCTGTGACTCTCCTATTTCCCCCCTTTTTCTTATTTTGAATCTACTAACAGTTTTTAAACATCTATTGATCTTTGAAGAAAACTTTACCCTTTAGTCCTGTTCTAATTGCCTCTGATTTAATGAGCCATTTCACAAGGAGATGCCCTCTTCCAAACCAGAGGACTGGGCTTTAGGAGCCCCTACCTCCCCAAGGAGTGATGTTCTCTCATGAGGTCCTTGGAGAGTTCCAGGTATTTTTGCCGTCGTACTGGTGAATAAAATAGGAGTATTTTTGGTCAGCTACTTGAAGCAGTATTTTACATTTATGGCGTAATTATCATGATAGAGCAGATCATGTGTGTTGAAGCACCCTTGAGAGAATTCAGTTTCACATTTATCATTTTCAGTGACACCCAAGCTTTGAATCTGAGAAGTAGACTAGCACATTTAATATGCCAATTAAAATGGATTGATCTACTTTGACAGTCTTTGGAGAAAAGGCCAATATGAAAGGAATGCTTTTTAGTCATAATAAGAGCTTATTTTCCAAGCTGCAGAAGTTCTAAATTTAGGATGACAGTCAGTACTTACTTACTAAATCATGTACATATTTGTATAGATCTCAGTTACAAACATGTATACTTGTCGGTGTCTCATTTTTCAAATTAATGACGAAAGGGGGGGCTCATATTTTGTTTTCTGAAAATACAGGTGTATAAATTTTTTGCACAAATTATTTTCCAGAAGATTAAAGAATACCACATATATATGTGATAAATTTTTATTTTTAAGAAGGTGACATAATATATTGGCTATATATCATACAGTCTCAGCTATAAAACCATTCTCATCTACTGATTAACTGTGTGACCTTGGACAATTTAATTAATCTCTCTAAGCCTCACTTTCCTCATCTATTAAATGGTGATAATCATTTCTAACTCACGGTGGTCATATATAATAAGATGACAATGTGTGTAAAGCTCTTAACAAAATGTCTGACACATTGTAAGAGCTAAATAAGTATTATTGCAAAATAGCAATAAAAGAAAAATATATTCTATTGCCAATAGTTTATTTTATAAGTAATATTACTTTATCTTTAAAGAGAATGAGAAAAATCCTGTAAAGTCTGGAGGAAAACATATTTTCAACACTTTGGCTTATTACTCTGCATAGGCTCCCTTATTATGTGTTGCAGCCTTGTTGGATATTCAGTTCTGCAGTCACTAACACTTATTTATACTATCAGTTATTTTTCACACTATTTCCATAAAATATTATCTTTTTTTTTTTTAAAGATTTTATTTATTTATTTGAGAGAGACAGCCAGTGTGAGAGGGAACACAAGCAGGGGGAGTGGGAGAGGAAGAAGCAGGCTCCCAGCAGAGAAGCCTGATGTGGGGCTCGATCCCAGAATGCTGGGATCACGCCCTGAGCCGAAGGCAGACGCTTAATGACTGCGCCACCCAGGTGCCCCTCCATAAAATATTATCTTAAATGTCTATACTGTGTTTTTTCATTTGGCTATATCAAGATTTCCTTTACCAAACACCTAATAATTTATATTCTAGAAGTTTATCCTAATAAGAGCTGATTAAGATTTGATGTTTAGGGGCAGCTGGATGGCTCAGTTGGTTAAGCCTGTGCCTTCAGCTCAGGTCATGGTCTCAGGGTCCTGGGATCGAGCCCCACATCTGGCTCCCTGCTCAGCGGGGAGTCTGCTTCTCCTTCTCCCTCTGCCCCCTCCCATCCGCCCTGCTTGTGCTTGCTCTTTTTCTCTTAAATAAATAAATAAAGTCTTTAAAAAAAAAAAGATTTGATGTTTAATACAGCATTATACCATTTTTAAGACTATTGGTATGGCTAAATTTCTATTCATTAAAAGGTCCCTACTTAATGCTTTTCTGTTACTACATGAAATAATTTATATTTCATAGTGTTCATTAGCTGATGAAAATAAGGCAAAGGATTATAAGATAAAACAATTTAAGTTTACACTTAAATAAAAATCATAAAAATGAAAATCATGTTCCAAAATTTTTCCTTCCCTAAGACATACTTGATCCAAACATATTGTTTTAGACCTTTGCCCAGATTTGGGAATCTTTTATTTATTAATCAAATGTGTCTGTATAAGCCATAAAACTACCCGTAACTGTAACAGAGAGGAATTGATTTCTTCTTGTTTCACTGGTAGAATATTAAGAGAGTAGCATTAGGAGAATACTCAAGATTATCAAGAGTGTCTTCTTTAACTCCCTCATTTTGTAGAGCAGGAAATGATTCAAAGAGAAGTGACATGTCTAAGATCACACAGGTACAGATCTAAAGCTGGAACCCAGGGGTACTGAAGTGTGGCCAGGGGAGCCATGTATACCATGGTTACATGACAGTGTACATGGTTAAATGGTGGCATACATGGTGAAAAATGTACATTTACTGCATGGGATTAAAGAATAAAACTACTTCAGTGACACTTACTAAAGATGATGAGGAAGACTTTATTCAGGAACATCACAGGAGGTATAGGGACCATTGCAATGGAATTTTACAATAGAAGAGAGACTTGGCTCAGTTCTAAATACAGCTTGGGCAAGTGGGAATTTATAGCTAAGGATCAGGGTGGGAGTCAGTGGATGGAAAATTACTAAGAGGAAACGTCATGGAAGATGAGGAGCCTGATCAGATATCAAGGAAGGTCAGATAGCATTAGGAGCATTATTGCTAAAACTGAATTTTACAAAGAAGCACACAGGTGAGCCTAAGAGAAGTTTCAGGAGCCTGACTAAAGTTTGGTCAAGCAAAGAATCATTGTCAATAGGGCTTTTATTATTCATGCCATTTTTTATATTCTCATCATTCCTTAATTATGACTTAGCTAGTTTAGTTGGAAGCAGCATAACTTACATTATTGCATCTCCCACAAAACAACTAGCATACAGCCAGGCCAACAATACTCATTTATCAGCCAATTACTTACCAGTAGGAATGTGAGACCACTATGTAGTTTCTGCCATTCCTTTGCTTTCTCCTGAGTTGGAATATTTTTCATTTACTTTTGTTTTTTGAGTAGTCAAAGATCTTGATGATCATCATATATTAAAATACTTCTTGTATTAACTTTTATAATTTCTATTGATTAAACATTATAGTTGGGCTACTTTGCAGCAGATAAGATTTGAATTTGTGAAGAATTGGGAAGGATGTAAAGGAATCATTGGCCTCATTAAGTAAGGAGCCATTTGAATATATTTTTAAAATTGTATTCAGCTTAGAAAAACTTAATTTGAATATTTGACAAGTTAAATTCCTTGTATTTCTGTGTATGTATCTGATTAAGACTCTCCCTGTACACATACAAACCAGTGTTTTAATGTGGACAGGTTCTTTTTTTAAATTTGGAGTAGTTCCATTTTAAAAATTAGCCATATATTGATAACTTTGTTTTGGAATAGTTACAACTTAATTGTCCATTGTCTTTTTTCAGATTGCATTATCCTGTTGTATACCATAGTTTTTAAGAATAATACTGAATTAGAAATGTCAGAATATAAGGCCTAAGAAATGTATCTTTTGAAAATTACTTTCAGAAGCTAGGAGAAAACCATATTCCTATAATGCATATAATTTTCATATAATTTAATAAATTATTTTCATAAATCTCATAAACATCCACGAGAGTCTTTATATTTTATTGTTCTCTGTATTTATTTTTGTGACCATCTTATTATTTTCACCTATCTTATTTATTGATTGATTTTAAGATTTTATTTATTTTAAGATTTTATTTATTTATTTGAGAAAGAGAGAGAGAGCACTGAGTACACACATAGGGGGCAGGGGGAGTAGGAGAGGGAGAGGCAGACTCCCTGCTGAGCAGGGAGCCTGACACAGGGCTGGATCCCAGGACCCTGAGATCATGACCCGAGTCTAAGGCAGCTGCTTAACCAACTGATCCACCTAGGGACCCTTTGCCAATCTTATTTAAAACAACTTCCAGATTGGGAGCCTATAGTCAGGAGAGCCAGATGGTTTATGAAGATGAATTTTTAAAAAATTTTTTTTGTAGATTTTATTTATTTGTTTGAGAGAGGGGAGCAGAGAGAGAGAGAGAGATTGAGAGCACTAGCAGGGGTAAGGGAAGAGGGAGAAGCAGACTCCCTGCTGAGCAAGGAGCCCTATCTGGGGCTCAATCCCAGGACCTTGAGATCATGACCTGAGCTGAAGGCAGACACTTAACCGGCTGAGTCACACAAGAGCCCCTATGAAGATGAATTTTAAGAGACGCTGTGGCATGGTCAGATAATTGGACACTGATTATGACTCTTCTAATCACAGTAATTAGAGACTGAAGAAACTAATAAAGTCAGCCCAAGAATATATGAGTTAAATGTGGCAATGAAGAATGAATAATCCTCCGTAGCAGAACCTGAGCCTTCCATGTTGTACTAGGTCAAAATTGTTAAAAGTGGGAGATAGAGTTTTAAGTTCTCAGAAGGGTCCAGAAACATAAAGATTAAAGCCAAACTAATGGATTCTAGTACATGCTGACATCCTTGCCTCTAATTATGAATTAGTCTTTTCTTCTGAATCCCAGAAGTCTAAGAAAACCCCCCATGGTAGGCATTAACCTACTCAACTTCCCCCCCCCAACCTTTTGTATGTTCTATATTGATATCTCTACCTATTTCTTCTCCTGAATCTATAAACATGTTTAATTGTCTCCTGACCAAAAAAACTAAAATATATATATATATATATATTTCCTCAACTGTGCCTCTCTCTTAAGGGCCTCTCTTTCCCTTTCAGACATTGCGGAAAAGTACTTGCCACCATCTCCCATTTCCTCAACTCCCAGTCACTGCTTATTGTACACAGTTTGGCTGCTTCTACCACCACTCCACTAAAACCACATGCAAAAGGTTACTAATGATCTTCTAATTAAGTCTGTTTGGCCTCCAAGATATTCAACACCATTGAACATTCCCTCTTCCTTTTAAACTCTGTTAAAGTATAAAAGTAATCCTTGATTTCTCTCTTGCTATGTCACTACTTCTCCCCTTCCAAATCCAGTCCTGCCAGTTCTATTTCCTAAATATTCTTGAAATCTTTACACTCACTCCTTCATTCCCGCTGCTCTAACCCATGTGACCGTCTGTCAATTGCAGCCTCCAGGTAACCTCCTTGCGTCCACTCTGCCCTCTGCAAACCATGTCTATATAGTAGCCATCATAATATAAGTTAATATACATAAAATGCTTGGGCAGGGCCTGGCATATATAGTATGTGCAATATATGTATTTATTGCTATTGTTCTGAAAAATGTAAATTACATTGTCTTTTTTCTTGTTTGAAACCCTTTTAGTAGCTTTTCATTTTTTGGTTGAAAACCAAATGCCTTATTGTCTTAGTAAGCCCTGCTAGGCCTTAATGCCACCCTCATCTCTTATCATTCTTTGGCTTGCCTGTTATGTTCCAGACACTCTCCTCTCAGTTCCTCTAATCCTTCAAGGGTTTCCATCTCAGGGCCTTTGCACATGCTATTCCTTCTGCCTGAAGTGCTCATTTGTTTTTGAATTCAGTCTCAAATTTAATGACACCCCCTAAAAGAATTATTTTCTGACCATCAATCTAAAATAGCCCCTATCTTCAGTCACTCTGTTATATTACCCTTTAAATTTGTCCTGTTATTTATTATTGTTTTTTATTATTTAGTTATCTATATATTTTATTTGTTTTTTAATTATCTCTCTCTCCCCCACTGAAATGGAAGTTTCATGAGAGAAGGATTTTGTCTTATTTGTCTGACACATAACAGAAGATAAATATTTACTAAATAAATTCATTAATGACAAGTTTTTATCCTTTAAGAACAAACAGCTCAGATACCTTTTCTATAAAGTTCTCCTTAGTTCTCTGAGTCTAAATTAGATGCTTCCTCTTTTGCCCTCAGAGCAACCATTAAGAGCATTGTATTTAGTACCCTACTAAGCTACAAGTTTGTCTTCTCCGTTACATGGGGAGTTCGTGAAGAATAGGGATAATGTTTCATCTGTCTTTCTGCCATTCCTAGTACCTGTCATGATGTCTGGATGAATGAATGAATGAGCAAACCCTCTAAGGTGGGAGCATTTCTAGTATACAACACTGTTGAATTGTGCTCTCAAGGGTATGGAAGGCATTTGAGTGATGGTTTGGTATCTCCTCTGCAGTCAGGTCCTTTCTGAGAATCCATGTTAGAAACAGTTTGGCCTCAACCAGTGAAGACAGCTATATATGGTTAAGGCTTGCTGGATTCTAGAACTTGCTGGATACCTCTGTAGCTGTTTGATCTCTAACCCAGCAGCTATAAAGCCACAGTTTTTCCCTTGCACTGTCTTACTAGCCCAAGCTTCTTGTCCTTGGGATGAGCATAAAATGCTGAAAGAGAAAGTAGCACAAGTTTTTATACCTCTCTCCCTTCAAGACCACCCTTCTTAGGTGGCTTTCACATTGGAATGACTGCATATGTGGCCTGTCCATTTCCACTCATAAGTAGAGTCACGTGCCTAACATTTCTCTAGTGTACTGGCACGTTGACTGTATAGCCAGTAAGGTGAAGCAGTCTGACGTGTTAGAGAGAACTCTGGACCAGATCAGTCTAGGGGCCTGGGTTCTGCTGCTACAGGACCTAGACCATTTCCTCTGGCTGGGCCTCAGTCTCCTTACCCATCAAATGGATTACTGAGTTTTTTTCAAGGAAACCTATTTTTCACACAAGATCTTAGGCAAAATCTCAGCATATACAGTACTCTATGTTAACTATACCAGAATTAAAATAAAAAACCAAACCAGAAGCAACAAAAACAACAAAGTTGTGCTGCTCTGGAATAAGTGGAGTCCTGCCACCCAGTCTCTCTAGTAGACACCTTTTTCATTACCCTTCTCCCCAAGTACCAGGTGATAAAAATGGCCCCTTCCATCTCTGATATTTTCAGCTCAGACATCAGGGAACTGATCTACTCAGTACATGCACTTAAAAGGGAAGAACCAAAGCCAGTTGGCTTGCTATGCTTGCTTCCTTTTCCCCCATGATTCTAAAGAGGTGGTTTCCTTTCACCTACCATTTAGAGGCCTTTCATTGGTTGTAATCCAGGACCTGAAGCCCTCTGAAGTGACAAAAACCCTGAGAGGGAAATGACTAGAGTTTTGGAAACTATGCTTCCCTCTTCTGCCGCTGCCTCCCCTGTCTCCCCTCATTTTACCAGTCATTCCTGATGTGTTTCTGTAAGTTTCCCATAATTTGTTCTTCCCTCTGGTTGTGATTAAAGCTGTATGAGCACCATGAGTCAGGCTTTCTCCACCTGAGCCCATATAGTCATTTTAGCATTGTTTCCAAGAAGTAGGAAGATCTTTGGCACTGTCATTTCTTTAAGATAAAAATATAGAAATATCCAGTTACAGCGAGTGCTTAGAAAGGAGGGAAAACAGTTTTACAAATCAATTCGTTGTGACAAAGTGATGATCAGTGTTCTCTTCCAAGATAATTGCAGTCATTGAAAGGCCTGCTGTCAAAAGACATTGCCTGATTTATTCATTCCGGCATTTGAACCTATGTGTCTGAGATCTGGGAATACTTTTTAAAATTCATTTGTTTTCCTCTTAAGTAGAAAGCTTATATTATCATTAATGTGGCATATAAATACAGGGATCCTACAGAGCCATTTTCTCCCTGGCCAGCTCTCCTCTTGAGCTGAGTTTAGCTCTTTAACCATGTTTGATGTTGTTATTCCTCAGGTATTTCTACTTACCTTTTCTCTGCTTCCCTATTAATTTTCTCCATGTTGCTGCTTTGGCTTGGTTGGAAATGTCAGAACAAGATGCCAATGTGTTCCAGTCAGGATGCGCCTGTGTTCAAACTGCTGTATCCTGTTACTTGGCTCCTACAGGAAAAATACTGCGGGTGCAGTGTCTCCAATTGGAATTGAGATGTATAAAGCATCTGCTTGGTTTCTTTAGCTAATGAGGTTTTGCTGAAAAATGAGTGTAATGAAAAAATGCTGGCTGTTGGCAGGACCCACTGATGAAGGCTAATGAGCATAAATGAGTTTCTGTAAGGCCCCAAAAGCAGAGGCATAGAATGTTTCAAATGTACTACCCTTGAGGCAAGACCAGCCTTGAATGAGGTGTGACCCATTTATTTATTGGCTTCTTTTTTCTTTCCTTCTTTCCCTCCTTTCTTGCCCTTCTTTCAGTAAAAGACCCATTCAGGCCAGCCACAATAGATTATTTTATGCAGCATAGGGCATTTTAAAAATAAAACTACTGAGACTAGGGTTCAATCCAGTATTCCAAAAGGAAGAATTATGAATTCTACATACTTGTATATGTTATTTATTACAAGAGGTAATTTTTAAATTTAATTGCCAAGGACTTAAGAATTATATTCTATCAAAAAGCAGGTAAGAAAATAGGTATTTTGTAGACAAACTTAGAGCTGAGTTTTCTTAAAACCTGATTTCAAGTGGATGAAGAGTGGACTGTTGGTGGGTCACTGGGCTTTTGCTCGCCACTCTCCGCCTCATGATTTTAATTTTATGTGTCAACTTGACTGGGACACACACTGCCAAATATTTGATGAAACATTCTGGATGAGGGTGAGGGTATTTGGGGAGAAAACTAACATTTCAGTCAGTAGACTGAGCAAGTCAGATTGCCCTCTCTTATGTGGGTGGGCTTCATCCATGAAAGCCTGAATAGAACAGAGAGGCTGACTCTTACCAGAGTAAGAGAGGATTTTCCCCTGCCTGATGGCCTTAAACTGGGACATCAGCTTTTTTCCTGCTTCTGGATTTGAAATAGGTATTGAGCCTCCTGGCCTTCAGATGAACTATACCATCAAGTCTCCTCAATCTTCCACCTGCTGATTCAACCTGTGGATCTGGGAACTTACCAAACACTGTAATTGCCTGAACCAATTCTTTATAGTAAATCTTTTTCTGCTGTTTATTCACACACATACATACACACACACACACACACACACACACA
The DNA here is from genome assembly GCF_023065955.2 of Ursus arctos. NCBI lineage: Eukaryota > Metazoa > Chordata > Mammalia > Carnivora > Ursidae > Ursus > Ursus arctos. The sequence goes on from NW_026622863.1 coordinate 6,393,773, forward strand.
CACACACACATGCACACCCTGTCAGTTCTGCTTCTCTGGAGAACCCTGACTAATACAAACCACAACAGCAGTCAGCATCTAATCTGTGAAGTACATGCTATGATATGCGCCATATTGACTTTGTGACTTTGGACTTAGACATAACTGCAGTCAGGTTTAAACTCTTATCACTGGCTAGACATGTGACCTTTGACAAATTATTTCACCTTTTTCCATATTGGTTTCCTGATCTTTAAATATGGGAATTCTTGTGACACTATATAACATAGAACTTAAATAATACATCTTGACAGCAGGCTATCTGACATTCTAACTGGACTACAAAACAAATATAATCAATAAAATGATAATATAAATCTTACTAATAAACTCTCATGTTATTTCCATTAATAAGTTGTGCAGGCATACCTCGGAGATATTATGGGTTTGACTTCAGATCACTGCAATAAACCAAGTATCTCAATAAAGCAAGTCAAATGAAGTTTTGGTTTCCCAGTGCATATAAAAGTTATGTTTATACTATACTTTTGTCTGTTAATTGTGTAATAGCATAATGTCTAAAACAACAATGAACATGCCTTAATTAAAAAATACTTTATTGCTAGAAAAAGTGATAACCAGCATCTGAGCTTTTAGCGAGTCATAATCTTTTTGTTGATGGAAGATCTTGCCTTGATCTTGGTGGCTGCTACCTGACCAGGGTGGTGGTTGCTGAAGGTTGGGCTGACCGTGGCTATTTCTTAAACTAAGACAATGGTGAGGTTTGCCACATTGAGTGAGTCTTTCATAAATGATTTCTCTGTAATGTGTAATGCCGTTTGGTAGCATTTTACCCACAGTAGAACTTCTTTCAGAATTGGGGTCGATCCACTCAAACCCTGCTGGTCCTTTATCAATTAAGTTTATGTAATATTCTAAATCCCTTGTCATTTCAATAGTCTTCACAGCATCTTCACCAGGAGTAGATTTCATTTAAAAAAAAAAAAACACTTTCTTTGTTCATCCGTAAGAAGCAAGTCCTCATCCATTGAAGTTTTGTCATGAGATTGCAGTAGTTCTGTCCCATCTCCAGGCTCCACTTCTAATTCTAGTTCTCTTGCTGTTTCCAGCACATCTGCAAATACTTCCTCCACTGATGTCTTGAACCCCTCCAAGTTATCTATGAAGGTTGGAATTAGCTTCTTCCAAACTCCTGTTGATGTTGATATTTTGACCTTTTCCCATGAATCATGAATGTTCTTGTTGGCATCTAGTATGGTGAATCTTTTCCAGAAGGTTTTCAATTTACTTTGCCCAGACCCATCAGAGGAATCCCTATTTATGGCATCTATAGCCTTAAGAAATGTGTTTCTTAAATAAGACTTGAAAGTCGAAATCACTCTTTAATCCAGGGGCTGCAGAATGGATGTTATGTTAGCAGACATGAAAACGTTTATCTCATTATACATCTCCATCAGAGATCTTGGATGACCAGGTGCACAATGAATGAGCAGCTATATTTTGAAAGGAATCTTTTTTTCTGTGCAGTAGATCTCAACAGTGGGCTTAAAATATTCAGTAAACTATGTTGTAAACAGATGGGCTGTCATCCAGCTTTTGTTGTTCCATTTGTAGACTAGAGCACAGGCAGAGTAGATTTAGCATAATTCTTAAGGACCCTAAGATTTTCAGAATGGTAAATGAATATTGGCTTCAATTGAAAGTCACCAGTTGCATTCGCTTCTAACAAGAGAGTCGGCCTGTCCTTTGGAGCTTTGAAGCCAGGCAATGACTTCTCTCTAGCTTTGGAAGTCCTAGATGGCATCATCTTTCAGTAGAAGGCTGTTTCATCTACATTGAAAACCTGTTGTTTGTTGTAGCCACCTTTATTAATTATCTTAGCTAGAGCTTCCAGCAAACTCACTGCAGCTTCTACATCAGCACTTGCTGTTCACTTTGCACTTTGATGTAATGAAGATAGCTTCTTTCCTTAAACCTCACGAACCAGCCTCTGCTAGCTTCCAACTTCTTCTGCAGCTTCCTCACCTCTCTCTGCCTTCATAGAACTGATGGAGTTAGGGCCTTGCTCTGCGTTAGGGTTTGGCTTAGGGACGCTGTGACTGGTTTGATCTATCCAGACCACTAAAACTTTCTCCATATCAGTACTACGGCTGTTTCAGTTTCAGATCATTTGTGGGTTCACTGGCGTAGCACTTTTTATTTCCTTCAAGAACTTTCCCTTTGCTTTCACAACTTGACTAACTGGAGCAAGAGGCCCAGCTCTCAGCCTGTCTCAATTTTTGATATGCCCTCCTCACAGAACTTAATCATTCCTAGCTCTTGATTTAAAATGTGAATAATGGTGTGCTGTGCGGTGACTAATATAACATAATAAAATTTAAAAATTAAAAAAGAAAACCGTGAGATTTCTTTTCACTTGCACACTTAGAGGCCATTGTAAGCTTATTCATTGGCTGAATTTCAATGTTGTTGTGTCTTGGGGAATAGGGAAACCTGGGGAGAGGGAGAGAGATGGGCCAGTCAGTGGAACAATAAGAACACACACAACATTTATCAATTAAGTTTGCTGTCTTTTATGGGTACATTTGTGGGACCTTAAAACAATTATAATCATAACATCCAAGATCACTGATCACAGATCACAATAACATCTATAATAATAATAATGAAAAAGTTTAAAATATTGTGAGAATTACCAAAATGTGACACAGAGACATGAAGTAAGCAAATGCTGTTGGAAAAATGATGCCGATAGACTTGCTTGATGTAGGGTTGCCACAAACCTTCAATTTGTAAAAAACTTAATCATCTGTGAAATGCAGTAAAGTGAAGGGTGATAAAATGAGGTATGTCTATAAAAGGACATCTGTTCATCTTTCTGGGCCTTCTCCTAGAAAATATTCAAACTCTTCTTACTGCCTCCCTCCCAAAATCCAGTTCTGATCTTTTCTGATAACAGTTTTCTAGTGACCCAAATAATCCAATGATAAGATTGCCTCTGAATGATTTAGGTTAAGTGCCGGTTCTGCTCTTATAAGCAAAATTAAAACCTGATGTTTAATGATTCCACTATGTAACCATCACCCTGTCCAGAGATTTGATGCAAAAGGTTGACTAGCCTTAAATGATTAAAGATGTGCAAAGGTGACATTAATAAGAAAGTGCATTTATAAAAGGGAATACCAAGGAGTTATAACAAAAAACAAGGTTGTGTTCTGTATACTAATATGTGAAAAGTGCATCATGATATGTAATTACTTAGTGGAAAAAGTAGCTGATAGTATGCTGCCTTTCATCTGAAAGTATGAGAAAATAAGAATGTAAATTCATGTTTGCTTTTCTAGGTAAAAGGAAACTCTGGAGAGGGGCATAAATTATCCTAGCAATTTCCTGGTTGGTAGGCATTGGGGAACTGGGTGGATGCAGGGGCCGCAGGTAGGAAGGAGAGACACTTGACTGAAAACTTTAATAATTTTGAAATTTTGAACCACATGAATTAATTATCTATTGAAAAATTAAATTGAAAAAAGAACAAGGGAAGGAAACCATTAGGGCATATTCACATTAAAGTTTCTCTGTATACCCTTTGAAAGTTGTATTACACTGTTTTATTTATAGCTCCCAGCTGCAAATCTCCTAGCTTTGCTGCTTTGACCTGATTTGGGTAATTTAAAAACTAGAATCTAGACAGATGTACATGCGGTGTTTTAATTACTGTAGTTTTAAATTTTTAGCAAGATGAGTTACAGCATTAATACAGGTAGTGCCTATCTAATGGGCAAGTTATGCTGTAAAAATCCCTCTTCTACTGTACACATAAATATGGCCAAGATGCTAAATTTTGTGTTATGTGGTTTTTTTCACAGTAAAATTTTTTTTAAACCTGACGATTCATTTGTACAAATGAAAGTTTTAAATCAGAGTATTTCTAACCACAGGTTGTTGGTCCTAAGTCATGTGATTAAAACGACCTGTATACATTCCTTGATTTGTGTACTGTTAAAAAATATAAACAACACTTTAAAAAGCAAGATTCTTCTTTCAGACCACCAAATGAGCACCAAATGTCTTTCTTTTAGTATAAGGTACTGTATACAAGCGAGGTGAGAAAAGTGAGCATGAGGGCCCCTCAAGGGGTTCACTCTGTAGTTATACAGACCACTCATAAGCATGCAAAAAGCCTTTCAATGAGACAATATGAGTATTGTCCAGTAACTCATACAGACATTACCTGCTCTTGCTGATAGGGGACAGAAGATATCTGGACACCCTGATGTTTGGCAAGTTTATAGAGGAGACTGTTGAAAGAGTGGGTCAGAATCTGGAGAGACAGGAACAAAGGAGCCGTTCAAATGTAGAAGGGTAGAAGGACAGTAGACAGAAACTTGAGATGGACAAGAGTGAACTGTTTTTAGTGGAGTGCTCTTAGGCAAACAGATGGGAGATAAACAGGGAACCATGGGTAGCAGTGACATTGTAAAGGTCTTTTGGAAGTTGGGCCTTTATTTGGGAAGCACTGGTTTTAGAGTATAGAAGTGATATCCTAAACATTACATAAATATATGTTTACTCACCCATCTTTCCTCCCTTTTCTTCATTCATTCAACAAGTATTTTTTTTTTTTAAGATTTTATTTATTTACGTGACAGAGAGACAGCCAGCGAGAGAGGGAACACAGCAGGGGAGTGGAGAGGAAGAAGCAGGCTCCCAGCGGAGGAGCCCGATGTGGGACTCGATCCCGGAACGCCGGGATCACGCCCTGAGCCAAAGGCAGACGCTTAATGACTGCGCTACCCAGGCGCCCCTCAACAAGTATTTTTTGACCACTTCCTTTGTATAAATCACTGACATAAGAAAATTAACCTGACCATAAAATATAAAAGATGGGCAGAGGCAAGTATGAAGCAGAAAGCTGAGGAAGTGTCTTATAATAATTCAGAATTGTGGTTGTATTCCTGGAGTTGATAAGAAGGGTAATGTTTTTGTTTTTGTTTTTTTAATAATATTTTTTATTATGTTAGTCACCATACAGTACATCCCTGGTTTTTGATGTAAAGTTCCATGATTCATTAGTTGCACATAACACCCAGTGCACCATGCAATACGTGCCCTCCTTACTGCCCATCACCAGCCTATCCCATTCCCCTACCCGCCCTCCCCTCTGAAACCCTCATAATGTTTTTGAACACTTAAGAGGATATGTCAGACACTGTGTTAAATGCTTACATATGCTCTGTATTATCCTCATAATCCTGTGGAGTAGATACTTTTATTATTCTAGTTTACCAATGAAGAAATGGAGGCTTAGCAAGGAAAACTGACAGAGAGAGAATGACAGAACAAATAGTATAAATATCATGTGTTTAGCAGATCAGTTTGTAAATATATTGCATGCCCTCTTTTGTTTGATTCTCCCCCTCCATGGTAGGCAGCCTACATATCATTATTACCATTTTACAGATAAACATAGAATTGAGAAACTTGCTTGAGTAGTCATTCATCAAATAGTAGGCACCAGCTGTATGCTCAGGTACTCTTCTAGGCAATGGGGACATAGCAATGGACAAGATAGATCAAGGTTCCTGTCTTCAGGGAGTTACTCTCTGGTGGGAATGAATAACATTGAGCATTTAAGTAAATAATGCAGTATAATTTCTGGAGTCGATAAGTACTATAAAGTAGACAAAATAACGTAAAATGATAGAGAGGGGCTGGCTGTGGTAGAGAGAAGACTTTTCTGAGGAAGGGATAATGTTTGAGACCTGCATAACAAGAAGTCATTCACAAAACAACTGGAAAGGAAAAACATTCCAAATAGAAGTTCAGCAAGTGCAAAGGCCCTATGATAGGAACACAGCTGGCTTGTTCAAGGGACGGACAGAACCCAGTGGCTAAAACATGATGAAGGGAGGGAGAATGAGAAAGAAGAGGTAGGCTTGAGCTAGATCATGCAAGCCATGGTAGGCCATGGTAAGCAGTTTGGTTCTTACTCTGTGGGCAACAGGAAAGCACTGGAGAGTTATAAACAGAGTGTCTATGTATATATCCATGGGAGTAGGATGGAATGAGGTGGTGGTGAGATGGTATGATTTACACACTTTTTGAAAAAAGCATCCTCATTGCTGTTTGCAGAATAGATTGCTGTGAACAGTGGGGTAAGACTGAGGTAGTTACAACAGTTAATTGACCAAGTGAAAGATCATCGCGACTTTGAGTAGGGTGGTCGCAGCAGTGAGGGTGGACAGACGTGGTGTGTATGAGACATGCTTTAGAGGTAGAACTAATACGACTGATGGGTGAATTAGCAGCACATTAGAGAGGCAGACCCTATAATGTTTAAGAGATAGGGGAGACCGCCCAGATTTGGATTCCCCCTTTGTCACTTATTATCTGTGTGATGTTAGCTAAGTTTTTTTTTTTTTTAACAACTCCATACCTCAGTTGTCTCATCAGTAAATGAGAATAATAGTTATCTACCTAATATAGGTATTTTGATGAGTAACTAATTTACTATGGTTACATGGTGCTCAATAACTTATCTTTTTGTTGTTGTTGTTGTTGTTGTTGTTGTTGTTTTTGTTAGTTAGGAGGTTTGAAGGGAAAAGGAGTCACGAATGATTTACACATTTTTGGCCGGATCAAAGAGTCCATAGTGTGGGGCCTTAAAGAGATAAGAAATAGTTTGACGATGAGTGGTTTTAAGGATGGGATTCAGTGGTTCAGTCTTGTCGATGACAAATTTACGGCATGTCTTAGATGACCTGGATCATTGCAGGATCAAGTGATAAGATGGGATTTGTATATGGCTCTTTCAGTTTTAACATCTGCCCCCTTTCCACTCTCTGAAAGGCAGAATAACTGAGTGAGTATGAGCAAAGATGCTGCTGTCAAATTGCCTGCATCTGAATTCTAGCTCTGCTGTTAGCTAGCTCTATATCCTTGGATAAGTTACTTAAGCTTTCTTTGCATCAGTTTTGTTATCTGGCAAATGGAAATAATGGTTTGTTAGAACAGTGCCTTGCACATGGAATGTTGAGTGTTATGTGAAGTGTTTGTTGCTGTGGCTGATATTTCCCAATCCTGAATATTGACACAGAACTGAAAAGAAGATTCAAGAAAAGAAGATTCATGCTTTATGAGGGAAAGATTAACAGGATTTTGGGGACAAATTAGATATGGAGGGTAAAAAACAGGAGTCAAAGATGATTCCGACATTCTGAGCTGGAGTGAGCCTGTTTGGGGTGGAGGTAGGGTCAATGAGGAGCTGAGTTCTGGAACTTTTAACTTTGGAAATAGCTAAGAGAAAATGTCCAGAAAGCAGTTAAAAATATGGGCACTAGAACTCAAGAGAAAGTTCAAGACCGGAAATATACATATGAAATTATCTGCTTAGAGGTGATAATTAAAGCTACCAGAGTGATTGTGAGAGAGACAAAGAAAGAGAAAGAAGTGGAATGATTAGAAGACCAAGGACTCAAGCGTGAGGATTTCCATCTCTAAGGGAATGTAGGTTAGATGGCGGAATGCAGAATTATAGAAGCAAGAATGGTAAAAGGTAAGAAGATAGCTATAGTTTATGTTTGAGAAATAAAAGGATAGAAGATTGGAAAGTGGTAAGTCACCTGAGGATTTCTTTTAAAAGATGTTTTAATTCTTTGGAGAAGAACTAGCCATATAAAAATGGGGTATGGATGGTCCTAATGTCTTAGAATGGTGGAAGCCAGTGAGATTTAGGGTGACCTAGGTATTAAAGCAAATCTCAACAAAGAAGAGAGGAGCAGCTGTCCTAGGATAGATGTGAAAATAGTAAATACAACTGCAGGAAGTATTAGTGCCTTTATTTTTGTTAGGTGTCAATACTGTGCCTAGCACTTTGTTCCCTCCCTGAATTCTCAGAAATTCTCCAGGACAAGGACAATTATTATATTCTCTGCAGAACTGGAAACCACTTAAATGTCCATCAAAATAAACATTCCTTACATAAATTATGGTATATCCATATAATGTAATGTCCTACAGCTATTTTTTTCAAAAATTAGGTAGGTCTATACTACCAAAGAAGGGTATCAGTGAAATACTTTCACATGATAATAAACACGTATTTGAAAGCTTATTTGTTTTCTGTCTGTCCCAGGACACTCTAAACTCCTCATGGAGGGACAGTGGGTTGTATTTATCTTATAACATCAGGGTCTAGCATAGGACTTGTATATCAGAATGCCTTAACTATTGATCAAATGAATGAGTATGTAAATACATGTGAAATGGAGAGCACCAGTACCATACAGGCCTTGTGTATGTATATGCATATATACGCGTGCACGTGTGTGTGTGTGTGTGTGTGTGTGTGTGTGTGTGTCCTTTATGAACCTGAAAGGGGAAAATATTATAGGACTATTAAAGGAAATACCTTTCAGAAATAGAAGATCTTAATTACTACTAGGAAGTTTTCAGAGAGACTTCATGGGTTTAGACAAAATGTTGGTGCTTTGAAGAAAATGGTGAAAACAGAAACAGGATGGTTCCAACTTTGGCAGTGAGAGGAAGGGAGCAACTATTGTGGGACTACCCTTACCCAGAATTCTTTCTGGGGTAGTAATGGGGTGCAGTGTCCCACTTGGGCTATGGTGAAGGCCTAAGATCATCATAGAAGGTTTGTGAATTGTAACTTTCTGAAATGCTGAGTTTTTAAAATGAAAGAATTCTTTAGCCATCTAATAGTTCCCTAACCAAATACATATTATGATTCAACATGTGTAGTGGGCATTTTAGATCTGAGTACTCTGTCATACAAATGGAAACAACATTATCCTTAAAGGTCTGTGATTCAAAAAAAAGATACCAATTTGCCAATTAGGATCTGTAAGCTGCCTTATTTATTGTTTTTGAAATGTTATCTGCATTCTTGTATATGTATTCACTTGCTTTTTATTTAAGAATCTCTAATTGTCCTGAAGATTGTGAATAATTTGCCCACTCTAAGGTTACTTCTTTTGATGAAGTAAATATTAGATTTCATCTGAGAGAAATAGGCTTAATGTATTCATTTGGTATTAGAAATCTTGATGAGACTATGAATAATTAATTTTTTCTGATCCTTCTGAGTAACATTAACTTTTAAGGTCTTTATCAAATCAAAATAGAATTTATGACATTTTTTTAATGTGTATTTATTTTTGTTGGGTTGTTATATCATATTTTCTCTTATGTATTCATTTAAATCACATGGAAGTCTGCCTGAAATGGCATTTTCACGATGATTCTGGGAACCATCCTTCTGATTGTATGATATTTACCGCTGATATATGTATTCTGGTGTTTCTTGCTTTCCATCATACATAAATTCTAGTGGCATATTGAATACCATAGAGGGGAACTGACTGACGGTAAATCAGACATTTTACAGCATCCTGTTGGGAATGTTGGATTCATTACTATAAAGAAATTACATTTGATCAGTATTTTCAGAGCTTCCTAATACTGTAATTTATTGATGCTTCTTAATGTTCCCTGTTAATTAATACAGGCTCAATATTGGGTTCATTTTAACAATGTGTAATATATGCTGTGATGAATCTTTCCCACACATACACAAAAAGAGTAGCAAATATCCAACAGTATCTTTGATTAGAACTATTAAGCCCAACAGCTTGTATTTAATGAACACAGTGTTAATTACATAGTCAACTGGGTAGTTCATTCTCTGCTATAGAAACTATATATTAGAATAAAGCTATTTTGATATATATGGTGCCAGAGGAAAATTGGCTAACAAGAAAGGGAATAGCCTTATATGTGGTTAAGATGTCAAATGAGCAGTTTTAACTCACAATCATTTTTTTACAGAGAATACTGAAGTTGGGTTTTTATTTTTAGTTCCTTCTCTTCCCTTCAGAGTTAAATGATGGAAAATAACGCTCAGTCCCCAAACTACTCTTATGCATCATTCAAAATAGGCCTGACAGGCTAGCCCCTCTGGTAGAGGTGAGATTTATGGCTTTCCATTCCTTGGTGTTCCATTACTCTGTCTACACCATCAAATTGATTAGTAGGCAGTGGAGAGCAAGGAAAGAGAGGTGACTGCATGGAGCCCGTAAGTGTCCGTCATTTTAATGAACTGCTTAGAGATGGTTAATATTGTCCTTGATTCTCATTGTAGCTGATGATGACCAGACCTTTTAAAATGTTCTCCCCCCATTCTATATTACAGGGCCCACTGGAAAATGATTTGGTAGTTCACGTAGCACTCATAGCAGAAAGCCAACGGTATGAAATCCTGATGGGTGGTGTGTTCCTTTAGGAGGAAGGGAGGGGGGCTTACTGCTTTATGTGGCATTATTGAGTATGGTGGTAGAGATTAATTTCACAGACCCCTTGACAGGGTTTCAAGGATGTCATTAATGTTAAACTTTAAGTCCCAGAACAAGACTCTTTTCATGTTTAAAAATAATTTTGTTTTAGTTGATGTGAATATTAAAGACTGTGTGACCTGTTCCAGTGTTGCCTGGGGTGTAGTTTTGAGAAGTTACTGCAACACATACTGGGAATTCCCCAAATCAGTGCTTACTCTTTCTGCCAGCCCCCAGAGCTCCCATCTGATACCTTGCGAAGAACCCCGGAGAGCCTCTGGATCCCAGCACAGATGGCATATTGCTCACATTGATAAATTAAAATGTTCTCCAAGCTAGCGTGGTCTCCTTCCTCCCCTCCTCCTCCTCCAGCATTCTCCACACTCTACATGCATTGCATAAAAACGTCTCTTGCTTTTTCCCTGTGTTCTGTAGCCTTCAAGTTTTCCTCAACACGTATGGTATTCAGACTCAAACTCCTCAGCAGGTGGAACCCATTCAGATTTGGGCTCAGCAGGAGCTGGTGAAAGTAAGTGATTCCACTTCTTTACTGTTGACTTTGTGGAGGTGCTAGAGCATGACGAGTAGACTTAGTTTACAGTCAGGTAGCATAGTTAAAGTTCAGTTCTGGGGGGGGTCATTAATCCAAAAGTCTTTCTAATTAAATTGAGAAACCTACCTTATCAGACATTGTTACTAAAAAAGTGTGTGTGTATACATTATATTCATAGGTCTTATTGATTCTTACCTCTAAAGTCTATTACTGACCTAAGCTGAGCACTTAAATTACAAATTAACCTGAATTCTGGTACCTTGTGTGTAAAATTAACCTTTACATTGGATTTGATAACTTTCCCTTACAGTAACTATTAAAGAAAATTTCTCATCTAAATATTGGTAAAAACTATTTCCCTTTTTCTTTTGCCTTACTATTTGGAGTCTGAAGTAATTCCCACCCTTTTGGTTTGCTCGGTCTCAAAGTAGCATCTGAGTTTATTTTTGATGCAGTTATGTACCTATTAGATTTAAAAGGTGACTTTGGGGGCCTTTTGCATGTGCTCCTCTGCAGATGGATTCAGAAATGCCTGTTTGGGAATATTCCTGCCCATTCGGGACAGACAACTATTGACTTCCACCAGTTATTTATTTACTTATTAAGATTTTATTTATTTATTTGAGAGAGAGGGTGCACGAGCAGGGGGGAGCGGTAGAGAGAGAGGGAGAAACAGTCTCCCCTCTGAGCAGGGAGCCCGATTCCACCAGTTATGTATAAACCACCACTTCTCCTTAGTAATTGTTAAAAACAATACAGGAACAAACTCTGAAGTTTGATGTAAGTGCTTAGAATTTTCTCTCTCAAATAATCAAGATTAGCTCAGTTAGGTTGATATAAACGTTTGTGGTCAAAGCCTTGATGCCACAACAAGGAATTAGCTGAGAAGAGTGAGGTGCCCATTGCTTGGGAGAAGGCAGGGCCTCAGAGTATCGCTGCTAATCGGACTGGACCCTATCCATTGGAACAAAACCAGAACCGGGGTGTCAGATCACCCAGAATACCAGCTCTTTGAGAGCTCTTAAACCTCCTCTAACAAATTTAGAGTTCTTTTCCCCTCTGATTAAAGAGATAAGGCTAAAAATGCAAGGATCCCTAGACTAGGTAACACTTTGAAATCACGCAAAGATGTAAATGGGTTTTGTGGTAGAAGAAGGGCGGGAACTGAGGATTCGCAAGGCAAGGACAGGAGGCAGCATGAAAATCTAAGGCTCTAACACTCTGTCATTACTGGCTATATTTGCTGATACACTTTTTACGGTCCTTCACTGAAAGCTCCAGAGAATAGAAACAAAGATTATTATTCTTTGATAAATATGTGCTCAAAGCAAATAAACCGGACTCCGTTTTTTTCAGGCCTAATTTATATTGCAACTTTTTTATAGTAGGTGAATTGTACTCTACCAGACAATATGCAGTCAAGATTTAAAAGATAAGCGTGGCTTCAAATGACTTAAATGTGGCATTTTATTCATTCATTCATTAGTGAACACCTGCTATGTGCAAAATTTTGTGTGGGGCACTCAGGTAAAATGGGTCTGTGCTCTGTCCCTGCTCTCAGTAAACTCTGAGTCTACTGGTATGACAGGAAAAGTAGTTAATTACAATGCATCCAGATTAGTGCCATAATAGATGTTTATACAAGGTGCTGTGGAGGTGGTAGGAAGGATTTCATTAAGACTAAGGTAAAGACTTGGAGCACCTGGGTGGCTCAGTCAGTTAAGCTTCCGACTCTTGGTTTCAGCTCAGGTCATGATCTCAGGGTCATGGATTGAGCCCTGAGTCAGACTCCGCACTGGGCATGAAGCCTGCTTAAGAATCTCTCTCTGTCTCCCTCTGCCCCTCCCCTCAACTAGTGCACACGCGTGCTCACGCTCTCGCTCTCTCTCTCAAAAAATAAAAATAAATAAAAATAAAATAAATAAATTGAAAGAGTAAGGTGAAGACTTCTAACAGGACCTGACTTATTTTATGTTTTGTTGTTTTAAAAATGGTGTGAACAAATGGGTATGTGGTATGGGTAAAACGAGATTTGGGAACAAGAGTCCAACTTCCCTAAACATGTGTCAAGATAGAAGATTCTCTATGGCTACAGCCTCTGTGTTCCAAATTAGCTGCTTTTTGGAATTCATCCTCTAAGATATACTGCCTAGTGTATTGCTTCTTATAAGCCCATCTTTAAAAAAAAAAATTACTTCCTATGTAGTTAACATACAGTGTTATATTAGTTTAAGGTATACAATATAGTGATTCAACAGTTCCATATATTAAAAAGTATATTTAAAAGCAAAAGCGTTCCCTCAAATCTTAGTCAATACACATATTCTTATGCCAGTGGCTAATCTTTCTGTTCTGAGGAGCTGCACCCTCCTTCAGCTCACTTAAGAGTATATGAGAGCAGACAGCTGAGCACAGGGCTTATACTATGTGTAGTTAATGTTTCATGACGTGGTGACTGTGGTATGATTTCTTCATGGGGGAGATGAATATAGTGCGATCTAGACTGAAGTTCTGTTGTTTAGTCATTGCTATATGCTATTTCAGTGGATTAAATAGTGTGCATGTGTACATTGTGGGGACAGTATTATCTGCACCCTGGAATGTGGGGAGCATTCCAGGTCTGTCTACATCATTGTCATAGACCTGCTGTACCTTGGTTCAGAAAATTAAAGAAAATCCTTTCACTCTAATAGAGTAGTATTTAAAGGAAATCTAGATAGGTACATTTTAACTTGTACATGGTTATTTAATCACTTGTCCAAAAGAAGAAATCTAAAATAGTTTAGGCATACATTTATTTATAAAAATTTGAAAATATTTGAGAGAAAGGGGGCTCCGTCTAGTGTAGCGTGTTATAGTTTCAGTGCAGCTATATATACTAATGCTTATAGGGTATTTTTCTGGCCAGTTGACTGTCTAAAACCCTCTGTCAAGGGTCAGTATTCACAGCACGGTAGCTCAGGAGGACATTCAGTTGCTCCCTCATTTATCCATCAGGTATTGCCTGACCACCAGCTGTATGCCAGCACAGTGCCAACTCACCGAAGGCATGCTGTTCTCTAGGAATGTGACACAGAGCTAACCCTGACGTGGGAGCGCACACTGTAGTGGAATGACCAGAGACTTCTGCTGATGACATTAATTTTGTGTACAATGAGGTTGATATTTGAAGTCAGATCAAAGGAAAACAGGTTAGATTTCTACCTCTCATCAAATAAAAAATAAATTCCAGACAGATTAAAGATTTAAATATTTTTTAAATGATATAAACAAAATCACTAGCAGAAAAAAATAGAAGAGCAGTTTACAACTATGTGGAGTGAAAGTCCATTCTTAGAATAATGCCAGTGCTAAAAAAGCCTTTAAGGAAATGACTGACAAATTTAACTAAATACAGCTGAAGATGGGATAAACAACCTGGCACATCAGAGGTGCTTGTGAAATTTCCTAGTAGGAAAATGTTTAGATTGAAATACCACATGCTGAAATGATGCTTGACCTACTGTGCAGTCATTCTCACAGTTTGTAACAACATTGAAGATGAGCAAACCAGGTAAAATATTTATACAAAGGGTAATATTCTTCATATACGAAGATCTTACAAATCAAAAAGAATGAAAAATACCCAATAGAAAAGGGAACGAATGGAAAAATTTATAGAACATACAAGTAGCCATTAAATATATGGGGAAATGTTCAACCATAAAATATTTGAATACAGTTTTAAAACTAAGATGAACTATCATTTTGTCCCAAGAGAGTAACAAAAAAGGCCTGTGCACTATTAATGCTAATGTAAACTGGCCCACTATTTCTACAGGGTGACCAATCTGGCATTATGTTTCAAAGAAAACATACTCTCTTTGATCCAGTAAGTCTAGGAAATTATTCTGCAGAAATAATAGTACACTGTCCAGAATTGATTTTGAATGAACAAAAAGTTGGGAATTACCTTCATCAAGGGATAGGTATTAAATAGGGTAAGAAGGCGTCTTATTGGGTGAAGGGCTCAACTTTGGCGCTGATTACCTTCTAATTCATTCCAAATCCGTCTGTTTTTACTTTGTAGAAATTCTAGAAGTTTCTGTTCCATTGTGGCACCTTCTTCTGTTTTCCAGTAGTGAGTGCTACAGCTATTTTTAGGGATCTTTATATCTCTTCAGTCATTTCAGCATTGAAATGTAGAGTACATGCATAGACTCAGTTTACCATCTTGAAACTGGAACAGCATAGTACTAAGTTTTAACAAGTAGGACAAGATAGATAGAAGCTGTTTATGTAAATATATGAACATATTGATATATGTGTGTAATATGGGTGTATATTTATCTATATACTTTTAAAAATCTGTAACCCTATACTTCAGGTGTTTTTTAGGGCTCACACAATAAATTACACTTCCTTCAATATATACTAAAGTGCAGAGTTGTGAGATTGAGAGTAAACAGGACCATTCACTTGGAGCACATGTCTTAAATTTTTCATAAAATTCATGTAATCAGAAAAATCAATAAAGACATTTCCATTTTGATGGGAAATTCTTGAAGGTGGAAATCTAGGAGGAGATGTGAGGCCCTGAATTTTAAAACTTTAGCCAGTTTATTTTTTTAATCACACAGGAAGCATTTGTCTCTTTGTGTTCTTTTATGAATTGGACAGAGCCATGCAAGTTGTACATTTGACAGCACGAGGACAATGTCAAATTTTAGAATGTTGCTAAGCAGCTCTGCAAAGATTTGCTCTCAATTCTCTCAGTGCCCCCAAATCTAAGTTGACATCATTGGCTAGCTTGTTTTCCTACAGGTCTATTGAATAAGGTTTCCCTGGCCACTTTTCCTCTGGAAAGATCAGAAATTAGCAGGGCTTTAGTCAGGGGGAATAAAGGGGTCAAAAAGGAAAGCATGGATTCTTCTTGCCTGACTGATTTATAAATTTATGTCTTTTACAGGCTTATTTCCACCTGGGTATCAATGAAAAATTAGGACTCTCCGGAAGGCCAGATAGGCCCATTGGCTGCCTCGGTACATCAAAGGTGCTCATAAAATTTCCTTGTGGAGCAGTGTTCAGATTATAATACCACAGAATGAAATGATGTCTGACCTGCTATGCATCCGTTCTCACATTTCATTATATACTTGGGCCGGTTATCTGAATTCTTATTTTCTACAAGTAAATCTTACTGTTTGCTTGGTGTGGTATCACAGAAGTCTTTTAGGAAAGAATAAACACCTCACTGCTGTATTATTTCCGAACATTATAAGGTACCTGATTATGACAGTATTTATTCAGAGGCTTTTTCTATCACAGTAGAGATGGACTACTCTTTAGTATACTGATCTTACTGACCCAATCAAGAAACTTTGACATTTCTTAATCAGTTTTAATTTTTATTAGGACTTAAGCTACTGTATCTTTGCCTTTGGTCCTGTTTTGTACTTTTTTAAATTATCTCTTACAGATTTATCGCATTCTAGGAAAGACCGTGGTTTGTTACCCTATCATCTTCGACCTAAGTGATTTCTACATGTCTCAAGATGTTTTACTGCTGATAGATGACATAAAGGTAGCTTCAGAACCCCTTTTTATTGAAATTGGATGACTGTGTTTCTACTGATTTTATCATATGTTATTAAATTGAGTGCTCCTGGATGTCTGTGACACTGGGTTAACACGATGTAAAATATGAAAGTAAAACAATGTCTGCATGGCTTTGGAGAAAGAGTTAAATTGCTTGCAGCATTAGAATAATAGATGGAGTATGTCTTGTATAAAGTTGTATGACTTTGCTTGATAGACCATTCTACAAATGGAATGAAAAGATACAGCTTATAAAGCAGAGGGGAAACCGTTTGGAAACCATGTTCATATGACAGCAGTAGTTTATCTCTTTTTGAACAAAAGTTGAGTTAGCAAAATAATTTTATTTATGAAGAATGTCAGGTAAAACCTCAACTAACGCATAACAGCTAGGCAGTTAAAATCTCCTCTACTCCCTTTTCCACTTGCAGAGTAGAGAAGCTTAGAGTCATGGTTTAGAGCATGAAATCTGGAGCCAGATTACATTTGTTAAGATCTTGGCTCTACTGTTTATTTACCAGCTGTGGGATCTTGGGCAAGTTACTTAACTTCTCTGTGTCTATCTTTTCTCATCTGTATAACTGAATAATAATAGGGATATTCTGAGAAATAAATGAGTTAACGTATATAAAGCGCTCAGAATAGTGCCTGACATATGGCGAAGTGTTATGTAAGTCTTTGATATGATGATGACAACAGTAGAATTTGAGTCAAAAAATAACTCTCTCCACATTTCTGATGGTCTGTATAGATTCAGTCTAGTTCTTTCTACCTGCTGTAATAAATGCACAGTAATGCGAGATGAGGATTAATCTCCTGGATGACAATCCTGGATTGATTTTTCCTCCCTGGGACCATTCTTTTTTTTTCTTTTCTTCGTTAAGTATTTATTTTAATTCCAGTTAGTTAACATACAGTGTTATATTAGCTTCAGATGTACAATATAGTGATTCAACACTTCATACATCACCCTGTGCTCATCACGACAAGTGCACCCCTTAATCCCCATCACCCATTTCATCCTCCCACCCACCACCCCTCTGGTAACCATCAGTTTGTTCTCTACAGTTAGTGTTTCTTGATTTCTCTCTCTCTCTCTCTCTTTTTCCTTCCAGGGACCATTCTTAAGCTGTATTCATTAGACCACCAAAAAAGAAGCAGCCTTAAAATATATGTAATCTGATTACTTTTAAGAACAAGGTTTAAAATCAATAAAGTTCCAAACTTAACTAACATTTCTACCCCTAGTAGTTTGTTATCCAGGGTTTGACTGTGAATTATCTTGATATATCAGAGTTTTGTTGACTCTTTGCCACAAATGGTTAAACTGTATCAGCTCAGATATAGTACCATTACATTCTGCCTCATTCTTATGTTTTGATAGAACGCACTCCAGTTCATTAAGCAATACTGGAAAATGCATGGACGTCCACTTTTCCTTGTTCTCATCCGGGAAGACAATATACGGTACGTTGATGAAAGAAGTGAGGTGCACCTCTCTCTCCCTCTTTAACACTGTGAACCCTTTAGAAGCAGGGCCTTCTACTATTTTTACGTCTCTGTCAGCATGTGGCAGAGAGACTTGCATATGTGAAGGATACTTAGTTTTTATTAGGTTTTTTATTTCTCATTCTGTTATTAATAATACACCTTTTGTTTATCTGTTTATATTTTTTAGAGGTAGCCGATTCAACCCCATATTAGATATGTTGGCAGCCTTTAAAAAGGGAATAGTTGGAGGAGTCAAAGTTCATGTTGATCGTCTACAGGTAATCTTCTGAATTTCTGTGTGTTTCTCTTCCAGGACAATTAGTACACAAAAAAGTTGTATTTCTTAATATATGTTCTGTTTAAGGTTTTTGTCTTAAGGTATTATCCTGTGCCTACCTTCCTATTCCTGTTGTAACCATCCAGTTTATTTTATCCCTCCAATCTTGGGCTTGAACATTTGCACTGGTTTCCCAAACAGAAATTGAGACTTTAATAGCTCATCTCCAACCTCTGTTTTGCCGTTGAGGAAGCTGGGGTCCAGAGTGGTGAAATGACCTGCATAACTCCCCGGTCCAAGTTACCTAACTCCCCGGTCCAACTTACCTAACTCCGTGGTCCAGTGTTCTTTTCCCTGCTTCCCAGTAACATCCCACCAGGAGAGGATCCTTGTTCGATTCAGGATCTCATAGCCTTATCTTCATAACTCCTAAATGACAGAAGCCCCTTGTGGTTCCCTATTAGCCAGAACGTCCTCCTCGCCCACGGTTACCTTCTACTAAACACTCTTTGTGCTTCAGCCAATACAAATTAATTACTGTTTTCTGACTTTGTGAGGTTCTGCCCCTCTGCTCATGCCATTTCCTCTACCTGGAATAGCCTTCATTTTCAAGATGTCTGCACTTTAAAATCTTACCAAACTTTAGGGCCAGTTCTGCAAAATCATCTAGACCAAAAATAACACTACTCTTCTGGAACATCTTTTTACGACCTTTAACATGAACTACTCAGATTGTAGTCTGTCATGGCCTTGAATGCCTTATTTTCTAAAAAAAAAAAAAAAAAGTGCTTATCTCATAGAGTCTTTCATGTAGTAGGTTCTCAATATTAAGTAAGAAAGGAAAATTTATAGAGGGACCTATGTAGGTAAATGTTACAAATGCCATGTATACATACTCATTCTACTAGTGCCTGTATTTTGTATACTTGATTGGTTTTTATCTAAATTTTTTATCTTTTTCCCCTTATTTTCTGTCGCTTTCTGTTGCTATTCTATTGTCTTTTTGTCATCCTTTCTGGAAAAGTTTCTTTCGTATTTATATCATGCAGCTTCTGTGTTAAGCTCTATATTTTGGCTCTCGTGTTTTTAATTCCCCCTTTTCATGGTATCATGCTCGTATTTTCTGGATAGGATATTTTATCTTTCTGATATTATTTACTAGAGAATTTTTGAAATTTTCTTCTCTGCCTGATCTCTTTCAGGTTTCTTTTCTCTGTTTTTTTGTGCTCAGTCTTTCATGTTGGAGGCATTTGTCAGATGTGTGGTAATCTTTAGCTATCCATTCATTTTTAAGAGTGAAAAAATAGTTTATTGGAAGCTCTGAGTTTGGAAACAAGGATTCCTGTCATGATGATGTCATTTATCAAGTAGTCTGGTAGCAAAGGCTTTTTTGTTGGGGCAAATCCCAGGTGCCAATATCTGGAGTTTTTTCTCCTAGGCCCTTCAGTTGCCAAAATAAACATCTAACCTCCTGCCTGAAAAACATACGTTTTGGGGTGCCTGGGTGGTGCAGTCGTTAAGCGTCTGCCTTTGGCTCAGGGCGTGATCCCAGAGTTCTGGGATCGAGCCCCACATCAGGCTCCTCCGCTGGGAGCCTGCTTCTTCCTCTCCCACTCCCCCTTGTGTTCCCTCTCTCTCTGGCTGTCTCTCTCTGTCAAATAAATAAATAACATCTTAAAAAAAAAACCAAAACATACGTTTTGCTTTCATACCCTGAGTACAGGGTTGGGGAAAGAGCCAGGAGGTCCCACTGTGTCTCCTACTCTCTGCTGTGCCCTATACCCACCCTTGAGCACAGAGGCTTTCACCAGAGAATAAGCTTCTTTTCATCTTGTAAAACTGAAACTTTATACTTACTAAACAACAACCCCTCATCCCCCCACCCTAGCCTTCATCTTCTCTTTAATATAGTAAATGAAAATGACACCTATATGCTTCTCTTTATTTCAAGCTCTTTCAAATTTCCTTAGCCCATGTTCCACAGTCTCCATCATCACTGGGCCTCAACCTCCCTTCCTACCTCATCACCCAGGATCTTTCTGTGCAGCTCATTCCCGGCCCTGCTTTCCAGTCCGTAAATATACTGGGTACTTTCAAAATCCCTGAATGTAATTGGAATTTTTTTCCTGCTCTTGCTGTTTTTCTATTCTAGAGTTGCCTTTTTCTTTTTTTCCCTTCTAAATACTTTAATTTTATAACTAAGGTCAATGTCACCTCTTTAGTGAAGTCTCCAGGGTTGGAATTAATTTCTCGTTCCAGTGTGTTTCTGTGGTATATTGCTTGAACCTCTGCTATAGCTCTTATAAGAGGAGCTAGTTTCTTGTGTCTGCTTCTCTCTGTGGATTGAAAATTTCTTCGGGCCAAGCTTGAGTCATCTCTGAATTCCCAGAGTGCTATGCTCACTACTCTTCTCTCTTAGGAAAGGTATGAATATTGGTTCATTGAGTCAACGCATATTGATTGAGCAGCCTCTCTAGGCATTAAGGATAAAATGGTGAAAAAAATATACAAGGTCCCTGATCTCATGGGACTTATTCTAGTTGGGGAGCCAAACCAAAAACAAAGCCAGGGAGCGATGCAGGATGATAGGATGGAGTGCAGTCTTAGGTAGCTTGTTCAGCTGGAAAGGACCTTGGTGGGATATAATTAAGTACCACAGAGCAGGATTCCTTTTTGAATATTATATTTCACTTGACATATATATAACAATGTTAAGTCATTTAATTACCATCAGAAGTAAAGTATTAATGCCTAGTAAATTAATCATAAGTGTAATGTTTTTTATAAAACTAATTTAGGAGCCTCTGTTAACCAACTGAATTTTTTTCAACAAAAGCTCTAGAGACTGTTAATGAAATTTAGCATTTGCCTATTAACATTTACCTTATGGGCTTAATCAGTGTATAGAGTAGGTAGGCTAATAATAGACAATATTAAATCAAAATTATTTTTCTTATATTTTCAGTATTAGCTGTTAGATTTGAGCATCAAATAATTCTTGACTCTTCTCTTTCTTTCATATCCCACATTATTACAATCCATTATCAATTCTGGTTTTCTCTACCCTCAGATTATATCCAGAATCTAACCACTTGCCATCATCTCTAACACTAACGTCACAGCTCAGGTTACATCATGCCTCGCCTAGATTTTTACAGTAGTCTCCTAAATTCCTACTGGCCGTAAGACAGTTAGCACCTTCATACCCTACCTGGTCATAAGGCAGTTAGATTATGTCACATATAAGCCTCTACTGACTTTCTCTCTCATACAAAATGAAAACAAACCAAAGTCCTCCCAATGGTCTTTTTTGGATCTTTTTTTCTGACCTCATCTCCTACCACTCTGTCCTGTCTACTGTACTCCATCCACACTCTTCTCCTTACTGATCCTAAAACACACCACGCGTGCTTCTGCTTTAGGAACTTTGCACTTGCTGTTCCGTCAGCCCTGCACAGTCTTCCTTAAGATCCATATTGTTGACTACAGTCCTTTGTTCAGCCTCCACTTACATGTCACTCTATGAGAGAAGTCTTTTCTGATCACCTGTATAAAATGGCAAACCTGCCTCCTCCTACTCCCCGCCCCAACACTTCTCATCCCCTACCTTTCTTATTTCTACTTTGTACTTAACATCATCGGACATAACATAGTTAGTGTTTTGTTTGTTTATATTGTCTTCCTCCTATGCACAGCCAAGGTCAATTTCAAGAGGGCAAGGATTTTGTGTATTCTTGCTATATCCTTAATACCTAGCAGAGTGCCTGCAATATGGTAGGTGTGCAATAAATATTTGTCTAATGAATTAGTCAACCAGAGGGGCGCCTGGGTGGCTTAGCCATTAAGCGTCTTGTCGTGGTCCCAGGGTCCTGGGATCAAGCCCCTCATTGGGCTCCCTGCTCGGTGGGAAGCCTGATTCTCCCTCTCACTCTCCCCTTGCTTGTGTTCCCTCTCTCACTGTCTTCTCTCTGTCAAATAAATAAATAAAATATTAAAAAAAAGAAACCAAATTAGTCAACCAGAGAGCAAGATGTGCAGATCTGAGCCTGAATCTTAGGAAATATCACTCAACAGACTTAGGCACAGACTGCTCTCAGACCCTAACTATTGCTGCCACATGAAAATGTGCAGATTGGTTGCATGTTTGGCCTTTCTCACTCACACCCTGAAAGGAGGCTTTAGTATGACTGCTGGTAATATGTCTATCCTGACATTTATAGTAGGTATTTGGTGATGATCTACTTTGTTTATGAGTTTCCACTAGAGGAGAAGGCAGCACAACCTGGGTGGTTAGCCAACAAGTGTAACATTTCCTGTGTCATGTTGCTTCATATTTGAAAAGAACAGTGAGAAAATTGAGAAAGTAATACATGTAAGACAGTTCGAATTGAAGAATTGCCTTATTTTTAAAATAATAATTTATGGCTTGCTTTTTATGCAGTACATTTCTCAATTTTATCTGACAATTCATCAGATAATTAGAAGTGACACATATTGCTAAAAAACCATTGTGAGTTATCATTCACTTATGCTCTTCACCATGAACCACTGACAGATAAAAACTGTGTTTGAGTTTGGCCTTATTTAGTTTGCTAACCTATAATCAGGAACTAATGAAAAATAAAATGACCAAATATGGGTTGCCAGAATGCAGAAAAGGGCTGGCCTCAATAATAACAACTTTCTGATCCTGAAAAATGGAGACTTGGCAGTATCCTATCATTAGATAGCCCTGAAATATATTACGGTAACAGAATCCAAAGTGCAATTTCACATCATCTTTTCTCAAAACAATTTTAGTATTTCTTGTTATTTTTTTTATTTCAAACTTTTTTTTAACATGTTAATAGGTACTGAATTTTAATTCTAGCTTAAAAATAAATGCCCATAGGGGCGCCTGGGTGGCACAGCGGTTAAGCGCCTGCCTTCGGCTCAGGGCGTGATCCTGGCGTTATGGGATCGAGCCCCACATCAGGCTCCTCTGCTATGAGCCTGCTTCTTCCTCTCCCACTCCCCCTTTGTGTTCCCTCTCTCGCTGGCTGTCTCTATCTCTGTCGAATAAATAAATAAAATCTTTAAAAAATAAAAATAAAAAAATAAATGCCCGCAATTCTCAGAACAGAGAAAAAATACAGTTCATCTCATGTTGACTTTCCTATTTATTATGACCCATGAACTCGTAGCATGATTTATATGTTCTTTTTAAGAGAGTTTTGTTGTATATGAAAACCTGTCTGATTTTAGAATGCTCATTTAAGAAATTAAGAATTGCGTGTACTTTTCTAAGTAAACTTTTTTTGAGTATTACATGCTTACAGAAATGTATATGCACAGATCATAAGTGTATGGCCTCATGAATTTAAAAGTTGTGAATTTTTTCTCAATCACATTTCAGACACTAGTATCTGGAGCCGTGGTAGAACAACTTGACTTCCTACGAATCAGTGACACAGAAGAGTAAGTCCCTTTGGGTTATTATTAGAAGAGCAGGAGACTAGAATTAGAAATGCAGGAAATCTAAAACTTTTTCTTTCCATTTCTAGGCTTCCAGAATTTAAGAGTTTTGAGGAACTAGAACTTCCCAAACATTCAAAAGTCAAACGACAAAGCAGTACCCCCAGTGCTCCTGAACTAGACCAGCACCCAGATATCGCCGTTACTGAATGGAAAAACAAGCCCACCCACGAAATTCTTCAAAAACTGAATGTGAGGAAGTTGTCATTCCCACATGGCTCCAAGTGAGGTTTTCAGAGCAGAAATTCTCAGGGCCAAGCCATATTTCTTTTGTCCTCTCAGAGAAGGGAGATGGAAGTGCCTGGAGGTAGACGGCCTCTCTATGGCAGAGGCAGTAGTGAGAGGTTGTTCCCATGGTCTAACATAGCGTGGATGTCCTAAAGATGCTTAGGGAGTGTGGATGATTTGGGTTGCCTCGGGTCTGAAGGTATTATATGAGCCATTGAAGAAGTTATGTCAGGAATAGTTGCCTTTGGGATCTCCAGACTTCTCATTTAGTACTCTCCCATCCTTTTCCCAACTTGAATCTTCTCTCTTATCCCTGTGTTTAGGTTTTAATGTTTGCTTTAAGTCTCTCCGGTCACTGAGGAAAGCAATCCTATGACCGCATTCATACGAATATTATGTTAACAACCTATTACTTTACCTTCCCTAAGATTATTTGCATTTTAAGAGGTGGGGTGAGAGTGGGGTATAGTACTTATCCAAGAAAATGAAATTCTAATGATAGAACTAAAACACTGTGACATCTTGTTAGGCCGTACCACAAATTTGAGCATGTAGGTTAAATATATATCCTACCAGACATCTTCTGTCCTCGTTATTGATTGACATTATCTGTAGAACTCCATAAACATGAGTATGGTATGGTAAGCATAAAGCACATAGCACCGTGCCATAATACATAAAAAGGACTCTATACATGTCCCCTCCTTTTATCCATCTCCTCATAACAGGTCGATAGCAACATGGTCTCTCATTTATGAATAAGCAAAATCAAAAGGGGTGTGGTTGAATGACTTGGCCAAATTTCTCAGAGAGTGGCAGAATCAAGTATCAATCAAGTATTAATGCTTGTAGACAATATATTTTCTATCCGTTGCATATCTTACTTCCTGGAAAATTTGATTATTAAATACTACTACATCAGGAAGCCAACCTGTCTACACTCTGTCTCCAAGATACCTAAGATAAAGAGTTGTTTAATGTCATCTAATGCTTGGTAGCATATCAGTAACATTTTATTTTTCTTTAATTCTGTACAAATTTCCTCTCTGCATCATGTGGTTACCTGATTAGTTACTCCCTATGGTAACTTTTATACCCATTTTATTCCAGTTACTCACTGTGATTTGTATTTTTAGGACTGCAGTTGTCTGGCTAGTCAAGCCATCCTGCTGGGTATACTGCTCAAAAGAGAAGGCCCCAACTTTATCACCAGGGAAGGTAAGTATACATGTCTAAGAGAACATTTTTAAATAATGAGACCTCTCTATTCTTGAACATATAGGAAATAGACATAATGAATATATACTAAAATAAGTTATTTTGTCCTCCATTAAACCTTTTTTTTAATCTTTAAATGGAAAATGTTTATTCATACCCCCTAGAGTGGAATAGACTGATGTACGAACTCCTAAATTGCTTTCATGCGGTGATGCTTGATTGTTTCTCTGATTGTCTGAATGGTGTTAGAGCCTGGTTCTGCCTGTGACTGTTAACCTCTGATGATTCTTTCATAGTTCTTTATTGACAGTTTCCATTTCCAGTTTTATTTCCTGAATGTTTTTAAGAACAATATTGAATCATTATAGCTATAAAAATTAGCTCCCTCGTGGTCTGCAGCAGCCAATGGAACATGGCATTTAATAGAATTGTGCTCTAAACATCGTTAACAAAAATGAATCATTTCTAATCCTGTCCTCTCTGCATTAAGGATATAACCCAATTAGCCCTGAAATCCACACTTGTATGTTGAGGCACTCTAAGGAATTCTTGAATTCTCCATCATGGTCTGCTTCTAGCGTTTTATTATATAAAATAATATAGAACACATTTCAAGATATTCCAAGTTTTTGGCTCATCTGAAAGTCCTCTGTTAGAGGGGCATATTGATTTGTTTAGGATTAGAGATTGAGTTAGGATTCTAAACACCAATGTAATTAATAAGATTTATAGTTTTAGTAGTGAACATAATGTTTATTCAGATAAGGCCTACTTAGTTTTTACATTATTGTAACTAAGAGAGAAACTTCTTGAATATTATATATGTCAACTGAATAGTCTTAATTTTCTTAACTGATTAAAGGCAGAAAAACTTTGAGCAAATTTCAAACAGAATCCCCCATGTTTCTAATTAGTCTTGAAACTATAAGCAGAATCCCAATTATATTGAGGACATTCACTGAAATTTATACTTTAACCAAAACAATAGGATTTTTAAAAAGCAGACATTTTATTAGGAACCTAGAATGCAGAATGGTTATTTTAGTAGTGCTTTAAAATGAAACAAAGTTTATATAAAATAGTGTATAATGAAAATGCTGAGAGAATTATTTTTTCAACTATCTTTATAAACAGGAATAATACTCATCTTTTGCGTAGATATTTAAAAGACTAAGTTTTTAAATCTGTAACATCTTATGATACATTGAAAATCATAAGCATCTACTCTGAATACAATTTTATCCAATTTGTTATAAAGCTATAAAAGTAAATTCACGGTAAAATGGTAAAGATCTTGTCCTCTCCCTATGTTTTCTTTTTGCTACTGTCCTGTCACCATCATTAATATATTGGCAAGCTAGTCAATGTGGACCACACGTAAATTGTGGCCAAAGAATGAAGCCCAGTGGTGTCTTTTGAGGACTATATATATTGGAATGATCATGCACATAAGAGAGTTTCCGTAAACTTTTGTGGGACAAATAAATGAATAATCATATATATTCAGAGTCTGCAGTACTTGTTCAATTTGCTGTATTCTGTTTATTTTCCGCACTAATTAAAATAACTTACTTTTATTTGTTAAAAACTTAGATTGCATACTAATTAAGAAAATAATAAATTTCAAGAGATAAAGTACTCACCAAAATCATATACTCAAACTAAATAGTAATTATGGATGGGACATTCACACTATATATTGGGTTACATGTTTAAATATGTCAGGTAGTTCAGAAGATTAATGGATATGGATGTATTAACTCTAGTGGAACGAAATGAAATTCAAGAATGGTTTTTAAAAGAGAATAAATGTTATGCATTTAATTAAGAGGGTTTTTTTTTCAACAAAGACTCTATTATCCAATGTCTAGGTACCATTTCTGATCACATTGAGAGAGTCTATAGAAGAGCTGGCAGCAAAAAGCTTTGGTTCGTATTAGTGTCTTTGTCATTATGTTTTATTTTTTGTGTGGTCGTATTTAAAGGCATAAAGATAATGGCCAAACTTAAAGACAGGAATTATTCTAATTTTTACTTTTAAACTCCCAAGGTTATGGCCGTGATTCTGTCTACTTTCTAAGGATCTGCCTACATTCCATTGTATCGTGGCTCTCCCAAGATATTACAAATCATGTCTGGGAATAAGGTCCTCCATAGGAATAGAGCCTGGAGAGTGTTCACTGGAATGACAGGCTGATGACTCTCTCCTGCGCTGCCCCTCGTCTGTCCCAGCAGGGCGCTTTAGGTTCTGCTTTGTATTCAGGAAGTCTGTTCTGTTATCACAGAAGGCCATGAAAAGAAACCAATGGATCATTTAATCACAAGCAAAAATAATAGAAGGCAGTTCTCTCACCACTTAAGTTGGATGAATCCCAGTGATTATAGTTGCTTCATATAAAATAACTAATATGTTCTGCAGAAGTAGTCTCCCAGAGATTGGGAAAAAAAAAAAATAGGGCAAGTTGAGATAAGATTGTTGCAGTTCACAGTGGGGTAGGTATGCCTAAATGCATAGCCCTCTGTATTTTGAAGCGATTCTAGCCATTTTACTAGCAGAATCTAACATTTTGAAAGTAAGAGTACATGTATTTTTTAAATGACGCATTATTATCTCATTTTGAAAAAAGAATCTCAAGCAATGTCGTAAGAAATTCTCTTAACCTCAATGAGTCTCAGGTTTCTAATCTCTAAAATAAGGGGATTTGATAAGACAGTCTCTTAGCAGTATTTCAACTCTGCGATTTGTAGTAAATATACCATTCCAACCCAGAAGAAATAATATAATAATCCTCTGGCTAAATCTCAAATTTGCACTGTAAATTCTCAGCACAGTAAGGCATGCAAGCCAATAGATGTTGCTTTTCAACCAGTATGTTTCAAATGTGGTCTATAGTCTAATTTTTTGCTAAGTGGACCTGTTTTTACTTTATGTTATTATACTTGTATTTTAGATAAAGCGTTAACTAGCAGGTATTTAGAGTGCTGACTCTTAATGTTTAAAAGAACAAACTCCTGAAAGTTTATTTACTGTATTTTCCCTTTTATGGCTTTCCACTGACACACTCAGGTTGGCGGTACGCTACGGGGCTGCCTTTACCCAGAAATTTTCTTCCTCTATAGCCCCACACATTACTACTTTTCTGGTACATGGGAAACAGGTAACATACACAGAATGTGGAAAAACTCAAGCTGCTTGAAACGTGTGGGCTTATTTGCATTCTGAGGGTTAATTATGTCTTTTGGTCTTAAAGTGTGTGGGTGAAAGCTTCTCTAAAAGTAGGAAGTGTTTGTTTCACTAACTTTACCGGTTATTGACTTAATTTTCTACTAGTCCATCTATGTTGGGATTAAAGAATATAAAGAATATAGATACTTTTTATATGTCAGCTTCCATGGATATCCTGAAATATAGGAAAACAGTTTTAAACCTACATTTTCATTTTATTTTCTTCCTCTAAAAGTTCCACAAGAATTTTACTTTTGAGGGAAAAAAATGTCTTATTATTGCATGTGCCATGCTTTAAAAAAAATCTGTTCTCTCTAGAATCTGAGACTTTTTCAGAAATGTAAAAATAGCAGTGTGAATTCCTTCCTCCAACATTCTGGCTCTGTCAAAAAAAAAAAAAAAATGCTGGTATTTCATTGTATCACTTCCTAAAATTGAGTACTAAGTGAGTCCCCAAATCCAGGAATTTGGTTATCTAGGCACCAAAAGAAACATGATTTAAAGTGGTTATAGGAATAGACGACATTTACCAGTGACAGACTTAATAATGAATTTTTTAATGCAAAATCAGAATACTCACTTTATTACTCCTTCTGCTTTATTCCCCATCAAAGGGATGGTTGGGCTCCTTACTCTTTCTTTTTAAATTGATAATGGCATGAATAATCCTGGTAGCAGAGGTGAGGATGAGGGATTCCTCCCTAATTCTAGAAGGTCCTACAGTCTGGGAGACTTCAGATATGAGGCCCAGTGTCTTAGGCTCGGTATTTCTTCCAAATTGTTATGTAAGGACCTAATTGTGCACATTTTTCAATCTCCCCCATCAGGGGCCCCATTCATTCATCATCTTTTAGATTTGTCAACCTCTGGCGTGCTCTCTTCTTTGCCCCCAGGTCGGTTGTGCGCCGTGCAGCAAGTCTTTTAAGTAAAGTAGTGGACAGCCTGGCCCCATCCATTACTAATGTTTTAGTGCAGGGTAAACAGGTAAGTATCTGATTTTCAGACTCTCACTCGGTCACATCACAAAAGCCTCTGGATAGGACTCTTGCTTTTGAACCTGAAAGCCTCAGTGTCCTAGGCCTCCCAACCACATTAACGATGGCTCAGGCAAGTAAAACCTAGTCTTAAAGATGCACAGTTCTTAGGTAGACTACCCCTTTTTCCTGCTGTACCTTAGAGCTGTGATTTTCAGCTCCTGTGTTGAGATCGTGAAGATGCTTACCCAGAAAATGGAATAATACCAACTAAAGTACTCCAGACAGGTTTAGGATAGGCTGGGCAAAGACAGGTGAATAGTGAAGGGCACATTTTTGCTTCTACTCCACATGAAATTCTTCTCACCCTTAGATATGCTTTGACTCCCCAGATCTTCAGCCCTTTAGGCCACCTTTCCCTGTCGCTCCTCCCCTCCCACAAAGGCCAGCTCTTGTTACCTCCTCCTCACAGAGCCGTCTCCTGTTAGCAGTGGTCCCTCTCTCCACTGGGTGGACCTGTGACACTTCTCACAATCTGCCCTGGATCCCAGTTTATTTCAAAGTGTGTCTGTCTACCCCAGGGTAGGCTGTGAACCCCTGGAAGTCAGGGCCCAGGTCTTGTCCAGCACCTGTACCAGCATGGCGTCTGGCTTGGAGTAGGCACTTGATGAATGTGGCTTGAATTGAGCCTGTGCATGTGGGTATGCGGAGTGGGGTGTGGCTGCTCATTTTCTGTTTTGTTTTCCATAAGCTCTGCTTGCCTGGCTGAATCATCATCTGGTTGGAATGAAAACCTGTTTGTTTTCTTCCTCTTTTTTGGGAATATGTGTGCTTTTTCATGCTCTCCTGGCAGTTGACCTAGGGATATAATAAGCTTTAATCATATGAAATACTTTAACCCTCCTTAATAGAATCAGCCCATTGCTCATATTTCAGGGCTCTTAATTCATTAAAATTGAAATTATTTCATCTTGACATCCAGCTTGAAATGTTAGAATAGTAAGTTATTTTATCTTGTAATATTTATTAACAATGAAAACATGATTGTACTAATTAAAAACTCCTGAGAAACAGTTAAATCACTTTTCACATATGTTATTTTCTCTGTTTTATCCAAATTAAGAGGTAGAATTTTCATCCTCATTCATCAGCTACATAGACCAAGATACAGGAAGTACCTTATCCATTGCTCTTCCTCACCGTAGCCCTTACCACCAGCCCCAGTCTCGTATTGTTGCCCTGGACCGAGTTACCTCTGAGAGAAAGTAAATGGGCTTTGGGAAGCTAGTTTTCCTTGGATTTTAGGTCCCTGTAGTATATCTGAAAATATAGTTAATTGTAGTACACATGAATATACGAGAAGGTTTTGGAGATCTTTAAGATCATGGCACCTGACACCTGGAGAGGCGTGGGTGAGGGTTAGTCATGTCCATTCTGTGCATTATATGGAAGGGACTTGCAGCCTGTCGTCCTGAGACTCTGTTCCCCATATCCTAGAGGCCTTGGGGCCTGTCCTGAGGCTGTGGCTGGACCATTGCCTGCCAGACCAGCACATTTCTCAGGGAAACATTTACAGAGCTGAGTAAGCCCAAGGCTGACAGCTCCACTTCAGGGGCAGGAAGTCCCTTCGCTGACTGCATCTTACCCCTTCACAAAAAACAAATGAGGATGGAGCATTCAGAGTTTGCGTTCGCTCATTTATGAAATGCTGCCCTGAGAACCGAAGTTAATACTGTTTCTACAAAGCACGTTCAGATCACCTCAAGCTCTCTGGAATGAAATAGTGGTTTAGTCATCATCGCTTCCAGAGGCAGTGATGTGCCTTCTGTTTGTTTTCTTCTTCACACACTGACATTTTAATAAAAGTAATCGCACGTGGACTAACTGGTTGGTACCACTTGTGATATAATAAACCGGCAGTTCTCAGTTTTCACTTCATCACAAAGTTGGGGCAAAAGACCCCATGTTCTGCTCTCTCCCCTCATCCCAGAAAATACAAGGGCCCTTTGATATGCTCTTCATTTTCCTGCCTCTTATAACTGCACTGTCCATGGAGGAGAGAGGGAGAGGGGTAATCAGGAGGAAGGAGGGGCTGCAGACTCTTCTGGGAGGCAAGTTGCCAAGGATAGAGGAGAGAGACGCAGAGTATTCCTCCTGCCAGCTTCAGCAGCACTCTCTGCTTTGAGTTTTTGTTGTCATTTCCCTCTGTGCTTTCTCATTTCCTTGGCCTGTGGGCAGCCTCGTTTATTCCCCTCCACAGGTGAGAGATAGATCAACAAGTATTTTAATACTCACTAGGTGCCTAGCACTATGCTGAGGTAAGTGGGGGCTACACTAGAACTGTATGACCTTGCGTCTGCCTTTGAAAAGGTTACAGTGTTGTTAAAGAGCAAAAGTTCCACATGAGAAACTATAAAAGAAGTGAAAAATATACTCTCAAATACTAAATTGTGTAGACTGTGCAGTAAAGTAAAACTATCCAATGTATTTTGGTTTCTCTGGGGAGTTTCTAGTACTAAAGTCATTCAGAATAATTTTCTCTTAATAGTTATTTATATTCCTTCCCTGCTTTTATCCACTCACCTTCACTCCCCTAACTGGGACCCTTACCTGCCCTTATATTTTAGACCAGACTGTGAACCATCATGAACTCCAGTGGGAGTCATGCTTTGAAAGCCATTTTAATAAATAGCAGGAACAGTTATTCTACCTAATTCCCTAGCTCGCGTAGAGTAATTTCAGCCTGCCAGTCATCCTGAGCCTTGAATTTTTTTTCTTTTATCTTTTAGTAGCTAGGAAATTTTTGCAATAAAATTCTGCCACTTATAGGTAACTCTGGGTGCCTTTGGGCACGAAGAAGAGGTTATCTCTAATCCTTTGTCTCCAAGAGTGATTAAGAACATCATCTATTACAAGTGTAATACCCATGATGAGAGGGAGGCGGTCATTCAGCAAGAACTGGTCATCCATATTGGCTGGATCATCTCCAATAGCCCTGAGTTATTCAGTGGCATGCTGAAAATACGAATTGGGTGAGTAAAGTGCTTTGCATTTGCATAAAGAGAATTGTTCAAGTGGTCCTTCAACAGACGTGGCCTGCCCCAGGCCTGGTGGGTATCTAGGAAAGCACATCTTTCCCCAGAGTAATAGAGGCAACATCTGGTGATGTGAAGTAATAAATATCTGTGGCCCAAAGAATCTTCCTGTTTTTTTAAATTCCCGTGTTAGACGTAATGAAGTAACACTGTTGTCTGATGAAATCGAACTCCAGGGATTTAAACAACTACATCACGTTTAAAAAACAAAAAAACGAAACAAAAAAACACCAGTAAGCATAATATTTGTAAAAATTCCTGTAAATAAAATGGATAAGCCTTAAGAGTAGAATGATTTTCAGTAAAACTGGGTGTCAGGAAGACACACTGAAGTAAAAATTTTTGTCCTTTTCAGAATATTCTACTGCATCCATTTTCTACCAGAATCTAATTTTTAACCATTAAAATCTCAAGTGTTCTAATTGGAGGAGAAATTAAAAGTAAGGGTCTGGTGATCTTTTTTTTTTTTTTTTTTTTTTATTAATAATGATTTTTTATTATATTATGTTAGTCAAGGGGTCTGGTGATCTTGAAACTCCTTAATCGAGAATTTTGTGAGACGGCATGGTCAGGCAGGTTGATCAGGCTCTGGCATTCAGCAGAGCTGAGTGTAAGTCCTGGCTGCCACTTCCCACGTTAGTGACCTGGGATAAATGACTGCGCCTCTCCAGCCTCACTTTCATACCAGGCTCATTGTTTTATGTGAGATGGAATGAGAGAATATGCTTTAAAAACCTATGTTTTGGTATAAATGTTTCTTTTCTTTAATGTTCTTTTAATTATCACATGCATAAATATACCTAACTGTAAGAATCAAACAATACTGAGGCATATAGAGTAATCTAATATATGGCCAATTGCGGGGGGGGGGGTGTTCCTCTAGTGTTTAAAAAGAATGTAGAGTCTGTCAGGCACAAATATATGTGAATGTATGAGTATGAATAAGAGTATAGCTTGCTGGTAATATAATTGGATCACTAGTATCTTTACTATTTCTGTTCTACTTGATCCTCAATTTTTGGTAAAAAGTCTTAAAAATTTCTCATTTTAATTATGGATTTGTCTCCTCCTTGCATTTTTTTTCAGTTTTGCTTTGTATATATTAAAGGGGTTTTTTTTGTCCATGTTACTTTATAATTTTAGCAATATATCTTCCTTTGTGCCATTTATTTTCTACTTGAATTCTCTTAAAAATATTTTTTTAATTTCAAACATCTACGAACTTATAGAGACTAGTATAATAAAGCCTCTGTGCCCATACTTTCACTCAGCTTCAACAATATTATCATATAGCCAATCTTATTTCACTTATACCCTCCTAGTTACTCACCCCACCCAAACCCCCTCCAGGTTTAAAGCAACTCCATCATACCATCTCATCTGTAAATACTTGAGTATGTATCTCTAAGAGATAAGGACTTTTTAAAAACATAGCTATGATACCATTACAATGCATAAAATATAACAAATTATTTTCTGTCTGATATTATTCCCATGCCTGCTTTCTGCTTCTGTCATTATTAGCTTAATATACTGTCTTCTGTCTCTTTACCTTTAATGTTCTTTTTTCATTTAGTAGAGATATATCTTTTATATTCAGCATCTATGCTGTATTTATTTTTAGTTCAATCTGAGATTATCTTTTCATAGAAATATTTATTTCATATTTGTATCATTTATTTTCTTTTTGTTATTTTTTCCCTTCTTTGTGTTGGATTGATTTTCCTTTCATTTCTTAGTTTTAATTTTGCAACATGAGTATGAAGCACTTTATA
This sequence comes from Ursus arctos, assembly GCF_023065955.2. Lineage (NCBI taxonomy): Eukaryota > Metazoa > Chordata > Mammalia > Carnivora > Ursidae > Ursus > Ursus arctos. Next base: position 6,428,050 of record NW_026622863.1, read on the forward strand.
AAAAACAATTGCCCAGTTTTTCCTTAAAAAAATTACATATAAAAAAACTACTTACTTATTTGGTAGGGTCTGCATACCTCTTGTTTCAACGATTCTCATTCTAGGAATTTAGACATGTTTTATAGCAGTCTTCATTTCAGCAGTGTTTGAATTAGTGAAACCTTGGGAACAACCTAGATATCCATCAGTAGGAAATTGTTTAAATAAATTATTATAGCCAGTCAGTAAAATGCTGTTCAGCCATTACAAGTAACAGAAGATTGTCTATACTGACATTTATAAATGTCCAAGATAAACTAAGTGAAAAAATAACTAAGTTGCAAATGTATTATTCTATTTTTTAATAAAAGAGCAATAATAATAATATACATATGTATAATGTATGTATGGGGACATATCTGAAAAATAAACATAAAATTGGTGTGTTATTTTCTCTAGGAGATTTCTACTTTTAAATTATATTTTTCAGTTTTATTTAAAGTTTTTCATTTGAGGTTATTATTTTTTAACTGTTGGCCTGATTTCAATTATAGCGTATTTCAGGTGAATTTCCCAATCTTTATCTCCCTTTTCTTTTGATTAAGCATAGAACTTGACCTTAATTTTTATCCCTTAAAATTGTTCCTTTCAAAGATTTAGAGGTATTCCAAATCAATTATAAGAACTTTGAATCATACCCTGATTTGTTCAGTCTGTTTGGTCTAATATTCTTAACTCCAACCTCTCGACTATATATAAGGATACAGAAATGGGTCTTTCATGTAAGTTGTCTCTAAATGAAAGGAAATGTGATTCTCTGTATCCATACCGGGTATTAAAAGTACTCTATTGTCCCAGACTCAGGCATTTCTCTGAACCTGACTGAGAAGCAAAGGTTATAACCCTTCCAAAGCACATTCTTTGTAATAAATGTTCTATTCCGGAGAGCCTCTTTAAGTGATAGGTATCCTTGCAGAGGTTTAAACAAAGCCTTAGAGTAAAAGTTAACGGTTTCCCAGGATTTTACTTCCAAAGCGGTGTTTTTCAGCCTGTAGTAGTTTTTTCTTTACTACTTAATTCAGCATTTTAGGCTAACTTATGTTCTTCTAAAAACCCATTGGAATTTTCTTTTTTGAATTCAAATCTGACCTGAAATTTCTCTTCATGGAAATGAAATATGTTTAATTTATTCTAAAAATAGTTTTCTTCCTGTTTTTGTATCTGCTACTTTATATGTGCAATGCCTTCCATGAGAAATAATATGCTCTTTTTTCCTTAAACCGTGCCACCCAAAATAAAAATGTCAGGACAGCAAGCACATGACTTAGCATTTAACGATAGCAGAAAACCTCCTTTTTTTTTTTTTTATAATGATTTTTTATTATATTATGTTAGTCACCATACAGTACATCCCCGGTTTCCGATGTAAGGCTCGATGATTCATTAGTTGCGTATAACACCCAGTGCACATGCAATACGTGCCCTCCTTACTACCCATCACCGACCTATCCCATTCCCCCACCCCCCTCCCCTCTGTAGTCCTCAGTTTGTTTCTCATAGTCCATAGTCTCTCATGTTTCATTCCCCCTTCTGATTACCCCCACTTTCTTTATCCCTTTCTTCCCCTACTGATCATTCTAGTTCTTATGTTCCATAGATGAGAGAAATCATATGATAGTTGTCTTTCTCTGCTTGACTTATTTCACTTAGCATTATCTCCTCCAGTGCCGTCCATGTTGTAGCAAATGTTGAGAACTCGTTCTTTCTGATAGCTGAGTAATATTCCATTGTATATATGGACCACAACTTCTTAATCCAGTCATCTGTTGAAGGGCATCTCGGCTCCTTCCACGATTTAGCTATTGTGGACATTGCTGCTATGAACATTGGGGTGCATATGGCCCTTCTCTTCACTACGTCTGTATCTTTGGGGTAAACACCCAGTAGTGCAATGGCTGGATCATAGGGTAGCTCAATTTTTAACTTTTTAAGGGACCTCCACACTGTTTTCCAGAGTGGCTGTACCAACTTGCATTCCCACCAACAATGTAGGAGGGATCCCCTTTCTCCACATCCTCTCCAACAATTGTTGTTTCTTGCCTTGTCTATTTTTGCCATAGCAGAAAACCTCCTAATGAAGATTTGCCATGAAACTTTAATTATTCATTGTCCTGAAACTCATCCTGAAATTAATTGTGACATTATATTTCCATTGTGAGTATTAACAATGTCCTTGCCCAGCTCATTAATGTGTATTTCCCTCTCACGTGGGACTCACAGGTTTAGCTCTAAAGTACTGGTACATTTTCAGTTGGGAGTCTGTTTTTTTTTAATAAGGTATAATTTATTTGAGAAATTTACTTCTGCTAAGGGTAGGGACTACATCTTATCTTCCTGTCTGTGTCAGGATCTAGCTCACAAGAGATGCTTAATAAAAATTGACAGATTGTTTAATATGTAGGTTATAAGCAGGTTCAGATAACTTGCTTGAGCCAGTGATGGGGAATCTAGGAAAAACAAATGATAGCATGTCTCTGTGCTCATTAGATAAAGAAATAAAGGACTCTTACTTTTTAAAAAACTCCTTCCTTTAAGTTTTTTTCTATTTTTTAATTTAAATTCAATTAATTAACCTATAGTATATTATTAGTTTCAGAGGTAGAGTTTAGTGATTCATCAGTTGCATCTAACACCCAGGGCTCATTACATCATGTGCCCTCCTTAATGCCCATCACCCAGTTACCCTATTCCCTCACCTCTCTCCAGCAACCCTCCATTTGTTTCCTATGATTAAGGACTCTTTTACTTTTGATAAATGCCCTTCATTTGTACAAGTCATGTCCTTCAGGAAATTACCAAGTTAAACGGGGTCTTGTTTATATGAAAATCCACGTATACGTGTAGAAGGTAGAAGGATATGGCACTTTTCTCCCTTCATTTGTTAAAGGGGTGGTACAGTTAATCACATCAGGATGGTACCTCTCTAAACAGCATTCCCAATAAGGATCTAAGGGGATATGCATATGAATAACGTGTTTATTGCACTCAGAAGTTCACTATGATAAACTATTTCCTCCTCTTCTTCCAATATAATCACAAATATTATTTATTGAATGCCTATTATATACCAGGCAATATGCTAAAATACTTCACATGTATTATCTGATTTAATCGATTCAACAACTTTAAGGTAGGCACTATACCCCATTTTAAAATCAACAAACTGAGATTCAGAAAGCTTAGATGGCCTGTCTTAGTCAAACCAGTATGTCAAAGTGGGGTTCATATCCAGATCTGCCTGATTCCAAAGTTCTTGTTCTTTGATCCTAAGTACTTCATGTATGTTTTCACGTATGTAAACTGTTGCTGTTTTCTCAGGGAAACAGACATTGCTGTTTTCCTAAAACCTTATGACCTTTATGGTCTTTTCTACATGATTTCAGCTTATGACCCATTTTGGATTTAAGTATTCATGTAGCAACTATGATGTGCGTTGGCTCCAGATGGTTTTCGTCTTTTGTTTATCGCTCCTTTAATCTGGTATCAGTACTGTTTAGCACTATACTGTGCAAGGCACATCAAGAAGCCCAAATAGTTAGAGGTTAACATAAGAAATGAGGTTTTGCCCCTTTATTCGTCATGAGACCAAACCAATGGAACTGATTCTAAATTAGCTCCTTGCACACTGCAAGAAATGTATAAAATACTGTGAAAATTTAGCAAAGTAACTTGCCCAAGGTCATAAGACCACAAACCAGGATTTGAACCTGGAGGGAATATCTTCAGTGTTCATGTTTCCCCAGCCCCTATTCCAGCTCTTTTGTCTATAAAGTAAGGAAGCTATCCTTGCTTGGGCTTCCTCATTGGATTGTGCAGATTCTGGGTAAGGAATGTGAAGATGTTTTTTAAAGCTTCAACAGTATTGCCGTGACATTCAGTAATTTGAGGTCCTCTATCATGTGGCTTTTGGAGTACAGGTACGTCTAGGGATATCTTTATACATGCCAGAAATCCCAGGAAGGGGGAACCTCTCCCATCCAACACACATTCTCTCTCTCTCCCTCTCTTCCTCCCCCTGCCCTTTCTCTGGTCTTCGAGCCCTAGGCTTGCCAAGACCCTCTTCTCCTATAAGATACATTCACCCTAGAGGTATCCCTTTCTGCCACGGTTGTTTCTCCTTGAGAACCCAGTGCAGTGTTCCCCAAGCATTTCATACAAAAACCTTAACTCAAAATCCCTTTTGGATACTCTGCTGCCACGAGACATGGTCTCACCCCTCCATCACTTGATCATCCCTCATGAAATACTTGGCAAACCCTCTAAAATCCTCTTATACCAGTGCCCGTAGTACTCTTCAACCACATTAACAGAAAGGTTTTGGAACCTTGTTTCTATTCTCGGGATATCAGGCCACTTAGAGAAGTAGAATTATCGTGTCTGTGGGGCTTGTGATAGTGTTCCTCTGAAAAGGAAAAAGGTATTTTTGTATCTTTTTAATATATTTTTATTGCACTTTATCCTTAATCAATTTTACTCAGACCTCGGCCCCCTGTGATGGCTTCCTTGCATGTTAGTTCACTGCCAGCTGCAGAAACATACTTCTCTGTTTCTTTACAAGAATTTACCTTGCTAGTCCCTAGAAGGTTTTAGTTTATTGGTGAGCAAAGTATTCATTTATAGGGTCCTTGAATGTCCAATTTCTTATAAACTGTTAAACTTGTTGCTCCTCTAACTCACCCCTTTGTGTGTAATAGTGACTGCAGCATGATTTTAAAAGAAGGGGGGGAGGTGTTATAGGAAACATTACTTTTTTACTTCCTTAAAGGTTAATTAAAGCATTTCAGACTCGTTCGTATCTAACTTTTTCCTATAGTTTCTCTTGTTGATTATGAATAAAGAGATTGATAGTTCAGTTAGCTTTTAGCACCATATTCCTCCTGAAATGCCAAAATTCACTAGGCTGAATGGACATAAGAAATAAGAACATTTGTTTTAGTCATGGTATGTTTACCCAGAATTCCTCCGCACTATGTGTACTTTTAGCTCTCTGTTTTAACCTTTCTCTTTGAGGTTTTTGGGTTTTTTAAATTTATTTATTTACATCACCCACTGCCTCAGTTGCTTTAAATCAACGCTACCATGTTTCTTTTCTCTTTTTTCCAAGGTTAATTCTGCCAGTGCAGTCTCTCAACATTAGCTATCAGGCACTCCTGTGAACAAAATTAACCTGCTCACGGGAATGGTATTCTAGTCTGATAATGATTTGATTTGCTGTCTCATTATTGATTTGTGCTCCAGCTTTCATGTTGAAATAGATCAAGTTCCTGACAGGCCCATTACTGTAAAGACCTCCAATCAACTGCTTTCTGCTCTAGGTCTGTCAGTCAGGCTTTAGTGGGCGATAACCCCTGAGGATATATGTTATCAAGCCTTTTTCATCTCTGCTTTTCATACTACCAGGACATCCTCTGTAAGCAATTATGCTTCAGACATGTCTTGTCTTCTGATGCCCACAACTGGGTCTGGGGATCACACATATGATGCTTAGAGAAGGCCGTTGATGTCATAGGTACCAGACTGTAACATTGCTTGTGCAGTCAAGAGGAGATAATTAGAGGTCTGAGTTCATTGGCATGGCTTGCTGCTCATTCAAAGGTCTTTGTTTTTGACATTTGCTATGAGGTGAGGATCTGAGATGATGGAGCTCTCCTACCTCTATTCTGATTATTTCAGGGATAGAGTGAGTGAGTCATTGTTCTCCAGTTACCAGACAGGAAGCTCAGTTTGCCTTATCAAATTGTCACCCTCTTGGTATTAATATGAATCAAGCAAAAAAGTCCCTTCCTGCACAATTTTCCCATCTCTTCTTCTATGGCTTAGTAAATGCTTGCAGAGAGTTATACATTCACTTGTTTAACAGCAAACTTGGCAAGCACTTCTTAGTATCTTCAAATTGGCTCAAAATGATTATTTTTAAAGTTGTTTCTTGCTATGAATCAGAGGCATGTTTTCAGAAAATGTCAGCTGTCCTGGTTTACCAATGATGTCAGATTTCCATGTACTTTATTGTATATTTCACTCCTTGATTGCGGCATGTTGGGAAGAAAAATACCAGTATGTATACAATATGCTTACTAACCTCACAACAATAGTGTTTAGAAGGATAAGGTTATCCCTAGGTCTATATAGCAATACTAGTCCACCTTTTCATACTTTTCCAGCAGTGCTGAGGAATTCATTGTCCTCAAGTCAAACCTTGATACACATGAAGGTTGATCTGGTCAGCCATGTGTATCTGGCACTTTCTCATTTGCTTATTGGCAAGTAGAGCATGTCCCTGGTTCTTTAGACAGACTGAATCTATACGGATGTGGTCCAAGGATAACCTTCATTCTTTTGACCTTCCACATTTGCTTGCTTGCTTTTTCTTTCCCCATTTTGCATTAACTGCTTTTACATTGGAATTGTCAAATCAGATTTGATGACTTCGTCAGCGGGAATGAGGGTAAGAAGTGAGATATTCTCATGCAAAGGAATTAATGCCCTTTTGTATTAGACGTTCTAAAAATGGATTAAACGTCTTTGAATTTTTTAGCTGTGTTTCTCACTTGGTAATTTACATTCTCTGTCTCTGACTGCTGTATAGTAGTTTATGTCTAAGACTTTTGCTGTTTTTTTAGTCCTTTGAAGAATTCTGAGCTAAAAAGATTAGTTTGGCCAGTAATTTTGAATGAATAAATGTATTTTAATAATCAAAAACTAAGGATGTACTGTATGGTGACTAACATAACATAATAAAAAATTATTAAAAAAATAATTTGGCAGATAAGTTATATTCATTTGTGCTAGAATGAATGAAAAACAGTCACCTTCTTTCTTTGGTGACTGTTGAGGACAATGTTTTCTATAATTTGGCTCACAGAACTGCTGAGATTTTGTGAACAGAAGAAAAAAACCTGAGGGGAAATTTTAGATCTCCAACTATCTTTGTTTATAGTACTAAAGATTTTAAAAGGTAAATGTGATAAATAATGTTCAGTTTTAATAACTCAAATTTTGGAGGACTTTAGAAAGTTAGTGTTTTTAAAATTTTAAAGTTACTTATTTTAGAAGGGACACCTCCTGAAGTTAAGTGGATATGGCCCTTGCTTAAGTAACTCCAAGACTTCAGTGTAAACATTGTATTACCTTTCTCCAACCTGAGTCTCAGAGGTCAAATAAAAGGAGTTTCCTAACATTTTTTATGACTCTATAATTTCAAAAGCTTTTTAACCTACACTGTCTTATTTGTTCCTCAAAATAATTCCATAAAATGAGCTGGACAAGTAAGAGTAATTTCCCATTTGAAAAATAATTTGCCAGTGGGACACAGTTGGTAAGTGACAGAATTGATATTTAAGCCTATCTTTGTTGTTTTTGCTTTTCATCATTAAAAAAATTTAAATGTTTAATAATAGAATAATTTGGTAAACACCCATGTGCCCATTATTTAAACGGGTATAGGCCATCATTAGTGATTTACATTTGCCATATTTGCTTCATCTTTTTTTTTTTTTTTGGTTTTAGATTATAAAGCAAATTCCAGACATTTTTGCTTTTACTTCTCAATATTTTAATAAGTATATATGTCTTAAAAATGACATTTTCTCAGTAATCACAATACCATTATCACACCCAACAAAATTAGCAGTCATTCCTTAATATCACCTAATACCCAGTTCTTATTCAGATTTCTGTGGTTGTCCCCAAAATAACTTCAAAGAAAAGTTAGGATCCCAAACAAGGCCCACACGTGCCATTTGTTATTATGTCTCTTCAATCACTTTTAACCCAGAATAGGACCCCCAACCCCTACTTTTCTTTTCATGCCATTGACTTGTTGAGACCAAAAGGCAGGTCTTTAGATTTTTAATTTGGTGTTCTTTCTTTTATACTAAGTTGCCTCAAATGTAAATGTTAAATGTTAAAGAAAATAATAGAGGACAATTATAACCTGTAAAATTAAAAGCATCGTTTTCTATTTAAAGAGAGGTCCATGGAGCAGTTTATTATAACTGAAATGTTATTTTAACAGCTAATTTCATAAGCAACTTTAACATCAAAGCATCCAAAGTAACTATATCCTTGTGGCTTTTAGGCTGATATAACATTTTGACTAAATACAGTTCATAATAATGAGGATAAAGAAGTAAAGAAATTCTAGTCTTTGACAATAGCATACTTTTAATCCAGCTTTTCTTTTCTACTGATTGGAGAAATAAAAATGGTAAATCTTAACTCAGTCACATATTCCGTTGTTTTGTTTATTTTGTTGTTTGCAAATGCTTTGTCATCTTTATTGTTCTTACCAGTGAGCAACTATTAAATATTTATTATATACTATCAACAGTAATAGTAGTAATATTAATATATATATTTTTTAAATTTTTATGTTCTGTCCTTGTATATCTCATGCATCTCAGTGCAATTAACTGGTAGACTAGTTAAATTCCTAACTTCCAGAAATGACAACAAAGAATACGGGAGAGGATAGAAAAAAACAACTGAGAGTTGCCTCAGCAGATGGCAGTGAGATTGGAGCAGTCATAGAACAGGGACATTTGCCTTGTGGCCTGTGGGCTGGCGCAGCAGGCAGGGGCATATGCCAGGCTCGTGTCACCTGGGCTCAACTGGGAAGGCTTCACGCTTTTCTTATTCTTTTCCTCTGAGAGACATTAAGCGTATCCCGTGAGGGTGCATCGGTGTTGTTTTGCAAAATAGCCTTGGCAGAAAGAAGGACTTTAATCTTTTGATTATTTCCACCCAACTTTTTCATCCTCTGTCCCTGCAATAGCCTTGTGGGTTGTCTTTCCAAGTGTATCAGGACAAAGATAATGACATCTTTGAGTGCAGTAACTTAGGCACTTCAAATCTTCACTGCTGTAACTAGATGTTTCTCCCAGTGGGTTGGCTACACAGCTTCCCTTCGGAGACAAAGTTGCATGGGTGAATGAGGGCACACTCTTTCTAGTTGCTGAGCTGCACTGTCTCTGTTTGTTATTCAGTGTTCACCGAAGGATTTAAGGATAAAGCTTGGGAATCTGCTGTGTAAAACTAATTCTCTAGCTCTTCCTAATGGTGTGTAGAGTTCTGGTCCCCTAAGGCACAGTATTATTTCCATGGTTTTCTTTGGTTTGCATAACTAGTTTATCTGACTTCTTTCTTCAGAATACAGTAAATGAAAGAAATGTGATGAAAGTGTAAGAATACTTACTAAAAACTTCTTAAATTAAGAAGTGAAATAATTTACATATAAAATAATTAATTATTTTACCTTGGAAAACACAAGGCACACAAGTAGTACTCCAGTTGCCTAAGTAATTACATTAAAGCTTCTTCTGCAATAAAAGTAATTATTTTATGAACAGCATTTATCTATTAAAAAAATAGATTCTTTAAGAATAGGTACATGAACAGCATTTAAATATCTGTAAAAGAAATTCTTCTGAATCTATTGGTTCAAGTACATTCTCTAATATTCTCATATGATTGAGTTATAACTAACTGTGTCCTTGTATCTCCAAGGCCGATACTTCTCTGTCCCCTCCAGTCACAGAGGAATGACTGCAAAGTAGAGGAAATAGGTGTAAGTGCTTGTCCGTCTGGGAAAGGAACATTTATGTAATAGCATATGTCAGTCCGTTTCCAATTCCAAGGAATTGTTTTTATCCTACTTGGTTTTTGCATATATCTAGGATTATGAAAATAATAGTGTAGCAGCTATTGTATGCAGTATACTTTCGTACCAAAGTGGTAGAAGCTCATTTAGGAAGAACCTAAGTCCTTACCTGTTTTCGTGTTTACTGCCTAACTGCATGTGCAAGAGCAGGCCTCTTTTTTAAGAATCTGATCATGTCATATTATCTTGATGGAAGTAATTATATCAACGGTTCAGAAAATTCAAATGGCTTTTTCTTCATTCCCCTTTCAATGGGTCAGTGCTGTTAAGGGCATTGCTGCGAGAAGCTCAGGGTGATTTTATTTCAAGAGTTATTGATTCGTGCTTCTCCTGTTTTGTTCCAGGTGGATCATCCATGCTATGGAGTATGAATTACAGATCCGTGGCGGAGACAAGCCGGCCAGAGACTTGTATCAGCTGTCACCTAGTGAAGTCAAACAGCTTCTGTTGGATATTCTCCAGCCTCAACAGAATGGAGGGTAATGAGGACCCATTGTTACCTAAGAACACTCTGGATTTATAGTAACAATCATACTTTGACATATAAATGAAATTAATAAGCTAGTAATAAGAAATACAATGCAGCAGGGTATCAGAGGTCTCCCTACGATAGACAGTGTACACGAAGATACCAATCAAAATGTCTGTCTTCACTTGTGATTTTGTGTTGATTTTAATTTTATACTGTTTTCAGGTATAGTTTATCAGTGTTTCTTAATTTTTATTATTTTGTACAGAATGTAAAGCTTTATACCTCATTGGTCAGTTCCCTTTCTGAATCTTTGTAGCATTTACCATCTCCTACCAACATTTTGGCATAAAGGTATGAGTTTGGTAACATTATTTGAGTAAGTTCCTGTGACTCTTGTCTCCCTGAGTAGACTATAAACTTACTCAGGGCTAAACCATTTCATAGACTTAACTTGTGCTAAGCTTAGAAAAAGAGCAAAACAAATACTTGTGGAATGCATCGAATTGAAGAATATTGTATTACAGAAAGAGTTTTAATATAATTATTTAGGCAAGCATTTATTAGCACTATTTGTGTGCCTGATATTTTCTAAGCTGGTATAGTTATATACCTAGAAAAGAAGTCTTCTACAGAAGTAGATCTGAGCAAATGGGAAGACATGTTTGTTCTTAAAGAGGAACACTCAACATTATAAAGATAACAGTTATAAATGTAAGGCAATTCCAAAAAAATTCCAACAAGCTGTTTATGGAGGTAGACAAGTTAATACTAAACTTCATATAGAGAAGCAAAGATGCAAGAATAACCAGAACAACATAAAAGACGGACTTGCCCTAACAGACAGTGTAATGTACTGTAGAGCCTCTATGATAAAAACTGGGATGCTGGCACATGAACACATAAATTCCAGCTGCACAGAATGTAAAGTCCAGAAATGGACCTTAGGCACATGTGGAAATTTAATGTGTGATAGAGGTGACATCTCATATCACTGGGTCAAGGATGGACATTATTTTTTAAATAAATAGTGATGGGACAACTGGATAGCCATTTAGGAAAAGATAAAGTCAAATCCATACTTTATACTGTACACAGAATAAACTCCAAATAGATTTGCTCTCTAAATGTAAAAAATGAAACCACACCAGAGCTAAAAGAAGACATACCACTTTAACCTCAGTATGAGAAAGGCTTTCTAACTAGGGCTCAACTCTAGGGGTATTAAAAGATTAATAAGACTATATAAAAATTTAAAACATCATTTTGCATGGCAGAAAATAGACAGTCTCAGAAGACAGCTGAGAAACTGGAACAAAACATAGGCTACAAAGGGCTAATATCCAAGAATTCTTAAAAACTCAGGGACAAAGAACCAAAAACCCAAGAGAAAAATGGGGGAAAATATGATGAATCAATTCATTTAAAACATGAAAAAATGGACCTTAGATATTCAAAAAGATGTTTAAACTAACTCATAGTTAGAGAAATGTAAATTAAAACATGTTGGGATACCATTTCTCATCTATCAGACAGACTGGCAAAAGTTAGACAGTATGACAAACATTTGCTGAATCTGTAGGGAAACAGACACTATTAATTCCAATTAATAAATGTAGGTGGAATGATGGAAAGAGAAAATCACCATTAGACAAATACAATAGTAATAATTGTTGCCGGCAAGAACCATCATGGATGCTAAATTTAGTGGGTGGAAGTATGATGAGAAATGAAAAATTTGCATAATTTAAAAGTATTTCCACTCAAGATACTTTTTAATTGCAAAAGGAAAAATAGTAACTTTATAATGAAGGAACCCAGTAGACTCTACCTTAATCAAATGATCAAAGTTAGAATCCCAGGGATAAGACACACCCGTACCATGTACTCCCTAATATGATATACCAAAAAGGCACAATCGCTTTTGGGTGTTCTTGCCAAAAATGCATAATATGAGTCTAGTCATGAGAAAACATCAGATAAACCCAAATCGAGGTGCATTCTACAAAATAACTGACATTTCTAAAATGTTAAATTCATGAGAGATGAAAGAACATTGAGGAACTGTCCTAGATTGGAAGAGCCTACCTACGGAGACTTGGAAACCTGATGCAGTGCGGGGTTCTGGATTGGACCCACAACCAAAACAAGGACATTAGTGGTAAAATGGCATAATTTGAATAAGGTCCGTATCTAATAGTATTGCGTCAGCATTCATTTCCTGGTTTCGAGTGTTATTATGTTAGATAACAGAAGTAGGAGAAGCTGAGTACACAGGAACTTTGTGAATTACTTTTTTGACTTCTAAATCTAGAATTTTTCAAAATAAAAAGCCAAAAAATAGAGAGGTCCTCAAAAATAATTCATCTCTACTGTGAATATTCACGCATTTCTATTTTCTTTGTTCTTTTAAGCAAACTTCTCCTTCTTATAATACTAACCATGGCTTTATAGAACTCTAAAAACATCTTTTTTTTTCTATTGTCAAACAAAGGGAATAGGAAAAAAATCAAATGCAGAGTACTGGGTATTCAGTTTTGCACCTTCGTTATCCAAAGTAAAAACATCACCAAGAAACCCCTTTGGGCTGCTTCTCTTTGGCATAGCACTGAACCGAGCCACATAAGACTAGGTCTACCAAAAAAAACCCCTGCATCCAAAAAGGATGCCTCACTCATTTATGCAGTTTTAAAACTTCATTGGTCCTCTTTTATCAGAACAAAAATGTCTTTTTCATTATACTGTCTCTGCATACTATTTTCCTACCTAGAAATGTTGTTGGTCACATGCTTACCTTGTGGTTGATGGCACATTTCATTCAGTGCTTGTTTTAATACCAAGTATAAAAAATGTATATTTGTTCCTATCTGCAGCTTTTGGAAGAATATACTACTACGTCATTTGTGTATTCTTTCCAAATTATGCAAATTCTGCATCTTTAGCAGTGTGTGAAGGAGTAAGTATTATATCTTAAAGATGTAATACTTAATCCATGGAAATGAGAGATCTAGAATTTCGACTTATCCCTATGGTATGATTATTACAACATGTAAAATCATGTAGCTGATTTTTTAGCACTGGTACTTTGGCCATATTTAAATAGAAAAATAAATCTAAGGTTTAAAGTATAAAGTTTAAAACAAGATAATTTCACTAGGTACATAATATTTTTTGGGCCTTCATTAAATGTTTATTAAGCATCTTGCTGGGAGAGTGTATAGGAGTGATCGAGCCACACAATATCCATGCTTTCATGAGGTCACGTTTTATTGTATGTAAGGACCACATGAAGTTATTTCACAATTGGCTGCTTCTGTGTTTTTAAATGGAGCTTTTTTGCGTATTAGGAAGTCATTTGATCACATAGTAGGCAACCTTATAACTTACTAGAGAATATCATTTGCCTATTAAATTTTTTAAAATCTTGGGGATTTTCTCCATTCCTGCAAGCTCTGTTTTCACTATGAAATATTTAGTAACCTCTGTAACACATGGTAGATACGCATCAGTGATGGATTTTGGCTTTTATTGCTCACCTTATTGGAACAATTAATCTATATTGAAAGCCCTGCCCTCTATGAGGACAACCTTGCTTTTCAACTCTGAGGCATTTTCTTTTGGTCTACAGGTGTTGGCTAAACAGGCGTCAGATTGACGGGTCTTTGAATAGAACTCCTGCTGGCTTCTATGACCGAGTATGGCAGATCCTGGAGCGCACGCCCAACGGCATCATCGTAGCTGGGAAGCATTTGCCACAGGTACAGCCCCACTGTGTTTATGTCATTTAAGGGGGCCTAAGGGAATAGGGAATTCTTCCCCCCTCTGCATTGCCAACAACCTTTCTGCTTATTCCATTTTCTAAGAGTATTTAAAGGAAGGGCATCCAGATACCTGAAGGGAGGAACTACTAGAAAATAAGATACCTAATCAACTGGATTGGAAAATTTTTCCCCCAATCTGAGTTACTTTAATTTTTTAATTTTAGTGCCTCTCTATACAAAAGCCTTGCTTTACCAAATGGATATTTTGCTTAAAAGTTGTATTTAATCAAAAATTTCTTGTATTATTATATTTCAAATGTTTCAGGGAAGCTCTGTGTCTAAAGGAACCATATGGCCAAACCTTTTGCCAAGCAGCTGTCCTTCTTTTGTTTATTTATTAGTGAAGTTAGGCTTTCTTATGTTGGCATTACTATGAATGCTGGTATTCCAAGTGATAGTGGGCCAGTGCTGGGGAACCTCACAAACAATAAAACATACATTCAAAAGACAGAACCAAATCAGACCCAAGAAGCCAGGTGACTTAGTAATGCTGTGGGTAAGGAAATGACTGTGAATTTCGGTGAATGTGAAAATTGTAATAACTTTTTAGATCATAGATAATCACTTTAATTTACTCAAGATATAACTTAGCTTTGATCCAAATGAATTAGTGCCCCCTCCTTAAGATGGTTTCCCAAGTTATATAAACTGGCCTGCTTCTTTGGTTTGGTTATTTTACTTAATACTGACATCTAACTCATTCTGCTTATACACAAACAAGAATAACTAGGCCTTTTGGAAACGGAGTACCGTATTTGTTTTAATTGTTGAAACGTCAACCAAATTATTTTTGATGAAGGTCCTTATTCAAATATAGTATTCTTAAACATACATGCCCACACTCATTGTGTTTATATGTACACAGTATTTCTGGAAGGAACCACAAGACACTGGTAGCATTCTTTTCTTTGCCTTGGGGAAGGGAATTGTGGTTTGAGGGCACAGAGTGGGCTTTTCACTGAAAACCTTTTTTAACCATTCAGGTTTGAACTATGTGAATCTATTACTTATTTTTAAAAATGAATAAGAACTGTTAAAAGTATTCTTTATACTATTCACAGACTGTCGAGTGGTTGTATTTGGTTGTCAGTATAAGAGCTCCATCCCTCTCCCAGATGCTCTGTGACCGTCATATGGGGCAGCACTGTCTCCTGTGAGCGGAGAACAGGCCTCCATTATTCCTGCTCTGCCTCTGCTAGGCCTCCTGTCTGCATACAGCGGACTATGGCAACCTTTTGTTAGCTGCTTTCCCAGGCCCTGCTAATAGCTACCAGATTTTCATTTAATTGTCTGACTGCCCAGGCCACTTATATTTTGTATCCTCTTTGCTAACAAAAATAACAACAGATGCATGTTAAGTATTTTTATGTGCCAGGCACTTGTCTAAGTGCTCCTGTAGTCCTCACAATGCTCATTTGAGGCACGTACTTTATTATTCCCACTTGATAGATGAGGAAACTGAGGCACAGCTAACTGATTAGCTTAGGAAGTAGTTGACCCTGAGTGTGACTCCTATCCCCTCCCCATCCCTGGTAATTTGACTTCTAAGCCTTTTGTCTTAATTTCTCTGCTATACTGCCTGCCGTGAGGTCTTCCAGAGAGTGGGAAGTAGAGCAAGCTTGATGTCTCTTTTCTAGGTTTATCATAGTTGCACAGTAGCCAGGTTGACTTTTCAAATGAGATCTGTTAAAAGGAAATTGGTATGAAACCATGACAGGGTTTTTCTTTCCTTCTGTAGCCCTACTAATCCCATTGCTAGACATCTAAAGAATTGTAATTACTGTGTTTAGCCCCTGGACTTCACTGTCCCCCAACTAGGTACTACCCGTAAACATTAATAAAATGTTAGATTGTATTGAACATAGAATACAATAGATGGACCATATCGAATTATAGAGCTGATGCATTACTATACCAGGTTGAACACATATGCTGTCATTTGATTTCAAGGGGACATTCCTGCTGGGTCCCATTTGGAATAGTAAGTAGATACACATTGTTCTGAGGCTGCGATTAAGTTCACTGTAAATCATCATTGAGGTGGAAGCAAATAAATATGACTCATCATCTCTGCATCTCTGGTAATAAGTCTGGTGACTCCATCTGCTTTCCATCATACAGACCTAACATTTAGAGTCTTCTCTTCAATCCTTTGACGGTTAGCCACCATGCCCAGATTTGGGTTTACATTTGGATTTGAGTTTATTTGCTGCTTTCATTTGGTTTGCGAAAAGTGAATGGAAGACTATACAATATTCTTATTTTAAATGAAATAGAAAGGGTAGAATAAGTTCTTTCAGTTTTGCTTCTTTTTCTGTATTTTCTTGCCATTTCTACATGCAACGTTGTTTTTGCTTATTTGTATGCATTTTTATGCTGCCAGCTCAGAAAGGACCTGCCACAGAAATGATGTAAACTCAATATCAAGTGACTTACATGCTAACGTCTGACAGCAAGCGTAGCTTCTTGTGTTAATTCTGAAAGCAGTATGTATTCTGTTTGTTGTCTCAATTTCTCGCTGTTCCTTTTGTGTGTTGAAGTGGATTTCCAATCTAGTCCCTTTCCCTTAACATTTGTATAGTGGAGATAACTACTGAAAAAAGGAGGTTTAATTTATCACAATAGTCAGCTGGTTGGCTTCAGTAGTTTGACATATATAAAATCCAGTCATATAGCAGAAAGTGCTCCCTAAGGTTTTATAGAACCTGAAAAAGGTTATTGATTAGAAAATGAAATTCCTCTATTAAGTGGGAACCATAGCATAACAATGCAGCATGTTAATATTGAGTTATTTTTTTCAGCAACCAACCCTGTCAGATATGACCATGTATGAGATGAATTTCTCTCTCCTTGTTGAAGACATGTTGGGAAATATCGACCAGCCAAAGTACAGACAGATTGTTGTGGAGGTTTGTATTTAGAAATGCAGATTGCTGGAGAAGTGCTTTCTATCTGCTCCCTGAAAACTAACATAAAGGAAACTGCTCAAGAGAGACCAGGAATTCCACTCCTTACCTAACCCGGATCTCCTCTAGTTGCCTCTTAGACAATATGGCCATCCTTGACCCAAGTCAAGGTACATGAGCAATTCAAACATCTTAAACCCTTCAGTGTGGAAAGACTGCCCAGCTTTTTCAGTCACACGCTCACCCCTCAACAACAAGTGCATTAACACCACTAAAAACAGAGGTAGTGGCCTTTTCCTATTTGCTTTAATTTCAGGGTTTTGTTTTATTTTTTTTTTCTGTTTACAGAAATAGTGCACGACTATTATAGAAAGTTTTAATAGTTCAGAAAATTATAGAAAAGAAAGCAAAAAAAATTTCTCCACACCCACTAGCAATAGATCATCAGTGTCGATATTTTGAGGGACATCTTTCCAAACATCTCTCTGTGAACAGAGAAGACATGTAATTTTGTGCTATATCATTTTATATAAAGTTAAATGCTAAAATACACACACACACAGGTGCATGGTGTGTACACGTGCTCTTTTGCCATTTTAAAACATTATACCAAATATGGAGAGAATTCCCATAATGAATGGATTTAACATATAGCACATCTTCACTTTGTCTCTTTCTCTGGGAATGTCTCCATCAGACTGTGTTTCTTGTGGGTGGGTAATATGTCTGACTGAGGCAGAAGCTCTCAGTAAGTGCTGGATCTGGCACCTGAAATCCAGTCAGAGTTGAGTGAGATTCAGTCTTACCTCAGATGTGCCAGAATTTAGAGATAGTATCAGCCAATCAGTTTCATAACATGTGGGGATGAGGCAGCCTGGGGTCAGGAAGAGATGGGGTTATCGGAAGGGTGAACGCCTTTCTTGTGATGTTAGCCATTCATTGTCTAATGCCCAGCATCTGGGACCTACCATGGACATGGAGGTCCTTCTTGTTGATAAATGAAGATCATTTGCAGAAGAAATTTTTCTTTAGAACTAGAGCAGAACTTCATATTCTCCTGGCTAAAGCCCTCTCGAAGATCTCCCACATTGTGACACCTGGACTTTTTCTGGAAGTGTTTCCTTTGGATCTTTCAGGTTCTGTTTTGGAAGCATTTGGAGAAAGTACAGTCAGGAAAACTCCCAAACTGGGAATGATGAAGTCTTTTTTCCTGTTCCACGTACAAAGAAGGAGCCATAATCACATTGGAAAGTCTTTACCAAGCATTGTATACTCAGACACAATCTTTGTGTCTAACAGTTGGTCATCTAAAGTGGAGGTTACTACTTAGGGTGAATATATAAGATGGCCAAACAATAGGATGATGCATTAAACTAAGATATGCAGACCAAGTAGTACTCAGACCATAAAGTGGTCAGAGTTAGGTGTATTTTTTAAAACATAACCATCCCCTGAGAAACACTATGATGTCACAGAATTATACTCATTTTGGGGTCCTGGGCTCCAAGTCATTCGATCGTGAGCCTAGATCCAGAGTCTCCACTGAACTCACCTGCCTTCTTTGGCTTTGTTGCTTACCACCTCTTCTCGGGCAGCCTCTGCTCCACTGGACACCGGTTTTGGTGTCTTGCCAACAAGGACTAATGCCCAAAAGCCAGAAAGTTCAGACACTTTGGGCCAAGAGAGCAGTATGTACTGTAGACAGGGTTGGGAAAATCATCCTTCTTATTTCATTTAAGTGACCTAAAAACATTTCTGTACAGCTACAAAGATATACACAATGAAAAAAATGTGCGGTTTCCAAACAGAACTTAACGCTGCTAATGTGCAAGATTAGAAGGATTCCATTCGCAACGATCCTAGTCAGTCATTGTACAGAACACACTGTGGAATTCCAGGGTCCTCCATCAATCTGAGTAAAGAACGAAAACATGTCCAGACTGTGTTGCTTTTATGGTTCATGTAATTGGCTTTCAACATCTGTCTCTTCTAGTTACTAATGGTTGTATCCATTGTACTGGAAAGAAATCCTGAGCTAGAATTTCAGGACAAAGTAGATCTAGACAAACTGGTGAAAGAAGCATTTCATGAATTTCAAAAAGACGAGAGTCGACTAAAGGAAGTTGAAAAACAAGTAAGTAGAGAAAAGAGCTTCTTGTAGAATTTCTCATTGTCTCAACTCTTCAAAATATCCCTAATCTCTTCTCATTTAACTTACAAAACAGATTTGTAGAGTGCAAAATGGAGTACTTGAGGGCAGGGAGAAGTCTGACTTATTCGAGAAATTAGTGGTACTTTTTAGTTAATTACTAGTCAGTTCAGCTGTGAAGCTCTGACTAAAAAGAAAACTGGGAAGACATAAATTTCCTTTATACAGTTAGCAGTTAAAATGTGTTTTATCAGAGAGGAGCCATAGATTCCAGAAGGCTGTAAAATTAAATTCTGGGGAGGATGGGAATGCGTAACAGGCTACATTCGTGCTGTGTGTACTACCTAATATAGTCCCTTCCAGGCTCTCTGTTTAATATTTTATGTTCATCTGTAAAAAGGTTCCCTAAGTAAATAAAAATTATCAGCAAAGAGGAGAATACTAAAAATGTCTGTCTTTGTTTTATATGCTGAGAAGATGCCTTAGGAAAATGAAAGAAAACCTCAAGAAGGTTCTGTTTTCCACGAGGAAATCTTTCTGTGAATTTATTTTTCCCCCTAGGCTGACAGTGATTTTACCTGTCAACTCTTTACAAACAAAAATCAAATCACTTGCTTACTGTTTTCCTTTGTAGGATGACATGACTTCCTTTTACAACACTCCCCCACTGGGAAAAAGAGGAACATGCAGCTATTTGACAAAGGTTGTGATGAATTTGCTGCTGGAAGGAGAAGTCAAACCAAGCAATGATGACCCATGTCTGGTTAGCTAGTGAGGAGGGTGTAAGAGGCTCTGTTGAGACACGTTTTCTAGAAGTGTGTTAAGTTTTGTGTTGAAGCTTAGTTCAGGCTGCCATTAATGTATGGACTGGTTTGTTGGTGAGGTGGTTGCCATACCCTTGGCAGTTACTAGACCTCTAGGACACCATAGTCAATCTAATGGTAAGAAATGCTTTAACTAAGTGGAAAAAAGTTCCCATGATTATTATGCCAACTACAATAATAATCTTTACTGAATGATAGAAATAGTTAATGAATTGAAAGTTCGCCACTGCATGTTTTATGATCAAATAACTCATCGAAATGAATCTTTGCTCTTTGGACTAAATTACCAACTTTCAGCCATTAAAATGAATTTGCCAGCTAGAAATGCATACAGAAAACGAAAAGACAGTGAAAGAAGGGTGAACTTAACTTGGTGGCATTGTCATACTAGAAAAAAAATATTAAAATCATAAAAGCAAATCTGCCAGCTAATGTTTTGATTCTCAGAAACTGCATTGTTGATAATATTTTAGTATACAGAGCTGTTGTACAATTTTTACCTTGTAAACATGACTGTGGTTTTGTACTTGTGCTGACTTTAGGGGTTGGGCTAAAATACAATGTCATCTACAACTGATCAGACATTTTCTTTGAGCTCCTGTTAAAAACATGGCGTGTGTAAGATTGTTCAGAAGTATGGACTGTTAACCTAGTTTGTACTAGTAAAAACAAAGTTGAAAATCATTAAATTTTATTTCTGAATTAATGAATATATCTGGACACATTTTTTATTCTCCTGTCCACAATATTAAGTCTATTACTCCTGAATATTTTCAGCTTAACTGATCTGGAGACACAGTGGAAGAGAACCTATGGTATCTACCATTACACATATTTTGCTACCAAATTTACTTAAGCAAACTTTAATAAAAATAGAAAATAGATTAAACATTAAAGTTTTATGAATCCTGACTGAATGTTACAGTACAGCCCATTAGTTTGAGCCATGGACCAAAAACAGAGTCATTTTTCTGACCAGTCTTATTGTGGAGTATAACTTGAGAAGTCAAACTTGCTATGTAAAGGATGCAGCTCATTTGTAGAGTTTTGAAAGGATCCAGGAAACATAGGACAAGCGGCTTCAGTTACAAGTCAAATTGACATCAAATAAATGGATGTGTGAGCACATGGAAAAGTCTGCAGAGTCAGACACATTTCTTATAACTTTGAGGTGTCCTGCCTGGATCTTGTGTAAGAAACCATCTATGCACTGTTTGGCAAAATTGAGAAGAAAGAGGTAAAATCTGACCTTACAGAACATCTTAAGGAGAGGGTTAGGACAAGGAGGGAATTACTTGATAAATTAAGTTTATGAAAACATAGTAATGAACCTAGTTTCTAAAACAAGCATAAAAAAAACTTAAACTTGAAGCCTGTGGAGAAGTGGGGACTGATGCTTCATAGCTGGAGAAACTGGAAATAAAGAGAAAAAAACCCTTGGACTATTTAATATTTGCTGAAATCTAGAGGAAAGTAAACTGTGTTGTATTTTTAAGAATTTTTAAAAAGTCTGATAAGCTAAGCAAAGTTGCCAGAAACCTGTCACTGTCTTTATGGAAATCACACATCAAATGCAAATAAATATTTGCCGAATGAGTTTTTGTTTCCTACTTAAATGCTGCATATGCAGGATTCTGGTTTTCCCATGCTGCTGAAGGCATTCAGGATCTGTGGCATATGTACCAACTTTGTGTTTCGATGAAATTCAAACTTTATTGTACTGAAAGATACGTTGGGATCAGCAAACCTTGATGTACACCTGCACGGAAGCCAATGTCTGTTTTCTGGCTAAAAAAGCAAAACATAGTAAGAATTAGAACACAGAACTCATATGAATTTTAGAAGTCCCATTTGGCCTACGGAGCCAAAATGTTTTAACAGCTGTACTAGAGACTGACTGAAAATATTAGCACATTCATCCAGGCATGACAAGGTTTAAGTCTGATTTAAAGCTTCTTCTATCACAATGGCAGATTCACTGTGTAAGTTTATTGTACAAGCAACGTCTGTTGGAAACTCCTGACTGAATATCAAATTCAACTACATTTCCAGAGCTATCATTTTAGGAAACATGGTGTTTTCCAGATTTCCTTCCATTTTATTTAAGTCTGAAACAGTCATATTTCAATTTAAAAAAATCAGAGTGTGGGATCCTCTTGATGTCATCTTCAATATGTGATAAACTTGCGGTGCCTTATGGACACCAAATAACATTTATAGGACACCTGAATAAATTTAGCTTTCGCCAGAACTCTAAAGAGTAGGTTCAGACGTGGTTGTAGCCCGTCTTGAGCATGCATATTAAATAGATGGCATATAAAAGCAGAGAAGTCAATACAGTATGACCGCACACTTACAGCAGCACAGAGAGACCACGTTTAAATCAAGGAGAGGCTTTAAGTAGCATGGTAGTATGCAGCCAGATCACAAAACTACTCTATTTCAGAAACTAGAAACATGAATGAAAAATGAGGGAGGAAGGATCAGCAAAACAAAACCAGCAGCATTCAAACAGAAGCAGCAGTACAGCCTCCTACCGTAAACTCCATAAAGCAGCAGGAAGACAAAAGACTCACTGGGATTTGTATTTGGCTCCTATACTCTGGCCTCCCGGAAGATATACAGGGTGAGGACAAGGTCAGTAGATAAATTATGAAAAACCTAATGCATTTTGAGGGAATCAGATGAGTGTTGAGTCAGCGTCTAGGGGAAAAAGACAGTGTCCTTCCAGGGTAGAAGTCCTTCCCCCACCACATATACCACCATCGGCATTATTCTTCAGCGGGGCTGCTGCCAGCCCACATGACATCTGTGTGAGTTAGAAAAAGGCACACTTTCTGGGCACACTCGGCCCCGTGGGCACAGGGTTAGGCACCTTTGTGCCAAGAAAAAGGTCCTCTCGCTGAACAGATACAACCCCATACCAGGACATGTGGCTTAGAGAGCCAAGTGTAAAATGGATTTCAGCCCCCTGTTGCTCTCTTCACTGGGCACTGCCACAGTCATGCTCCCCAAGGGAGGAAATCACTATTGGGAGTAGCCGTTTGATTTTTCATCTGGGAGGGAGGTAGACGAGGAGCAAGGGTGACCACAATCCCCTAGAACCAGTTATCTACAACAACAGTCTGATAACAGGTACTGCAGACTTGTGTCCTATTGCCCGCGAGGGGGCTTATGGGCAGTGGTGATTGGATTCGGTGACTACCTTTTTTTTCTGAAGTTTTGTTTTAATGCTGTGAGGCCTGAATTCATTCTGCCTAATCAAGGGCATCCTGTTTCCCAGGACAGTGGCTTACAGTGTGAGACTGTTCCTCCTAACAGGGTAAACGTTGGCGTGTATTATTGCCCGAGAAGGAGGGGCTCAGCTGGAAACACCTAGGAGGGAACAAAAGAGTTCAGGTTGGGAAGAGGTTCAGAAGACCACCCACACCGTATCTGGGTACGCACAAAGTTGCTTTGCTGATCATGAGAAAGATGGAAAGAAGCTGCCTGTAAACTGTGTAAAAATACGATAGGAAAAAAGGAATAGACCTAGAATTCATTCTGAGTATACATCCTCCACAACAAATGCCCTACACTCTAAAATAAATTAAAGAGAAAAGGAATTGATGAAAGAAGAAAGCAAAGACAAAATAAGACAATGAGAAAGAAAAATAGAGTTGAGGCAACAAGTTTCATAAATTAGAAACAGCAAAGAACGAAAAATACATAGCTGAAAACTGACTTGCTGACAGGGAAAGCTTGAGATAATTCAGTCAAATACTGAGCATCAACTATGTGCTGGACACTGTTCTGGCTTGGTAATGGGGGAAAAAAAAGATAAATTTCCTCTCACGGAGCTTATGTTCTAGTTGGTGTTGGGAACACGGGTGACACATGGTAATAAATGCTATGAAGAAAAATGAGACAGGAGGCGGGAGGGGAAGAGTGACAAACATCAGTTTTCCTGTGGTTATGGAAGGTCTCTGATACAGTGGTAGTTTCATAAGAGAGATAATCAGACTAAATGCTGATGGAAAAGGATAGAGATTGGAGTGGACAATGTTGGTCCAACATAATTGGTACAGAAGGCTGCGTTGACACAGAAGGAAAAAAAACATCAAAGATATAAAGTTTTCCCTAAATAAGGAAGAACTAAATCTACAGGTAAAGAGAACATATCATGTTCCAGAAAAATTTGATACAAAATGAGCAACACTGAATCATCTTGGAGAAGTTAAGCCCACAAAACCCATCATCTTCTAGGGTTCAACTTCTCCACGCCAGTTCAATGTCACACAATAAGTGTGACCTAAGACTTTTTTCCCAGCCAGTTGTAAAGGCAAAGAATTCTTCAATACACAGTAACTCAGGAATCATAATACCGTGAATCTTTCTTGAAAATAATACTTGACTAAACCCAGTCAGCCAAGAGAATCAATGTGAATAGTGCAGTAATAGAGAAAACATAATAAATACATAAGAACTACTCATAAATGATTAATCCATTAAAATATTAATAGTAACAACAATGCGATTTACAGTTATAGAAAAGAATGTAAAGGTGACTTGAAAGAAAAACTTAGCAATTTAAAATGATGTAATTAATGGGCTGGGACAAAAAGCTGAGAGCTGGCAGACAAAACTCAGTAGGGGCTGAGAAGGCGTTATAAGTGAGCTAATTTCTTTGTTTTCCACAGCAAGGAGTATTATTCACTTCATTTTTTAAAGTTAATAAATCAAGAAATACAGTTTTTTTTTAAAGTTTACTGTTTGAAATACAAGTAATTTTAAATTACCACAAGATGTCGGGGAGGAGGGGTGGTATTCAGAAAATTGACCATACAGCACAAGACAGAAAACAAAATGACAGTCCCTGGATCCTTGTAACTGCGGCTCTCCGCTTTACCGTCAGACAACATTTAATTAAAAGCAACAAAGCATTAAATCTGCAACTAGAACACACATGGCCTAAATCTATATACGAAACAAAATATCATCATGGCAGAAATTGCTAGACATCTGTCAAGATCCATTCTCCACTTCCATAGTAACAGAATTATAGCTGGGCATATATGGATGCTCCAATGTACCACACATTGTATTATCTCTCACGGAGCATGGGTTTGTGACTTCAGTGGAATGCTCTCCAGTGGGTTGTGAGCAGAAATAGTGACTGCCACTTGTAGGCCTGGTCCATAAACCTCCCTGCTTGCCCGCCCTGTGCTCTCCCTCCATTCCCGTGGGCTGGGATGACAATGCGCGAGGTGAATGTGGTAGCCGTTTGTGGACGACGGCCAAAGTGCCTCAGTGTCAGCTCCCAACTAGCAGTGAGGCAGCCTCTGTCCCCTCCACACCCCACTCTGCTCACTCTATCACCTGTCATTAACCACTGAGCCAGTGTTCTGTCAGGACACAAACTATCCCAGTTATTTAGACAGAAAGAATGTAATGTAAAGAATTGTTTAACCAGATAGAAAGTATGAAACTGAGTGTGTGGGGCACCTGGGTGGCTCAGTCGTTAAGCGTCTGCCTTCGGCTCAGGGTGTGATCCCGGAGTCCTGGGATCGAGCCCCGCATCAGGCTCCTCTGCTGGGAGCCTGCTTCTTCCTCTCCCACTCCCCCTGCTTGTGTTCCCTCTCTCGCTGGTTTTCTCTCTCTCTGTCAAATAAATAAAATCTTTTAAAAAAATTAAAAAAAAAAACAAAACTGAATGTGTGTGTGAGAAGTTCACTCTAACCACCCGCAAGATACATAAAGCAAGTGTCTGAAAACGCAAGGAGAAACACAAACGTAATCAGTAACTTACTGTGACAAATGAAATCTGCAAACAAATCATGATAGCATGGGAATAATAGAATCACTAATATATAAATATTTAATTCTATATCCAAACTACTGAGATTACGTCTTCTAGTTCCCTTGAGACATTTTGAAGCTGACCTTTTTTCGGGTGCTAAAGAAAATCTCCACGCATTTCAAAATTAGAAATAGTAGAGGGGCGCCTGGGTGGCTCAGTCAGTTAGCATCCGACTCTTGATCTTGGCTCAGGCTTTGATGTCACCGTTGTGAGTTCGGGCCTCACATTGGGCTCCACGCCCAATAAAAGTGAAGACTGCATTCTCTTATGTCCAATAAAAGAACAAAAAAGGCTGCAGTTTAATAACCAAAATAGAAAAGAAAAAAAAGCCAACCTCTTGTAAATTTTGAAATTCTATATTGAAACCGAAACTGAAATTTCAGAATACCTAAACTATGATCGAATTACTACGTAAAAGATGACTGTGACCATACTGAGACAGAAACTATAGTTCCAAACATAGTACCAACAAGATTGAATGGAAATTAAATACTCGTTGCAAGAAAGTTTAAAATTACAACAAAATAAGGAAAGCATAAGAAAGAAAATGATTGAGTGAAACTAATTAATTCAAAAACAAAAAGAATAAATCTAAGAGATGGTTTTTGTTTTTTGTTTTTTAAGAAAACATTTGATTAGGGGCGCCTGGGTAGCGCAGTCGTTAAGCGTCTGCCTTTGGCTCAGGGCGTGATCCCGGCGGTCCAGGATCGAGCCCCACGTCAGGCTCCTCTGCTGGGAGCCTGCTTCTTCCTCTCCCACTCCCCCTGCTTGTGTTCCCTCTCTTGCTGGCTGTCTCTGTCACATAAATAAAATAAAATCTTAAAAAAAAAAAAGAAAACATTATATTGCTATACCACCAGTTAGCCTGATCAAGTAAGAACGGGGGCTAATAAGAGTTTGCATTTACTGAGCACTTAATATACTAGGCGTTGGGCTTAGTTCTTTCTATTAAAGTGCTCTATGCATATGCGGCATAGAGCGCTATATGTATATGGTGAAGTAGAAGCTATTGGTACCCTCATTTTACATATGAGGAACTGAGGATCAGAGTTTAAGCCTCTTATCCAAAGTCCCACAAAGAGTAAGTGAATATAAGATCTGAAGCGTCAGATTCCAGATCACAAAATTAGAACTTAGATAATTATTTCTCAAAGGCAGAGGAATTAAAAAAAATTTAAGGATACACATGAACGTTAGAAAACTCTCAAACTTGTAACATGACTGGTTCAAAGTTGCTATGAAGAACCCAGCTCATCTGTTTTTGTTCCCTAGCCCCTGCCCATGTTACAACAGCATCGGTGCCTCTGTGATGTGGGGACATCAGGCAGCGGTGTCCCTGAACTGCTCGAAGCCCTGCAGCTCTTGAGAGAAACCCATTTACTCTGGAATCTGGCTTAATCCTTCTTCCTCTCCAGAAGATCAGCGGAGGCATAGCCATCTGACAGGTCCCAATTCCATCTTGCGGAAAGCACTGAAGGGCGCGCGTGTATTTCCCTACCGTTTGAGCCCGGCACAAAACGAGAAGGAAGAAACTCAGTCCTATCCGTCACTCACCATCAAGTGCCCACCCTGCCACATTCCCGTGTTTGGTAGAGAAATACGCTGCGAGGAGGGTAATTAATTCTCCCATCTTGTGCGCCCAGGACAGTGAACTACAGGGCCAGGGTTAAGTGGCAATTTTGGTTCAAACCCCGGCCGAGGCACCAGTAAAGATGATAAGTTCCTAAGGGGTTTGGATCATTTAGAGAAGTGTTTGTTTTCGGAGCCTGAGAGTGGGTGCAGTAATCAGAACTCTTTCATGCAGCACGCGTTCCCAGCTCTTCAGATCCAATTGTTTTTTGATGGAGATATTGCAAATTACGGAAGCACCACTCATGACCTAAAAGCTTGGTGGGGCAATCAAATTTTCCTTCTGGTCCGCTTCACGCGCAGTCTGGGCCGAAAAGGAGCAGGATGAATCCACCAGAAATGAAGTGTTTGAATCTGATTTTTTCTACTACTTCCTTATACTGGAAAAAAAAAAAAAAAGAGGAAAATGACTTTCCAGCCTTTGAAATCATTCATCTGCCCTCATTTAAAGGATTGTTTCGTTTATTTTATTATGTTTTTAATAATATTTTTTATTATATTATGTTAGTCACCATACAGTACATCCCTAGTTTTTGATGTAAAGTTCCATGATTCATTATTTGCCTATAACACCCAGTGCACCATGCAATACGTGCCCTCCTTAATACCCATCACTGGGCTAGCCCAATCCCCACCCCTCTCCCCTCTAAAGCCCTCAGTTTGTTTCCCAGAGTCGTTTAAAACCTTTTTTTCTGGTTTTGCTTTTGTTGGTGTTTCTTATTGACCTGTGTTAGAGGACAAATAGCGTGGTAGTGAAAATTCCTTGACTCATGTTTATTTTACCCCAATTTAGAAGCTCACAATTGCCAATTTCATCCTGGTGGTCAATATTAATTAGCATTCACCTTGCACACAGCCTTTTCCTGGTCTCCAGCTTAGAACTGTGAGAAAGGACAAAAACTGGGGATCTGAGAGCTTGGTCTCCTGCCACAGATCGTCCGTTCTCTGAATGTTGTGGACCCCTTGACAAATCATTGATGCTCTCAGTTTCGTTATCCTTAAAGTGACCTAGTTGGGCTAGATTTTTGCAAAGTCCCTTCAACTCTACCATTTTATCAAATCATCATCCATTTATGTAACTGTGTGTATCCCCTTTCCTGTAAACGTTCGCTCCTTGTGTTGCTAGGTGCTGTTTTTCAAAGAGCGCCCCCATTCTCTTGTCTTAAATGTCACCTCAATCCTCATAACTCTCTCTCTTATATATATGCCAAATCTCTATTTGCCCGCTGGAAATTTCCACTTATCTGGAGAAATGGTAGGCCATTTCTCATCAAACCCTCTTTGCGTGATTTGTCTCATTTAACCCCCACACTGATTCTATGAGTGAGGCACTGTTATTACTCCCATTTTACAGATGAGGAAACTGAGCTAAGAAGTTAGACAGTCTGTGCAAAGTCAATGGCGGAGCTAGGGTTAGAATCAAGATCTGCGCGATTTCAGATTTGGGCTCTTATCTCACTACGCTTCTTTCCTCGCCTGCTTTTGCTCTATTTTTTTAACCATCTGTCTATCTTTTCTAATGACAATAATGGCTAAGAAAAAGCAAGTATGAAATAGCGTCCTCAGAAGAGGGAGAATCATCCTTGTTGTAAACGCACGAAAAAGGAAGCTTGCTTCCATTTCTGCTGACCTGGCTTCTGCTCCGTTCATCCCTCCTCCTCACATGAATGGAGTCCCCCGGCCCAGTTAAGGGTAGCTCTCCTTAGAACCCGGTACTTCCCTAGGCCGGAATTCCCATGAGTGGGGTACGTTTGACTGACAGGGACGGTAAGGCTTGTAAACATCCCTTCCTATCCAAAACTTAACGCCTTTTAAGATCCGTGGTCTCCAACCCCAACCCCAGCTTTGATTTAAACTATGACTTTTGTATGCCGTGAGCAGGAGGTGAAGAGATGGAGTCTTCCTACCTGTCCCTCCCCGATCCTGCTGAGGCCCCCACAAGGAGCGCTCTCATACTCGAAATGTCCTTTTGGGTTCTTTTGTTCCTCCTGGGTTCCTCCACTGGCAGGGGATGTGGGAATCACTTTCTTTCCCTGGAACTGCACCACTGCCATATTGACTACATCCTCCGCTCACCCAGTTTGAGGCCTCAAGTCTAATTACCGTTCCCTTCTAGCCATTGCAAAAGTGAATGTAAACATTGTTCATCTTGTAACTAAACCTTCAATGACTCCCTATTGTTGGACTTTCTGAGTCCGTCCAGGCTACTAATAGTCTTCAAAACAGACACAAATGTGGTCTCCTTGTCTGAAATGTATTCCCGTCCTTCTCTCTTATTCGTTTCTTGGGTTCTCATGAGCCCTCCTCTTCCTACTACTCTCTGTCTCAGCACGCCCAAGGATGCCATGGATTCCACACAGTTATCGACTCTCCACTGGTGTATTTATTATTTTAGGAGGCCAATGCTTTCTTTAGGTGAAGTAGAAGCCTTTTGCAGCCTAGCACTCAATAAAGGCTAAACAAATTGGGTGTCTCCACCCACTACCAACCTCGGTGCTAAATACGTAGTGGAGGCTGAGTAAATGCTTGTTGATTGACAGAAAAGAGAGTGGATGATAAAAATTTATTACAGACGAGATTTTCTCCAAAGGGGAATGTTACTGTCTGGTTGTCTGAAAACAGGGACTAAGGGCTGTTTTGGTAGTTTTCTATATGATTGTGCGGTGAGAGAGAAATTCAGTTAACCTGTACATGTTTATCTCATCTAGAAAAGGGAAGGTAAGAAAAGGGTAAGCTCTGTGTCTATGAGAACCACTGATGAATGACTACAGTCATCTGAAAGCAAAAAGCTGAGAATTCCAGCTTTGCTTTGTAAAAATAGCTTTGGAGTCACATTCTGAAACTGGAAGATTTTACGCAAATTAATAATACAAGTGATTTTTCAACTTCCATGGAGCAGGGAAGTAAATTACTAGAACCAGCTGAGTCAGTAGTTAGGTAAGTGGTTTTCTCGAATGCATCCAGGGCAGTGCCGTTAATTTTCTCTGCTGTGGCATGGAGGGTGATCCCAACGCAATTCCTTCTACTTTTGGCCCAGTGCCCCGTATCCTTGACAGTTTAGTTGGCAACGGTTTGGTTAAAATACATTAGGACAATGAAATTTTCCTTAGGTTCTTTAACTAAGAAGAGACCTAGGACAGCAATACCTAGTAGTAGCTGGAGAAAACCGCTGCCTTTGGTCACCTTGCTTATTAAATGGAGGAAACACGTGCTTATCCGTGGGTCTCTCTCGGCTCCCCTCTCCTCATCAGGTGCATGAGGGAAACCTCAGAGGGTCACTGAGAAGAAGAGGTGGGGTGCTAAATGAGAAAGTGCCCCAAAAAGAGCACACTGTGGTATATAGTAGTATATAGCATTAGTGGGGGTTGGTTGGTATAAAACAGCAGGTCTGCACAGTAGTTACTCCATTATGTAATTTATAAAGTGAAGTCTCAACTACGTACAGGCATGTATTGTACATATGGGAGACTGACTGTAATACGCCCTTTCGGTGCTAGAATAGTGACCCCATAGACCTTCAGCCCAAGGCTCTCATGCAGGCCAGGGGTCCGTGTGAATCTTTGCCAAATCCTTCCACCATTAATGATTCATGACAATATTAGGCACATGTTCAAGGCCCTTTCCCAACCAGCATCCCCTTTTACCCTCACAGTCACTGGGCCTCCGCTCTGGGTGCTTCCCTCCTCCTAAAGCCACGACCAGCATACAGCCCCGTCCGCACCCTGACGCCACATGTGAGAGCTGCACCAAAGGCCCTTCCACCCGCACTCTGCGACCAGAGAAAGAGAGCCGTTCAGGCCCGAGGCTTTGCAGGTTTTATAGATGTGGGGGGCAGAGCGTCAGGCTGCAGCTGTTCTCCTCTGTCGCCACCGGTCCATTTAGTGCCTCTCTTGTTGCCTTTGGGAAAATGATGTCTTGCAGTGACCCAAACACCCACCTGTCTGGAGTGACATCAGGCTCCTGACCTTCCTTTTGCTGCTTATTATGTCTCAGTTGGTCTGTCCGTGGGACTTGGCCATTTGTTATCACCCTGAGAAGGTGGGGGGTAGACAATCTGAACTCTGAGAGGAGCAGGAATGGAAAAGGAGTTTTGATGTGTGAAGTGTATACCGAGGTCTCAGCTGTGCAAGGAGAAAGGCTTTGGGCAGGACGTAGGGGCTCCTATGAGGTTCCTGTTTCCAACACATGTTTAATGAGCGCTCATGCATGTGTGTGTGTGTGTGTGTGTGTGTGTGTATGTGTGTATGTTGGCAGGGAAGGGGGCGGCAGGCAAGGAGACAAACTCTCATCCCACACCCAATGCATGGTGAAGAGCAACTGATACCCAATAGGCTTTTTAAAAATATCGTTCTTGCTGCCAGTGGGACATGGCTCCATCCCTGGCCGTGGCTGAAACCAGGGTTTGCCTCGGGCTCCTCAGGACAGAAGCAAGTTTCTCTTCCAACTAGGGCCGGCCCCTGCAGCTGTGCTGGGATCTCACCCCCTCTGGGCTTCTCAGGCACATTACCCATCAGCCCTCTTCTCTCTGTTCTACTCTTCACTGAATCTTTCTTATTAGCATTAACATTTGCTTACATCTCTCTCATCTTAACACAACCTTCCTCCCTCACTCCCCATGGCCCTTCATTCACATCACCTTTCTCCTCGTCTTCTCACATTGACAGACAAATTTCTCAAAACAGTCTGCACACGTCCTGTTTTTTCACTTCCCTGTCTGTCTCAGAAATGACTCTTACTAAGGTCACCAATAATTTTCATGTCACCAAGTCCAAGGGACATTTTCTTTAGGCTTCGTCTCTTTAGCAGCGTTTAAACAACCTCTCCCACCTTCAGTCACCATCTTCCTTTGGCTTCCAGGTCACTACATTCTCCTGGTTTACCTCCTCCTCCCTGGAAGCTCTCAGCTGCTTTAACCAGCTTATCCTCGTCTATCCACCACTGAAATGTTGGCATTCCCCCTTGGCCTCACACAAGACCCCCTTCTCTAGTCCATTGTCTCTCCCTGGGTGGTCTAACCTGCTTGCAGGGCGTCAATGGTCAATACCCTACGATACAACAGTGACTTCCATGTTTGTATCTTTAACCCAGATCTCACCTCTGACGTCAGACCCGTGTTCAACTACCTGCTTGACAGCTCAGCCTATGGACACTTCATTGTCCATATATCCAATATCGAACCTACAATCATCTCTCTCCCAACTCCTAAAATCCATTTTTTTTCCAGTTTCCTTCCATAATCCACATACCCAGGCATGGAGGCATCATATTTGGAATTCATCATTCCCACCATTGTCAATTACCAAGGTCTTTCAATTCAGGTCCTAACAGATCTTGAGTTAGTTCCCTGCTCTCCTTTCCATTGGGTTAGGTCACCATCATCTCATAGCTGAACTTCTGAGATGGACTCCTAACTAGTCTTCCTGCTTTCTCTCTTGCCTCCTTCCAATCCATTCTCCAGCCATCAGCAGGCGATGTACTTGTAAAATGAAAATCTTACAGGGGCTTGGGTGGTGAGGCGGAGAGCAGGGAAACTTGAAACTCTTAAAAAATAGAAAACCAGTTGTTCTAAGATAAAATTCAAAATTCTTTTCTCCGTTTCTCAGATTCACCGCAAAGCCTTTGCTCCTGTTTTCTCTGCTGCTTCCTCACGTCGCTCCTTTCGCCAGACTCTCTCCTAGTCATCCATCAGCCTGCAATTCAGTTGTCACTTTGCGGGAAGCCTTCTCGGAGCCCCAAGACCTGAAAGCTCCTGATGTTTCATGCTTCATTCTTTCAAAGAGGTAGAAACAATGATCACAATTGTAACCCAATAATTGATGAAGGGATTAGCTCCTTCAAACCTTACACTACCTTAAGGAAAAATCAATCATGGTGATGGTTGAACAACTCTATGAATATATGAAAAGCCATTAAATCGTACACCTGAAATGGGAGAATTGTACAGTATATGAATTATATCTCAATAAAGCTGTCTTATGGGGAAAAAAGCCTTATATGAGAATGAAAGCTCTAGAGGAAGAAGGGAACTTGTCTTTCTTGTTTATCCTTCAGAAGCTGGCACGTAACAGGGTGCCTTGCCCATGGTATGTGCCCAAATATTGGCTGAATGGTGGTGAAGAGTGTGACGACATAACAGGGCTGCTCTCCCGAGTCGGTCTGGACTGCTCAATGTTTTGTTCTGTCTTCGATTTGGGAAAGAAAGGTCCGCTTTGATCTATTCCAGCCTGATTATTTTAATCCTTTTTATGTCAATGCCCTCAGACCTCTGTCTGGCCACAAAGGGAAGCAGTGACCCTGAGCTTAGAAGTTCGAAGCCCATCAGAACCTGGAGTTTTGCGTTTCCCCCTCTGGAAGCCTACCTCCGGCAGCACCGAGCCAGCGCCCCACCTGCAGACACAGCCGGATGGCGCCAAGGCTCTGTCCTCCGCCCACTGTTCTTACCTACAATTCCCAGGGACGTGCAGCTGCGGCATGACTGTCATTGTCATTGTTGTTTCACATCTCACGCATAGTTTCTTTGTCGTTTGCTAGGGCTCCTTGGAGGTACCGCACCCATTCACGTCCCCACTGAGGAAATCCTATAACCAACAGAAATCGGTTAGTCATGGAGGGAGCCATCAGAGAGAATTCAGATGGACCATACGCCCTTCTTCCTACAAAGTATGAACCTTTATTTTTTTTTTAAAGATTTTATTTATTTATTCGACAGAGATAGAGACAGCCAGCGAGAGAGGGAACACAAGCAGGGGGAGTGGGAGAGGAAGAAGCAGGCTCATAGCGGAGGAGCCTGATGTGGGGCTCGATCCCAGAACACCGGGATCACGCCCTGAGCCGAAGGCAGACGCTTAACCGCTGTGCCACCCAGGTGCCCCTAACCTTTCTTTATTTTTGAATTACTCTAAAGGGAACCAAACACACTCAATGAGTCTGACCCCATTTGGTTCCCTCTCTTTCTACGTTCCTTTCTGGATCACCGACTCAAGATGAAGCGAGATACGCTCCAGGGAGCCTGATCTCAGTTGGCTTCATAACTGAAAAAAACAGCCTTATTTGGGTTCCCTGGGTGTGCGTGCGGCAGCCTGGGACAACACCTAAATAGATGTGTAAGAAGAGTAAGTAGGTAAGCGCATTCAGAAGGAGAATCCAATCGCAATTTTTCTTTTCATCCCAGACTCTTTCCCAAGCTGCGCATCACTCTAACTTTGAAATTCCTGCCTGTGCACAGACTGCTTGAGACATGAAAGTCTTTCCCGCGGAAGCCCCTTGTGGCTTGTTTATGTAAGATATCAATGGGGCTGACTGCAGGATGCATCTCTGGGTAAGAATACCCACCAATGAATGTAATGGTTCTGGGGGGTGAAAACTAGAACCTCTGGTTTTTGCTATAAAGCAACTTCCTACAAATTACTTCTGTCTCGTATCAGATGCCAGCCAGGAGCGCAGGGGTGGCGGGAGCTCCGGTAGTGACTCTGAACAGGCCGTGTGCACAGTTCTCTGTCAAGGATTGCCAGGCGCGTGTATTCCCACGTGTACTCACCCGGTTGCTGAGATCGTTAAAGATGTATTTCTAGATTTGTAATTATTGTGAGTCTCCTAACAAATTCAGCCATTCATTCATCCAAAAATGTTGATTGAGCACATTATAGCCACTAGGGGTCTAGTGGCAAGTGAGACACGTGAGGTCCGTGTCCTCAAGGAGCTTATATTCTAGTGCGGAGAACAGAACAGTAAGCAAGAACTATGGTAATGTCAGAGATTGGTGATAAAAAGAAACAAATCCAGGACAGTGATTAGAGAGTTACAGAGGGAGCAAGGATACTTTGCGGGATATCAGAAAGGCTTCTGTGAGCAGGTAACATTTGAACTGAATGCTGGGAAGGAACCAGCCATGTGAAGATTGGAGAAAAGAGCAACGCAGGAGGAAGGAGCTGCGAATGCCCGAGTTAGTTGTGCGCATAGAACAGAGCAAAGTCCCGGTTGCTGGACTGGAACGAAAAAAGGGAATGGGTAGACGTGAGTCTGAGGCAGGGCTGGAGCTGAATCTGGTAGGAATGAATCCCGCAGGCCTTGGCTAGCGGTTCAGTTTTCAGTCCAAGTGTGGCGGGAAGACACTGGAGGGTTTTAAGCAGTGAGTGTTGGGGGTGACATGAATGCCTTGGAGTGAAGAAGAATCTGGGGGACTCGTTGCAGGGTTAGAAACACAGGGACAGCCCCTGGTAAGGCCAAGGTCGGTTGATATTTGTGCAGCATCTAAGCCAAGGGCCAGAGACACTAGCTCTCACCACCCCCCTCGGCCCTGGTTAGCCACTCAGCCTTTACGTTGAGACTGGCTTGAGGACGAGGCGACTGAAAAATCATATGAGCCTTTAGCTGTACGTTTAATCAGTGCCCTCCATCCTTTCCAATTTGTTGTGGCAACTTATATTGGATTCCCGAACTCAAGTGCTATTTCTTTTTAATGAAGAGGCTCTGGCCTTAATTAAGATGACTGGGCCACATTTGCAGAGTTAACATTCTACCTTCGAAACTGCTGTCACCAAATTGCTGGGTGCCTGGAGCCAGCCAGCCACCTCCAAAAGCTGCTCTCCTCGTGCCTCCCTGTCAGGAGACGGGCAGGCACCCAAGGGCTTCCAGGGACCTCTTGTTGAAGTGCTGGCCAAGGCCCTTCTGTGACATTTGTCATGGTTCTTCGAGGCAGAGAATTGCCAATTAGCCACATAGTCCGCTTTTGGAATCCAGTTCAAACATCATTTCCTCAAAGTGAACTAAATTATAAATTTTTTCTGCTGATTGTCGATAAGAGATCAGAGCATTTTAAAATATATTGCTCTTTTCCAGGGGAGGAATAAAAATCTTGACACTTGAAAAATAGCAGCGACCAACCATCATAATGTTTTTCCTATGATGTGCAGGAGCAAAGCTTTAAGTTCTTCACAAATAAGGGTACTGTCTGGGTCAGAGTGGAGCGTGGGAGGTGGAAATGACTTCATGATGAATTTTGGTCCTACTTTCTTCTCTGCCTACTCGTGATTTCAACTCCCACTAGTGTTTTCTGGTAAGCTAATACTGAATTATAGCATTCTTTTCTTTAGCAAGGTCTCCTGACAGTTAGAATTAAGGTAGTAATAATGGGGGGCAGGAGGAGGAAATGGATTTTAGCCAGCTTTTATGTCTGTGATAGATGGAGAGAGGAGAGCACGTGGCTAGCTTTGAGTGAAGCCCAGGGACAGGGCCCGGTAATAGGTCTGACAATTTTAAAATCTATTCTGCGCATTAAAAAAAGGTAATCATCAAATTACTTTCATAATAGTCCCTCCGAAGCAAGACATGATTCTGCCTATTTTTCAGGGAACCAGCAAGGAGGCTCGGGTGGGTAAACGCCATCCCTGGATTGGAAGATGGACACAAGAAGAAAGGGCAGGGACTCAGATGATAGCGCAGCAAAAAAATCTCTCTCTCTGCATTTCCCAGGAATCTTT
Organism: Ursus arctos; assembly: GCF_023065955.2. Lineage (NCBI taxonomy): Eukaryota > Metazoa > Chordata > Mammalia > Carnivora > Ursidae > Ursus > Ursus arctos. The sequence continues at coordinate 6,464,863 of NW_026622863.1, forward strand.
GCTTGATGTGGGTGCAAAGGGTGTTCCGTGGGGTCAGCCTCTCCTAGCTAAGGAAAGCAAGAGATGCTCTCACAGAGCTTGAGAGCCTTCAATGCCCCCTTTCCAGAGGGACTTTCTCATCAGCTGCCCCCTGGGGTTCATTTTCCACCTTGAGTAGCCCTTAGGTGGAAAGTCATCCTCTGCAGGAGAATCTCGCTAAACGCACGCTCTAGGCTCGTGGGAGCAAATCGTGTAGCTGCATTGACAAGGAGTCATCACGCAGGCTGCCTAATGGCAGGGCCCAGAGGTAATTTCCACCCATTTGCTCTTTTCATTTTCATCTCCTCTTTGTAACCTCTCCTCTCCACTCCTCCAAGGACCTTTTCCCACCAGTTTTGCAAGCCGGAGTGTGTCCTTTAGACCCACCTCTCCTACGAGCATCATATCTAACCAGTTCCTCTCTTGCTCAGAAACCTTTCCTGAATCCCCACTGTGTACGGAGTAGGGTTCAGACTTCTGAAACTGTGTGTTGGAAAAACCCCAAGGCTGTACCATGCGACGGGCTAGCTCCCTGCTAAGGGGAGAGTCATGCATCCCATTTGGTCAAGAAGCAGAGCAAAGGGGTCGTCCAGACGACACCCATCCCTGTGCCTACGGCTATGGGTGTGGATGCCAGAGAATGTTATCTCCTTTTCCATGTTACAGTCTTTAGATTTGTTGAAACGTCAATTTCATGAACACATCTAGGTTCCTCTATGTATGTACCCATTTTCAGCTAAATTCTGCAGGGACATGGGGAGAGAATGCACCAACACATTACACCAACTCTCTCTGCCACTGTTCGAGGCTCCTGTCTGGGAAGTAGGAAAAATAGTACTGAGCTCAGGGGCTCACACATGAAAGTGACACTCTGTCGTATCTGGTCCCAACACTTCATTTTATTTCCCTCCCCACCCCCTCTCCAGCAGTGCCTAGAAGGGTGCCTCACATATTGGAAGTTCTTAGCTCTCTGCATGAGGTCAAACTGCAGTCAAATTTGAATACCAGCCAGTACCTTCCAGCAACGTGCCCAGCTCCTTCCCCATCATAGAGCCATATCGGCTGCCCAGGGTCCATCCCGTTCTGCACACCTGGCCGTCTGTCCCTTCGTTGTTTTTTCATTTTGTTTTTCTGTGTTTGTGAACTCTTAAGCATGGGAAGAAACTTGATTCTCATGAGCTGTTACGACTGTAAGAAAATTAGTCCTGTTTCCCACACCTTCAGGAAAGAGATTCCCACTAATCCACGGACATTTCAGTTTTAACTTCTTAACAACAAGGAGTTTCATTCCTCAAAAGCCATGTTAACCCTAGCCCTAGGTGTAACCTCTGACCTCGGTGTGTAATCTTACAGAAATCAGCCTTCCCAAGCCATGGTTGGCTCACTTGTAAAATGATGGAGGAAGGGGGTGAAATGCCCCCCAATTTCTGCAGGCTGGGTTTGTTCGTTCTCCCGTCTGTGCCTCATCAGAGATGAACAGCACGCTGACAGCATCCCTTCTGTAAAAGCTCTCACTGACTCTCCTTCAGGACATTGCACAGGCGAAACGATCAGCAGCACCCCCGGCCGGTTGCTGACGATGAATGTCTGAGCTCCGTGTTGGTTACAGTGGGTGTGCCCTCGCGGTAAGCAGGCAGCAGCCCCGGGAGCTCGCCTGGCACCTTCGCTTGGGGGAAGGGGCTGTAGCAAGCACACACCACCTTTGGATGGCTCTCTCTGTGCGTCTCGTGGTCTTGCTTTCACACCTAGACAGGCCCTATGTCTTTCATCTGTGTGAACATAGACTGTGGACAAAGGAAACCATTGGGAAAGCGCCACTTTGTAGAGCCCGTCAGCCCTTGTGCTTCTGAATAGGACTAGAACTAAGGATCCTTTGCTCCTGGCCCAGATTTGCTTTATGGGATGGATGCTGTGTCCCAGGCTGACCCTTCCAACTCCACATCGTGGGGCAATTGCCGTGCTTTTACTTCTCGGCGATGGTCTCATGCATTAGCCCTTTTCTGATGTCCAGCTGTTCTTGTAACCCTTCTCAAAGTTTTCTGTGCTCCTCTGGTCTGGGAAACCTTGAACTGATAGAGATGTCACCACCCTAACATGATTCTGATTTCTTTTGCTCATTTTGCTATGGGATGTTGTCTTTCCTTGAGGTCTGTCCGCGAAAAAACAGAAAATGCCTCTCTCCCAGTTTTGCTGTCCTGCTTGTTTCTGCTCCATGAACACGGAATGGTCTGCGCTCTGAACGGCCACAGCAGCCAGCCTGCCATCCTTCAGCGGGTTTCTTAAGGAGTGGGGAGTAATGCCACAGTAATTTCATCTTATCCCTGCTCCCCAATCAGACGTGGCAGATGGCTGGCCCTGGGAGCCAGCGGATCCAAATTGAGTCTCTTGAAGCACACCCTGTGTTCAAGGTTCATCTTGTTCAAGGGTACGGTACAAAGGAGGGAATCTTAAAGTGAAAGCCATAGGTGATGAGGGCTTCCACTTCCTCCAGCTCCACATTCCTCTGCCTCCAGCTCCAGCATTACCGTGAATACAGCTCTGCCTCTGAGAAAACAACCACAACAAAAGACAAAAAACCAATAGACCAGATTTCCTACCCAATCCCTCCCGCCTGGTTGAGTTTGGGTGGTAATTCCCACTTAATTACTGCTTTACCACCATCATGGCAAATGATCTCCAGTTGCTTCTCACATCCATCTGTTGGAAGTTGCTTTAGCTAAAGCTCTCATCGTTAGCTTCTCCGATAAGGGCTGGAAAGGAGATTAAACCAATGAAGATAATATAAGAAATAATACTACCCAGCACTGACTGAATATGCCGCGTGTCAGGTAATGTGTTAAGTCCTTTGTGTGAATAATTACTTTATTCCTCATTGCAACTCTATAAGGTAGAGGGGAGTATCTCCATCTTAGTGTTGAAGAAACCAAGTCTCAGTGGGGTTCAACAGCCTTGTCAAGGTCATACAGCTATAAAGTGGTAAAATCAAAATTGAAGCCCAAGTCGGTCTGCTTCCAGAGTCCATGCTCCTAACCACGTCTCAGTCCTCTGGGAAGAGCTGAACCCAGGACTTGTTTTCTCAAATTGTCAATGGCATTTTCTTATTCTGCGTCTTTTGTCTGTCTGTAAGCAGATGATTGACCCACTCTGAACTTCAAGGTCCCATGTGGATGGTTAAGATGAAAGGTATCACGTGCACTGAGCACTTTGTCAACGTTGTGTCAGCCACAGAGCAGAGAGTCGGAAAATGCTAGTTACATTTCTTAAGAGGAGTCTCTACATGGACGCTTGGTTTTTATTTGCAAAGAGACATTTGGATGTAGACATTCCGTGAAAGATCTATTTGAAAGTCACCTTATCAAATGTAAAGAATGGTCTTGCTAGTGAATGATATAGTCAGTGACGTAAGCTGTTTCCTCTCAAAGATTTAGGTTTTAGTAGCCAAGGCGAGCCCCCCCAGCTTGGTCAGCCTAGCGGGCGAGAAACAATGAGAGGCCAGGCGTAACTTCACAATGAGGCATTCACGAGCTTCTTCACTTTACCTTCTCGGGCCGGGCCACATTCTCTGCTTGTTGAAGACCATGCAGGAGAAGAATCTTGTTTCACTTCCTCCCCTCATACACCTAGGAGCAAACTGAACCTATTCAAGTCCCGGGCTTCCTTCTTCGATTTGGTTTTTCCTCCTGATTTTCTAGGGGCTTGTTTCAAGACAGGTTTGAGAAATCATGCAGTGTAATTGGATGACTGGTGTACTTTAATTAAGGCAGCGAGATGCAACGTGCAGCACATTTCAGGTTGATTGTAGTAAGGCTAGGTGGTTGCTAGATAAAGCTCGGAGAGGCTTGTTTGAATAACCCGCAAGGTGAACGTGCTGTGACAACTATGGGGTTGCATTTGTATGTAAACAGTAGTGAGACCTCTGAATGGTCACCCCTTAATCTAGCCCCATGTGGGTCATGTCTCAATGAATAACGATGACCGGTTCCCTGGAAGTTGGGAAATGCTCGTTGCATGGAGTTAAATGATCTCTTGATAAATTTTAAATCGGTCTGGTTTCCTTCCAGCCCTCACAGCTATCCTCTCTAATCATGCAGTTTGTGCCTAGTTGAATATTTAACTAATTTTACGACTAGATTAGTCAGAGCACAATTCAGGAAGTTAAGAAGGAAAGTATCCTTAAAATTCAACATATTCCTAGCTCAGATGTAAATTACTTTTAGATTACTTGGCATTTTGGAAAATGTGCTACAATTGTATTGAAAACCAAATGTGCAAAGATAAAGTTTCCCTTAATTTTAAAAATAAAGGCTCAGAAAACTTGGGAGTATAGATAATTATAAGATATGTGCATGGCTAGACTGGAAGCAAGTGCTATTTTATCACGGTGATACTTATGCATCCAGATGGCATCCCATAGAAAGCTTTCGAAGAATTGCTATTCACGGGACCTTATCAGGGATGCTTTTGTTGTGTATTCCTGATTCACTTGTCTGGGTTGCTCTTGTCTCTTCGGTAACACTTAGGACTATTTCTTTCTCTGGGAGTTCACCTGTCCCAGATTGTGTCAGCTCAGAATAATGTGAAGAAATGACAACAGTGACCTACTACAAGCTATCTCTCAGGAGACAGGGATGATTCCATGAGACAAATATAGCATTGTCATTGTGTGTGTGTGTGTGTGTGTGTGTGTGAGAGAGAGAGAGAGAAATAGAGAGTGAACAGAGAGACAGGTTTTGAGGACATACCTCTAAAGGAGTATTTAATAAACAGGGTCCTGCATGCAAATGGCCAACAGATACATGAAAAGATGTTCAACATGAGATATCACCTCACACATGTTTGGGTGTCTCGTATCAAAAAGACAAAAGTAGCAACTGTTGGTGAGGATGTGGAGAAAAAGAGAGCCCTTGTACACTGTCAGTGGGAATGTATACTGGTACAGCCATGTGCAAAACAATATGGAGATTCTGCAAAAAAAAGAGAACTAGAATTAGCAACACAATGATTCAACAATTCTGTAGATTACCTCAATGCTCACCATAAGTGTAGTCGCCGTACGATGTTATTACAGTATTATTGACTACACTCCCTATGCTGCGCTTTTCACTCCTGTGACTTATTTATAACTGCAAGTTTGTATCTCTTAGTCCCCTTAATCTATTTGGCACATCCTTCCCCTCCCCCCACCCCCTGCCCCGGCTCTGGCAACCACCAGATGTTTTCTGTTAAGAGTCTGTTTTGGGGGGCACCTGGGTGGCTCAGTCAGTTAGGTGTCTGACTTTGGCTCAGGTCATGATCTCAGGGTCCTGGGATCAAGCCCCGCCTGGAGCCCCGAGTGGAGCCCAGCGTGGAACATCCGGCTCCATGCTCAGCAGAGTCTGCTTCTCCCTCTCCCTTTGCCCCTCCCCCTGCTTGTGCACTCTTTCTCTCTGCCTCTCATATAAATAAATAACTCTTAAAAAGAGTCTGTTTTCTGTTTGTTCGCTTTTTCTTAAAATTTAAGTATACTTAACATACAGTGTAATGTTAGTTTCAGGTGTACAATATGATTCAATAATTCTATACATTATTCAGTGCTCGTCATAAGTGCACTCTTAAATCCCCTTCACCTGTTTCACCCATCCCTTCTGGAAACCACGAGTTTGTTCTCTATATTTAAGAATTTGATTTTTTTGGCCTTCTTTTTTTTCTTTGTTCATTTTTTTTCTTACATGCCACATATCAGTGGATGATATGATGGCTGAACCTAGAGGACATTATGCTAAGTGAAATAAGCCAGCCACAGAAAGACAGAATCCTCATGATCTCACTTACATTTGGGATCTAAAATAGAGTCATAGAAGCTGAGAATAGAATAGTGGTTGCCAGGAGTTTGGGGGGAGGAAGACATGGGGAGAGGCTGATCGAGGGGTACAGAGTTTCGGTGATGCAAGATAAATAGATCTGGAGATCTAATGTACTGCATGGTGACTATAGTTAACGATACTGTGCTGTACACTTGAAATCTGCTATGAGGGAAGACTTACATGTTCTGACCACACACATAAGAAAATGGTAACCATGTGGTGATGGATGTTGATTTTGTTTGATTGTGGGGATTATTTCACAAGATTCATAGTATATCTCAAAACATCAAGTTATACACCTTAAATATATGTATTTTATTATTAATTATATCTCAATCATGATGTTATAAACAAATAGGTCGTTTGAGGACTACTTGATTTCTCCCATGGCGTTCCCTGACCTGCCCAGTTCACAGTGGCCCTGCTGTCCCCTAACTCTGGTAAGTCCGTGACCGTTCTCCTTCTGAACCACACCTGGCAGCATTGATCTATACACTACTATTCTCAGGTAAGTTCATCTTGTCTCCTTAGCCAGCCTATTAACTCCTTGATAGCAGTAACTACATAGGAAATGGCTTCTCTACCCCGCATAATACCTGGGACGAAGATCTATACACATATCATGTGTTCAGCTTGCTGACCTCATCATTAGGAGGGGGGCAAGCAACTTCCTCAGTCTTCTATTTACCTGGAGGTAAGACTGGTGTAGACCTGGCTTCTCAATATAAATCTTACTCATCTTTGGGTGGCTTCTTCTTACAAGCAGCCCCAACCTTCCTCAAAGCCATGGGTGGCCTTAAATTGGGATTATGTAGCTGGTTTTATTCCCTTCTTAACAAATTTAAGCTAGCTATGAAGGCTATGAGGAGTTTGCAGAAATCTGGTTTTCATCCTGTATGACAGGGAGCTACATGCAGAATAATTTTCTTTTCTACCAAGCTGTCTACTGTTAAATGATTGAACACCACTCAGAATTTGTTAGAGGAGGGGGAGGACCAAGTCTGTTGAGTGTGTGGTATCTTTTACATGCTGACTCTCTTTTTATTCTTTTGCCATTTGAGCTCAATTTTAAACTGATTTTCAGAACTAGCAAGAATATTGAAAGTAGTTTTTTTCTGAAAGAAAGAAAACAGTTCGGTTTTTCTTTTATCCTTTTTTTTTTTTTTTCTGAAAGAAAGGAAACAGTTTTGTTAGGAAGTTTGTAGAAAAAACCTTAAGGTATGTAATGCTACTATTATTTGGGAAATCATACTAATTTTACAAGATGGGTATACCTGAGAACAATGACGTGTAGATCAGCCCTGCCAACAGGGACGGTTCAGAGGGTAATTCTTACGAAGTCATAGAAGTTATCTAAGTCTTAGTCAGTATATTAGTGTTATTCAGAACATGAGCCGTTGTTCACACTTAAATTCAGTCTCCAAATTAAGATGCTCGATAAGATGGGGATGGAAACATAAAAGGAGCGGTGGTGGTGATAGAATTAGGAAGTAGATAGAAATTGGTATCAGATGCTGGTCACGAAGGACATTCTCTGAATACGCACCACTTCCAAACATCTGGCTCCATTTCTGCTCAGCTGCTTGACCTAGCTAAGTAATTCAACATTACCAATATGGCCCAATGGAGGAACAAAGTTGGTAAGAAGACCTTGTCATTCTTTCCTTAGTCTTTCTAGTTTAGCTTAACCATTTTCTAATTACTTCTATAGACTCCAATTCTTTAGAAAGTTAGTATCTAGGGGTGCCTGGGTGGCACAGAGGTTAAGCGTCTGCCTTCGGCTCAGGGCGTGATCCCAGCGTTCTGGGATCGAGCCCCACATCAGGCTCCTCCGCTATGAGCCTGCTTCTTCCTCTCCCACTCCCCCTGCTTGTGTTCCCTCTCTCGCTGGCTGTCTCTATCTCTGTCGAATAAATAAATAAAATCTTTAAAAAAAAAAAGTTGGTATCTATGGTGAAACTCCCTGGGCTAGGTATGTCAGTTAGATATTGCTGTGTAACAAATCACTCCAAAACAAATCAATCATTTATGGAACTCATGATTCTGTGGGTTGGTTGGGTAATTCCTTTGGTCTCATCTGGGCTTGCTTCGTGCACCTTTGGCACCTTTGGTCAACTATGGGTCAGAGAGTTGACTGCAGATACTGGCTGGAACTTCTCAAATGCTGGGAGTCAGCTGGCTGCCAGCTGGTTTAGAAGGGCCTTGGGTCCTCTCCCAGTTCAGATAATCCAGCTTGCTCACACTGCAGTAGCAGGGGTCCAAAGACAGAGAAGCAGTGAGCAAGGTCTCTTGATGCTTAGGTTCTCAAGTGGCACAATGTCACTTCTACCCATTCTCTTGGGCAAAGGAACTCACCAGGCCAGCCCAGATTCAAAGGGTGGGGTATTAGACTCTAACTCTGGAGGGGAGGAGCCACAGGTCACATTGCAAAAGCATGGATACAGGGATGGTAAAGAATTGCGGGTTTGGTTTTTGTTTGTAGTTTCTCACATTGGGAGAATTTTATACGTACACAGATACAAACAAAAAAGCTTATTTTAGCTATGGAAATGTAGGTGCAGTGATCAGGGTACAAAATTAGGTGTCAGAATTTAAAAGAAGATGTTTTTCCTGTACTCTAATTTTAGGTGTCCATTCTTTCAGGGTTTGACCTTGGTTATTATGCTGTTGTTGCTCTTTCTTCTCATTTGGCTACATTTTCAAAGGACTGGGATTTTCAGATGCCTGAGATCATTGAAGATGCAGGTCTTAAATGTGTGTTTAGAATCTTTGTACTGTGTAATTGATTACTTCTGGATATAATAGTTTATTTTTCTAAGATGTTTATACTCAATGTTTCTTTACAGCAGTCAACAAGGTCCTGTCTTCTTATTTAGTACCAACAAATTAAAAATGTTTTTGAAACACTGTTCAGGGTGGAAATAAAAAAGATCTGACAATATTTGTGGGCCTTCAATTTGCAACTCTTATGAAAGTCTTTTTGATTCAATTTAATTTAATTCCAGTATAGTTAAGATACAGTGTAATATTAGTTTCAGGTGTACAATATAGTCATTCAACACTTCTGTACAACACCCAGTTCTCATCCTTAATACTCATCACCTATTTCCCCCCATTCCCCGCTCACCTCCCCTCTGGTAACCATCTGGTTGTTCTCTATAGTTAAGAGTCTGTTTCTTGGTTTGTCTCTCTCTCTTTTTCCCTTTGCTCCTCTGTTGTTTCTTAAATTCTACACATGAGTGAAATCATATGGTATTTGTCTTTCTCAGACTGATTTCACTCAGCATTCTACTCTCTAGCTCCATCTATGCCGTGTGCCTTGAGACAAGGCTTGCCAACTCACAGACCAAGGCAGATACGGTCTGAGCGAGATGCTGGGTGTGTTATCTTAGAGGAAGTGGGGGGAATCCTGGGGTAGACCAGCAGTCCCTGACATTTGCTAGATAGTAAAATCACGGGGGCAGCTCTGAAAAAAAGTGCCCAGGCTATACTCCAGACTCATTAAAACAGAATCTCTGAGAATGGGAAACAGACACCAGTATTTTTTAAAGCTCCTCAGGTATTCTCAACGTGCAGCCCGTTTTATGAACAAATGAATTAAGCCAGGGTGTCTCAGTCTTTGATATGCTGACAAATGACCTAGAGATTCAGATTCAGGTTCAGATTCATTGGGTCTAGGGTGAGACTGAAATTCTGCATTTTTAGTGAGCTCCTGAGTGATGCCAGTGCCTTGGTTTTCAGACCATACTATGGCTAACGAGGATCTAAAGTCAAGATCCCAAGCAGCCCACAGATAGTTTTGTGGGTCTTTTTTTTTTAATTTTTTTGGCTCATCTATTGCATGTTTAAACACAAATTGAGTCAACATTTTGAAATTGAGAGATTTCCCATAAAAATTCATATTTCTGATTTCTTATGAAAAAAATGAAAGATCTTACAACACAAGCTCTGCGTTTCCACGTAGACCAAAGCTGAAGAGGGACTGCCCCTGCCAGGGATTTACCAAGGGAGGCTCTGAAGTGCTTTTCCCTGTGCTTGTTTATGAATAGGATAAATGGATCTTTTCCCCTATGGACTGGCAGATCTATACACAACACACAAGTGCACATGTATGTGCTCAGCAAAATCCATAAAGGCAAAAGCCAAGCAATTACATGGGAAAAGGTGAAAGGAGAGGAGAAGAGGATTAATTCCTTAAGACTTAGAAATATTTGTTAGTAAGGACCCTATTGGTTGCATCAGAAGCCAACTGGAGCTGTTGAAGGGGGAAATAAGTGAGGGGGATTTATTATACAAGGGCAGCTCACGGATCCATGATGCAGCTGGGTTTCAGAAAAGAATAAACTCAAGGACATGGATGTCACTGAGGCAGACCTTTTTGCCCTCACCTTGGCTCCCCTCTGCACATCTTCCTCATTCCATGACCTTGCTTCCTCGGATCTGTAGTTCACCTGGTATAAGACATGGCCATCAGCAACAACTGGGTTCACATGCTGGGATCTTGCTATGAGTCCCAACCCATATTCCCAAGGAAGTGATTATGACTGGCTCAGCATGGAGGATGACTTGAGAGTTTTTTGCTCCCCTAAGGAAACTTACTGCAATTGACCAGGAAGTTGAACCCTCCCACGCAGAGAGGGAGAACTAATGCTCTAGAAGTCTAGAGTGACCCCAGCCTGTCCTGGGGGACAGAGGCAGCGGGGCAGACATGAAGGTCTATGGACTCCTTCACTCATGAGGCATCTTCGCCCTTTACAAAAGGGGAGTCCCATTGCAGACTCAACTGTGATGATAACATAATACTTAAGGGGGAAGCAAGGGCAGCTCTTACTAGCTTTACTCATTTCTCCCCTCCCCAAAATACACTGCAAAGCAAGAAAATGACATAAAGATGTTCACTCCTTACAGCCCACTTCAGGCCAACTTTTGTTATGAGTGTGACAGTGTGTGTGGCATTAAGTAACCCACAGAAATCAGCTCCAGAAATGAAGTCAGGGGAACCCAGTCCAAAGTACACAAGGCGGAGATGGTCCTGGTGAATTTCAGAAGGTGAGGAAACTAGGTGAAATGTGAAAACGGAAGAGAAGAGAAAAATGTGAATAAGCCAGGTTATTGAGGAATCTGAAAAGTGGTTCATAAGAGTGCGTTTACTCCCCTATAATGGGATCTGGGATTATCTGTAAAAACATTTAACTCTGATTGTTTTAAAGAGAAGAGATAAAATGTTTAATATGTGGCACCCTGGAGGGTGCCGTTTTTCCTTGTTTCAAATGATAATCCTAATGAAACACCTATAATGTGTAAGAGACCAAGTCGTAGAGCTTCCCATCTGAGAGTGCAATTGAGAACAATGGCACAGATGTTGTATATTCAAATGACGAGGTGGGAGCAGATTTGAGGATAGAGGAACTAAAGTGCCTAATATAAGACTATATGAATACTCCCACCTGGTCTTAGGAGTCACCTGTCTGACTTTGATCAAGATGTTTCATAATACATAAGGCCAAGTGCTGAGTCTACCATATAAGTAAAAATATACCCTAAAGCTCTTTCTTGAGATCTGAAAAAAAATGTGATTATACTAATAATTATAATGAGTCATTGGGCCCAGACCAGCGGTCCCAGACCGTTGCCTTACAAGGCTGAGAGAACGCACATCAATATGTGGGGAGGAAATATTGAAATCCTTTTTGTCCCAGGGTAAAATCTTTAGTTAAGCTTGTCAGGGGTCCTCAAGCTTACCTGTTTGTCTTTGGCTGTATTAAATCTATAGATCCTGGCCATTCTCTCTGGAAAATTAGAAGTGGTACCTTCCCTGAAATAATCTCAGGTTAGGTTTTATTCCTACAAAGGCCCAGTGGAGTCACTTGGAGACAGACATGGAAACTTCTCCCTGGATCCTTTTTTCTTCTCCCCTTCCTTCCCTTCCTTTACTTAGAATCAGGCCCTTGTAACAATGCATTAAAATAAATCTAAGTGGTACCAGAACAAGAATTTATTTTCACTGAGGCATGGTTTCCTTCTACAAGGAAGGGTATTCAGACAACTAAATCCTGCTTGGTGAGGTCTCTGAAATGAGAGCAGGGAAAGGACTACCTACTTCTTATTATCTGGGCTGGCTTGCTGGCTCTCTTCCCTTAGCCAGTGTGTAGGACTCTGCTCTATTTGGCTTAAACACTCCCTTTCCGGCAGGCCAAACTGCCCTTTCCTTTATGCTGATTACATTAACGTTTGCACCAAATCGTTTCTGGCTATTCCAAGCAGGTAAATTCCAGCAACCTCCAGCTTCTGCCCTCACACGTGCTGATTTTTAAGAGTCTTTCATGGAAGAGAAAACTTCCACCTTTCCCTGGCAGGAAGTAGGTCTTTGCACCCTTCCGAAGAAATCAACGGAAGGAAAGACAGTTTGAATCACTCTCTTCATTAATGATTTCTTAAACTGTCCACAAACTCAAGATCCTGTGACTTCTGAAGTAGTGAATGCTTTCAAAAAGGGATCTAAAAATATTTCTTTTTATGCTTCTTCTAAAGAAAAGAATAAGGAAATGACTAACCACATAAAAAGAAAAGAGGAAAACCAGAAAAATTAGGTGAACAACGGAATACCTATAAATAGGTATGGATGGATTGACGTCGTGTGATAAGAGAGAATAGTAGGAGTATGGGGGGAATTCTAATAAATGCTCAGTAAATTTATGAGCTGGGAGGCAGAGACACAGGTGAAGTAAAAAGTTTTAGAAGTCTTAAAGTGAGCATGTCTATGAAATAGACTATGGAGAACAGGGAGCCAAGGTGAGAAGTAAAAGCAAAGATCCCAATTACTGTGCTCATGTTGAAACCATGTATGCCATGGGGCTGCTGCCATGGCTCTGTTACAGTGGGATTTAGGGTGAAAGCACTAAACACGATAAAAAAGGAATATTGCATAATGATAAAATCAAATATGTTAATTGCCATTTTTTATTGTTTTTCCAGTTTTCTTCTTATAATTGATCTATAGTTTTATATCATTGTAGGCGGAAATTTTTTATATATAATTTCAATCTTCTTGAATTAATTGAGATTTGTTTTATGGCAAACATGTGACCCATTTTGGAGAACGCTGCATATGCACTTGAGAAGAATGTGTATTCTGCTGTTTTGGGTGGAACGTTCAGTATAATTCAGTTATGTCCACCTGGTTTAATGTGGTTTTTTTTTTTTAAGATTTTATTTATTTATTTGCGAGAGAGAGAGCACAAACAAGGGGGAGGGCAGAGGGAGAAGGAGAAGCGTGGGGTTCGATCCCAGGACCCTGGGATCATGACCTGAGCCCAAAGCAGATGTTCAACTGACAGAGCCACCCAGGTGCCCTTAATGAGTCGTCTAAGGTGGATATTTCCTTACTGACTTCCTGCCTAGCTGACCAATCCATTGATGTTAAAGTCCCCTACTATTATTGTTTCACTGTCAATTTTTCCCTTTAGGTCTTTAAATACCTGCCTTATATAGTTTGGTGCTCTTGTGTTGGTGCTTACATATTTATAAATGTTATATCTTCTTGCTGGAATGATCTCTTTATCATTACGTAATGCCTTCTTTGTCTTTCAGTACGTTTGCTTTAAAGCCTACTTTAGCTAATACGAGTATAGCTACACCTAGATCCCTTCCAGAATACCATATTATATGTAGTCATCATGTGTCTTCAGGCTCCTCCTAGCTGTGACAGTTTCTCAGAATTTCCTTGTTTTTGATGACTTAGACCGTTGTTCATTTACTTGTTTTATTTTGGTAACAGCTTTACCGAGATATAAGTTATGTACCATACAATTTACATACCATTTGAAGTGTATAATTCAATATTTTTAATATGTCCACAGAGTTATGTAACCATTACTATAATCAGTCATCACATTTAAATCACCCTAAAAAGAAACCCTATTCTTTTTTGCACCCCCCCAAACTTCCATTCCCTTCAGCCCATGCAACCACTAATCTACTCTCTGTTTCCATGGATTTGCCTAAACTGCACAATTCACATAGATGGAATGTAGTATGTGGCCTTTGTGGCTGGTTATTTTTACTTAGCAAGATGTTTTCAAGATTCATTTCTATTGTAGCATATGTTTGCACTTCATTCCTTTTCACGGCCAAATAACGATCCATTGTGTGTATGTCCCATATTTTGTTTATCCAGGGAGGGAAACACAAAACAAAATGAAATCAGAGAGGGAGACACAAAGACTCTTAATCATAAGAAACAAACTGAGGGTTGCTGGAGGGAAGGGGGGTGGGAGGATGGGGTAACTGGGTGATGGACATTAAGGCGGGCATGTGATGTAACGAGCACTGGGTGTTATATGCAACTGATGAATCACTGACCTCTACCTCTGAAACTAATAATACTAGTTTTCATTTATTTTCATTCTAATCTGTGTTATTTCCTCCCTTCTGCTTACTTTGGGTTTAATTTGGTCTTTTTCTTCTGATCTCCTAAGGTAGAAATTTAGGTTATTGATCTGAGATTATTTTTCTTTTTTAATGTATTAAGTTTTTGTGTGTTGTGTTTTTATATTCATTCATCTCAAAGTATTTGTGAATTTTCCTTGTGATTTTTTTTGGCTTATTGTTTATTTCAGAGTGTGTTGTTTAATTGCTATACATTTGTGAATTTCTTAAATTTCCATCTGTTTCCTGGAGTCCATAGTCTCTCATGGTTCAAACTGAGGGTTTCGGGGGGGAGGGAAACGGATATTAAGGGGGGCATGTATTGCAATGAGCACTGGGTATTATACACAAATAATGAATCATGGAACACTACATTAAAAACAAATGAAGTACTATATGGTGACTAACATAACATAATTTAAAAAAAGAAAGAAACAAGGACAAAGACTAAAAAAAATTTGTTTCTTATTTCTAATTTCATTTTATTGTATCATGGAACATACTTTGTATGATTTCAAACTTCTAAAATTTACTGAGACTTGTTTTATGGACTAATGTGTGTTCTATACTTGAGAATGTTCCCAGTCCTTGAGAAGTATGTGTATTCTGCTATCAGTGAGTGGAATGCCATATAGATATCTGTTAGGGCTAGCTGGTTTATAGCGTTGTTCAAATCTTATATTTCTTGGTTTAACTTTTGTTTAGTTTATCTATCCTTCATTGAAAGTTGGGCACTGAAGCCTTCAGCTATTATTATAGAACTGTCTACATGTCCCACCAATTCTGTCATTCTTTGCTTCTTGTATTTTGGAGCTCTTTTGTTAGGTGGATTCATGTTGTGGGTTTTTTTATTTCAATTCAATTAGTTAACATATAGTGTATTATTCATTTCAGAGGTAGAGGTCAGTGATTCATCAGTCTTACATAACACCCAGTGCTCATTATATCACGTGCCTTCCTTAATGTCCATCACCCAGTTACCCCATCCACCCACCTCCTCCCCTCCAGGAACCCTCAGTTTTTTCCTAAGATTAAGAGTCTCTTATGGTTTGTCTCCCTCTCTGATTTCATTTTGTATTTCCCTCCTTCCCCTATGCTCCTCTGTTGTCTTTCTTAAATTCCACATGTGAATGAAATCATATCATAATTGTCTCTCTCTGATGTATTTCGCTTAGCATAATACCCTCTAGTTCCCTCCACATCATTGCAAATAGCAAGATTTCATTTTTGATGGCTGAGTAATACTCCATTGTATCTATATACCACATCTTTATTCATTCATCTGTCGATAGACATCTGGGCTTTTTCCATAGTTTGACTATTGTGGACGTTGCTGCGATGAACATTGGGGTGCAGGTGCCCCTTTGGATCACTACATTTATATCTTTGGGGTAAATACCTAGCAGTGCAATTGCTGATTGTAGGGTAGCTCTGTTTTCAGCTTCTTGAGGAAAATCCATACTGTTTCCAGAGTGGCTGTACTAACTTGCTTTCCCACCAACAGTGTAAGAGGGCTCCCCTTTCTCTGCATTATTGCCAACATCTGTCATTTCCTAACTTGTTAATTTTAGCCATTCTGACCAGTGTGAGGTGGTATCTCATTGTGCTTTTGATTTGTGTTTCCCTGGTGCCGAGTGGTGTTGAATATTTTTTCATGTGTCTGTTGGCCATTTGCATGTCTTCTTTGGAGAAATATCTATTCATCTCTTCTGCCCATTTATTGACTGGATTATTTTTTTCTTTGAGTTTTGACTATGATAAGTTCCTAATAGGTTTTGGATGCTAGCCCTTTCTCTGACAAGACATTTGTAAATGTCTTCTCCCATTCTGTTGGTTGTCTTTTAGTTTTGTCAACTATTTCCTTTGCCGTGCAAAAGCTTTTTATCTTGATGAAGTCCCAATAGTTCATTTTTGCCTTTGTTTTCCTTGCCTTTGGAGACTTGTCTAGCCAGAGGGTGCTGTGGCTAAGGTCACAGAGGTTGCTGCCTGTGTTCTCTAGAATTTTGATGGATTTCTGTCTCACATTTAGATCTTTCACCCACTTTGAGTCTATTTTTGTATATGGTGTAAGAAAATGGTCATGTTTCATTCTTCTGAATGTGGCTGTCCAATTTTCCCAACACCATTTTTTGAAGAGACTATCTTTTTTCCATTGGATATTCTTTCCTGCTTTGTCAAAAATTAGTTGGCCAATGAGTTGTGGGTCCATTTCTGGGCTCTCTATTCTATTCCATTGATCTATGTGTCTGTTTTTGTGCCCGTACCATACTGTCTTGACGATTACAGCTTTGTAATAGAGCTTGAAGTTTGGAATTTGATGTCACCAGCTTTGGTTTTCTTTTTCAACATTCCTTTGGCTGTTCAGAGTCTTTTTTGGGTTCCATACAAATTTTAGGATTATTTGTTCCAGCTCTGTGAAAAAAGTTGGTGGTATTTTGATAGGGATTGCATTGAATGTGTAGATTGCTTTACATAGCATAGACATTTTAACAATATTTGTTCTTCCAAGCCATAAGCATGGAACATTTTTCTGTGTTCTTCTCATGTCTTCCTCAATTTCTTTCCTGAGTGTTCTGTAGTTTTCAGAGTACAGATCCTTTGTCTCTTTGGTTAGGTTTATTCCTAGGTATCTTATGGTTTTTGGAACAATTGTAAATGGGATCGATTCCTTAATTTCTCTTTCTTCTGTTTCATTGTTAGTACACAGAAATGCAACTGATTTCTGTGCATTGATTTTATATCCTACCACTTTGCTGAATTTCTGTATGAGTTCTAGCGATTTTGGGGTGGAGTCTTTTGGGTTTTCCACAGAAAGTATCATGTCTGAGAAGGGTGAGGGTTTGACTTCTTTGCTGATTTGGATGCCTTTTATTTCTTTTTGTTGTCTGATTGCTGAGGCTAGGACTTCTAGTACTGTTGAACAAGAGTGGTGAGAGTGGGCATCCCTGTCGTGTTCCTGACCTTAGGAGGAAAGCTCTCAGTTTTTCCCCATTGAGAATGATATTCACTGTGGGTTTTTCATAGATGGCTTTCATGGTATTGAGCTATGTGCCCTCTATCTCTACACTGTGAAGAGTTTTAATCACGAAAGGATGCTGTACTTTGTCAAATGCTGTTTCTGCATCTATTGAGAGGGTTATATGGTTCTTATCCTTTCTTTCATTTATGTAGGCATATTGCATTGATTGATCTGCAGATGTTGAACTAAACTTGCAGCCCAGGAATAAATCTTACTTTGTCGTGGTGAATAATCCTTTTAATGTACTGTTGGATCCTATGGGCTAGTATCTTGGTGAGAATTTTGGCATCCATTTTCATCAGGGATCTTGGTCTGTAATTTTCCTTTTTGGTGGGGTCTTTGCCTGGTTTTGGGATCAAGGTAATGTTGGCCTCATACAAAGAGTTTGGAAGTTTTTCTTCCATTTCTACTTTCTGAAACAGCTTCAGAAGAATAGGTATTAATTCTTCTCTAAATGTTTGGTAGAATTTCCCTGGGAAGCCATCTGGCCCTAGACTCTTGTTTATTGGGAGATTTTTGATTAATGCTTCAATTTCCTTGCTGGTTATGGGTCTGTTCAGATTTTCTCTCTCTTCTTGGTTCAGTTTTGGTAGTTTATACATCTCTAGGAATGCATCCATTTCTTCCAGATTGCCTAATTTGTTGGCATATAGTTGCTCATAATATGTTCTTATAATTGTTTTTATTTCTTTGGTGTTGTTTGTGATCTCTCCTCTTTCATTCATGATTTTATTAATTTGGGTCCTTTCTCTTTTCTTTTTGATAAGTCTGGCCAGGGATTTATAAATCTTATTAATTCTTTCAAAGAACCGGCTCCTAGTTTCATTGATCTGTTCTACTATTCTTTTGGTTTCTATTTCATTGATTTCTGCTCTAATCTTTATTAATTCTCTTCTTCTTCTGTGTTTAGGCTTTATTTGCTGTTTTTTTTTTTTTCTCCAGCTCCTTTAGGTGTAAGATTAGGTTGTGTATTTTAGACCTATCTTGTTCCTGGAGAAAGGCTTGTATTACTATATACTTCCCTCTTAGGTCTGCCTTTGCTGCATCCCAAAGGTTTTGAACAGTTGTGTTTTCATTTTCATTAGCTTCCATGAAATTTTAAAAATCTTTTTAATTTCCTGGTTGACCCATTTAGTAGGATGCTATTTAACCTCCCTGTATTTGAGTTCTTTCCCTATTTCCTCTTGTGATTGAGTTCAAGTTTCAAAGCATTGTGGTCCAGGGAATGATCCCAATCTTTTGGTTGAGACCTGATTTGTGACCTAGTATGTGATCTGTTCTGGAGAATGTCCCATGTGGACTTGAGAAGAATGTGTATTCTGTTGCTGTAGGATGGAATGCTCTGTATATATCTGTGAAGTCCATCTGGTCCAGTGTGTCATTCAATGCCTTTGTTTCCTTGTTGATCTTCTGCTTAGATGATCTGTCCATTGCAGTGAGTGGGGTGTTAAAGTCCCCTGCTATTATTGTACTATTATCAATGTGTTTCTTTAATTTTGTTATTAATTGGTTTATATAATTAGCTGTTCCTGTGTTAGGGGCATATATAATTACAATTGCTAGATCTTCTTGTTAGATAGGACCTTTAATTGTGATATAGTGCCTTCCTCATCTCTTATTACAGTCTTTGTTTTAAAAATAAGGATTGCTACCCGAGCTTTCTTTTGAGGTCCATTATCATGTTAAGTGGTTTTCCACCCCCTCACTTTCAATCTAGAGGTGCCTTGCATGTAAAATGAGTCTCTTGTAGACAGCATATTGATGGGTCTTGCTCTTTCATCTAATCTGATACCCTGTATCTTTTTATTGAGGCATTTAGCCCATTTATATTCAGAGTAACTATTGAAAGATATGAAGTTAGCCATTGTATTGCCTATAAAGTCACTGTCTCTGTATATTGTCTCTGTTCCTTTCTGGTCTATGCTACTTTTGGGCTCTCTCTTCACTTACAGGATCCTCTTTAATATTTCCTGCAGGGCTGGTTTAGTGATCATAAATTCTTTTAGTTTCTGTTTGTCCTGGAAGCTTTCTATCTCTCCTATTTTGAATGACAGCCTTTCTGGATAAAGTATTCTTGGCTGCATATTTTTCTCATTTAGCATCCCAAATATATCATTCCAGTCCTTTCTGGCCTGCTGGGTCTCCTTGGATAGGTCAGCTGCCAGTCTAAATTTTCTACCCTTGTAGGTTATGGACCTCTTGTCCTGAGCTGCTTTTAGGATTTTCTGTTTATCTCTGAAATCTGCAAGCTTCACTATTATATGTCGAGGTGTTGACCTATTTTTATTGTTTTTGAGGGGGATTTTCTCTGCCTCTTGGACTCGAATGCCTGTTTCCTTCCTCAGATTAGGGAAGTTCTCAGCTATAATTTGCTCCACTACACCTTCTGCCTTTCTCTCTCTCTCCTTCTCTCTCTCTCTCTTTCTTCTTCTTCTGGGATCCCAATTATTCTAATATTTTTTTCTCTTTATGGTGTCATTTATCTCTTGAATTCTCCCCTTGTGATCCAGTAGTTGTTTATCTCTCTCTTTCTCAGTTTCCTTATTCTCCATCATTTTGTCTTCTATATCACCAATTCTCTCTTCTGCCTCATTTATCCTAGTAGTTAGAGCTTCCATTTTTCTATTGCATCTCATCAATAACCTTTTTGATTTCAACTTGATTAGACTTTAGTTCTTTTACTTCTCCAGAAATGGATTCTCTAGTTTCTTCTATGCTTTTTTCAAGCCCAGCTAGTATCTTTAGAATTATTATTCTGAACTCTAGTTCTGACATTTTAACTATACCATAATGATTAGGTCCCTGTCAGTCAGCACTGCCTCTTGTCCTCTTTTTTGAGGTGAGTTTTTCTGTCTTGTCATTCTTGCAGAAAGTGGTCAGTTTTCTATTTGTAGAATTGCAGCAATTATTTTCTAAATCTCTGTTTGAGTTCACAGGTGTTCAGAATGATTTGGTAGCTATCTAGCTGAATTCCTGGGACTAGACAAAACTAAGGTCTCCTACTCCTCCGCCATCTTTGTTTTTCTGACTACATGTTTATAATTGTTATATCTTCTAGATGGATTGATCTTTTTATCATTATAAAATGTTCTTATTTGTCCCCAGTAACAGTTTTTGTCTTAAAGTCTATTTTGTCTCATATATGTATAGTCACTCTCTTTGTTATTGTTTCCAAGGTATATCTTTTGCCATGCTTTACTTCTGACCTATTTGTTTCTAAAGGGAGTCTCTTGCAAGCAGCATAAAGTTGGATCATATTTTTAAAACCATTCTGCCATTTTCTACCTTTTATGAAATCAAGGCCCAAGTTGGGTTCTGTGCTGGACAGGCTGGACAGCCTTTTTGGATTGTCTCTCTCCTCTGCTCCTCTCCCCCACTCTAAAAATATAAATAAATAAAACTTTTAAAAATATATGTAGTAAAAGAAATAAGGAAATGTTAATAATACACTGAAAATCTATTTAACACAAAAGAAGGCAGTAATAAAACAAAGAACAAAATAGACATGACAAAGAGAATAAAAAAGCAAAATGATAGACATAAATCTTACCTTATCAGTAATTACATTAAATGTAAATGAATCGGGGCGCCTGGGTGGCACAGCGGTTAAGCGTCTGCCTTCAGCTCAGGGCGTGATCCCGGCGATCCGGGATCGAGCCCCACATCAGGCTCTTCCGCTATGAGCCTGCTTCTTCCTCGCCCACTCCCCCTGCTTGTGTTCCCTCTCTCGCTGGCTGTCTCTATCTCTGTTGAATAAATAAATAAAATCTTTAAAAAAAAAAAATGTAAATGAATCAAACTCTCCAAATAAAGGTAAAAAATGGTAGGATGGGGGGACAGGGGGAGAGAGAATCCAAAAAGTCTCCCTGTCCAGCACAGGGCCCAACTTGGCCCTTGATTTCATGACCCTGAAATCATGACCCGAGCTGAAACCAAGAGTCAGACACTTAACCCACTCCTCCATCCAGGAACCCCCAGTATATATTTTTGAGTTATTTTCTTAGTATTTTACCTGTAACTTACCATTTACAGTCTTAATTTATAATAATTTAATTTCAATCAACATCAACTTAATTTAAATAGTATATAAAACATGGCTTCTATATAAGCTCTATTCCCCCACTCCTTTGTGCTGTCATTGTCACACATTACATCTTCGTACATTGTGTACCCAACAACCTAGATTTATAATTCTTGTTTTATGTAGTTTTTTTTTTAAACAGATAAGAAAAAAAGGAGATGCAAAAAATACATTTGTATCACCAATTATATTTAACTATGTAGTTAACTTTATTGGTGCTTTTTATTTCTTCATATGGACTCAAGTTACTGTCTAATGTCCATTCATTTTAACCTGAAGGACTCTTTTCAGTATTTCTTGTAGAGAAATTTTGCAAGTGATAAACTCACCGTTTTTGCTTATCTGGGAAAGTCTAAAATTCCCTTTCATTTTTGAAGAATAGTTTTGCTGAATATAGAATATTCTTTCTGCCCTTCTCTCTCAATGTCTCTTCTCTCTTTCTGGGATTGTCATTATTCTTATCATGGTATGCCTGATCACGTCACCAAAGACCCTTAGAGGTCCTTGAGATTCTGTTTATTTTTCTTCATAAAAATTTTTTTTTCAGACTGAATAAGCTCAATTGATCTATATTCATGTTTGCCTATTCTTTTTTCCTACTTATATTTGCATTTCATCTTATACTGAGCTCACCTAGTGAATTTTTAATTTCAGTTAATATGCTTTAATCCTGCTTTTCTATTTGGTTCTTTCTATAATTTCTATCTTTTTGTTGATATTTTCTACTTGATGACACATTGTTCTTCTGATTCCTTAAATGTCTAGAACCCATAATCTATGGGTATATGCCAAGGGATTCTGTGTGCATGTTTGGAAATATCTTCAACACTCAACCAGGGTGAGTTACAACTTTGTCTTGGTCTTTGCCTGCTGTTTACACATATCCTCAAAGTCAATCAGTGGTGAAAACTTAGGACTTTCCTTAAGTTTCTGGTGTTTCCTGAACATGCATACAGCCCTGCACATGCACATGACATTTCAGCCCCTATGAGCATCTTATTCTTCAGCTTTTTCTTTCAAGCTTTTTAATTAGTCTATAGTTTGCCCCAACTATTATTCATTGCCCCAGGAAGCCAACATTTTATGTTTGACAAATGTCTTCCAAGGAGAAAATTTTAGCCCTGAGCTAATTTCAGTGACATCAACTAAAGACAAGCCTTGGAGCCATGTCTTCCAGGGAACCACTAGATTGGTCAAATAATGACTTCTCTTTGGTCATGAGGCTTTGAGGCAGAGCTCCAGCCCATTTTGCTCCCTCTTATACTAGAAATACAGGCTATTGTATTTCAAGGCCTTCACAGTGCTGAAGAGTGGGAAATGGGAAGTTAAAATGCCACAATGCCTGCTACTCTTGCTGAGATTGTGTTTCATTTTTTGTTTTTTTGTTTGTTTGTTTTGGTTTCAGTTTTTTTGTTTTGTTTTGTCTTTTGTTTTTGGCTTAATGCTCTTGAACTTACAGCAAGTACTCATTTAGTTTCCAGAGTTTTAAGAAAGTTGATTCTGGCCATTTTTGCCAGTTTTTTCCCATTGCTTTTATGGAGGGAAAACTTCAGTATAGTAGGTCCTTATTCTGCCACTTTTGTTGATATCTCAATCTTGACAGTTTGAGTACTAGTCATATATTTTGTAGAGTGTCCTTTAAGTGGGATTTGCTTGATTTTTTTCTCATGATTAGACTGGAGTTCTGGTTTTTTTGGAGAAATACCACAGTGGTAAAATGCCATTTCCTATTAGATCATGTCCAGGGGACATGCTATCAGAGTGAAATAGCATGTAGATGTCAACTTTGGTTACCTGGATAAATGTTTCTCCACTGTAAGGTTACTTTCCCTTCCTACTTCCATACTGTATTCTGTGGAAGAAAGTCATCGTGCACAGCCCACACTTAAGAAGTGGGAGTGATTGGAGCGCCTGGGTGGCTCAGTCATTAAGCATCTGCCTTCGGCTCAGGGCATGATCCCGGGGCCCTGGGATCGAGTCCCGCATTGGGCTCCCTCCTCTGCTGTGAGCCTGCTTCTTCCTTTCCCACTCCCCCTGCTTGTATTCCCTCTCTCACGGCTCTCTCTCTGTCAAATAAATACATATAATCTTAAAAAAAAAAAAAAAAAAAAAGAAGTGGGAGTTATTCTCCATGTCCTTGAGAGTTGAGTTGTTACATATATTATTTGGGGTTCTGCATGGGAGATTTGTCTATTCTTTCCCCAATTACTTATTTATTCAATCATTTATTTATATCTGTATGGACTCATGAAAATTTATTTTATACTGTAGGTTATAATTTCTCACTATTTAACTTATTTTGTTGTTCAAATTTGTTCTAGCTTTGGCTAATAGATACTCTTTCAGTTGGCTCCAGTCTCCCTTTGAGAAAAAAAATTTTTTTTTGAGAAAGATTTTTATAAAGAAATCATAGGGTAGAATTTGATCACACTCAAACATGATTTGATAATTGTAGATAGAACTTTACATCCTTCAAATACAGAATGGGGTTTTTCTATATTCATGCATATGTTTAAAAAATGGACTTGGCCATGAAGAAAACTTAAAATTTTTCTGTCCACATTCTCTGATTATAACCCAATAGATATGTTAAATAATGAAAGAGTGATATTAAAAATCTTAATTACTTGGAAATTAAGGAACACATTTTTAGAAAACATTTGAATTAGAGAAAAAAATTTAGAAATCACCAATAAAATAAAATGACCCAATGCAACAGAATTCTCTAGAGCTTTAAATGTCTTAATTTTTAAAAAAGAAAGACAACTTATTAAAGGAACAAAATATTTATCTTATAAAGTTATAAAAAATAACCAAATAAACTAAGTAACTAAGAAGAGGGAATTAAAAGGGATAAAGGTTGAAACAATGAAACAGAAAAAAGAAAAGATAAATAAATCCAGAAAGTGTTTCCTTTGAAAAAAACAATAAAGCAGACGCATTTGCAAGCATCAATGAGATGAGACAGAGAGCAAAAATAACCAAGATTTGGGATGAGTGAGGGGACTACAACCATTTAAAAGTTACAGAAGAATACTGCCTGCAACTCTATGATACCCAAATTTAAGACCTAAAGGAAAAAGATTATTCCTAGCAAAATAGGTATCAATAAACTTTATTCAGAAATTGGAAAACTTGAAAAAAACTAATGACCATAGGAAAAGCTAGACTTTTATTCAAGTTCTATCCCTGGTAAGGACATTGGTTAAGATAACTTTAACCTTAGGAGAATAGATATTCCAATATTATTTGCATATTTCAAGCCAAGTGAAAATGTGAACTCCTATATATTTACTTTATGAAAACAGCATAATTTTAACACCTAATCATGATAATTCTCATGTAAAATATACTAACAACCAATATTGCTTATGAATATAGAACCATAGCTAGACTCTATTTGCTATTTTTTAAAGCATTTTGCATCAAAACAACAACTCTAAGT
Source organism: Ursus arctos (assembly GCF_023065955.2). Lineage (NCBI taxonomy): Eukaryota > Metazoa > Chordata > Mammalia > Carnivora > Ursidae > Ursus > Ursus arctos. Next base: position 6,489,696 of record NW_026622863.1, read on the forward strand.
ATGATTTACTTCAGGAATGGGAGGTCAATAGTCTAATCTATCAATGTAGCCCATTATAATACTGTAGTAAAGAGAAAGCTATATTATAGCAATAGACACAGAAAAGACATTTGATAAAATTCAGTAGCTATTGAAATTGTAGCAAAATAACAATAAAAGGAAGCTACTTGAATTATGACTACAAAACATGGTTCGAAAATACCCACAGCAAAAATGAACTTAATAACAAATAAACTGATTTCATTAGCAAATAAATTGATTTCATTTGATCTAACAATAGGTAAGGGATACTTGCTATGGTTAGTTTCCAAAACCTGTAACAAAATAAAGCATGAAATAAAACTGAGGGGAGTGGTGGAAAGAACAGCAATGCTTTTGCTAACGGTATCTATAAACGTGGAAAATCAAAACGTTGGTTTTTGTGAGGGTTTTTTGTTTCCTAAGAAGCTATCAGAATATGTCTTTTGTTTTGCTTTGCTTTTTGTTTTTATTTAAATTCTAGCTAGGTAACATACAGTGTAATATTAGTTTCAAGTGTACAATATAGTGATTCAACACTTCCATATAACACCTAGTGGTCATCACAAGTGCACCTCTTAATCCCCATCTCTTATTTAGCTCATTCCCCCACCCACCTCCTCTCTGGTTATCATCAGTTTGTTCTCTATAGTTAAGACTTTATTTCTTGGTTTGCCTCTCTCTTTTCCTCCCCTATGATCATTTGTTTTGTTTCTTAAATTCCACATATGAGTGAAATCATATGGTATTTATCTTTCTCTAACTTATTTCACTTAGCTTTATATTCTCTAACTCCAATCCACATCATTGCAAATGGCAAGATTTGATTCTTTTTCTGGCTGAGTAATATTCCATTATATGGATATGTAGATAGATAGATATATGCCCCACATGTTTATCCATTCATCAGTTAATGGACATTTAGTTAAGTGGCTGGATATAAATAACAAAAAAAAAAAATGAATTACATTATTCTTGAAATCAGTACAAAGAAATGTGAAAACATTTATAAATGACAGGTTATACAGTGTTTAGAATACATTTAAAAGAAAGGCATTGGGCCTATTTGGAGACAATTATAAAATCTTACTGATAATAAGTCTCCCCAAGAAACTTGTTCTTGAATATAAAGACTTATTGTTAGTGTTGGTTCATTCCAATTGAATATATAAACCCCATGCAATTTCAATTAGCAATACAAATACTTTAAAAAATATGGATGAATAATTCTAGTATATATATTAAATAATAAATGCTTAGGAATAATCTAGAAAACTCTGAAGAATAACCATGAAGGAGAATTTGTTTTTTAATATCATGCCACAAAGTCACTGTATTTAAATCAATGTGATACTTGTATGAGAATAGATAGATCAGGGAAATAGAAAAGCGACTTCAAAATAAATATTGATGCTTGAGAATTTAACATATGACAAAAATGGCAATTTCTATGGGAAAAGATGTGTTATTCAAGTTAACCATCCAGCTAAATTGACTCTTATCTGATACCATATCCAAAGATAAATTTGTCACAGGCTCTCAGGGTTCCAATTATCATGGACTAAGACCATACTGGGTAGCCTGCCCACCTTCCATTTCAGAAAACAATTTTGAAATATGGACTTAATACAAAAAATAATTACCTGGAAGTATGGGAGGGTGAAGAGAAGCTGACAGATTCTAGTGGGAAGTGTATATTTACTTGGAGTAGGGAAAATGAGAAGCTTCCCTTGGTCTTCTCTGTAGCTTCACACAGTGGTGCACGCAGCAACTATGGGGGGTACATGTGGGAAAACTTGCCTTCTTTCCAGGGAACCAGAAGATTGAAGCTGGAATCCTGTGAACACTGAAGAGAGTTGGGAGTGGTGATGTACCCACTCCCGGACTCTCAAACTACGTATATGCCTAAGACTCAAAGCATCTCAGCTTAAGACAAAAGATTTGAACTAAGAATAGAGCCACTGCTCAAGAGGCAAAGTTTGAAGCTTAAGAACTAAGCAAGAACATTATCCTCTAAAAACACTTATAAGAGGAAAATAACAGAATCCAGAATTTTCACAATTTAACATTCATTATGTCGAGGATATAATCCCAGATTATCTAACATAATTTAAAAAATGGAACATATTCTCAAGAGAAAAAAAAATCAATCAAGCATGGCACTCAAGAGGAACCAGATGTTGCAAAACAGACAAGGTAACTTAAGTGACTATTATAACTGTCCTTGATGAAGTGAAAGAAAACATATTTTCAATTAATGAAAATTTTAGCATAGAAAATGAAATCTCAACAGAGGAAAAAGAAACAGTAAAAAGGAAGCAAATAGAAATTCCAGAAATGAAAAATATAATTTCTGAAGTTAAACATTTACTGGATGGACTTAAAATCCAAATGGATGTGACAGAGGGAAATGTAGATGAATTTGAAGATAGAGGGATAAATATTATCCAAGGAGAAGAACAGAAAGAGGATTGGAAAGAAAAACCAGTTCGATGTGTTGTTATTTTGAAACACCTTTCATGTCTCTACTTACCATGTTCAATCTTCCTCTAGCTTTTTAAACATATGGAATGCAGTTATAATGACTATTTTAACGTCCTTGTCACCTAACTCTATCAACTGCGTCATTTCTGGTCAGTTTGATTGACTGACTTTTCTCCTCATGGGTTACATTTTTTTTCCTACTTCTTTTCATGCTTCATGAGTTTTGAATGTATGTCAGACTTTGTGAAATTTTCCCTGTTGAGTGCTGTACATTATTGTATTCCTGTGAATATACTTAAGCTTCATTTTGGGATGCAGTTAAGTTACTTGGAAACAATTTGATCCTTTTAGGTCTGACTTTAAGCTTTGTTAAGAGGGAGCAGAGCAATGTGTAGCCTGGGGTAAAATTCTCTCCACTACTGAGGCAAAACTCTTCAGCTTTCTACCTATCCTAAAATATAAGGATTTTCCACTCCAGATGGTGTGAACAGGCACTATTCTGGCCCTTGGTAATTCTCAAGAACCTTCCCCTCTAATCCTTTTGGTACTTTTCTCACATGCACATGTGAAGAATATTGGGGCTCTCATAGATCTTTAGAGTTCTCTTTCTTTGTACCTCTCTCCTCTTCAACACGCTGCCCCGCTAATTCTAGCTGTCTTAGCATCCCTGCATCCCCGCTCCTTTTCAACTTAGGAAGACAGTTGTGCTCCATGTGGGTTGTCCCTCACTGTGCTGCTGCCTGGAAATTCTCTCCAGGCCATAGCTAGAGCAATCGTAGCAATTATTTCATTTGTTTCTCATCTTTCAGGGATCACTGTCCTTTACTTGATGTTCAACGTCTTGAGACACTTTCTTTCATATATTCTGTCCAATTTATTAGTTGTTTCACGCAGAATAACAAATCAGTTTCTTGTTACTCCACCTACTGTGGCCCCTTAGTAGCCACATGCTCCCAGGTCTAGGCTCTACATCCGGGATGCTCCGGTATCTAAGAAAAAGAAAACCAATAGGCTTTTTAAAGAAATTGACAAGCAGATTTAGAAGTTTATATGGAAAGGCAGTGGACATAAAATAGCTAAAACAATTTTGAAAAGGAAGAATCAATTTGGAAGACTTACCACTACCTGATTTCAAAACTTACCATAAATCTACAGCAATCCAGATTGGCTTAAGGATAGTCCTATAGACCAATGGAACAGAACAAAGCCCCGAACTAGACCCACAATTGTATGGTCATTTGAGTATGAAGACAAGTCAATGGAGATAGGATAGTCTTTTTAACAAACGTACTGGAAAATTGTATATTCATGTACAAAAAAAATGAACTTATACCGTTACCCAACATTAAACAAAAAAATTCATTCTCAGTGGATTACAGACCTAAATGTAAGAATTAAATCTATAAAACCTCTGGAAGAAAACATAGGAGAAATCTTTGTGATCTTTGGTTACACTAAGGTTCCTCACACAGTATACAGAAAGCATACAACACAAGCAAAAATTTGATAAAATAGACTTCATTCAGATGAAAAGCTTTTGGATTCTAAGAGACACAGTTAAGAAAAATGAAAGTGCAAGCCAAAGATTGGGAAAATTTTTTTTGCAAAACATGCATCAGAAAAGGACTTATATCTAGAATACATAAAGAACTCTTATAACTCAAACATAAAAAGTCAAACACCCCAATAAAAAAGAAGGTATTTGTAAAACAAGGACCAAATTCGTGAACAGGTATCTTACAAACGAAGATATAGGAATAGTCATAAGCATATGAAAAGATTCTCCACATCACTAGTTATCGCAAAAATGTCAGTTAAAAACCACAGTGACACGCATCCTAGAATGGCTGCATTGAAAAATAGTGACAATAGCAAATGTTGCTGAAGATATGGAACAATTTTAAGTCTCATTCATTGCTGGGTGAAATACTAAACGGCATAGTCACTTCGCAAACAGTCTGGTAGTATCCCGAACCGTATGACATACACTTACCACATGACCCAATGTTCGACTTCTAGATATTCACCCAAGAGAAAGAAAAACGTATATACACAGAGACATGTACGCCAATGTTTATAGCAGCATGAAAAGAAGTAGGGGAAAAAATGTAACCCATGAGCAGAAAAGTCAATCAAACTGACCAGTCTGTATTAGACAAAAACCGGCGAGTGGGTAACTAAATAGTGACTTGTCTGTACTATGAAATTCCGCACTGCAATAAAAAGTAACAAAATGCACTCAACATCATCATTGAACCTCAAAAACATTATGGTCAGTGAAAGAAGTCAAACGAGAAGTCTAGACTGGGTGATTTCCATTTATACACAATTTTAGAAAAAGGCAAAACAGAAAACACCCGTGGTTGCCTGGGACTGGGGTGGGGGATGTAAAGGGCCCTAAGAAAGCATTTTATGGCGATGAAACTGTTCTGTATCTTGATTGTGACTACTTCATCACATACAATTAACACAGTTCATCAAACTACTCACTTAAAATAAATGCCTTTTACCTTACATGAATTATACCTTCACTTTTAAAAATCAAGAAAGGAAAAATAGGTTCCTCATGATTTAAATGCTCACATGTAAAAAGCCAAAAAAAAAAAAAAACCCAAAAAACAAAAGAACCCCCCCAAAACAAAAAAAGTCTTGCAAGAAAACCTTGCAATGCAAGGATCAGAGAGAACTCCTTAATTAAGAGCAGAAACTTGGATGATAATAACCTTGTGCGGCTAAAGAAGCAATTGAAATCAACGGATAAACAGATCAGGAAAAAGTAGTGTCATGTGGATTCAAACAGGCTGCAAGCTGTCCCTATTACTCAAAGTGTTTCTCCAAACTGAGAAGAGAAATACAGCACTGTTAAATAATTGACTAAGGAAAAGTCACAGAAGAGCAAATGTAAATGGTCACAGATATATGAAAAGATCCTTAAACTCCCTGGTAACCAGGAGAACGCAAATTTGAAGAGCAATGAGATAGCAGTTTACATTCATTAGAAAGAGCTACAGACTTAATACTCCTGGCGATTTAAAGAAAATAATACTCTCATATTCCTGGTGGAAATGTGCAGTGTTATAGCCTTTGGCAGAAGCAAATAGCAGCATTTATTAAAAATAAAAACACATACATCACGTAACCTTACGAGGCTTCTCCCAAGAATGCCAATAGAAATAAAAGCAGATGTATTCAGGGACATGGGCACTAAAGTGTTTATTACAGCGTTGTTTCTAATGGCACGATACTAGATTAAAGTGGATGCCGGTTAAGAAGGGACCGGTTGAACAAATCCTGTTGTATGTGTATTACATTGTATTGAACAATCAGCAAAATGAGTGAATTAGAGCTATAGCAGGTGACTTCATTTCACCACTTTATGTTGCGTAAGAAATGCAAGATACAGACCACCTTCTTTTTCTGTAAAACAAAGCCTAAAATCCCACTTTACATACATACATGCATTCCTATGTTTGCATTTTTTCTATTTGTATAGTGTTGTAAGCCTGAAGGAAAAGTATGGAAGGACACATACCAGGTTTTCAAATCCCTCTACCAGGGTGACCCAGGTTGTGTATGCTGATATTTACAAAGTTAAGTGTAGAGCCAAACAGCAAAGTCCGCATTTGGAAAACATGTACATAATCAGATACGTATTGTATTAGCCAGAATAGGTTAGGTTACTCTTCAGTAGTAAACAGACTAACAGCTCAGCGCATTAATATGAAAAAAAAAAACCAACATTTAATTCTTGCTCACACCAAGTCTGAGGGTCCAGGAGACTCTCCAGAGCAATTTTCTCAACAGGTCGGCTTAGACCTCCAGGCCATTTAGACTTTATGGAAACTTCCTATCAACCTGTGTTTTTATTATTGCTACAGCTGGGGAAGAGAGAACATGGGGAATTGTGCACCAGTAATTAAAAGTTTTTGCCTGGATTTGATGCATGTCGTTTCCTTCTTTTTCTTTTTTTTTTTTTTTTCGTTTTTCCCAAATCAAGGGAAATTCACGGAGCTAAGAAAATCATTTACTCCTGCGCTCCTTTGGAAGGGGAGGAGAAATGGAAATATTAGTGAGCAGAAATAGCTACTATATATACATTTATGAAATTATTGTTTATACAGTATAAAGAACCTAAGTTTTAAGATGTCTTTGAAATAACTTTACAAACAAGCAATTTATAAAAAATAAGAAAATGGTCAATAAAAATGAACTTACACATATTTTAGCAGATTAGTTAAGATTATAAAGATTGATAAGGCCCAGTGATGATGGAAGTGTGGGAAAAAGAGAAATTCTCATATGTTCCTGGTGTGAGAATAAATTGGTACATTTCTGAAATATCATCAGGCTGGATATCAAAATGTAATTTTTGAATTATCTCTTGGCCCAGTAATATGACTTAGGAAAATTTACCCTTGAAAATGATCAGATGGGTGCATCGGTAGAGAAATGTCCACTGAAGCATTATTTATGATTACTAAAAGAGAACAGTCTAAAAGTACATTTATTAGGGATGAGTTAAGATATGGTAAATGCATATAATTAAATACTATGACAGCCACTAAAAGGGGCAAGGTGAATTTAATTTGTTTTCACATAAAAAATATTCAGAGAACATGTTTTGGTTAACTAATTGGTTTGTTACACACAACCCTGAAACTTCAGAGTTTTTTTTTTAATAATATTTATTTTGTTATATTAGTCACCATACAGTACATCCCCAGTTCTTGATGCAATGTTCCATGATTCATTACTTGCATATAACACCCAGTGCACCACGCAATATGTGCCCTCCTTACTACCCAACACCAGCCTATCCCAATCCCCCAACCTCTCCCCTCTGAAGCCCTCAGTTTGTTTCCCAGAGTCCACAGTCTCTCATAGTTCATTCCCCCTTCTGTGTACCCCCCTTCATTCTTCCCTTCCTTCTCCCGATCTTCCTATTTCTCATATTCCATAAATGAGTGAAACCATATGATAATTGTCTTTCTCTGCTTGACTTATTTCACTTAGCATAATCTCCTCCAGTCCCATCCATGTTGCTGCAAATGTTGTGTAATCGTTCTTTCTGATGGCTGAGTAATATTCCACTGTATATATAGACCACATCTTCTTAATCCAGTCATCTGTTGAAGGGCATCTTGGCTCCTTCCATGATTTAGCTATTGTGGACAATGCTGCTATGAACATTGGGGTGCATATGGCCCTTCTCTTCACTACATCTGTATCTTTGGGGTAAATACCCAGTAGTGCAATTGCTGGATCATAGGGTAGCTCAATTTTTAACATTTAAGGGACCTCCACTCTGTTTTCCAAAGTGGCTGTACCAACTTGCATTCCCACCAACAGTGTAAGAGGGATCCCCTTTCTCCACATCCTCTCCAACATTCGTTGTTTCTTGCCTTGTCCATTTTTGCCATTCTAACTGGTGTAAGATGGTATCTCAAGGTGGTTGTGATTTGAATTTCCCTGATGGCCAATGATTTTGAACATTTTTTCATGTGTCTGTTAGCCATTTGTATGTCTTCATTGGAAAAGTGTCTATTCATATCTTCTGCCCATTTATTGATTTGATTATTTGTTTCACGTGTATTGAGTTTGAGAAGTTCTTTGTAGATCTTGGATACAAGTCTTCTATCTGTAGTGTCATTTGCAATATCTTCTCCCATTCCGTGGGCTGCCTCTTAGTTTTTTTGGCTGTTTCCTTGGCTGTGCAGAAGCTTTTTATCTTGATGAAGTCCCACACGTTCATTTTTTCTTTTGTTTCTCTTGCCTTTGGAGATGTGTCATGAAAAAAGTTGCTGTGGCTGATGTCAAAGAGGTTGCAGCCTATGTTCTCCTCTAGGATTTTGATGGATTCCTGTCTCACATCAAGGTCTTTCAACCATTTGGAGTTTATCTTTGTGTATGGTGTGAGAGAGTGGTCAAGTTTCATTCTTTTGCATATAGCTGTCCAATTTTCCCAGCACCATTTACTGAAGAGACTGTCTTTTTTCCACTGTATGTTTTTTCCTGCTTTGTCAAAGATTAGTTGCCCAGAGAGCCGAGGGTCCATTTCTGGGTTCTCTATTCTTTTCCATTGGTCTATGTGTCTGTTTTTGTGCCAGTACCATGCTGTCTTTGTGATCACAGCTTTGTAGTACAGCTTGAAATCCGGCATTGTGATGCCCCCAGCTTTGTTATTCCTTTTCAACAATTCCTTGGCGATTCGGGGCCTTTTCTGGTTCCACACAAATTTAAGGGCTGTTTGTTCCAGTTCTTTGAAAAATGTCATTGGTATTTTGATCGGGATAGCATTGAAAGTGTAGATTGCTCTGGGTAGCATGAACATTTTAACTATGTTAATTCTTCCGAGCCATGAGCATGGAATATTTTTCCATCTCTTTGTGTCTTCTTCAATGTCTTTGTGAGTGATTTGTAGTTTCTAGAATATAGATCCTTTATGTCTCTGGTTAAGTTAGTACTGAGATAACATATGATTTTTGGTGTTATTGTAAATGGAATGGATTCCCTAATTTCTCTTTCTTCAGTCTCATTATTCGTGTATAGAAATGCAACTGATTTCTGAGCATTGATTTTGTATCCCGCCACATTACTGACTTGTTCTATGAGTTCTAGTAGTTTGGGGGTGGAGTCTTTTGGGTTTTCCATATAGAGTATCATGTCATCTGTGAAGAGAGACAGTTTGACTTCTTCTTTGCCGATTTGAATACCTTTTATCCCTTTTTGTTGTCTGATTGCTGTTGCAAGGACTTCTAGTACTATGTTGAATAATTATGGCGAGAGTGGGCATCCTTGTCGTGTTCCTGATCTTAAGGGAAAGGCTTTCCGCTTTTCCCCGTTGAGAATGATATTCGCTGTAAGCTTTTCATAGATGGTTTTTATGAGATTGAGGAATGTACCCTCTATCCCTACACTCTGAGTGTTTTAATCAGGAAAGGATGTTGTATTTTGTCAAATGCTTTTTCTGCATCTATTGAGAGGATCATTTGGTTCTTGACTCTTTTCTTGTTGATATGATCTATCACACTGATCAATTTGCGAATGTTGAACCACCCTTGCATCCCAGGGATGAATCCCACCTGGTCATGATGGATAATCCTTTTAATGTACTTTTGGATCCTATTAGCCGGATCTTGTTGAGAATTTTGGCATCCACATTCATCAGGGATATCGGTCTGTAATTCTTCTTTTTGATGAGGTCTTTGCCTGGTTTGGGGATCAAGGTAATATTGGCCTCATAGAATGAGTTTGGTATTTTCCTTCTGTTTCTATTTTTTAAAACAGCTTCAGGAGAATAGGTATTATTTCTTCTTTGAATGTTTGGTAGAATTCCCCGGGGAATCCGTCAGGCCCTGGACTCTTGTTTTGGGGGAGATTTTTGATCACTGCTTCAATCTCTTCATAATTAATCAGTCTGTTTAAATAATCAATTTTTTCCTGTTTCAGTCTTGGTAGTTTATAGGTTTCCAGGAAGGCATCCATTTCTTCCAGGTTGTTTAATTTATTGGCATAAAGCTGTTGATAAAAGTTTCTAATAATCCTTCCTATTTCATTGGTGTTGGTTGTGATCTCTCCCCTTTCATTCATAATTTTATTAATTTGGGTCCTTTCTCTATTCTTTTGGATAAGTCTTGCCAGTGGTTTGTCAATTTTATTTATTCTTTCAAAGAACCAGCTTCTAGTTCTGTTGATCTGCTCTATTGTGCTCCTGGTTTCTAATTCATTGATCTCTGCTCTAATCTTGATCAACTGCCTTCTCAAACTTCAGAGTTTAAAGCAATGATTTTACTCTCTTTATGATTTTGTACCTGGATGCAAGAAGGGCTCAGCTGGGTGGTTTGCTACATGTATTCAGCTGGGTCTGCTCGGATGGAAGTTTCCACTTCCAAGACGGTTTCTTAGTTTCTTTCTTTCTTTCTTTCTTTCTTTCTTTCTTTCTTTCTTTCGTAAGCATTTAACGTAAGAACATTTCCTCTTTCTTTCTTTCTTTTTTTTCTTTCTCTTTCTTTCTTTCTTTCTTTCTTTCTTTCTTTCTTCTTTTAAGATTTTATTTATTTATTTTAGAGAGAGGGAGCACAAGTGGGTGGAGGGGCAGAGGGAGAGGGAAAAGCAGATTCTGCTGAGCAGGGAGCCCGAAGCAGGGCTCTATCCCAGGACCTGGGATCATGACCTGAGCCCAAGGCAGACGCTTAACCCACTGAGCCACCCAGGTGCCCCTCAAGGCAGCTTCTTAATTTACATGTCTGATACTTTGGTGAACTTTGGTTTCTTGACCTCTCAACATGGAATCTCATCTTCCAGGCCTTCTTGGATTTACAGGGGGATGGTCTTTCTTTCACAGTGGCCAGCTTCTAAGAAGTAGAAAGTGGAAGTTGCCAGTCCAGTTAAGGCCCATGTGCAGAACTGGTACGATATGGTAGCCTTATTCAATTGCTGGAAGTAGTCCAAAGGCCTGCTTAGATTCCAGGGGGTGGAGACATAGCATTTCTTGATGAGAGAGTGGCAAGGACACTTGCAGTAAAGCATACAGCATGGGGATATTGTTGTGGCTGTCTTTGGAAAACACAGTCTACAATAGTATCATATGATTCAATATATGTAAATATCGATGTTTCTTTATATTTAAAAATCTAGAAAAAATATAAAGACAAAACCATGTTTCTCTGGGGCATAGCAATTTTGAGTAGACACTGCTATTTTAGATTCTTCATTGTTTGATTTTCTTATAGTAAGCCCAAATTCTTTTATAATCAGCAAAATTTTTAATTTTTAAAAATCCCAATTTTGATATGAAAAAGAAATAGGTTGTTTAAAGTTGTTTGCTCACAGAATTTGCAAAATGTGCTCAAAGCATGTATTTAAAAGGATGACTTCCCCCCCCCCCCAGTGGAAAATTTCAGAAGGAACTTCTACATTTAAGTTTCCATATTTGCAGATAGAGTAGGAGTGATAGCTTCTTGGCAAAATTGAATTTAAATAATAGATTTAAATACTAGAAGCCATTATTCAGGTTGAGCTTAATGCAGTTCCCACCCAGCTGAAAGATTCAGGCAATGAAATGGAGCACATAAAATCTTGACAGTTGCCTCATGCAAATTATGTTGTATTAAAAACTTAACAAAAAAATTAAAAATTAGCAGAACAAAAATTTCAAGAAGGAAGGGGTGAGGGGTTAAGCGACCTTTTCAGCAGTCAGAAAAATGATCTCAGGCTTCCATGGGCATCTGTCTGGTTCCTGCCCTCTATTTTCAGCAGCATCATTCATGTAGCCGTGACTTATCAGAAGAACAACAAATGTGTATATTCGAAGATTTTTCATTGCCTTCAACCATCTTCTCAAACATACCCCGAAGTCACAATGCTAGAATTACACTGACACAAGCATCCCCATGGAAACAGAGCCTGGTGTCATAAACATGGCATTATGACTTCTCAGCAGGAGGAGGCAGATGGAATTCTGGCACTGAATCTGTAAGATTTATTTAAAAACACAAATGTCTTGGAGAATAACATCAAGGCAAAAAAAGGGGGGACGTGAAGTTGCCCCTATAGTATGCATGGCTTGTTTTTTGTTTTTGATGTTTTCCAAGGATTCGTTCACGTCCGGCAGGACTCAGTGTTTCCTATTCGTTTCCATTGTTGTGTTTTGCACAGCATATTCTCAACGTATTCATTGGCTGTTCATCTTTGCAGAGCTTGCATTTTCAGATGGAGAAGTCGAGGCTCAGGGAAGGGAACTGACCTGCTTGTTTGTAGACCTGTTGAAGCCAGAGCCCTTCTCCTGACTTCCATTCACACAGTTTAGTTTCCTTTTCTCTGTGTCGGTTTCTCTTTGAGCACATAATTTGTGCCCCAATTAGGACATTGCTTTGGCCACTCTAATGAGATTGCCTCTCCCATAAAATTGTTTTAAACAGGGTAGAAGTTTTTCTCTCTCTCAAAGGAGGTGTTAGGGACTCAGTCCCAAGTGTCAGGGACTGTGGGGTCAGGGACCCAGCTGTTTCTATGTCATTTTTTCTGCGCTCTCTGCTAGGTGACCTCGTCCGCCAGCACAGCATATCACACACCAGCTCTGCATTCCAGGCAGAGGAAGGAGAGAACATTCCTCACATTTTAAGAGCACAATCTGAAAGCCATACATATCACTTCTGTTTTCATGTCATTGACAAGAACTTAGTCCTATAGTTATATCTATAGTTCTGTAGCTATAGTTCTGTAGATATTTAAAAGTGTAATTGCTAGGTTATTTATAGAGGTCCCAGAATTGACAGAAAGACTAAACATCAGATCTGAGATGAGGGCATATTAATTGACTATTGGAGATGTGTTAGGATTATAACAGAGACCCTGTAATTTAGTAGCTGTAAAAACAAATAAATTTCTTTTTCCCCTAACAGTCTAAGACGTGTGGTACAATGTTGGCGAAGCTTTGTTCTGTGCCCTGTACAAGGATTCAGGTTTATTATAGCGCTTCTGTTTTCAACATATGGCTTCTAAGGTCCCTCTGCTCACGGCCATTCCAGTCTCAGGAGGGGAGAGAGAACAGTTCATGGTGGGGGGCTTTTTTTTCAATATTTGAGGCAGGAATTGTTCTGCTCATTCTATTTACGAGAACTTAGTCACTTGGCACCATGGGAGCTGGGAAATATTCCTAGCTGGGTTGCTATCCCATACTCAACTCCATCACTATGGAAGATGGTCCTATAGATATTAACAGAGAGCTAGTGGTTTCCTCTGTAGGGGGCACAGCTGCAATGACTGAGCTCCAGCAACTTCTTTCTTTCATCCAAGTATCTTTTCACTAAAACGTGAGATAGGTGGAAATTTTTGATAAGTTAATCTTAGGCCATGGTAGAGTGTACCCATTGATAGCTACTGGGGAGCAGGAGGAAGGGTCATGGAACCTCTTTGTGTACCTGGATTTATATGCCCACCAAGACTGCTCAGAGTGCAGTATTGCTTAGGAGTTTCCTTTACGGATCCTCTGGTTCTAGAAATTTTCCTTCTTGTTCCTGTTGTGTAGAGCACGACTATTTCCTCTTGACAGTTAGGATCAATGACCCCAACCAATACAACTGATTTTTCATTGTTTTTCCAGTGGCGTGAGCAGTTCAAAATAATCATGTGGGTTTTTCAACTTTCAGTTTAACGTAAGCAGTATTGCAATCTCCAGGCAAAAGATTTCTCTTAAATTCTAAAACCTCTAATTTTAACAGAGTCCCAAGTTACAGAGATGGGAAGAAAATTTTGTGAGTCTGCACTCTGACCAATGGATCATAATACCTTCTGGGTCTCCGGGATATCGTACTGGCCCACAGCGGGAGTCCAGCAATTTCTGATTGATCCCAGTATTTTCATTTCCTTAATGATCACTTACCCTGGTCTCTAGTTTCGTTGGCTATGGCAAGGAGGGAGATTTCCAGTACACAATTGTGCTATATCAATATTCTTACTCAGTGTTTCCTGGTCTCCCCTTTATTCCAGGGGCTTTAGATGTATAAATTGATTCAGGCCTTGGAATTAAGTAATGGGCTGCTATTCTTTTCATAGTGACTCAAGTCTTGTTTGCCTTGAACAGTAGGACCATTTCGGTCCTACAGACTCCAGTGATCAACTGTCTCCCATCAAATATTATTTCCTATGTTTCTAATCACGACTTGGGCTCTGCTGCCTGTTACTATGCTCAGCTAGCAGCAATGTTTAACTGCTACCAGCTCTGTTCTGTCAGTCCTGGATAGCATCATCCTCCTGGAAAAAGGATCTCCTTTGAAGTGTGGTCTTTCCCATATTAGTCTACTGCCTGCAAAAGATAGCTTCTACATCCTTTCCAAAAGTAAATATATTCCTATGCCAGAAATGCAAAGCTCATTGAACATTTGGAAATAAACAATCTATGATTTATTAACAGACTAAAAAAGAAAAAAAAACCACATCTTAATAGATGTATAAAAAGCATTTGACAGAATCCATCATCTAGTTATGATAAAAAAAAAAGAAGAAAGAAAGAAAGAAGGAAAGAAGGAAAGAAAGAAAGAAAGAAAGAAAGAAAGAAAGAAAAAAAGAAAGAAAGAAAAACCTCTCAGCAAACTTGTAATAAAGGGAATTTTCTTAACCTGATAAAGGGCATCTACAAAAACCCCAATATAATAAATGTCATATTTAATAGTAAAAAACCAAATACTTTCTTCTTAAAATCTCATCAATTTTATTGACTATTTTTTTGGAGGTCTTAGGCAGCACAAGAAGGCAAGAAAAAGAAATAAAAGGCATCCGGATTAAAAAAGAAAAGGTAAACTGTCTTTATTGGCAGATGGCACGATCATCTATGCAAATAATCCCATGGAATCTAAACTGAGTGAGTTTAGTTAAATTGCAGGATACGAGATCAATATAGAAAAATCAATTGTATTTCTACATATTTATAATAAAGATCAAATTAGAAATTTAAAAAGTGATACCACTTACAATGGCAAAATATATGAACTATTTCATAGACAAAATTGACAAAGTATGTGCAAGACCTGTGCACCAGTAACTACAAAACACTGCTGATGGAAACGAATGGAATGATATACGATGCTCACACATTGGAGGACTCTATTAGGATATCAGTTCTTCCCAAACTGATCTCTAGATTCAATTCAGTCACAACCAAAACCTATAGGCATATCTATAGAAATGGACAAACTTATTTAAAATTTTATGGCAAAATACAAAGAACCTGAAATAACCAAAATTATTTTGAGGAAAAAGAACAAAAAGAGAGGACTTCATTACCTGATTTCCAGATTTATTATAAAGTTTCGGGAATCAAAATGGTTTGATAGTGACCTAAAGACAGATATATAGAATAGTGGAGCAGAATGGAGTTCAGAAATAGACCCACATATATATATGACCATTCAACTTCTCACAAATGGTGTTGGAAGAATTAGATAATCTCACAGGGCAGAGGAGACCCTTGACCTTTACCTGAAATCACATGTAAATACACAAATATGGATAATAATACAAAATGGAATTTAGACCTAAATATAAAACCTACAATGATAAAAGTTCTAGAAGAAAACGTCAAAAAAATCTTAGTTACTGTGTACTTGGGAAAATTTCTTAAATATGACACAAAAAGCACTCTAAATCATAAATTGTTTTCAAAAGATACTCTTAAGAAAACTCTTTAGAAGGTAAGCCAAAGACTGAAAGAAAAAAAATTGCAATAAAAAATATGAAAAGAGGGTGCTTATCCAGAAAATATAAAGAACTCTTACAATTCAATAAGAAGACAAAACCAATTTTTAAAAACAGACAAAAGTGGTTCTTTCACTTCTGAAGAGATAGAATCGATGTACTTTTTTCTTTCTCCTTTCAAAGTACAACTAAATCAATGATCATATATAAAAAACAGAAGACTCAGACATGGGAAGAGAGAAGACCTCTGTACCTAATAAACAACATGATGATGAGTTTCCTGAGTTTTCTTTTGGCCTCAGGTGTCTCGGAGTTGAAGAAGCTGGCAATCTGGAAAGAATAAGGAGTGCAGATCAAAAAAAAAAAAAAAAATCCCAGCAAAGGTCCAGGAAAGGGACAGTCTACCAAGATAGAAAGCATGTGGCTCTACACTAGCCAAATACCATAGCAAAAATTATGGGTCTTATCCCCACCCATACCATCAAAGCCCATGGGAGCCTAGTGGGAAGCTTAGACTTCCACTCTCATGAGTCTGTAAAGAGGCACCACCCCCACCATCCCCAATGAGATGGTGTCAGAGAAGGCCAAGTAGGAATGTGGGACTTCCTTCCTGCTGGCAGCTAATGATGCCTAACCCCCGTGGTGTCAGTAGACCACGTGTATATCCACTCCACCCAGCAGTTATAAGGTATCCATTGCTGTCAAAGCAGGACTAGCGGAGAGTCAGGACTTTCACTCTAGCTCAGGGGTAATGATGTTACCCCCATCACAGTATCAGTGGAGACAACATGGGAAGCTGGAACTCCCACTGCTACTCAGCAGTCCTGAGGAGCCCTCAATGCACAGATGTCAGTAGAGGCTGAGTGGGGAACTTAAACTTCTACTCCCGTCTGGTAGTAACAAGGCAGTACTTCTGTTTCACCTGCCAGAGCAATGTCAAGAAAAGCCAACAGAAAACATTCAAAATAATATCCCAGTTCATCACAAAATATGAAAATGTCCAATTTTCAATTAAAAATCATTCATCATACCAGGAAGAGCAAATATCTCAAATTGAATGAAAATTCCATTAATACATGTCAACACCAAAATGACAGAAATATTAAAATTAACTGACAAAAATTTGAAAGCAGCCATGATAAAAATGCTTCAATGAGTAATTATGAACGCGTTTGTAATAAGGGAAAAAATAGAAAGCACCAGAAAAGAAATAGAAAATATAAAAAACAATTAAATGCACATTTTAGAACTGAAAAATGCAATAATTGAAAGAAAAATCAGTGGATAAGAGCAACAGCAGAATGAAGAGAACAAAGAATAAGTGAAGACAGAACAATACAAAGTATACAATCTAAACAACAGATTTAGGTCTTTCTCTATTTTGGGAAAAAAATAGAGTGAAAACAATTGGACAGAGTTTCAGGGATCTATGGGACTGTAACGAAAGATCTAACATTTGTGTTATCAGAGTCTCTGAAGGAGGGAGAAAGAGAGCATGACTGAAACAGTGCCTAAAGAAATAATGACTGGAAACTCCCCAAATTTGGCAAGAGATGTAAACCTACAGATTCAACAAGCTGAACAAATTCCAGAAGGGATGATCTCAATGAAATCTATGTCAAGACACACCAGAATTAAGCTGAAAACTGAAGACAGTCTTGAAAGTCAGAGAAAAATACGACACCTTAACCATAATGAAAAGAAATTAGAATGACAGCAGATTTCTACAAGAAATAATGAAGGTCAGAAAAAAGTGGCATAATATTTTCCAAGAGCTGGAAGAAGTATGAATCCAGAATCCCATATCCCATGAAAATATTTTTCAAGAATGAAGGAGAAATCAATATATTCTCAGATAAAGTGCCTCAGAGAATTCGTTGCCTGCAGACTTACCCTAAGAGAATGACTAAAAGAAATTCTTTAAATATAAAGGCAATGATAAAAGCAGGAATCTAGGAACATCAAAAAGGAAAAATATGGGTAGAAAAAACAATTTCCTCTCTTCTTGAGTTTTCAAAATGATGTTAAACTTTTGAAGCAATATTATAACACTCTCTGGTGTGGATAAATGTACATAAGACAAATATTTAAGACAATTATATTACAAATAGGAGGCTTAAAGGGAGTAGAAGGAGGTGAGCTTTCTATATGTAATTCAAACTGGTGAAATGATGACACCAGTAGACTGCAACAAATTACGTATATACAATGTCACATCTAGAGCAGAAGCTACATAAGAATTTAACACACGTATAAACTTAAATCGCTATAGATCAATCAACGTGGAATTCTAAAAAAATGAAGTAACCCACAGGAAGACAGAGAAAAGAAACCAGAGAAACAAAAAATGGAAAGAACAAATAGAAAGCAAAACAAAACAAAAACCAAACTTAAATCCTAACACACCCATAATTACATTAAATACAAATCTTCTGAAAGAGATTGACAGACTGGATTAAAAAAACATACGTTTACTAGAAACTCACTTCTCTTTAAAATTTTTCCCCAGTTTTATTGAGATATGATTGACATACCCCACTGTGTAAGTTTGAGGGGTGCAGCGTAGTGACTTGACATGTACACGCTGCAAAATGATCATCGCAATAAGTTAACATCCATCACGTCCTATGGTTGCAAAACATGTTCTTCCTTGCGATGAGAACTTTTAGGATTTATTCTCCTAGCAGCTTGCAAATACACCCAGCATTGTACACTGTAGTCGCTATGCTGTGCATTACATCCTGGGACTTATTTATTTTATAGCTGGAAGTTCGTACCTTTTGATCACTTTCATCCAATTCATTCCCTCTACCTCTCACCACTTCCGCTAACCAAGAATCTGTTCTCCGTATCCGTGCATTCAGGGTTTTTGTTGTTGTGGTGGTTATTGTTGTTTTTAGATGCCTCATACAAGTAAAATCATATGGTATTTGATTCAGCATAAGGCCCTCAAGGTCCACCAATGTTGTTGCAAACGGCAGAATTCCCTTCTTTTTCGTGGCTGAATAATATACCTTTATGGGTATAGACCATGTTTTCTTTATTTGTCTATCGATGGCCACTTAGGTTGTTTATATATCTTGGCTAATGTAAATGATGATGCAGTGAACAAGGTTGTGCAGATAACTTTACAAGTTAGTGTTTTTGTTTCCTTCAGATATATGCTGGCAGTGGAATTGCTGGATCATATGATAGTTCTATTTTGTGTGTGTGTGTTATTACATAGGTCATTTATTATCAAAGGAGAAATGTTATCCAAAGCCAGCAATTTGTTTGTAATACTGTAGGAAAATAGTTTTATATAATACAGATATACTGTCAAAAGTAAATATACATTCCATGAATTAAAAGGTCAACATATATTATTCTGTTAAAAATATACTTCCCAAATTGCAAACTCATTTAGACAAATTTTATTACACATAAATGACAAAAGTAACTCAGTATTATGGTTTAGCATCCTTAGAACAGGGGACTTTCTATTTTGTGAAATCATTCTTTATGGTCATCTTCAAACGTTTGCTATACCATTAATGAAGGCACTGTCTTATGCGTTCAGGTTTAATTACAGGTCTTAATCTCTCTTAAGTATCTTGGACTCCCTCATACTGCTGTTTCTTTAAGGCATTGAACTCTTACTGTCATTGGCATGACCTACATCTGTTAACTCCGAAACATTTCCAGCAGAGGACAACAATTTCCACTCTCATTGTAGTATGTTGGTACATAAAATTATTTTGATAATAAAGCAATGTTAATTTTTAATTCCTGCAGCCTTTATATACTTCTCAGATTTTTTTATGTCTTCTTCTGAAATTTAAAAACAGGTTTAAAAAGTATTATTGCAACTAATACCTTACTTGGATTGTCTTACAAAAATCAAAGAATTAATTCTGACTGATATATGTCCAAAAACATATGAAGGTTTGTCAATTGCAGCATTTGGTTTGATAGTTCTATTTTTGATAGAACTTTTTGAGGGACTTCCATACTGTTTTTCATAGTGGCTGAACCAATTTACGTTCTAACCAACAGTGCTTGAGGGTTCCCTTTAGAAACTCACTTCCAATAAAATGATACAGATGGGTTGAAAGAAGAGAGATAAAGAAAGATATATTACGTAAAAATTAATCAAAAGAAAGCTGAAGTAGCTATATTAATATCAGATAAAGTAGGGGCACCTGGGTAGCGCAGTCGTTAAGCGTCTGCCTTTGGCTCAGGGCATGATCCCAGATCCCACATCAGGCTCCTCTGCTATGAGCCTGCTTCTTCCTCTCCCACTCCCCCTGCTGTGTTCCCTCTCTCGCTGGCTGTCTCTATGTCAAATAAATAAATAAAATCTTTAAAAATATATCAGATAAAGTAGACTCCGAGGCAAAGAAAATTACCAGAGACAAAGAGGGCCATTGTATAATGATACAGGGTCATTTTACCAAGAGAATATAGCAATCCTAACTGTATGAACCAAACAACAGAGTTTCAAAGTATGTGAAGCAAAAACTGATAGAACCGAAAGGAGAAATCCACAATTATAGTTAGAGGTTTAATACACTTTTCTCAAGAAGTGCTAGAACAACTAGACAGAAAATATGTCCGCATATAGAAGAACTGAACAGCATCATCAACCACCAGGAACAAATAGATATTTATAGAAGGTTCTACCCACGACATCAGGATTTACATTCTTTTAAAGTGCCTGTGGAACATACACCAAGATAGATCAAACCTGAGCCATAAAACGAACTCCAACAACATTTTTAAAAATTGAAGTCATACAGTGTGCGTTTTTGTGGTCACAGAAGAATCAAATTAGAAATCAACAAAAGAAAGAAAACAGGAAGATCTCCAGACCTCTGGCAACTAAACAATGTACTTCTAAATAATCAATTTGCCAAGCCATCAATTGGTTATTGTTAGAAGGAAGTTTGTAAGCAGATCAAAAAATACATTGAACTGAATGAAGATGAAGATATATCAAAATTTGTGTAATACAGCTAAGGAAGTGCAGAAATGGAAATGTATAGTACTGTATGTATACGTTAGAAAAGAGGGAAAATCTCTAACCAATAATCTAAGCTCCCACTTCAAGAGCCTAGAAAAGAAAATAGAAAAATAAACCCAAATCAGGCAGAAGGGAGGACAAGTTAAAGATATGTCTAGCAAATACCAATGATTTCACTCATATGTGCAATTTAAGAAACAAAACAGATGAACATAGGAGAAGAAAAGGAAAATAAGATGAAAACAGAGAGGGAGACAAAGCATTAGAGACTCTTAACTATAGGAAACAAGCTGAGGGTTGCTGGGAAAGGAGGTGGGTGCTGGGATGGGGTAACTGGGTGATGGGCATTAAGGAGGGCACTTGATGTAATGAGCACTGGGTGTTATATGCAACTGATGAATCACTGAACTCTACCCTGAAACTAATTATACAGTATATGTTGCCTAAATTGAAAGGAGAGAAAGGAACAGAAGAAATATTTGAAACAATAATATTTGAGAATTTTCCAAAATTAATGACGGATGTCAAGCCATAGATCCAGGAAGCTCAGGCAGGATAAATACCAAAAAAATACACCCAGACATATCATACACAAACCACAGAAAAATAAAGACAAAGAGAAAATCTTGAAAGAGGCTAGGAGACAAAAATACTTAACCTATAGAGAAATAGGAATAAGAATTGCATTGAACTTCTCTTCAGAAGCTGTGCAAGCAAGAAGAGAGTGGGGTGAGATATTTAAAGTGTTAAAAGAAAAAAAAAACCCACCATTTATTCCAGTTTTACCCAACCAAATAAGCAACACTTCGCAACCACAGTTAGGTGCAGCTAACACTCTGAATCCAGAGTCTCTGGTAAGAACATCCACGTAGATAGATGCAGCCTGAGCTAAAACTTGTTCTGCCTTCTGTGCTTCACCCCTTCAGAATCTATTTTGTACATTTCCCCAGGTTTTTGCTGATATATTTGCAAATCCTGCGGTTATTTTTAGCGTTTGGCCTTCTTCCGGGTTTGACTTTGAGTTTGATCTGATAGGTCTGGGGTTCAGCCTAAACGCAATGGGAAATGCTGGGTGTGGGATTGGAGGAGAATGGAGAGCCCCTTGGAATGTAACCACCTCAGATGAGGTCCTTATGGGCTCTGCGACTGAGGCATCACAAACTTCAGATGGAGTCAGAATGGCTGTTTCTGCTGCAAAAGGGGTATCAGCAGGGCTTCAGGGTTTAGAATATTCCAAGTCGACTAACTCCTCCCCGATATTGCAACTCCAGTTCTCAAGGTGCCATTTCCCTCCATTCAATGCCATAATTGTCACATTAGGATTAGAAAAGAGCATGAATTCAGCAGCCTACAGGGTCACTTTGCTTCTCATTTTTGCTCATATCTACCCTGTGGTTATAAAAAAAAAAAAGGATTCTTTTGTAGCAGTTATAAAAACTCTCTTATCATGCCTTGAGCCAAAAATGTATAGCTCAGAGCCTATAATTTTTCCCTTTAAGTTTTCTAATACAGTGAGAAATACCTTGGATGCTTCGTGAGTGCACGATGATGTATCCCATTGATCATTCTGTCTACCTAAAGTGCTGAGTATCATAGGCTCTTGATGCCAAGTGACCACATACCTTTTATCTTTGGAGCCAAGGACCACTAGGTACGGCCTTCTAAAGGTCACCAGATCTTCTCTGTCTTCAAACCCACCCACATCAGGTAGCTACTTCCAAATTTTCAGTTCCTTAAGGACTTTTTTGGTCTTGAAGCAAACGCTTTTGTGGTTTAGTCTGATGGTGAATTCTTTTTTTTTTTTTTATTTAATTATTTTTTTTTATATTATGTTAGTCACCATACAGTACATCCCCGGTTTCCGATGTAAAGTTCGATGATTCATTAGTTGCGTATAACACCCGATGGTGGAAATTCTTAGTCTCACTAAGGTAGTTTAGGGAGAAGACATTTATTAAGAGCTGTAGGTAGAGCACAGAATCATTTACACGGCTTAATGAACAGAATTGTGATTGTTAATTTTATGTGTCAATTTGTGCCACGATGTACCCAGGTATTGGTCAAACATTATTTGGGGTGTTTCTGTGTGGGTTTCTGGAGGAGATTTACGTTGAAATTGGTAGACTGAGTAAAGCAGATTGCCCTCCCCAATGTGAGTGAGCCTCCTCCAATCAGTTGAAGGCCCAAATAGAACAGAAAGGCTGACCCTTCCCTACTCCCACCCCAAGGAAGAGAGAATTCTCCCTGCCTGATCACTTTGACCTGGGACATTATCTTTTTCCTGCCTTTGGGTTCAAAGTAAAACATTGGCTGTTCCTGGGTTTTAGTTCTACTGGCCTTCAGAACCACATGATCAGCTTTCCTGGCTCTCAAGCTTTTGGACGTGGGCTGAACTAAACTATTATCTCTCCTGGGTTTCCAGCTTACAACTTAGCCTGCAGACCTTGGGACTTGTCAGCCTTCATCTTCATGTAATCAATTCTTCATTATAAATCTCTCTCTCTCCTTCCCTCCTTCCCACATTTCCTCTTTTCCCTCCCTCTCCCCCCCTTTCTCTGTCTGACTCTCTCTCACATATATATATAGAGAGAGAGAGCCAAAGATGTATAGCTCAGAGCCTATAATTTTTCCCTTTAAGTTTTCTAATACAGTGAAAAATACCTCGCATGCTTCGTAAGTGCACGATGTTGTAGCCCATCAGCCATTCTGTCTACCTGAAGTGCTGATTTCAATAAACTCTTGATTCCCAGTGACCACATAACTTTTGTCTTTGGAGCCAAGGACCTCTCTCTCTCTCTCTTTCTCTCTCTACCTCTCTCTCTCCTCTCTCTCTCTCCGTCTCTGGAGAACCCTAACTAAGACAATAATACAAAAGTCTAGGCTGATCTTCTAGGCATAACTCTGAAAACTAAATTGTAGCCCTGGCTAACCAAGGAATGGCTGCCCCTGTCCCATCAGGAAGCTACCCCCAAAGCTGCAGCCTCTTCTGCAGTAAACCATGCCAATAACATGAACACCTTGCTCCTTTAAACTACGCCTCCACATGAAACACTGTTCTGAACTGGTCACAAGTGAATGCACCTAACTGATAGAACGGAAGCCATGTCTAGAACCCTAGGCTGCGAGGAGTAGATTTGATGTCTCCAAACTCTGCAGTACAGAAAGGTCTGTCCTGATGCAGTTGGCATGTTTGAGCCAAATCACAGTGCCCTGAAAAATGGTTGTGGGCTGTTGGAAAGAGGACTGATCCTTGGTATCCCAAAACACAACAAATGTCCAACGTAGCTACTTGACGTTTACGTTACAAAAGGAATTCTCAAACACCTGCTAATCAAAAAAATTCACACGTGAATACTTAAGGAACAAAAGTTTATCTTCACCTCCTACTCCAACAAAATCTTACCAACCTCCCCAGAGTTAACCCGTGTTTTTAACCCTTCCACATCATTTCCCATGCATTTGTACACGTGTTTATGTACTAGCTTTTTACATAAATGGTATGCTACTAAATCGTGGCAACTAGCCATGGTGACGTGCAGACAGGGAGAGTAAACATCTTGACCTCCCTTCCCCTCTCCCACTGGTCTGCTGGGCCCCCCATTGACTGAGAGGGCAGGGAAGCCTGTTGATGTGGTGTATACAAGTCAGCCTCTAGCCTAGAGCGCGGTGTGGAGAGGAGACCTGAGGGGGCAAAGGAGAATACCCAGTCCAGAAAGACTGGGGAGAGGAGAGAATGTTACTTGTGGGCACTGTGTAAAGAATAGTCATGGATGGTGTGGGTCCCACAATCCCTTCCTCCAGGCTGGTCAGGGTAGTTTGATGGAACAGCCTCATATTATCCTCCTGCCCCATCACTTCTGCAGGAAAGGTTGGAAGCTTTCCCAAACCTGTGATGACCTGTGATCTACTTGCAGTCTTGAGTCAGGGCCAGTATCCCTGCCCTTGCCTGAAGGCTGGGCTACGTGGAATATTATCTTTTCAATGACATCCCTTAGCTGTTTACTACCTACTCCTTGCTCACGCCTCCCTCTGTCCCCAGCCAGTCCAGTCACCTGGAGGGGCAAGGAAAGGCCCTATTTCCCTGTGGAAGGATTTAACTGGCCTCTCATTCTCTGTGGGATATCAACAGCTGGTGAGATGGATAAAATCTCCCTTTATTTTCCTGACTCAGACCACAGGGACTTACACTCTGGCTGGGCTGCCGTCTGGCACAAGGTGTGAGTCAGCCATTGGCATCTTTGGGTGGAATGATTTTCCAAACCAAATGTGCCTCAAAACCTTCTATCCAATGCCCATGAGAGTACTAATGTCCTGAAAAGCCTCTGTCTCCTCAAAAACATTCTGTGTTAATTAGGCTACAGCAGGTTTCAGTGAAAGCTTTTGATGGACTTTTTACCTTTACTCTTAGCTCTTTTAGCCAAGTGCCTTGCAGGTTTCTGTTTCAGTTCTATTTTCTTGGCCAAACATAGTTTTTCCTCCGTCCTGCAAAAGCTAGCTGCAGCCTCATTTTTTGATGCCAGGCTTCCTTGGGCATCCTAAGTCCTACTTCTTTTCTGCTGGCCGTGTACTTCCGAGACCAGTCTATTGTTGTTCCTTTTCTTTGAACATGAGAGTGGTGTTGTGGAAGTGAGTGTTGTAGAAAGACCCCCACCTGGGGGTGAGAGGGTCCAGGTGCGGTGTAGCCCCAGATGGCTCTGGGACTTGAGATAAATCCTTTCTCTTGTTGATTGGTGGGGTCTGCACACTGGACCAATGGCCAGATCTGGCCCGAGATATTCTTTTTGTCCTAAAAAGTGCTGTTACTATATATATTTTTAAATGTGAATGTGCTTTCCAGCTCACTGTATGCCTTTCCTATCTCCACCTGACCTGCTTCATATATTTATACTGGTCTTTGTGGTCCTTACCGGTATGTGCTTTTGACTCCTGATTCTTGGTCATTGCTTCCTGGTATTTAGGGGGATGTGGACCCTCTTGAGAATCAGTGAGAACTCCCTACTCTCTTCCTAAAATGACTCACGTCTCTCACAGAGATAAAATTTTGTATATAATTTCATGGTACATAGAAAACATGTTGGATCCATCCATGGACGAGCCCCTCCCAGAGGAGCACGAAGCCCTTCATTTAAATGATTTCGAAGGCCCCGTAGTGGCCTGGAGCTGGGAGGCTCTTGACAATCCTCGGCTTCTCTGGGGCGAAGCACACTCCGCCCAGTTGTCCACAGATAACTACCCAAGTGGTTATTGTGACGTCACAGCCCATGCAGAGCAAGCATAAAGGGAGTTGGGTTGAAGGTCCTGGTACTTCTTCCCGGAGACCCAGGAAAGGATTGGTTTCTGCCAGATCCTGGATGAACACGGAGCACAGGCATTGCTATTGAATTGTTTCCTGTCCTTGTAAAGAAAAAAGACATTTCCTAAGGGACAAGCCTCTTTCCAACCACATTTCAGGGTCAGAAGGAGAAGAGGGTTCTTCCAAGAGGCCAGAATCAGCATATGGCTGCTCACCTCTACAAGCTGTTGATTATTTTCATTAAAAATCACCATTGTGACCAGAGGAAGAAGTTCTCTTGGTGGCTCCCTCCCAGGGGCAAGGTGAAGACCTAGCTTTTATTGGAACTACCCCACACCTTCCAGTGAGAGTGGATAATGACAACATGGAGTCAAGAAGAGCAACAAGCCTGTTCTAGTCCTGCACAATCACAATGATGGCTGGCATCTGTCTACTGCTTATATCATGTAAAATAGTCATAAGCCTATGAGATAAGTCTTACTATTCCTGCTTTGCAAATATGGACACTGAAGCTCAGAGAGGTAAGGTGATTTGTCCCAGGCCACACAGCTCGGAGGCAGTGGGTCAGGCCAATCTGACTCTGTCCTGTGAGTTCTTTTCTGTGATGCTGAGAGCTGCTGGGTGTTTGAGTGGGCGAGTGACTCGGGCTCCCCACACCACAGTGAGTCATACTTGGTTATGGAAGGAGGAGGAGAGGAAACTATGATGCTGGCCAACGCCTGCAACATCTCCCCACAAACCCAGCACCACAAAACAGCAACCGAGGCTGAGAGGAGGAAGGGGCCAGTCCCCTCACTACTACCAATCACCCCCCCTTGACAACCCCTCTTGATCTCCTCAGCCCCGAGCCCCCGCTGGGGCCTAACTCAGTAGTCACAGGAGCCCCCTAGGAGAGCCCAGAAGGAACTTAATAAAGACTGAGAAGCAGACACTCTCTCTAGACTCCCCCTCTGAAGGTGTGAAAACCCTTGGCTCTGACTCCATAAACAGTTCAATTAGCACTTTTAACTCTGCAGATCTCTTCCCTGGCATGTTTTCATTTTCTTCTGAAATAACCCTGGGGCATTGTACATTTATCTTATCCACTTTCCAGTGTGTATGTTATATTTCACACAAAAAAGGTAAAAGAATACATATCTACAATTCAAACAGGGCAGCTGGCATTCTTCCCTTTTTGCAGATGGGGAAACAGAGGCACAGAAGTTACATGATTTGACTGGACAGAGTTTCTACATCCAATCGTGCAGGTTTTTCACTGTATAAGGAACTTAGCAGAGAGGTAAATAGAGCTGAAATATAACCTATGCCAGATAGCCAAGCTGTCCATGGGCCCGGCTACCTGGGAGAAGGGGTACCTTTTTCTGTGTTTTAGGAAAGATAAGTCTAGATGCAGCCTAGAGCCCAGGGTGGGGAGGTAGGTCAGTGGCATTGCTGGGAACAGAGGCCAGGTCTCCAGACCCTTGCAGTTGCCTTATCATACCCACGGTCCATGCCCTCTGTCCCTATCCACCTTCGGTTACCCTCGGTCTCTGTCTATAACTTTCCCACCTGCCTCCTAAATTCAATAGTCTTGGGGAGAGAAAGAAAAAAAATAATGCCAAGGGAGGTCAAGTGGGAGTGAAAACAGAAATGTAATGGGCTTTATTTAGAAAAGCATCAGTGGCTTATGTAGGCAGGGTAGAAAGGTTATGCATATGGAGGAAGATGGGATTCTCTCTTCCTGAGGCTCTTCGGGGGGGGGGGGGGAGTGCTGCTTGTTTCTCTTTCTTGGTGGCGTTAGGTTCCTGACATCCTGCCAGGTGCAGCTGAAAGGACTTGCTTTAATGGATAATTTGGTGATTTCTTTTTACCTCCCTGTTTCCCTGGAAGAGGTTTATTCACTCCATCTGGGTGAAACTTCCTTGGGGTTCCTTCTCACCTGCCTGCTGCTTCCTTTAGAGTAGAGCCTCCCTGGCCCTCATTTCCATTCCCTCCAGACTTCTGCCCCCGGACAGATGGCAGTGTCCCTGGACGGTGGGATTTCCTGTGGACTCGGAGGCTGTGGGATCTGGAAGTGGGAGGGCAGTACTTCCTGGTGTGTTGGACAAGGAAGGAGGTGCTTGTCTTGGCCACAGACTTCCCTTGCTCAGGTTCGTTTACATTTCACATCTACGTATGTGTTCTTACTTCTGCCTGCCCAGAGTTCATCTCCCTGCCCAGCAGCACCCAGATTCCCCTGGGCAGTTTCTTCTCTCCCAGCATTTGCTGCCTTGGGGGGAGGCCTGTTCCAGGTCCTGGGTACACCAGAGACCCTGCAGACAGAGCCTTTCTCTCCCCGCCCTCGTTTGTGGGGATTGACCGATGGAACAGGACTGCTTGGGAATCAGAGCAGAGGACACACAGAGAGGATGACTGGTGTCCTATGCAGGCTGTTCAGATGTGAGAAAATTCTGTGCTTCCTGGTGCCCATCTCCTAGCGTGCGTCACCCTCTTGTTTCCTGCCCTTCCCAAGTCCTCCGTGCCTCAGATTCCACAAGTGTCCTGAAGTCCTCAGCAGATTCCCTCTGTTTTTGTTGCTCACAGCCAAGAACCCTGTCTTAGTCAGCTTGGGCCGCTGTAACAAAATGCCACAGACTGGTGGCTTAAACAACAGACATTTATTTCTCACAGTTCCGGAGGCTGGGAAGTCCCAGGTCAAGGCGCTGGCTGGTTCAGTTCTTGGTGAGAGTTCTCTTCCTGGCTTGCAGACGGCTGTCTACTTGTGGGCTCACGTGATTTCTTCTTCGTGTGCATGTGGAGAGAGCAAGCTCTCTTGTCTCTTCCTCTTCTAAGGGTGCTAACCCCATGCTGGGGGTTCCATTCCCACGATCTAATCTAAACCTAATTACCTCCAAAGACCGTACCTCCTAATACCATCCCATGATGGGAGGGAGTTAGGGCTCCGCCGTAAGAATTTGGGGGGGCCACAAACATTCAGCTCAAAACAGACCAGGACTGATCCAACCCCAAATTTAGGAGCTTCGTATGTTATCGCAGCCCAGTAGTAAACAGTTTCTCTGCCATTTTACTGAAGACTTATTCTAAGGCAAGGAGGCTGTGAACACAGCTTCTAGACAGTGCAAACATTTCTCCTGCCCCTCGTGAAGGGAATACCCCTTTCCCCCAAACTGGCTGCCTGAAGGCAGCGCTTCTGTAACTCCCACCCTCTGGTTTCTTAAGACAGACACCCACACACTTGTATTAGCAGGAGGAACTCAGCAGGTGGTAACAATGATAATAAGCTTAAGGAATCTTTATAAGGATTAAAACTCCAGTTCTCTTTGACCCTGTGGGATCAAACCCCTGCCTGGGAATTTCCTGTGTGGCTGCGGGCAAGTTACTCAATCATCCATGGCCCCAGGTTCTTCCCGAAAATACGCAATAATAATACCTACATCTCAGGAATTTTGTGACAAATGAGATAATGAGCAGAATGTGCTTAGTATATTTCTTCCTATGTAAGGGCTTCAGTATGAACTCCTGTAGGATTGTTATTATTATTAAATTAGTGTACATAGTTATAGAGTCTTTTCATTCTCCCACACTCATGAACTTTAATGATTCAGGAAGGTCCCTTTCCAGCCCTTTGGCCTTTCTTCCTGTGACTTTTGGTAGTTAAACATTCAAGTCTTTGCCCGTCCTTTGGGAATAATCTCCCACCCTTGCACTGAGTGTTTCATCTGTGCACCCAGCCTGGCCACACACACACACACACACACACACACACACACACACAGCTCCCCGTGTGAACCCATGTGCCTCTGGGTGCCCCGCACTGGCTGCAGGGCGTGCTGACTTTCAGGGGCTGTTCTCTCAACCTCTCTCTTTCTGTGGAGAAAGTCCCGCCCCTTTAACCCCTTAGAGCCTCAGGCTTCTCTGTGCCTTCTTGGCTTTTTCATTCACTCTTCCTTAAAGCTCTCTAGCTGCCCGCTCCTGTAACCCACCTCCTCCAGGAAATGTTCTCTGAGTAGCTGACAGCACAGTGATGATTCTCCCCAGAGATGCGGTCTACTCCACCTGTCAGGAGGAGAGGGAGGAAGCTCCCGGGCATCTTCCTACGGTAGGATCCTAATGCAAATTCATAGACTCCTAGAACTCAGAATCTCAAGGAACATCAACCAATCACCTACTTTTACTAAAGACAGACTCCTATTATGGTTGGGATCATGTGGACATCACGCAGTCA
Source organism: Ursus arctos (assembly GCF_023065955.2). NCBI lineage: Eukaryota > Metazoa > Chordata > Mammalia > Carnivora > Ursidae > Ursus > Ursus arctos. The sequence goes on from NW_026622863.1 coordinate 6,519,888, forward strand.
CATGGCTGGAGCAAAAAGGGGACCTAGAATTGGGTCTTCCTTCTCCTGGTCGGAAGCATTGCTAGAGGAGTCGTTCTCTCGCCAAGAGAGCCCATTCTCCGAAAGCAGTGTGGCTTGCAATCTTTCTCTCTTTTTCTCAGTGTGAGAGCAAGGGTCAGTCTCTTCAGTATGCAGTACGCAACTGGAGCGCTAACAGGATGATGGAGGGAACCTAGAAGAGGTTATGGGTGTGGCGGATAGGGGTGGGGAGTATTTCTTGTCTTCTCCCCCACAACCCAGCCCTGCTCACTGGCTGCTGAAACCTGGCTCTGCCCTCCCCTTGCAGCATGGTGTGTGCCGTTCCCAGCATCCTGGTACTTCTTTATGAGAGTTAAACTCCCATTGGCATCACTGCTTCCATGATTATAATTGGCCGGAAGATTTTGAGCCTCCGTCTCTCTGTTTGATTTCTCTCTCAGTCTCACCACATGCTCAGGACTTAAATAATTGATTGTAAGCATACAAATTCACAGTTTATAAATGCTATTAAAGAAGCCAAGCTTTTCTTGTCTCCCTGAATGCAAGGAGAGTACTTATTCAGGACCCAGGACATTTCTTGCTGATTTTTCTCCACTTAGAGCGTTTACATACAGGTTGAACATTTTTCACGTGTTGGATTTTCATTCTTTTGTGAATTAAAGCAAGATGTTAACTTGGTTTGGAGTCTCTGGTGTGTATAAGGGCCACATTTTAAAGTGTTAACAGACTCTTTAATAAAAGATGAGAGAAAGCAAGTGGCAGTGAAGACGTTCTTTTTTTTTTTTTTTTCCAGTGAAGGAACTTGGAATTCTGAACATTTACATGTAAAATTCAGCTGCAGCATCTCTGGATATAAATAATACATTGAAATTTTTATGTAGTTAAGCATTACAGGAGTCGGACAAGCTCTGTAAGGATTTGCATTTAATTCTGTTTTTAAAAAAATGTGTTAACTAAAAATAAACTAATTTCAGGCATAAAAAGTAACTAAGACAGTAGGAGAATTCGCAATAGAAAATGATCTGTTTAATTTAGTGCCTGTATCTTAAACCATTCATGGGATTAATTAACCATTCACAGGGAGAAGGTCACCCTAGGGGCGGGAGGAGGACGCTGCTCTGAATTACAAGCCAGGACATTGGTTTTGGCCTTCAGATATGTCCCAACTTCCTCCCCCCTGGCCCTTCTCGGAGCCAGCTCTCCTTTTGTTAAGCAACGCTGGAGGAATGTTCCTGCAGCCAGAGAGGCCGCGGATGTGGGCAAAGACAGGAGGTGAGAGGAAAGGAAGAGAACAGGAACATCTGGAGGCTCCACTCCCTTTATTGACCTTCACTGCGATGCATCATTGGGGGTTCTTCCTTCTTGGGGTAGGACACTTGTTTCTGTTTGATTGTGTTACGTTGGTCACCGTACAGTACGTCATTAGTCTTTGAGGCCGTGTTCCATGATTCGTACTGCTGAGCAGGCATCTAACAACCTCTTGGTGACCGTATTTGCCTGCTTGGGCTGCCGTAGCAAATGCCATCGACTGGGTGCTTAAGCCACACACATTTTATTTCTCACAATCCTGGAAGCTGTAAGTCCCGAGATCAGGGTGTTAGCGGTGGATTTCTCCTGAGGCCTCTGCTTGGCTTGCAGATGGCCGTCTTCTCACCATGCCCTCACTTGGCCTTTCCTCTGTGAGCACACATCCCAGTGCCTCTTCCTCTTCTTTAAAAAGACATAAATTATATTGGATTAGGGCCCCATCTATGACCTTATTTAACTTTAGTGACCCCTGTAAAGGCCCTCTCTCCAAATACAGCCACATTAGGGGTCAGGGCTTCAACATATGAATTTTGCAGAGACACCGTTCAATCCATTGTAGTCGGGGCGCCTGGGTGGCTCAGTCGTTAAGCATCTGCCTTCGGCTCAGGGCGTGATCCCGGCGATCTGGGATCGAGCCCTACATCGGGCTCCTCCGCAGGGAACCTGCTTCTTCCTCTCCCACTTCCCCTGCTTGTGTTCCCTCTCTCGCTGGCTGTCTCTCTCTCTGTCAAATAAATAAAATCTTAAAAAAAAAATCCATTGTAGTCATCATGGTCCTATAGGTGCTGAGTGTTTATGTGGGGGGGAGGGGGGAGTGGTCCTCAAAAGGTGTCTTGAATCCATCCTCTCTTTTCATCCCGCATGTGGTCTGAGTGAGTATATTATACAATCTTTCAGGTCTTGGTTTCTTCCAGTAATAAAAGGTGAAATTGCAAAATGATAATTCTGGGATTCTAACTGACTCTTTGGACTAATACTCACTAGACATGTACATTCCTAGGGTTTAGACCTAGCTTCGCTCCCAGTTATTCTCTAAGCTTACCCAATAATAGATGTACACTCCAGACCTTATGTTGGGCACCAGAGACGTGTAACTGACCATAACCCAGCCCCTGTCATAAGGAGCCCCCACACAGTAAAGCAAGGACTGCTATACATGTAAGTGCTGGGTTAGAGGAGAGTAAGTACCCCCTTCTTAGTGAGATGGGGGTAGCACTCACTCCATGCATTCCCTGCGCCAAGTGCCCTGTTAGCTTGGCACAGAGACCACCATACCCTGTGCTCCAGATACGAACAGTTCTCACTATGGGATAGGTACTCTTTTTTATGGAGGTAAATTTTGTATAACATGACATTCACTATTTCAAGCATTTTTTTTTTTTTTTGGTGCAAAAGGTGATTTTATTAAAGTACAGGGACACGCAGAAAGAGCTGCACTGTAGTCATAAGGAGAGGCCCATTACACATTTTCAAGTGGGGGGGGGGTGGTAGGGATAGTGTAAGTCTCTAAGAAATTTGGAAGCAAGGTTTCCAGGACCTTGAGGGGGTTAGCTATTGTTAGGAAAAGGTCATTTATTACTGTCTAATAACACCTTAGTCATGAGACCCTTTAAAAGAATATTAGTGGGTCATATGCTTGGGGGATGACTGCCAACGTATATCTTGGGGGTTAGACATAAAGGAAGTTCCCAAAGGAAGGTGTTCAGCTTCTAATACATTCACAATATTGTGCAACCACTGCCACGATCAAGTTCCAAACATTTTTATCACCCAAAAGCAAACTCTGTCACTCCCCATTCCTCCTACTGTCAGCCCCTGGCAAACAGTAATTAATCTCTGCTTTCTTTATGAAATTGCCTATTCTGAATATTTCGTATAAATGCAATCGTACAATATGTGGCTTTTAATGTCTGACTTCTTTCACTCAGCATAACGTTTTTAAAGATCATCCGTGTTGTAGCACGCATCTATACTTTAGTTCTTCTTTATGCCTGAATTATATTCCATTTGGTGATATACCATATTTTGGTTATCTATTCATCAGTTGATGGACTTCTAAGTTGTGTCCACTTTCTGGCTATTGTGAATAATACTGCTATGAATGTTCATGTTCAAGTTTTTGTTGAAAGTGTATTTTTAATTCTCTTGGATTTATGCCTAGGAGTGGAATTTCTGCGTCATACAGTAACTCCATGTTTAATGTTTTGAGGAACCACTACTTTTTTTTTAATGTTTTTTTATTATATTATGTTAGTCACCATACAGTACATCCCCGGTTTCCGATGTAAAGTTCGATGATTCATTAGTTGCATATAACACCCAGTGCACCATGCAATACGTGCCCTCCTTACTACCCATCACTGGTCTATCCCATTCCCCCACCCCCCTCCCCTCTGAGGCCCTCAGTTTGTTTCTCATAGTCCATAGTCTCTCATGTTTCATCCCCCCTTCTGATTACCCCCCCTTTCTTTATCCCTTTTTCCCCTACCAATCTTCCTAGTTCTTATGTTCCATAGATGAGAGAAATCATATGATAATTTCTTTCTCTGCTTGACTTATTTCACTTAGCATTATCTCCTCCAGTGCCGTCCATGTGGCAGCAAATGTTGAGAATTCGTTTTTTCTGATAGCTGAGTAATATTCCATTGTATATATGGACCACAACTTCTTAATCCAGTCATCTGTTGAAGGGCATCTCGGCTCCTTCCATGATTTAGCTATTGTGGACAATGCTGCTATGAACATTGGGGTGCATATGGCCCTTCTCTTCACTACGTCTGTATCTTTGGGGTAAACACCCAGTAGTGCAATGGCTGGATCATAGGGTAGCTCAATTTTTAACCTTTTAAGGGACCTCCACACTGTTTTCCTGAGTGGCTGTACCAACCTGCATTCTCACCAACAATGTAGGAGGGATCCCCTTTCTCCACATCCTCTCCAACAATTGTTGTTTCTTGCCTTGTCTATTTTTGCCATTCTATCTGGCGTAAGGTGGTATCTCAGTGTGGTTTTGATTTGAATTTCCCTGATGGCTAATGATTTAGGACATTTTTTCATGTGTCTGTTAGCCATTTGTATGTCTTCATTGGAAAAGTGTCTGTTCATATCTTCTGCCCATTTTTTGATTTGTTTATTTGTTTCTCGTATATTGAGTTTGAGAAGTTCTTTGTAGATCTTGGATACCAGTCTTTTATCTGTAGTGTCATTTGCAAATATATTCTCCCATTCCGTGGGCTGCCTCTTAGTTTTTTTTACTGTTTCCTTGGCTGTGCAGAAGCTTTTTATCTTGATGAAGTTCCATAAGTTCATTTTATCTCTTTGTTTCTCTTGCCTTTGGAGATGTGTCATGAAAAAGTTGCTTTGGCTGATGTCGTATAGGTTGCAGCCTATGTTCTCCTCTAGAATTTTGATGGATGAGGAAACACTACTTTTATTCTCACTTAACAGGTAAGGAAGTTGTGGAGCTAGGTTTCCCACCCAGGACCTCTCATTCCAGAGTCCATGCACCAACCCCCTCATGACACTCCCTTAGAGGTAATGTTGGAGCTGGCTTCTGAGGGCCAGAAGTTATCTTGGTTGAGGGGGGCAGGAAGGGTGTTCTGGGCACGTGTGTTAAGTCCTAGACGTATAAGAGAGCTTTTTGCATTTACGCAGGGAAAGGTCATTGAGGACATCTACCTTTGCATTTTTGTGGGATGAATTGCCAAGGGAGAAGTGGAAGGAGCCAAACCCCCAAGGGTCTTACGTACCTTGCTCAGAAGTTGAGTGCAGAAAGATGTTAAACACAAAATAAGTATGAAAAAATATATGCATGTAAAACAAAAATGAAACCCACAACTCAAATGAAAAGGCAAACACACTAAGAAAAAATATTTGCAAGCCATACGACATTGGGTTAATAGCTTTGTTATATAAAGAACTCCTAAAACTGATTATGAAAACATTTAAACTGAACTAGATAAATGGGCAAAGGACATGAACAGATGATTCACAAAATAAGAAATGCAAAGCAGTAAACAAACATATGGAAAAATGTGCAACTTCCAGTGTAATCAAAGACATGCAAATTTAAACAACAGTAAGAGAACCATTCTTTGCCTATCAGATTAGTAAACGTTTGTCAAAATGATAATAGCTGATTCTGGCAAGAGTGAGCTATAAGAGGAAATCCTGCCCATAAGTGTGTTCAAACCCTGGATGCCAAATGCTCCTTTCCCTTTCCCTCTAATTCTGTCATTTCGGTTCTGACGATCAGTTCTCTCCGAAGCTGCATTTATATATCGTTTGCAATAAAGGAAAAATTGGAAACAAGAAGGCAGAGGGTACAGGTGACCAAATGTAGAACATCACTTCCATGTGGATACCAGAAACATTGCTCCAGCCCTGATTTCTTTTTGGAGTTTCAGAACTACCCCAAGTTGAACACTTTATTTTCTTCAAATTTGGTCTGTCACATCTGTTTTTATGTTTCATTAATGGTATCACGGGCTACGTTGTAATCCAAGCTAAAATCTTGGAAATTATCCTTTCCTCCTTGCCGTGGTCTAAATATTTGTGTCCCCCACTCCCCCACATTCATATGCTGAAATCCTAACTCCCACAGATGATGGTATTAGGAGGTAAGGCCTTTGGAAAGTGTTTAAATCATAGGGGTGGAGGCCTCATGAATGGGATTAGGGCCTAATGAAACGGACCCCACAGGGATCCCTAGCCCTCTCCACCATGTGAGGACAGGGTGAGTAGGCTTTGTTTCTGAGCCAGAATGTGGGTCCTTACCAAACACCAAACCTGGTGGTGCAACCATCCTGGGCTTCCAGCCTCTGGAACTGTAAGGAAGAAATTCTGCTGCTTATAAGCCACCGGTCTGCAGTATTCTGTTACAGGAGCTTCAAAGGGGGAAAACAACTCTCCTCCCCTTCATTTAATCTATTTACCTCAAGTTTTGTCAATGACACATCAGGAAGCTTCTTTGTGGGTTTTTTTTTTCCTTATTTTATTTATTTTCATTCCAGTATAGTTAACATTCGGTGTTCTATTAGTTTCAGGTATACAATATAGAAGCTTCTTGAATCCATTCTCTCATCTTCTTTCTAGTTGCCATTGCCTTAAACCACCCCTGATATTTTGACTCTGAATTGTTACCAGTCTCCTATCACAGGCCATTCACCTTGGGGGATGCTGACTAAGAGAGGAGGGCCATGTTGAGGAGAGAGAGATGAGCGAGGCTCCAACGGTGTCTCTGAGTTTTATTTTTTAGAAGACCTGAAGCAAATATTCCAAAAGGTTAAGGTTTATTGACTCTGGTATGGACAAGATGTCCATTACATTCTCCATGTTTTTCTCTGTATCTTGACTATTTAATAATAAAAATGTTTCAGGTCTCCTGTTTCATCTCCTTTCTGGAAGTTCCCCCACATTCCTATCCTTCCTTCACAGTTCCACTAAATATTTTAGGAATAAGAAAATCTAATTTTGTCCTTCTCTATTTGAAAACCTCCATTACATTAATTTCCCATTCCTTACAGAATAAAATCCGAAATTATTACCTTGACACAATAGGCCCTCCACACCCCATGCCCAAGCCATGCTGAACTTTATAGGTCCCCAAACCCTAACCCAAATGACTCTAGACTCTACTGTGTGAGGCACATGCCCTGCCTCACAGGTCCACCTCCATCTCCCCATCTGGTAGATCAACTACTTTTCGAAGCCAAGTTCCAACATCCGTTCCAGAGGAAAGCTTCCTCTAAACGTTCTCCAAGCAGAAGTTGGTCATTCCTTCTCAAAAAATGTTCTTCATGACATTTATCACTGCTCTTAACCACATTGTTCTGAAATCTTTTTTTTGCTCTTTCTTCTAACAGACCACAGGCTCCTCAGGGAGAAGGCTAGTGTCCTTTTCATCTCCACAGGTTCCAGGCTGAGTGCAGTGCCAAGAACATCAGGACCCCTTCTAGTGCTGTTAAAATGGAAGAACGAGGATAAGGAGAGAGCCAACACACTGGATCATGAGACCTTTCCCTCTAAGAGGAAATTTGAGAAAGTGAGGACAAAAGTGTGTGTAAGAGATGCAGTCTGGGTAACACAAAGAGTCAGTAATCAGAGACTACTGTTAGAAGAGAATCTCATCCAAGGAAAGAAGGCAGGACAGAGATCAAACGTTTGAATCAATCTGTAAGGACAGATTCCCACTCTGGACTAACCACTCATGCCGCTGGCCCTCACTAATATAATGAATACCATGGCTTACAGCCCAGATCTGCACTTTAGGATTGAGACATTCATTCCCCCTGTTGGGAGTGTGACAGCCATTGGCTCTCAGTTGAGTCACTCTCTGGGAATTGCCCCCAGCCAAAGAAAGCCCTCCTCTAAGTTCATGCCCTTTCCTAAGGGCACCCCCATCCAATGACTGGTCAATGAGGGAGTATAAATGTCCAGCCCACTTACCTCGAGACTGGACAACACTAAGGGGCCCTCCCAACACCAAAGCTCCCTCCAGCTGAGGGCTTTTTTGGTATTCACAACAGAATTCAACTTCTTCCCTTACTCATTCCCTCTTCCTTCACTCCCAAACAGGTATCGATTTCTGAGTCACCATCTAATAAATACATTTCCAGCATGCAAATCTCCATCTCAGGGTCTGTTTCGCTGAGAAATGACCCAGGACAAATCTTCCCAGGCTTATATTTCCATCGCAATGTTTTCACTAGATTGGAAGATACTTCCTCGGACACAGCTGCCAAGATCAACTCTGCAGATTCTGTTAGTGGCCCAAGAACACTGCCAGATGGTCACACCCCCCAGTTATGATCTGACTGATTTTGTTGGTTAAGATTGATAAGGTGTCACTTATTTGAGTCATATCTTATTTTGTCATATAAAAATCTGAAATTAGAATAGATTTGGTGGAAACTAGAAACAGACAGAAAACATTAACATTTTTGTCTCCTCTATTAGTTAACTTTTAAAGGAAAACTTAAAAACCTTACAGGAAAATTTTCCTTTAAAGGAAAGGTGACTATGGCTGGACATGTTTTTGTTCTAGCTGGCTGAGCTAGAGGGATGAGGGTCTGTTTACCCCAGATTAGTGAAAGTCACTGAGGACAAGGCTGTGGTTTGGGAAAGGGGACCAAAGTATGTTTGAGATTTTTATTTTTTTTATTATAATCATATTTTTTATTATATTATGTTAGTCACCATACAGTACATCCCTGGTTTTTGATGTAAAGTTCGATGATTCATTAGTTGCGTATAACACCCAGTGCACCATGCAATACGTGCCCTCCTTACTACCCATCACCAGCCTATCCCATTCCCCCACCCCCTCCCCTCTGAAGCCCTCAGTTTGTTTCTCAGAGTCCATATGTTTGAGATTTTTAATATGTGGACCAGGATGCCAACTGTTTATCTGAAATAGCAAATGAGGAGTTAGTCAGACATCCAACCACTGTGGTGTTTGCCCCTGAATGTTCCATCCCAACAATGCATTTCCCTTGTTTTGAGGCTGTGGATGGTTATGGGGGAGGGCATTGGAAGGCAGGTAGAGTCTTCGGGAGAGTTCCTGTTAGAAGGACAGACCCTTCCCTCCTTCCTTCTCTTCATTTTTTCTTTAGAATTAACATGACTTCCTTTGTCCCTAATCCTTCCTGGGACTTGTTTCTCACCTTTTTTTTTTTTTAAGATTTTATTTATTTATTTGACAGAGAGACAGCCAGCGAGAGAGGGAACACAAGCAGGGGGAGTGGGAGAGGAAGAAGCAGGCTCATAGTGGAGGAGGCTGATGTGGCGCTCGATCCCACAACGCTGGGATCACGCCCTGAGCCGAAGGCAGATGCCCAATGACTGTGCCACCCAGGCGTCCCTGTTTCTCACTTTTGACCCTCAACTCCAGCAGGTCCTTTCTCACATAGCTTCTGCCTCTTCATCTACGCTCCTATTCATCTTGTGGCAGAATTTCTCCAAATGCCTCTATTCATTGTTTCACAGGATTGTTTTTTTAATATTTGTGAATTCATTTGGCAGGCAGACATTGCAATTATGGACAAGATTGAGTATTAGGAGACATCCTCCCCCTTCCCACCTCCCCGGGAGCAGCGGAATAGCACACCACACATTAGATCAAAGGAGCAGGCATTAGGATGAGTTGTAAACAATTTACACTGCAGAACTCCTGCCATCTTGCCAAACGCCCTAAGAATTAGATGTGGATTCCAACGCACCTTGCTAATTAATTCAGAACAAGATATCCCCAAAAGCTGTACTCTTTTCATACTGGTAGAGAGTAACACAGACATTTAAAAATGCTTGGAATATCCACCCTGTTATTTTTAGCTTAAGAAGATTTCTTTGCCAAAGCCTGATTCCAAAATTTCATCGCTTTCTGAGAAAAATAGTGTGCATGGAAGCATGTGGCTATTATTGCTGTCTCATTCATTTTTGAAACCCCATCACCTAGCATAGTTCTGGGCATACTGTAAACACTCAGTTGTTATGATATTGAATTAAATCATAGAGTTCCCCTCTAGTGCAGTAGTCAGTTCAGGAATTCACAGGGAGAACCGAGATAAATTCCAGTACATTTCCGAGTGTTTGTCAATTTAGGCTGCTATACAGAATACCATAGACTGGGTGGCTTGTAAACAACAGGAATGTATTTCTTATCATTATGGAGGCTGAAAGTCCCAGATCAGGGACACAGTCAGGTTCTGGTGAGAGCTCTCTTTTGGGTTGCAGGCTGCTAACTCTTCACTGTATCCTCATGTGATGGACAACAGAGGGGGGAAGCAAGCCCTCCGGTGACTCTTACAAGGACGCCAATCTCATCATGAGGGTTCCACACCCATGATGTCGTCTAATCCTGATTACCTCCCAAAGGCCCCACTTCTTAACCATCTCATTGAGCGTGGGGGGTTCAATAAATAAATTTTGAGAGGAACACAAACATTCAGTTTATAGCACCTAGTGATGCCCATTCTATGTGATTTTGTAATCAACGTTCTAAGGATGGAGTTTGTCCCAGGTTAGTAGGTAGGCGGACTGAGGAACCAGATTTTGAATTTAATACTGTTTGATTCCCAAGTTTACTAGTTCTTCCTCTCACCTTGCTAGAGGATCTATTTTCAAGGACTACCCTTAGCAATCTCGTTTGGTTTCAGGTGCACGTGTGTTTTTGCCTTCTGAAACACTTCTCCCTGCATTCAGAACCTCAGACACCCAGTGCTTTCACACCCTTCCTGGACTGCAATGGGAATGGGAAAAGGGATATGACCAATAGATTGCAATTAAGATGCTACTTCCATCAAGGGTCTTTGCATGAATATTTAAGCCGTTGAAATAAGTTCACTCAACAGCCTAAGTGTCACTCCCCATCTTAAAATCTCCCAATTGACCTCCCATTGAATATGGAATACAATTCAACGTCTACACCACGGCCTACAAGGGTCTACGTGATCTAGTCTCTGCCAGCCTTCCCGGCTCCATCTCATTCCACTGTCTTCTTGATTACTAAACTCTTTGGTTTCCTGAACACACTGGACTTACTCACAACCAAGAGCCTCACATTCACCATTCCCTCTGCCTGGAATGCTTTTCCCTCGAATATTTTCCATGGCTGCCTCCTTCCCATTTTTCAGGTCTCCTTTGAGAAGTCTTCCTTTATTACCTAATCCAAAGCTGCCTCCCATTCCCAGTCATTCTCTATTCCCTGATCTTCTTTTCATTTATTTATAACACTTTTCTTCTTTATTTGTGTGCTGCCTGTCACTCCCACTAGGATAGAAAACTCTCTGCGGGGACCTTATCTTCCCTCTTCAATGCTGGTACCTCCCATGCCCACAACACTTCCTGGCATAGTAAGTGCTCTCTAAGTATCTGTAAAATGAATGAATGTTTTCAAAGGTGAAGTCCAGATCTTCGTAGAAACAGGAAAGGGGGGAGGAATTTGGAAGTCAGAGAACATCTCTGAAGGCAGTTTACCTCTCCCTCATCTATAGATGTGCAGACCCTTTCTTAGCTCTGGTGCTAGACCCCTTGCTGACCTGGAGCTGTGGTTGGAATCTGAGAGCTGATAAACGTGTGTGGTTGCTCCCTGCAAGGCATTTGGGGGCTTCTCAGGGGGTGATGGCGCACACCACCAGCGACAGCATTGGACTCTTGAACCCGTTGTGTTCATGTGAAGCAATGAACTAAATTTTGTCGAAGAGGTAAAGCTTGAAAAAGCCGGAAGCGTAGCTGTTGCTGTTGAGCTGTCAAATTGTTTGTGAACACCCTGTCCTTTCTTTTGTGGGGCTCTCAGCCCCGCATGATAGGATTTCTTGCCAGCTGTTACCTATTCACACCAGAGGTAGGAGTAGCAGATGCTTACGGAGAGAGGGGTTATTTTAGTGACTGAATGGATTGACTAATTACTCTGCAACCACTTTAATGAAATAAGTTCTTGCATTAAATGACACACACCTGCACTTAAAAGCTGGTTTAAAAGTTCCTTTACTTGCTTTGGTATGGCTAGTTTTTCAACGTAACTGAGTAGTTTCACTGTCTGTGGTTCTGAAACAATTTTTCCTATAGCAGGCGACTGAGAAGAAATAATGTTTCTGCCATCTTCCATTTTGATGCTACAGAGAGATTTATGGGTTTTGAAACTCTTTTCACACATATCTTAGTTTTCTTCCTGAGAGTTTTGTAAACTTTGTAAGGAAGGTGGTTCCCTCTCTCCACATTTTATAGACTGGGAATCCTCGGCTCAAATCTAAAAATCTCTACTTTAGGGAAAAAAAAAAAAAAAAGCTCTACTTTTATTGGAATTTCTTTCATCTGACAGACGTCTCTCAAAACCAAGATTTTTTTACATATGTAAAAAAAGTTAATTGTGGAGGTTTCAGAAAGGTAAACAAAGAAGAAAATGAAAATACTTATGGTCCCACACCCAGAGAGAACTGTCAACATTTTGATAAATATTCCTTGATAAAGATACATAAACAGAGGGACAGAAGACACATGATCTAATGTTGTGTATACTGTTTTACAACCGTATTTTTCACCGCGAGAGTTATTAGATACTTTTTCTATGTTAGTAAATGTATTTCCACAGCTTTTCAAATAGGTGAATAGTATATAATTGTGGGTTTGTACCATAATGTATAACCAATTTATAACCAATTGGCACATTCAGATAATTTCTATTGTCTGATTATAAGCAATATTGTAATAAAAACTCTTGTAGCTAAGTGTTTATGTATATTCTTATTTATTTCTTCAAGGAAACTTCTGAAACTGAAATTTCCGGGTCACACAATTTAAGGTCTTTTCATCCAATAGTCCAATTTGTACAACCATTGGCACCTCATTTTCCTCAATACTCATATACTCTGAGCATGCTATTTAAAAATATATGTTTTTAAATTTATGGGTGGCGATAGCATCTTGCTATTCTAATTTGTCTTTCTAATATTACTGGTGAGATGAGATATTTTCAAAATATCTTAGGCGGTTTGAATCTTTCTTTCCTTAACTTCCTTCTCATAATCTTGGCCTACTTTCCTGTTCGAGGGTTTTGAAATCTAGGTCTTCTGATTCTAAATTCAATGCTCTTTCTTTGGACTAAAGTTACAGCTGTTAAGAAAATATTTACATGTCCAGCACTTGTCCTTAGGTGGTAAAACGGTTCTTGCCCTCCGGGCCCTTCTCCCTCAGTGCTGTTCCACTTCCAGGCTGATGACTCACTAGGGTCTATGTTGCTTTATTACTTATACATTATCTCATTCAATTCTTTTTTTAAAAAAGATTTTATTTATTTAATTTTGAAAGACAGACAGACAACATGAGTGGGGGAGAGGGGCAGAGAGAGAAGCAGACTCCCTGCTGAGCAGGGAGCCCAATCGGGGACTTGATCCCGTGGGATCATAACCTGAGCCGAAGGCAGATGCTTAACTGACTGAGCCACCCAGGCACCTTTATCTCATTCAATCCTGACATGTGTCCTGAGAGACAGATGGGAGAAACAACGGTGTCTAGAACCATGATGAAACTGAGGCACATTGAAGCTAGTGGACTTAACCAAGATCACAAACTAGTACCTGAGTCAAGGTAAATCTTGAACTAGGATCTGTTAGGAATCTCGTGGGGAAGTGATCTGATAAGCTAATCACACTAATGCTTAATGACTATTATAATATATTACCTTTTCCAGACTTATTTGCATTTAAATAGAGAGGAACCTGAAGCAGTCACTACTTAATGTGCCCTGTCAAGCCTGGGGAAGCACTATGTTGGAGCTCGCCCAGCCCTGAAGTCACACTATGTAGATAGCCACCTGCCTCATCTATGCGTGGTCCTGGCTCTTCTGTCTCAGTGTGGGTTGACTTGAAACACCAACAATGACAATCTGAATATATATGATACAATACAATACCCCAAACATAAAGAAAATAGAGACTGTTTCTCTCTCCCTCTCCCTCTCTGTTCCCTCATTTTAAAACTGTCTTCTTTGAGCAGAAAACTGTTTTTCCATTTTCTTCACAACATTACTGAGAGCCTCTTTTCCTTTTTTTTTGAAGCTAGTGAGTTACTAAATGCCTCTCAGAAATGGTCTCTAAGCACCCAGAAGAACAATAACCAGTAAGCTAGAAAGTCATAGAGCACTGAGCAGCAGGGACAGCTCCCCTCTGCTGACCCCCTGTCTGGTGCATTCAGGTTTCAGTTTGTCCGAGCTTCCTTAGCCCACTGGCATTAAGTGGTAGACCCACCATGGGCCCTCAGTGGACACCGTGCTTCATCGGAGCGGGTGGGGATGTCTCTGAACACCACCCCTCTAGTAGTTTTCTTGTGTGATGACATTTCACATTGTGCAAAACCACAAAGGTTTATCAAGATCTCCCGGGGGTCTATTCGTCCCTCACTTTGGTGGCTGGCCTTCCAGTGCCATCTCTGCCTTTGTTTTCTCCTTGACAGATTTCACCATAATGACTTTAAACATTTTATGAGAGGAGGCTTTGGAATATTTTTGAGTAATATTTTTTTGTAAAATTTTTGGTAATATTTTGCTGGTATTCTTTTAATAATAATCGAAGAGAATTTGTTTTTCGGTGACCTAGTGCCTTGTCTGTATTTTCTTTGCTTATCTCTATACCATCCTTAGAAGAATTTTCTAAAGGTCTTTGTTGGTATTTTAAGTTTTGTGGAATTAATACACCAATGCTAGGAATCCTCTAAGTAGACTGGTAGAGCATAGCATTATGAATTTTTTCTTCTTACAAAGATGTGATGATTGACACAATTTATAGTCAACTCTATAAACTGGCTGGTGATTACAGAAAGGAAGGAGATCACAGATTCATACTTTGATTAATAGAGTTAAATTTTTCAGTCAGTGGTGGATTAACCATGGTCAAGATAAGGAAGGGCTGGGAATGATCTTATATCTCCAGGGGAAAATAATCAGGCAGCAGATAATTACTACTCGTTGATACCTCCCACTGATGTGTGTGTGGGTGTGTGGGTGTGTGTGCGCGCACGCATGTGTGTATAGCAATAGGGAGGTCATACTCTGTATATGAACTAAGATCCATCCTAACTCATCCTGGACCTTTTCATGGTCCACAGGTTTCTTCTCCATCAAATGGTGATAATAACCCCTGGCTTAGAAACCCAATAGGGTGGAATCCAAGTTTAAAATGGAAGGAGTTTGAGAATACAAGGCTATGCAAATGCAAAGGATTTTGATTTTCTGCTGTTTATTGGAGCAAAGGGGCTCACGTAGGGATCCAGAGTGCATGGTTGGCCGGTCCGCCAGCGCTGGATAGCTAAGGCATCAGGATGTGTAGCTGGGAGGCCCCATACTGAAGTGCTGCTATCTTTGAAGAAAACATTTCAGAAGCTAGAATGACAGATGCCTGAGAATCAATTTTGTGAAACACAACCTTTTTCAAGTATGAAAGGAGCCCACATAATTTGTTTCTGAGAAAGACATGTCCCAGCCACAGGAGTCAGCTCTGAGAGTGTCTTGGGCGGTTTCGCGTCTGCGCACATGGGGGGCAGAGCTGTCCAGATGAGCAGAAAGGGCACTAGGCTCATGGCAGGCAGCTGTTCCTGCTGGAGCCAGAACTACACTTTCCTCTCATTTTGTCAGAAACAAAGTGTTATTTTGGTAACTCTTTATTTTCCACACTGCAGCTTCCCATGTAATTATTGAATACAATTAGATAGTCCATGCTGCATAATTACTCAGCTATCTGTGTCTCTGAAAGATATGAAAAGAAATGATCATGCAAGTCCACAGTGAAAAGCCTCCATCCAAAGAATGAGACTGGGCTTTCTCTCTACCTGACAATGTGTCCGAATCAGAAAAAATAAAATTTAAACATTTGGGTTTTTCCTCCATGTGCTATACTCATGAACAAAATTTTGGACGAGTAAGCAGAACAAACTGGCTTGGTTGACTTTTCTTTGTCATCTTAAGCTATGGCCTCCTATTCTGGTTTGTGTAGACATCTAAATAAAACTTCTGTATGGCATGAAAAAAAGGAGTGATAGATCAAAGCCCATAGATGATCCATAAATGCAACATAACTAACTAATACGCAGGGTAGCTGAAAGGTCCTGCTATCTCTACATCAAATTCATTTTTCTTGCACAGAGAAGAAAAGAATAGCAAGGCATATGAAAGTAGAGAAAGAGCTTTGCTTTTTGTACGCATCTATATTAAGCAGGATTCTTTTGATTGCAAGTGACAGAAACCCAATTTCCGGCAGCTTACGCAAAGACGGGATTTAGTAACGTGATACTGGAGCATCTCAGAGAATAAGATGCTGCAGGGGTGCATGAAGCTCAGACCGTAACTGAGGACTTGGTACCAAGACTTCATCTTCCTCTACCCATCTCTCTGTTTTTCTCCCTGTCTTGATTTTATTCTTCTGTATATCAGAAAAGTTTCCTCTATTTGGCTGTGATCATGCTACTGGAAACTCTGGGATCACGTCTCTCTGAAACTTCTATCCATGGAAAAAGGGAGTCTTTTATGTTACTTCTGCTACGGAAAAACAACAGCGGAGTCCTCTGATTGACCTAGATTGGGGCAAGTACTTTTCCCTAGACCAGATTCTGGCTTGAGGAGTAGGGTAAGGCACTAAGACTGGCCAGAGTCTGAGTCATATACCCAACCCTGTGCAAGGAGCAGGGTTTATAACCAGAAGGTGGGGGCTGGGAAGGGAGAAAGCATGCTGGGGAGATACAACAAGAGCTCCCAAATATGCGTTTGTGCAAACTAGGAGAGCATCTTCAGGGGCCAAGGTAATAACTCAAAGTATACTGAAGTCACTTTGTGTACAGTCTTAGGATTCAGTTTTCTAATGGGCCTTGTACTTTCCCTTATGACCTGGACCCTGGTGAGGCCACAGAGGAAGGCATAAGTATTTCAGGCAGAATTATTTTCAGAAGAGAGCCAACAACAAAACCCTAGACATGGTGGCAGTGAATGGTGATGGTGAAAACAGGCAAAGCCACGGGGAGCCAGTGGTAGGAGTTATTGTTTTATTGGGTTCAAGCCAAGCAAGGCAGCAGTGAAAGCAAGAATGTTGACTATTTTCTCCCACTCAGATAGAAGTCTCAGTTATGGTGAAGTCCATGTCTTACCTTTTCTTGCTTCACTTAAAGAAAATGTCTGAAAGGAATTTTATCTCTTTCTCTGGGTAAATAAACAAAAATAGTTGCCCAATGATACTCTACTTTCTAAAATAGTCACAAACCAAGTAGAGAGCATTGGGTGTTTCTACTGGACCCTAAATTTCACATTGTCTCATTCGATCCATGAATAGTCCCGGTAGCTTAGCTCGGTTTCCCCTGAGCAAAGCCTGCGGCAAACTCACGGCTTACCTCTTTATTAGAGAGCAAAATCCCGGGAAGCAGGCGTGAGGAGCAAAAGGGATGAGGCAGAGGAGGAGGGAAAGGCAGTATGAGGGCGTCTTAATAAATTGGCCACCACTTGCTAAATGTAACTCATGCTCCATCCCATGGGACCATCTCCTACAATGCCAAATTAAAAAAAAAAAAAAATCCTTCTTAAAATAATCCATCTGGTTGAGTAAGGGAGAATTTTTGCCAGATCCCATCTCCCATCAGTCCAGTGTTTGACCAACAGGGCTTGAATGCCCTCAAACTTTCAGCGTGGCTGTCCTTACCTCAGTGCCGAGTGCGGAAGCCCCAGGACAAGAGGCTGATGGTGGACAGTGCAGACCTGTGGCTGCGTCCGTGGGAGGCTGAGGCTGAGTCCAGCTGAGCTGGTCATCACAGTGTTGTTTGGCTAGGGCTAAAACCAGTGGTCCAAGGCACCGTGGCACGTGAGACCCACAGGAGAAGCCTTTACTTCCCCCACAATCAGAATTTCAAACCTAGAAGAAACCGTAGGGATATTTTTTTCTGATTAATTAAAACACAGAATTTAAGGGACTTGCTAAATAAACTCACAGCCATTTGCTCCACTTAGTGACAGAGTTTAGAACATGCCCCACTCCCAACTCTTTCTATTCATTGCTTTTCCATGGCTCTCTAACAGCAGATTCCCATTTGTGGCAAAATTGCCCAAATGCCTTATGAGGTGAGAAGCAAGTCAACACTTTCTAAATATTCATGAGCTGTTTAACGGTTCAATTTTGGTGGGTAGCAATATGTCTATCAGGATCTATTTATTCTCATTACTTCAGTGCTGTTCTGGTGCGATGCATTATAAACAATTTATGATGTGTTGACAGGACAGATGAATGCTAGGATAATAGGCTGAAGAGGAGAAAATCTCCCCATTGCAAACAGAATGCCGAGATGTGACTCCCAAGACTGATGAGAAAGATTCTGATGGTTGCTGTGCTTGGCCATTTACGTGCTAGCCTGGGGTCCCGCCAATTTTATGCCCCAGCAGCTGTGGGTCTACCCTAGCCTCTGTTTGCAGGGGGTGTCTTCATAGTAGAAGCTGTGTGATATCTGCTTCCTGAAAGGAGGGTACCATGGCTGGAGGTGCAGCTCTCTACAGCCTGGGAGCACGAATAGCCTTGAATTCCTAATGTCTCGGTAACTTTCGGAAGGAGATGTCACCTTATTCAGCCAACTCAAAAGCCATCAGGCTCAAGTTCTGGATGAAGATTAAGTTCCCAAAAGTCAAGGCTTGTAGCTCAGGCTAAGTAGTCTAATCATTTAGAGCTGCTGTTTTGAACAGAACAGAACAGAGAGCATTCTCTAAAAGGCTGAATATTTCTCTGCGTTCAAAGTGGTGGTCTATGTTTACTACTCACGCAGAGTTAGGACTGGACTCTGCTTTCACGGCACCCCTGCACACCTCTCCTAGAAAAAGCCCCAAACACATAAACAAAAATCATGTTGAGCTTTTCGCCCCCATGATATACATTATGGGAAAAAATATTTGTTAAGCGCCTGTTAGCTATCATCCACATTTTTCCAAGGAGAGAAAAGTGGTAAAAAGGGGGTTAAGAAATTTGTTCCAGGAGACAGAGATGGCATGTGTTAGAGCCAGAAATCTAGATCTGATTGGCGAGCTCCCGCCGTCTGTGCTGGGAAAAAGATCATGCCTTCGGTGGCCTTGAGAGATGGCGTTTACTTCTCAGTGCCTCATACTTCTCATCTATAAAATGTGGGTTTAGATAAATTGCCTACATGCCTTAAAGGCAAGTTCTCAGGGTAAAATAAATGGATAAAACTGAAAGCACGTTGAAAAAAGTTAAAAGACATGGGGAAAACAAAGGACAGGTTTTTCTCCCTGTCTTGTGGTTGTTAGTTTATTTCATTCCAAATTCTTGAGTATCCTTTAGATGGTCTCAACGAGTTATCCCTCGTAGCTACCACGTAGGCGAACTACAGGGCTCTAAAAAGCACATTTGTGCATATCCTTCCCATCCGATCCTCCAAATTATGAGAGTGGGGGTGATGTCCTTTTCTTTCTGGCCAACTGAGCTTCCCATGGACTGATTTGCTTTTACCAAAATGTGATTATGATTAAGTGACCTGTGTTCTGTGCATAGCAACAGAGGGTAAGAATTTTATAACTATGGTTTCACACCTTGAAAAATTACCACCTCTAACTTTAGGCACACGTATTTTAATGTCTTACTATGGAAAATTTAAAACATCCACTAAACTAGACAGAATAAAGCATGGAAAGGCAAATTTTATCCTACAGGCCAAATCTGGCCTGCCACCTGTTTTTGTAAAGTTTTACTGGAACACAGCCAAGTGTATTCGTTTACACATTGTCTGTGATTGCTTCCATGCTGCAATGGCACAGCTGGGTAGTTGCAACCAAGACTATGGCTTGAAAGCCTGAAATATTTACTATCTGGCCCTTTAAGAAAAGGGTACAAGCCCCTGATCTAATGAACCCCATATATTCATCACTGGGCTTCAGCAATTATCGACACATGAGCGGCATAAGCAAGCGAGTAAGCTTTATTGTTTTAAGGCTCCCTTTGGGCCACTTAAGAAGCATTCAGTGATTTATACGACATAAATATCAAAAGTCAAAAATAGTTGAATATCATCAATTATCTCAAAAACGTTGATGATACTACCTAGTCTCTCTGCAAACTTCGGGTTAAAAATGAATCTAATTTTGTCTAAATTATTTAGACTGACTTGCGAGGCTTGGCTGGGGAGCTGGGTGTCAAATATGGCAGAACTCTTCTTTTTACTTTCCAAAGTCAATAATCTACAAACCCCAGCTGTGTGGCTTATGCCGCGGGCCGGGCAGGTGCAATTTAGGAAGCGACAGTCCTGCTCTCAGGCAACAATTGTTTCTGACGCTCACCAAAGCCAGTTCTCACTCCTCTGCTGCTACCGCTTCTGTTTCCATGGAAATGGACACCAGCTCAACTAAAACAAGGTAACTGAGGTTTTAAAACAGTGATTATTTGGACTCTCAGTTTCTATGGAAATCACAGTTAGCAGTCAAGGATCACTAGATTTTTTTTTTCCCATCCCTGACGTAGTATACCAAACTCTGTGCAGCAGTCTTATCTGTACAATGGATGATCACGGTACCTGCCTCATACGGACTCTCCATATAACTAAAGGCAGATAGGAAATTAGAATGTATAATGCAACTGTTAAAAATAGTGCTAGGATGAGTGATGAATGGCAGGTAAAATGCTTCCGTTAAAAAGTTAAGTCAAAAAGCAAGATAAAAATGGTCTAAATGTGATTATCCTAATAACTTACAAACATGCACAGTGAAAAACTGGAAGTATTATTGTGAACAAGATTCTCAATAGGAAACTCACAAGTTATTTTCATCTTTGCAAAGTGGGTCTATGTTCAGTGTTTTAGACGGGCTTCTAGAATTATGAATTGTTTTATGTGACGACATTTGATGCATGTCTGATTCTCGTATGATTCAAATGTTTCAAAAAGAACCTATAGGGAAATAGAATGTTGGTTGCTAGGGGTTAGGGCGGGGGAGGGGGAAGTTGTTCAGTGGATACAGAGGTTCGGTGTTTCAGGATAAATAAGTTCTAGAGATCTGTTGTCCAACCATGTGTATATAGTTAACACGACTGTACTATACACTTAAAATGGTTAAGGTGGTTAATTTTATGTTGTGTTTTACCTCAATATAAAAATTTGTTTCTAAATAAAGCAATGAGAACTCCCTCTTTGTACCGCTATGGAGTAATCTGCTAACATATATTATTATGTGAAAAAAGCAAGGTGCAAACAGTGAGGACAACAACAACAAAACCAACTGTGAGTGTGTTTCCTGGGGGCAAAAAGCTGGTTTTTGTTTATACAATACAAAACGGTGTTTTGACTTCAACCACTTGATAAAAGCACTTCTAGAGGGATTTAAAATGTCTTGCTGTAAAATAGAATGAGCATTCTGTGTTATTGGGGATAAAGGTTAGTCCTGCCCTGCCCGACTGGAGTTCCAGTTCCTTCCACTCTCCTGCAGGATTGGGCAAGTGGACTTTGTTCAGGTGCTGTTACCAATGACATTTGTTGTCTTGCCCTAATAGGGTTGGGGCTTAGAGGGTGGTCTTAGACTCAGAGAAGGAACATGACAACTGAAGTGATAGGTAGTTGAAAAATAAAGCTTTCTACCAAGAGGAAAGTTAATTTTGTTTTATTTGCCATTCCTAGGAGCTGATTCAATCAGGGTTTGCCTACTGCCATTATTTTAGCTGGGGGAGAGAGCTAGTTCTCTTGTCTCTGTCTCTCCCTTGCTCTCTCTCTCACAAAGACATACACACCCTTCTTTCTTTTTTTTTTTTTTATAATATTTTTCTTTCCCCTTAACCTTTTTTTTTTAAGGTTTTATTCATTTATTTGACAGAGAGAGAGACAGCCAGTGAGAGAGGGAACACAAGCAGGGGGAGTGGGAGAGGAAGAAGCAGGCTCCCAGCGGAGCAGGGAGCCTGGTGAGGGGCTTGATCCCAAGTCACTGGGATCACGCCCTGAGCCAAAGGCAGACGCTTAATGACTGAGCCACCCAGGCACCCCCGCACCCTTCTTCCTATAGCAAAGCTGTATCTTAGATAAATTAAAGAACTGTTTTATGGATTTCCTTTACGAGAAACTTAAAAAAAAAATTAGAGAATTGTTAAAAAGCAAAACCTCCCAACCCTGGCAAGCTGCTCTCATGTGCTGCTGGTTGAAGTGACCCAATCTTTCTGAAAACAATAAGGGAGAATATATCAAGAGCCTTAGCAATGTTTATACGCTTCAATACATTAATTCCTTTTCTGGGAATTTAACTTAAGGAAATTACCCAGAATGTTGACACAGATGTCCTTTGAAGTGTTGTTTTTCCCTTCAAGGAGGAGCAACTGAAACAAATTCCAATGCCCTTAAGGGGTGAGTGGTTAGTAAATGATAACACACAGATACAGACGGGCCTTTGTGCAACACTTAAAGTTGTTTACAAAAACAATAAAGTACCTCAGGATAAATTTAACCAAGGAAGCAAAAGACCTATACAATGAAAACTGTAAGACTGATGAAAGAACTTGAAGAAGACACAAATAAATGGAGACATATCCTGTGTTCACGGGTCAGAAGAATTAATATCATTAAATGTTTATACTGTCCAAAGGCATCTGCAGTTTCATTGTAATCCCCATCAAAATTCCAATGACATTCTACAGTTTGTATGAAACCATGAAAGACCCTGAAGAGCCAAAGCAATCCTGAGAAAAAAGAACAGAGCTAGAAGTATCACATGTCCTGATTTCAAACTATACTTCAAAGCTATAATAATTAAAACAGTATGGTCTAGTGTAAAAAAAGACACATAGACCAATGGAACAGAATAGAGAGCCCAGAATTAAACCCTTCCATATTTGGTCAACTCATATTTGACAAGGAGCAAAGAATATTCAATGGGGAAATGATAGTCTCTTCAATAAAGGGTGTTGGGAAAACCGGATGACCACACACAAAAGAATGAAATTGGACCCCAATCTTATACCACTCACAAAAGTTAACACAAAATGGACAAAAGATTTAAACATAAGATCTGAAACCATAAAACTCCTAGAAGAAAACATCAGGTCTTGACAACAATTTTTTGGATATGATACCAAAAGCACAAGAAAAAAAGAAGCAAAAATAAATAACTGGGACCACATCACACTAAAAAGGTTTTACACAGCAAAAGAAACAATCAGCAATATGAAAAGGCAGCCTATGGAATGGTAGTGACTACTTGGAAACCATATATTGGATAAGAGGCTAATATCAAAATATATAAAGAATGTGTACAATGCAATAAAACAATAAAAAGCCCAAACAACCCAATTTAAAAATGAGCAGAGAAAGTGAAAAGACATATTTCCAAAAAGATACAGATAAATGAAAAAATGTTGAACATCACTCATCATCAGGAAAAATGTCAGTCAAAACACGATGAGATGTTACCTCATACCTGTTGGGATACTTACCGCCAAAAAGACAGGAGATAACAAGCGTTGGTGAACATGTAGAGAGAAAGGAAATTTGCGCACTGTTGGTGGGAATGGAAATTGCTACAGCCATTAAGGAAAGCAGTATGGAGGTTCCTCAAAAAATTTAAAATAGAACTGCCATATGATCCAGCTTCTGAGTATATACCAAAGGAAATGAAATCAGTATCTCAAAGAGATATCTGAACTCCCATGTTTATGGTAGCATTACTCACGTTTGAGAAGACATGGAAACAACCAAGTGTCTGTCAATGGTTGAGCAGATGAAGATGTCTCACAGACACACACACACGCAGAGGAATATTATTCAACCATGAGAAAGAAGGAAATTCGGGCACCCAGGTGGCTCAGTCGGCTAAGTGTCTGCCTTCGGCTCAAGTCATGATCCTGGGGTCCTGGGATCAGGTCCCACATCAGGCTCCTTGCTCAGCGGAGAGCCTGCTTCTCCCTCTGCCCTGCCCCCTACTTGTGTGCTCTCTCTCCCTCTCACAAAAATAGTAAATAAAATCCTTTTTAAAAATAGATTTTATTTATTTACTTGTCAGAGAGCCCACAAGCAGGGGGAGTGGCAGGCTCCCCGTTGAGCAAGGAGCCTGTTGTGGGACTCCATCCCTGGGATCATGCCCTGAGCCGGAGGCAAACGCTTAAACGACTGAGCCACCCAGGTGTCCCTAAATAAATAAAATCCTTAAAAAAAAAAAAAAAAGAAGGAAGGAAATTCTGCCATTTGGGACAACATAGATGGATCTTGAGGGTATTATGCTGAGTGAGGTAAGTCAGGCAGAGAAAGACAAATATTATACAATTCCACTTACGTGAGAGTCATAGAAACAGAGAATGGAGGTGAGGAATTGGGACATGTTGGTCAAAGGGTTAGAAGACGAGTAAATTCTGGAGATCTACTGCACAACATTGTGATTACAGTGAACCACAGAATATTGTGTTCTTTAAAACCCCTAAGAGTGGACTTAAATGTTCTCACCACCGAAAAAACGATGATTATGGGATGTGATGGAAGTGCTAGGTAACACAGGTGGCAGTCACCTTGCAATATACAATGTGGCAAATCAGCACATTGCGTACCTTAAACTTACACAGATTATATGTCAGCTATGTCTGAACTTAAAAAATAAAGCTTCTAAGGGCAGATTTTTAAAAGCATTTACAAAGTTTTTAAAAATAAATTATTATGACATGATTACTAAAATCCAAATTCTAAGTTGCCAAGATAGTTCATTCGTATCTATGTAATAACATATAATAACATATCAAATGGAAAGACAGCCAAACAAAATAATCACAATTTATTTTTAAGTTAATTTTAAAAATTGAGATCTAGTTCACATACAATATTATGTTAGTTTCAGGTATACGACATAATGATTTGATATTTGTGTATATTGCTAAATGACCACCACAAAGTATAGTTAACATCTATCACCACACATAGTATATTAAGTTTTGATTATAAGAAATGCATGAATACATTTTTGTATTTAAAAAAAAAAAAAGCTAAATCCCCTTTGACCACGGTGTTCAGTCCTAATCACCTGTCCTCCCTCTCTGAGATAACCACTTGTATTAATCTGGTGTATTGGATTTTTAAAAAAACATTCTTTATACTATTCTATTTTCTCTCAAGTTTTCTGTATTTCTGTATTAGCTCTACTACTTTTATAGTGTGTATATATTCTTTTGCAGTCATAAAGTGATTTGAAAGAGAGACACAAACAAGAGATACAAGCTAAAATAATCGCAAGATACCATTTCACACCCATCAGGCTGGAAAATATTCTAAAAATATAACAACACTATTTGTTTGCAAGTGTGTAGGAAAGAATAGAGAATGTCTATCTATCGCCAGCAGGAGTTTTTTTTTTTTTTTTTTTTTAAAGATTTTATTTATTTATTTGACAGAGATAGAGACAGCCAGCGAGAGAGGGAATACAGGCAGGGGGAGTGGGAGAGGAAGAAGCAGGCTCCCAGCAGAGGAGCCCGATGTGGGACTCGATCCCGGAACGCCGGGATCACGCCCTGAGCCGAAGGCAGACGCTTTAACGACTGCGCTACCCAGGCGCCCCCCAGCAGGAGTTTTTATTGATATAATTACTTCAGAGAGTATTTTATAATACACAGGATATATCTTTTTCCTCAGCAGTGACACTTCTAGGCATATGTTCTAGAAAAACTCTTACAATAGACACAAGAAAACATATTTTAAGGATGTTCATTACAGCATTGTAATCATAAAAATTTAGAAACAAGCTAAACATTTATTAGTAAAGAAATACATATAGCAGTAATACATGTGTATATAAGATAATACGGTGATATAAAATTAAATAAAATATTAAGTTAAGTGAATGATACAGTCTGAGACTGTTTATACAAAAATTTAGAAAAACACAAAATATTTTCACTTAAGATGGGATAAACATGTTCCATCCTGTTTCTTCCACTGAATATAACTGAAACCCCTGGACAAACAGATGGAATGGCTGAGGACTCCAAAGAGTAAATGATACCAGGCTGACTGAGGAAGAAAACGTGAACTTGAAGTAAGATTGATGTGTTGGTGATTTTCTGCCTTTCCCCACATCTGTGTATCCTGGTATTAGTTCCAAGGCACCTGAATCCTGGAACAGCTCAAGTAATGTGGATGGAAAGCACTCCCTTTCTTCTCAGAGGGGTGGGAAGAAGAGCCCCTATTACACAGAGAATGGGGGAAATTCCTTGTATTTTTTCTTCTTCTCCCCAGACTTGAAAGTGAAATCTGGTGGAGGCACGGGTGACATCACTGGCCAGGCAGGCATCCGAAATTCTGAGGAAGACGAATCCTTCTCTCAACCCTAACTGTTGTCTAAGGAGTAGGAGAGGTTCCCACTGTTTCTCTCTCCCTCTACCCTCCCGCCATTTGTCCCTGGCAGCAAACCCAATGGTGAGAAATGCACAGCACTCTCGGGAGACAAAAACACTTGATTTCTAGCCAGAGGATATAAAGGGGCTCCTGGGAGAGAGTGTGGAAGTTGTGGAGATGAGGAAGCTTGACAAAAGATCCCATGAAGTCGTTATGGGTGCGCTCTGGATCCCAACCTCCGAGCTGCGCGCGGGTGGATTTGATTCTAAACAGCACGCCGACGACCCTGAGAAATGAACTTTGGTGGTGGACCACCATCCAGGTTCCCAGCTACCCCTGAGTAGCACATTCAGAATACATCTGAATAATTCACACTGAAAAATTTGGAAAGCAGAACTTAAGCTTCCAGCCACAGTTCAAGGGTCTGCAGGCTGTACTTATAACCAACTGGTTAAGGGCTTAAGGGCCAACTGGTTATAAGTTTGAGGGCTCCCACAACCCTCTCAGTTTTGATAATTCACTAGAATGACTCATAGAACTCAGGAAAGTGCTATACTTACAATTACAACTTTATTATAAAGGATACATATAGGGTGAGATCTGGGAGGGTCCTGGATGCAGACCTTCCATACCCTCTTCCTGGGGAGTTAGGCCATCTCGCCCTCCTAGAACGTCAATATATTCACCAACCAGGAAGCTCCACTGAGCTTTGGTACCCAGAGTTTTTATCGTGCTTTATTATATAGGCATGATTTATTAAATCCTTGGCCATGTCAATCAAATTCAATCTCCAGCCTCCAGCTTCTCCCTAGTGATTGGTCTGGCCCAATGGTCACTACCCTTTAATCGCCTGGTTGGTCTTTATGGTGACCAAGTTCCATCCTAAAGCTGTTTAAGCGCCCAGCATTAGTCACCGTATTAGCATTACAAAGACAGGTCACTTAAGAAATTCCAAGGGTTTTGGAAGCTCCCTGCCAGGAACCTGGGACACAGAGCACCCAAAGTCTTTATTATACCACAGTGTCTAGTAAGTACTCTTTAATTAGGAATAGAGATCCTACACTCCCCCGAAGATAAAAGACCCGTTCCAAAGCCAGAAGGCATGATATGGTAAAAGACAGAAGGAAAGCATTTTTTAAATACACATTTTGCCCCTGAATTTAATTCAACTCAAGGTGCATATAGCTAAGTAATTCAGTGAATCCCTTTTTAAAATAAGAGTTCTAAGCAGAATTTTCTTTGACTTCTCAAGTTTGAGTTTTGTAGGTGTTGGTAGTATGTTTACTAGAAATTCTTTTCTATCAGCCAAAGATAACAGTTTGGGGACCTTTGCTTTGCAAAATGCTCTGCTCCGCAAAGCAGATCCCCAGCTGAAATGTGTTTTAGATGCTTTTCAATGTTATCAAATTATTTTTCTGTAAGGAAGTGTTAAGAGTGAAAAAAGAGATAGCATTGAATCCTAGGGTT
Organism: Ursus arctos; assembly: GCF_023065955.2. Lineage (NCBI taxonomy): Eukaryota > Metazoa > Chordata > Mammalia > Carnivora > Ursidae > Ursus > Ursus arctos. The sequence goes on from NW_026622863.1 coordinate 6,547,488, forward strand.
AGTCAAGTTCTCATAGGTCTTCTAGTTCAATTCCGTAGATGAGATCTGAATTATTTCACAGTATTTCCAATAAGTTCACCCAGCTTTTGCCTGAATATTTCCTGTGATGGGGAATTCACCACCTCTAGAGGCCATCTGTCTCATATTTAGTCCTATTTGTGAGAAAGTTCTTCCGTTATATTGAGCTGAAACTAGCCCCTTCATATTTTTCCAACTGATGTTTCTAGCTCTGGTCCTTGGAATCCATGAATGAAAGATCCAGGGGACCCGACAAAAAGATGAGAGACATTCTTTCAAAGATGTGTGAAAACAGACATTCCTGCAGGCAGAAGAAGGGTCCTGATGGCCTATGCGTGTTTTAATTTCAGGAAAGATGATGGTTACGAACCTGTCCTATGGCTCCTAGCTATCAACCAGGAATTTTAGCACAAGGAGCTGTACTAATAATGATGATAAAGACAGTAAATAATAGCTAACATTTTTCAATGCCATTATGTGCCAGGTACTGTGCTAACGACTTTCCTTGTATGATGTCAGCTAATTTGTTAAAACAATTCTATGTGGCAGACACTCTTGCTGTCATCACTTTACAGATAGGTTCACTGAGGCTCAGAGAGGTCAGATAACTTTCTCAACGGCCCTCAACTAAGGGAGCTAGTTCTAAACCTTACACCGTAACGCTAGAATACGTATTTTTAGTGGTTAACATAACAGTGAATTCCACTTTAATTTGAATGACACATATGGGTTGTTGATTAGTTTTGCCTGAAGCTAAGGGTCTTTTGTCTTCAGATCTTCCTGTATGCCATTTACTCCTGGGAGATTCACTGTCATATTGGACAGGGGTAGGGCAGTTTTGGTAGCCGGAGTCCTGGGGTAAGTTGGTAGCAGGAGCACAGGTGAAAAAAACAAAACAACCCCCCCCCCAAATGGTCCCTTGTACCAGAATCTAATTCTATAACTGGTGGTTTCAGAGTCTATTTTTTTAATCTGGACAACTTTCTTGGGAACATCCCACTCCAGGGCATGTTCCCAGCAGGATGTCACTTCACAATAACCTTTCAGATGATTAGTGCCACCAAGAATGTTGGCCTGAAATTGCCTCACAGATTAGTAACTGGCCAGGGTCATGGTAATTTAATAAGTGAAAGTTCTTCTGGGTTGAGGATGACAAATAGCCTTCAGAGTGAAAGGCCCGGGGCTGGGGCAATGAAAATAAGGTTTTAGGGAGTGCTGTCAGAGAATGAACCCAGGGTCTCTCTCCATTTATTTACCCACTTATTTACCTTCCTATGATCTCTGACTGTACTTGTTCAAGGTGCTAGAGTTAATAAAATATACACAGTTTCTGTCCTGTGAAATGTCTTCGAGAAATCCATCCAGGCTTGGCATCACAGGACTACAGGGATAAATCATCTGTCATTTCTGCCTTGGAAATCAAGAGATCAAAATGAAAGATAAGGTGGATGCATGAATCACAATAACACAAGGCAGGACATGTAACAAGTGGTCTAAGAGAAAGAGAAGCAAAATGATGAGCTGTTCAAAGGAGATAATGGTCCTCTCTTCTTGTTGGGAACCAAAGACGGCTTCACCAAAGAGGCGGGATTTTAACCTAGAGATCACAGACTAGAGGCTAACATCTGAATCTAGCCCACAGATGTGGGAAAGGTAAAGGATAGCCTGCATGAGACCACATCAGAGAAGCATAGAAATTGTATAGAAAAACTGCTGTGGGCTTGTTGCAATAGAGACTGAACAGGAGAACTGAGAGATTGAATTTGAAAGGTGGGCCAGGACTGGGGAGAGCCTTGCCAAAGAATTGGAAGTTTGCTTCTTATTGAGTATATGCCAGAAAAGTGTTCTCGCAAGGTAGAATTGTCCTGTAACTTCCTAGCCCTTCTCTCCAAGAGAACATTTAGGAATGATGGAGATGAAAATTATCAAAAGACTTGAGTCATTCCTGCTTATTTGGTGATAGTATTATGTGCCAAAAGGGGTTATCATTATGGGACTGGAAATCCCCAAGACAATTAGCAGATACAATATTTTTGTGATTAAACCAAGAAATAAGCACATTTTAAATTGTATGTTACTGGGAATAAAATGTATTCTGTCTGAACTTCACTTTTAATATAATACACAAATAAAGATTCCCAATGGAGCCAGCTTTGAACCATGGCCCCCTTGGAATAAATCGCATCTGCCATCCTTGTCCCTGCTCTCTTCCAACCAGCCAGTCTCTGTTTGCTCTGGGTATTTCGCATTGGAAGAACTCCACCTTTACTCTCACTTTATTTTCATTTGATATGCCTGTTATGGGTCTTAGCTGATCATGGGCAGTTTTCCAGAAGAGCTGTCTCACTTTGTATAGATCAAATCAGTTATGCTGATTCAATTCCACTGGCCGCACATGTGGGACAGTTATGACCAGGTCCTCTACTTCTCATTCCTGATTTAGATCTGCAGCTTGTTTTGGTCACTTCTCTTCTTCTTGCACCTCGTCTCTGTCTGGACTCAGGTCCTGGGGTTACTCTCTCTTGGCCTGAGGAATGGTGAATTTAGCATAGCCACTCCAGAGTCAGTACAGAATTGTTTGAATGCAAAGCTCCATCAGCCATGTGGCTATGTCTTGGTGCCACAAAACCTTAGCTGGCCTTTAGCCTGACTTTGCCAGTCAATTTCTATGGTGGACAACTACGGATTGTATCCCCAGTATCCGTTTTCTCTCCTCTTCACATTAGCATGCCACGTTTCCTAGCCATGAGGTTTGGGTGAACGGATCCTACCTCCAGCTCTAGGGCTAGGCCCTGTTTGCCTCAAACGAGTCTGTATATCCCATTGCAGAGGCCACAATGATGTGTTCAGAGGCATACCACATACCAAGCCATGTGAGGGCCAAGCTAAGGCCAACAAAACCAACTTCTGGAGCATTGGTTGAATTACTGGGGAAATGGAGTCCAGTGGGGAAATATGTAGTTGTAGTTCTGGAATGTCTTAGTGCCCATTTTGGTGCCACAATAGGAAGCCAAATAGGGATGGAGTGGGGGGAGGGGAGAGAGAGAGAGAGAGAGACCTTAATCCCAATCCCAATCTCATCATTGGGGTCCCAGATCAAGTGTCTAAAGCTAGATATACCTCTGGACTATTCAATTACATACACCAATGACTTCTCTTTTTGCATAAGCCAGTTTGGATTGAGATTTGTATTTCTTGTAACTAAAAGCATCTGAATTGCCATGTGTTATTTGATAAGCTATTTTCCCTGTCCGGACCTCATTTCTTCATCTGCCACACAAGGGGCTGGGCGGGCTAAACTCCATTCCAGCTTTGAGATTCTGAGATGTCTTTGATCTTTTGCTTCCAATTCTTTATGCACCTGGCCATTTTCCCTGGTGAGAAAGAAAAGCGTGAATGTAGATCTTCTCATTTATCATACTGTAGTTGGTGGCAGGGGTGGATCAGGAAAGGCCACTCTGAGGGAAGTGTTTATTTTTAGTTGAGGCATGAAGAATGAGGGATGGTGAGGAAGGTATTCAGAGTATGCACTGTCCAGGCAGTGGGAGCAGCCAGTTGTAAATGGGAGATTTAGGGGACAGGTTGGTTTGATGTCTTCGCATCATGATTGTAAAAGTAAGCCTCTGTCCAGTCTTGAGTCAACACGCCCACTCCTCTCCCACATCTGCCTTCATAGAGATCCTCTGCTCCCTTATATATTTCTATTGTGACTGTGATTCCTTGAGGACACAGTTCATGTTTTTATCAATTCAGTGCCTTTAGAGTGCTTAGCACAATGCTCTCTATAGACACAATGAGTTGAATTTCAACCCATAAGATGAGTCTCAAAAGTGGGAAAAAGCAAGACAAGCTTTGACAATGAAATGATAGAGGGCTGGCTGCAATGGGGTCTTAGATAGGAAAGGAAATGGGGCTACAGAACTATATTTAGAGAGAGTCTCAAATGCCAAGATAAGGTATTGGGGCCACAAATTGCCTTTATATAGGAAACTAAATAACAAGGTTATCAAAGGACACATTTGTGCCACCGAAATGCATTTCATCTCTTTAACTATCCAGGCCATTGACAGATCATTTGGCAACAGGGGATTTGTGTGAGCTGAAAATACATTATGCTCTGGAGACAGCTTGGGGAGTTTCTGGCTTTAGCTTTTACTCTTGGCGAACTTCCAAGAATAATCAGTTATATATTTAGGCTCATTCCTCACAGGTGTGGACCATCAGGGTCCTGGGAAAGAGGATAACTCATGTAGGAATGCAGCACATTCAGACAGTTATTGGAGGTGGACCCAGAGCAAGCCAAGCCCAGCATTGATCTGCCCCGCTCCAACACACACATATTGTGTTTAGCATCTGCTCTTATCCAAATCCTCAGAGGAACCTGGAGTCTGAACAGGCTGTGAACTACTCTTTCAACTCAAACGTGTCCAAAATATCTATAACGCAAACTCATTCTTGTCCTCACTCAACCCTAATCTTCTGCCTGACTTACACATTTCTACTTTTTCCCAATGGGGCGCCAATATCTTCTCCATCTTCCAAGCCTGCAAACTGACAGTCGTTTTAGTCTCCACCTGCTATTGCTGCCCCCTCATCTCAACAGTTTCCGAGTCATGCCAGTTTCACCTTCCTCATCTTGTCCTCTCCCTGGTAAGGGCTCTGATGACTCCATGCTCACATTTCATTGAGGTTTATCTGAACAACTGTTACAATCAGACTTCATTTTTTGAAATAAACTCAAACTTCCAGGAAGTGGTAAAAACAATACGAACCATCTGAGAATACGTTGCTAATATGGTGCTCCATTATCCTTGAATATTTTGGTAACCATGAAAACCATAATACAACCATCAAATTCGGAAAATTAAAATTGATACATCACTGCAATCTAATCCTCAGACTCCAAGTTTTCCCAGTTGTTCCAATGTCCTTCTTAGCAAAAGGATACAATTCAGGATTACATGTATTTAGTTGTTATGTCTATTTAAGTCTTCTTCACACTGTAATAGTGCCTGTCTTTCCTTGATTGTTAAGACTTTGACACTTTTGAAGATTATAGACCATTTATTTTGTAAAACATCCCTTGATTTGGGTGTGTTTGATGTTTCCTCGTGATTAGACAGGTTACGCATCTTTGGCAGGAATATGACAGAGTGATCAAATGTGCTTCTTATTGTATCTTATTAGGTGGCCCACCATGACTTGTCTCATTACTGGTGATGTTAACTTTGATCGTTTAATAAAGTGCTCTCTATTAGGATTTATGAAGTTATTCTTCTTCCCTGTGTAACTTACAAGTTTTTCTTGGGAGGGAGGTGCTTTGAGACTATGTTGATATTTTATTTCTACTCAAACTTTCAATTTATTGTGTCCATTGATACGGATTAATCAGTTCCGTATTTAGCAAATTAGCAATAGCCTGTTACTATCACTCATTTTGTTGCACAAATTATCTTAGATTTGAATAGTGAAAGCCCCTTTGAGATGGTTTCTGTGCCCCTTTGGCGTGTCCCCATCAGTTTGAACACCTAGACTTATATTGTACTTGTCCTACGCCAGCCCTAAAATAAATCATTTCTTAAAGGAACCCTGGCCCTTTTATAGAAGAATGGTATTTAGAAACCCAGATCTAGTGTGACTATTGATACTAGGGTGTCACTGCTCCTAGGCCTTCACAGTGATGAGTTAGGGAATCTATATTTACACATTTATATCTGTATTTATTTCCATATCTATTTATATATATTTAAAACCTTAAGTTCACACCAATTTCATCCATTCCTTCTAATTTACATAAAACCTACCATCTGAAATGTCTTTTCTTTTTCACAGAATCTTTTGAAGAGCAGAAGTTTTAAATTTTGATGAAGTTCAATTTTTCTTTATGGATTTTCTATCATATCAAAAAACCTTTGTCTGACCCAACGTCACAAAGATTTTCTCCTTTCTTCTAGAAATTTTATAGTTTTAGGTTTTACAATTTTGCCTACAATTCAATTTATAAATTTATGTACATGGTGCGAAGGATGGGTAAAGATTCATTTTGTTGCGTACGTATATCCAATTAGCCCAGACCATTTAATGAAAAGACTACGATTTCTCCATTGAATTGGCTTTTTACCATTTGCAAAAAACAGTAGGTGAAGGTGACGTCAGCAAGATGGTAGAATAAGAAGCTTCTGGCCATCATTCCCCACCCCCCACCCCCGCCACCAGAGACACCGAATTAACAGCAATATATTGGCCCCAATACTATTATGAGTATTTCAGAAACCAGTTGGGTAGCTGAAGAACCCAGGAAAACATGTAACCAAGAAAAAAATGACTGAAAATATTAGGAAGATTTGTGACATTTTGCACACTTTAGCCCTCTCCCCACCCAATGCAGTGCATTCCAATTGGGAGGAAAACTCCGAAGTCCTGGCTCCTCCCTTGGGAGAGAAAGGAAAAAGTCGAATTTGTATTCAACATTCTGGCTTCAGTCTGGTCACTGCCTGAGGGACTGGTTTCTGTTATGACTTGGCACACGGATGGCAACAGTGCCATTGTTTAAATACCAGGTTGGAGACCATGCTGAAAACAGAGGCAAGCACTGCAGCATGTCAGAGCAGCAGGGAGTCTGAAGTTCCACAGGCAGGCATGGGGGGAGCAAGAGATTATAGGCAGAGGAATACAATAGAAGCAGAAACAAAAACTCCTGAGAAGAATCAGGGGTGAGAATCTCAGAGAAATTAAGATAGTTAAAAGCAGTCATATGTACTGAAATAAAAGCACACACACGAGCCCAGAGAATATGAATGCTAAGAAAAGTTTTGAGAGGTCCCAGAACCTTTAGGAAGGCTTATTAGTAAAGGTTTTCCCTTGCACAAAGTCAGTCTATAAAGACTGAGAAAGTGGCTATTTGGTCAAATGCTCAAATCTCAATAAGAGATCACAAGGCATACACAGAAACAGGGATACTCATCCCAATGGAAAAAATAATCACCAGAAACTGGCCCTAAAAATACACACACCTCTGAATCATTGACAAAAAAATTAAAACAACTGTCTTGAAAATGCTGCACGAGGTAAAAGAGAACACAAGTGGGCAACTAAGCAGAATCAGGACAAAGATGCATGAGCAGAATGAGAATACCAACAAAAAGATAGAAACTATAAAGGAGAACCAAACAAAATTTCTGGAGCTGAAAAACACAATAACTGAATCTAAAAATTACTAGAGGGGTTCAACAATAAACTTGATCAGGCAAAAGAAAGAATCGATAAGCTTGAGGACAGGTTACTTGACATTATTGAGTCAGGAGCAAAAGAAGAAAAGAATGAAGAAAAGTGGAAAAAGTCTAAAGGACTTTATGGAACACCGTGAAGCAGATAAATATAGGGTTTCCAGAAAGAGAAGAGAGAAATAAAGGGGCAGAAAGTTTATTTGAAAATATAATGCCTGAAAACTCCCCAAGTTTGAGGAAATAAATGGACATAAAAATTCAATAGGTTCAAAGAATTTTAAGTAGGATAAACCCAAAGGTTCCTACACCAAGACACATTATAATCGAACTGTCAAATTCAACCGTAAAAAGAGAATCTTGAAATCAGCAAGAGAAAAGTGACTTATCATATACAAGAGAGCCTCTGCAAGATTATCAGTGGATTTCTCAGCAGAAATTTTATAAGCCAGAAGGCAGTGGGATGATATATTCAGAGTGCTGAAAAAAAACCAAAAAACCTGTCGACCATGAATACTATATCCAGAAACTGTCCTTCAAAGATGAAAGAGAAATTAAGACTGTTTCAGATAAGCAAAAGTTGAGGAAGTTCATTACCACTAGATCTGTCCCAAAAGAAATGCTAAGAGGAATCCTTCTAGCTGAAATGAAAAGATGCTAGACATTAACATGAAGCTATATGAGACTGTAAAGTTCTTTAGTAAAGAGATAAATATACAGAAAAATAAAGAAACCTGTAGCATTTTAACTGGGTGCATAACTCTTCTTTTAATTGTTGCATAGGGTTTTTAAAAAGCACAAAAATAGTTATAAATCTGAGTCAATGGGCACATAATATATAAAGATGTAATTTGTGACATTCATACCATGAAATGGGGTAAGAGTAGAGCTGCAAAAGATCAGAGTTTTGTATGTCCTTGAAGTTAAACTGTTATTAATTCAGAATAGATTATTATAATTTTAAGGTGTTTTATGTAATTACGATAGTAACCACAAAGAAAATACTTAAAAAATATACACAAAAGGAAATGAGAAGGGAGTCAAAGCATGTAACCACAAGAAAATCAATGAAACACAAAAGAAGGCAGTAAGAGAGGAAAGAAGGGACAGGAAAACTAGGAGATATACAGAAAACAATTAAAATGGCAATGGAAGTCCTTCTTTATCAGTGATTACTTTAAATGTATGTGGATTAAATTTCCTAATCAAAAGACATAGACAGGCTGAATTGATAGAAAAACAGGCTCCAACTAAATGCCATCTATAAGAAACTCACTTTAGATCTAAGGACACACATAAGTAGAAAGTGAAAGGATAGAAAAATATTCTCTGCAAATATTAAACAAAAGAGAGCAGGAGTAACTCTCCCAATATCAGACTTCTAGTCAAAAACTTACAAGAGACAAGTAGGGCATTATATAATAATAAAAAAGGGTCAATTAACCAGGAAGATATAACAATTATAAATCTATATGCACCAAACATCAGAGCTCCTAAAGACATGAAGCAAACTTGGCACAACTGAAGTGAGAAATAGACATTTTCACAGTAATAATAGGAAACTTTCAATAATAGAACAACCTGACGAAGATCAATTAGGAAACAGAGGACTTGAACAACATTATGGACCAATTAGACCTAACAGACATACAGAACACTGTACCCCAAATCAGCAGAATCCACATTCTTCTTAAGTGGGCATGGAACATTCTCCAGATTAAGCACCTGTTAGGCCACAAAACAACTCCTGAAAAAAATTTTTTAGAGAGAGAGTGTTCATACACATGTTAGCAGGGGGTGGGGAGGTGATGGGGTGGCAGGGAGGGGCAGAGAGAGAGAGAAAATCCAAAGCAGTTTCCACACCCAGCAAGGAGCCCAACCTGGGGCTCAGTCTCAGGACGATGATATCATGACTGGAGCTGAAATCAAGAGTTGGTCACTTAACCAACTGAGCCACCCAGGTGCCCTACAACTCTTTTAACATTTTAATTAACATTACAATATCTTAAATTCTTTAAAACAACTGAAACCATGCAGAGTATCTTTTCCTATCACAATGGAATGAAATTAGAAATCAGTAGCAGAAGGAAAGCCGGAAAATCCACAAATATGTGGAAACTAAAAAACACACTCTTAAACAACCAATGAGTCAAAGAAGAAATGACAGGGGAAATTAGAAAATCTCAAGACAAATGAAAATGAAAGCACAATATAGCAAAACTTATGGATTCTGTGAAAGCATTTTGAAAGGGACGTTTGTAGCTGGAAGTGCTTACATTAAAAAAGAGGAATGGATCTCAAATCAACAACCTAATCTTACACCTCAAAGAGCTAGAAGAAGAAGAATGAACTAAACCCAAATCTAGTGGAAGAGAGAAAATCTTAAAGATTAGAACAGGGATAAATAGAGAATAGAAAAACAATAGAACAAATCAAGGAAACTTAGAATTTTTTTGAAAGGTCAACAAAATTGACAAACCTTAAAGTAGTTTAACTAATACAAGAGAAAGAAGACTCAAATAAATAAAGCCAATTAAATTAAAGAGAGGACATTACAAGTGATACCATAGAAATAACAATAATTATGAGACTAATATGAAAAATTAAATGCAACAAATTGCATAACCTAGAAGAAATGGATAAATTATTGGAAAAACATAACCTACCAAGACTGAATCAGAAAGAAATAGAAAACCAGCGTACACCTATAATTTGTGAGATTAAAGTATTAATCAAAGACCCAGAATCACATGACTTCACTGGAGAAGTCTATCAAATACTTAAAGACCTAACACGAATTTGCCTCAAACTCTTACAAAAAACTGAAGAGAAGGGCAGCTTCCAAATTCATTCTATGGGGATAGCATTACCCGATGCCAAAGCCCGACAAAGATACGATAAGACAAAACAAACAAAAACAAATAGAAAACATCCCTAAACACCCAAAAAGCTTATGAAAAATACCTTTGATGAATATTGATGCAAAAATCCTCAACAAAATACTAGCAAGCTTAAATCAACACTTTATTTATTTATTTATTTATTTATTTATTTATTTATCTATTATTTATTTATTATTCAAGGATGGTTCAACAACAAAACTATCAATCAATATAATATACCTCATTAACAGAATGAAAAAGAAAAAGCCACATGATAATTCCAATTGGTGCAAAAAAAAAAAGTGACAAAATTTGACACCTATTAATGATAAAAACACTCAGCAAATTAAGAATAAAGAGAAACAACTTCAACGTAATAAAGGCTATGGATGAAAAGCTATTAGCTGATATGATCCTCAACGGTGAAAGACTAAAGTCTTTTCCTCTAAGATCGGGAATAAGACAAGTGTGTCTACTCTCACCACTTTTATTCAACAAAGTTGAATAAGAATTCCTAGCCGGAGCAATTGGCCGAGAAAAATAAATAAATGGCATCCAAAATGGAAAGGAAGAAATAAAATTATCTCTGTTTGAAGAGAACATGATATTATATGTAGAAAACTCTTAAGATTTCACACAAAGAATTGTTAGAACGAATAAATAAATTCAGCTAAGTTGTAGGATACAAAATCAACCAATAAAAATCAGTTGTGCCTCTACACATTAACAATGAACAATCCCCCGGCTTGTGCTCTCTCTGTCTCACTCTTTCTCTCTCAAATAAACAAATCAAATCTTTAAAAAAAAAAAAAAAAGACAGACATATAGACCAATGGAATAGAATAGAGAGCCCAGAAGGATATCTTTGTGTACACCGTTCAAATGATTTTTGACAAAAGTACCAAGAGTACTCAATAGAGAAAGGACCAATGATGTTAGAAAAACCTGATATGCACATACAAGGGAATGAATCGGATTCTTACCTTACACCACATAAAAAAATTAATTCAAATGGATTGAAGACCTAACTATATACCCCACACTGTAACATTCCCAGAAGAAAACACAGAGGAAAATATTGATAACGTTGAATTTGGAAATGATTTTTTTTTATATGACACCAAAAACATAGGTGACAGAAACGGAAATGGACAAATGGGACTACATCAGACTTGAAAACTAATCTGTATCAAAGGACACAATCAACAGAGAAATGGCAACATACAGAATGGGAGAAAAGATTTGCAAATCATACATCTGATAAGAGGTTACTATCCAGAATATATACAGAACTGCTACAACGTGACAACAATAGCAAATCAGTAATCTGGTTAAAAATAGGCAAAAGATTGGGGCGCCTGGGTGGCACAGCGGTTAAGCGTCTGCCTTTGGCTCAGGGCGTGATCCCGGCGTTATGGGATCGAGCCCCACATCAGGCTCCTCTGCTATGAGCCTGCTTCTTCCTCTCCCACTCCCCCTGCTTGTGTTCCCTCTCTCGCTGGCTGTCTCTATCTCTGTCGAATAAATAAATAAAATCTTTAAAAAAAAAAAAAATAGGCAAAGGATTTGAGTAGACATTTCTCCAAAGTTGATATACAAATGGTCAACAAACATGAAAACGTTTTTTTTTTAACATCAGTAATCATTAGAGAAATGGAACTCAAAACAATGAGAGGTCACCTCACACTCATTAGTACGGCTAGAAAACAAAACAGAAAATAACAAGCATTGGTGAGAACATTGGAACCCTTGCACACTATTGGTGGGAATATAAAATGGTGCAGCCACCATGGAAAACAGTATGGAGTTTTCTCAAAAAAATAAAAATAGAATCACCATAATGATCCAAGAATTCCACTTTGGGTTACATAGCCGACAGAATTGAAAACAAGGTGTTGAAGAGATATTTGTACCCCCAGGTTCATAGCAGCATTATTTCCGATAGCCAAAAGGTGGAAACACCCCAAATGTCCACCAATGAATGAATGAATAAACAAAATGTGGTACATACATATGTATTAATTTGCTTGGGCTGCCAGAACAAGATGCCACTAACTGGGTGGCTTCAACAACGGACGTTTATTTCCTCACAGTTCTGGGGGCTGGAAGTCGAAGATGAAGGTGTCAGCAGGGCTGGTTTCTCCTGAGGCTTCTGTGGCTTTCAGGAGGCTGCCCACTTGTGGTATCCTCACAGCGTCTATTCTCTGTGCCTGTGTCTCCCTAGTGTCCCTTCTTCTTCTTTAAGGACACCAGTCCCCTCAGATCAGAGCTCCACTCTCATGATCTCATTTAACTTTATTACTTCTTTTAAAGACCTATATCCAAGTACAGTCACGTGGAACTTAGAGCTTCAACATAAGAATTTTGGGGGAGACACAATGCAGTTCATAACAACCCACAAGGAAATATCACGCAGCCTTAAAAAGGGAGGAAATCCTGGCACATGCTACCCCATGGGTGAGCCTTGAGGACACTATCACTTAACATGCTACACAGTAGACCTCTATGGTTTGATCTTAGAACCTGCCACCTCCCCTACACCCAGAACACTCACCCCTCCTAACCAGATACCGTCCTATCACATGCCTTTGCACACGCCTCTTCTCTCTCCTGGAACACTTTTCCTTCACTTCTCCCATCAGAGGGAGTCTCATCCATTGTTCCAAGCCTGCCCAAAATGTTCTCTTCCAAAATGTTCTCACCTGCTCCCCAGGGAGAGTTCATTTCCCCTTTCATCGGTGCTCCAGTTCTTTGTACAACACACTACGTTACGACTGTGTTTTCAGCCTACTCCCTCCACTAATTGTAAGCTCCCAAAGGCACAAGGCTCTTCCTCTTGTCACCTGTCCCTAGCGCAGAGCCCATGTAGGGTAGACACTCAGTAATGCCTGGTGAATGAATGCGGGCTCAGGTATGCAGAGCATGGTAAGGGAATTGAGACCATCCCGACTCAATGAGACATGGTGAGGCTACCCAGACCGGTCTCAGCAAAGCATGGTATGCGTATCAGTAGCGATCTGCAGGATGACTTGTACGTGGCAGCTTGGATGGACACTTTTTAAAAACAGTTGTACATTTATTTTAATGCCTCCAAAAAATTATAACTACATCTTAAACCTGTGCGCTCATGAATCTCATTGCTTCCCATGGGGCCAAGTAAAAAGCAGCGAGTCAATTTAACTAAAATATCTAGTAAATAATACTGCAAGTGGTCCACGGACATGGTAAAAATCCCAAACAGTTAAAGATTGAGAAACCCTGGGCTAGACTTTGGCCTCACCATTGGGCAAAATTATAGACTGGTGTTCCCAATGACATTCAGGGCATGGTATTTTGCATGATTCATTCTATTTTTCAGTCTTCACTAGCAGGTGTGGGGGGAGCTGGGGAGGGGACTTAAGGGCGTCTTCACCGTGTCTCCGCCTGTCTGCCTCAATGCTGTCTTCGGTTTAGTCCCGAGTGAGGAATGATGAGGCATTCTTGCAGAGAACGTCAGCTAGTCCCTTTCATAGCCCAGCTCATCAGCATTTCTGGTGATTGTACATTGTGGTATCTGCAAACAAGTGCTATATATTCTGCAGGCCTCTCCATCAGGATGCTTGTAAGATACATGTTAGAAAGATGGGTCTTTGGTTTGTTTCCAAGTCACAGAGACATAAGACCTCTTTTAAAAATGTTATTTATGCCTGAAGCTGACCTTTCAGAATGGAACGGGTGGGGGCAGGTGGCCACCAGGAGGGGTAGAGTGGCAGGGGGAGAAAGAGCGAGATGGGGGCAGGTGGTGCGGTGTTTTTATATTACAGAAAGATTCTCTGCCTTACAAAAGGATTAATCACAGGGTTCCTTTTAAACAGAAAGTTTCATGCATTTTAAAAGAGGATTTGATTTACAAGAAACTTTTCAGGAACACAGCTGCTGGGCAAGCAAGCTATTTACACTGACTTGAAATCCATTTTATGAGCCAGGAGTCTGGGGTGTCGGGGGGTGGGGGGGAGGGATAAAACTCCTTTAGTTTTTAATTGACGAGTGATATTGACGAGCACAGTTAGGGGCCTAGGTACTGGGCCTGGGCCAGCATGTTTCTGTAGTAAATATGTGTGAATGTTCTGAGCGCTTTGAGTATTGATTCATTTATGTACCTGTTTGGCTTTTGCTGTGAAGGGCTTTGTACTTTGCCGCTTTAGAGCCAAGCTGGCTTTCACAGAAGCCTGTGTCAGAATGTACCGGGTTGTACAGCATGAATCATCTGGCTCGATGGCCTCTGGGGAGGGGCCTGGCCTTGGACAGCACTGCAAGGAGTAGACTCAAAGACATCAGTGGAGGGAAAGGGCACTGGGGGTAAGGGGGCCGTGCAAGTGGGGAGATGAGATCTTTGCCTTGGAAACAAACCTCAGGGTTCCTTTTAATCCCTTCTCCCCCTCCCACTCAGACTGCTAATCGTATTCTCCCTTGCAATTGTCCCACTCCACTGAGTTTTTATTATCACTTCTGTCTTGCGGAAATTCCACATGAGCCCCTGGGGTCCTGAAATGATTCCCTGTTTCCCTGCTCCCTGCTGCAATGGCACGATAGCAGAGTGTGAGGTTGAGAGCTTCCAGAAAGAGAGACAGTGCCCCTGCTGAGCCTCTCATCTCTGCTAGGCAAAGAGAGCCATACAAGGCTTTTGTTCCGCAGGTTCGAAGACCCACCTTGATCACTGTCCATGGGATTTCATCTTGGAGCTGGCAAAACAAGGGTATCACACTTAAAGAAGAGCTTCTTTTCTCAGGGGGTAAAGCTATTAGAAATTCAGTCTCAGACGATGGCAAATGTGCATTGGGTGTGTCAGAGAGGTGGACGTTTTTAGACATAGTTTGCATAATTAGGGGAAAAAACCTAACGGAGACTGACTTCAAGAGGCTTACAATCTAAAAGGAGAGGAAGGACAAAAAGCATCTACGTTACTTTGCCAAAAGGACCGTAGGACACCTGCTCCCATCCCTTGGTCATGTGGCTCCATGCGGCTTGCTTTAGCTGATGAAATGTGAAGAAGCCCAAGAGGCATTGGAGCTTGGCTGGACTTTCTTCTTTCCCTCAGGCAAGTACAGAGGTCCTCTGTCAACTGGGCCCTGAACGAGAGCAACAAAGATGACAATGTCGATGGCGATGCTGGAGCAAAGCCCCCAGCTAACCTGCAGCGAACACATAGCATGAGCAGGAGATAAACCTTTGTAGGTTTAAGCCCTGAGATTTTGGTGCCGTTCCCCAGCACAGCATAAGCTGGCCCCGGACTGATACACGTTGGCTCTATTCTGAGTAGCTGCAAAGCTTAATCCTAAATGAATTTTATCGGAGCAATGTCAGTTTATATTCATTTTATAGTGAGTATCTGATGAGTGCTTAGGAAATCGATATAAAAACAGAATTTGGGGGGATGAAAGGAGCTTTGAGATCTGTCCAGTCCAGGCATTTTTACCATTGATATTCTGCTATATTTGTTTGTCCTTCCTCTGTCCATCCATCAAGCCACTTAGGGACTGGCACATTTCTGGCATTTTTAGATGATTATCATGTATATTACTGATTTTGGCCTGGGTTGGACAATAATGCTTCACGCTGACTTCATGTAGTCGTGAAGCTCAATGGAGGTAAAGAATTTTTGGAAAGTTAAAAGTAGTCGAATGTGCTTATTTGATAAATGTTTGTGGAGGATGTCAGTGACAGGCATCATTTTGTGTGAAGTCTTGGGGACACAAAGATCAATCACTGTCCCTGTGTTGGAGGAACTTGGAGGTTTCACCGTCAGGACAATGTTTAGGCTTCATTTTACTGTGTTGTGTTGATATCTGTAATTTTTTTTTCCACAAGATTTTTATTTTATTTTTTTATAATAATTTTTATTATGTTATGTTAGTCACCATACAGTATATCCTTAGTTTTTGCTGTAAAGTTCGATGATTCATTAGTTGCGTATAACACCCAGTGCACCATGCAATACGTGCCCTCCTTACCACCCATCACCAGCCTGTCCCATTCCTCCCTCCCCTCTGAAGTCCTCAGTTTGTTTCCCAGAGTCCACAGTCTCTCATGGTTCATTCTCCCTTCTGTTTACCCCCCCTTTCTTTATCCCTTTCTTCTCCTACCGATCTTCCTACTTCTTATGTTCCATAAATGAGTGAAACCATATGATAATTGTCTTTCTCGGCTTGACTTATTTCACTTAGCATTATCTCCTCCAGTGCCGTCCATGTTGCAGCAAATGTTGAGAATTCGTTCTTTCTGATGGCTGAGTAATATTCCATTGTATATATGGACCAC
Organism: Ursus arctos; assembly: GCF_023065955.2. Classification (NCBI taxonomy): domain Eukaryota; kingdom Metazoa; phylum Chordata; class Mammalia; order Carnivora; family Ursidae; genus Ursus; species Ursus arctos. Next base: position 6,563,908 of record NW_026622863.1, read on the forward strand.
AGCTTCTTAATGCATTCATCTGTTGAAGGGCATCTCGGCTCCTTCCACGATTTAGCTATTGTGGACAATGCTGCTATGAACATTGGGGTGCATATGGCCCTTCTCTTCACTACGTCTGTATCTTTGGGGTAAACACCCAGTAGTGCAATGGCTGGATCATAGGGTAGCTCAATTTGTAACTTTTTAAGGGCCCTCCACACGGTTTTCCAGAGCGGCTGCACCAGCCTGCGTTCCCCCCAACAGTGGAGGAGGGACCCCCTTTCTCCACATCCTACTTTAATTTAGCCTCAGGATCACCAATCACCACCTTTGCAATAGGCACACACACAGACATCTGAGCGTGTTTAATTCGCTTCTTTGTTCCCTCTCTTCAGACCTCCACGGCATTTAATCCTCAACAGCAGAAATACATAGATACATACTTTCTAAGAGCGCAGTTCTACTCACACACCCAAGTTCACGTCAACGTGAATACAAGTAGCATCACGCACGACAGAGTTTGAAAGAAGTCAGTGATTGAAAAGATGACACGGAACAGAAGGAGCTCTTCCAGCTCTCTGTCGCCAAATCCCTCTTCCGCTTTTGGGACCAGCTTTGGGGAGGAAGGGAGAAAAATCCTCTGTCTGCCAGCATGAGTCAAGGCTGAAGCGCAAAGCAGTTTCAGGACCAAGGGGCAGAAGCGTCATGCTGGGCTGGTGGTATCCATGGCAACCCGGGTGCCTGGTGGAGTTAATAACCCTGTTTTTCAGATCTCAGCTGCTCTCCTCCGGTGGGGAGAGAAGGACCAGGCTTGGCCCCTTTTAAAATTTTTATGAATTTCCCAGTTGGTGCATCATGTCAGAGGCACCAGTCCCTTCCTGTTACATAACCAGCTGGGCTGACTCACTCCACTGGGTAAGGTAGGGCTGAATGAGAACTGGCAGCTGTGAGGGTGTTGGGCAGCCTTTGGGGTTCTCTGTGGGACACAGAGCAGTGATTGTTGCAAATTGCTCCCTCCTAACAGAAGAAAAAATGGGCTCCTTTGCTACACCCCAAGGTCAAGTTTGCCTTGGTGCCATGGCAGCTCTATCTTGTTTCCTGGCATCCGAATCCAGGGCTGCTGGATGTCCCACAGTGTTTTAGCCTCAAGTTGTAGCAACTTTGTTCAAATCTCAGCGTGGCCACTCACAATTTACCTAGCCTCCCTGTGCCTCAGTTTCCTTATGTTTACAATCATAAGGAGGTTGACCAGATGAAATAATCTCTGTCCAGCATGGAGAGCGTTGCCTGGCATATGTTCCAGTGGTCATTACCCGTGCTGCTGGGGAAGTTCACTGAGGGCTGAGGCACGCCTGGGAGTAACGTAGGGTGGGAGTGGAGGCTGTGATGGCAGCCCAGTGAGCAGGTGGGTGAGGCTGACACAGGAAGATGAGCTAATGAATCTGTGCCTGAAAATAGCTCCAACTTGTCAGTTCCTCCCCGCCTCCATACCCACCCACAAAACCTGCCCATCTTCCAGTCTTCTCCATCTCAGTGCACAACACTTTCACCCACCCCGTTACGATAGCCCAGTAGTCTGCTGCTGTCTGTGACTCTCCTTTGCCTCCTTTCCCAACCAACCACCAAGACCTGTCAGTGCTTGGATTACTTAGTTAATTTCTACAACAGATATGACTTTGGCTTCTCCTGCGTATTACACATTGTTCCAGACCCTTGGATATATCGGTTAACAGAACAGTCATAACATCCTTACCATCATGAAACTAGAAGAGGAGACAAAATAAACATAACAAACAAGTAAGTCCCATAGAACCATCAACGTCCTCCAGGCCAAGGCCACCGGGAGCCTAGGTGTAGTGAGCAAGTTGGATGTATCGCTCATTGCCCCGAAGGAGATTCCCCGTGGTTCTCCTGGTGTATCAGGTCTGTCATGGCAACAGTAATAAACTGAGCGTGTCCCACAGCAGCCTCCTGGTCTTTGGCCAGGAGGCATTGACAGTTAGGAGGAGGGAAGTGCTATAGAGAAAGCAAAGCAAGGTATAAAGGGGCTAGGAGAGGTACCCTGGAGGCAATTTGCACAATTAAATATGTGGTCACGGTGAGCTTCACTGGAAAGGTGAGATCTGTGCAGAGAGGTGAAGGTGATGAGGGGAAGAGGGAGGGCGTCCCAGGTGGAGGCAACGGCCAGAGAGAAAACTCTACGGGGAAGGTCATCCGAAGTGAGCAGGGAGGTAACAGGCCAGGTCCTGGGGGGACCTTGCGAGGATTTTGACTTTTTTGCAGAGGAAAATGGGGAGCCCTTGGAGGGTGCTGAGCAGAGGCATGGTATGATCTGACCGACATTTTAATGGGATTGCTTTGCCTGTGGAGTTGAGACGAACTGCAGTGGGTCAAAGGATCATTGGAAGGTTATTGCATGGAACCCCCATTTCTCCTCATTCCCTCCCCCCCCACACTTAAAACAACACCCTAGGGCCCCTAGAATAAAGTGCAATTCCCTGAACACAATGTCGAAGGTCCTGCCTCACCTTACCTCCCCTGGGCCCGTGATCCTCCCATTCTCTCGTCTTCCCTCTCTCCCAGGCATATTTTTGCTCCAGTCACACTGACTTTCACTGACGTTGAAATGGGACATCCTCCCTGAACTCCCCAAACCAGAATTATCATCCCTGAACACTCCCCTCAGTGGTCACTTACGCACTGTATTGGAGGTTGTCACTCACTCTCCCCACCCCGACACATTCACACACACACACACACACACACACACACACACACACACACACACACACTGACTGTAACTCCCTACAGGCAGGAACTGTGTCTATCTTACTGAGTGTTGTAACTCTGTGCCCAGCACTATGCCTGGGATATAAGACATTTCCTAATTATTTGAAACAAACGCATCAGGTCAGCACTTGACACACTATTTCTAAATTTCACATAAAAAAAAAAAAAACCTCTAGGAGATTTGTAAATTATCCTCATTATCCAGAGGATAAAATGGAAGCTGACAGGCTTTGCCCAGGGTCATAGTCATTAACCATACTAATCTCCAGCTTCCTCCTTTGTAAACTTGGGATAATGCTACCAACCTCCAAGGGCACTAGAAGAAAACAGCCAGCTGTGCCGGGCACCTTGTCACCTGTTGCCCTGCCCTCCTCTCATCCACCTCCTGGGTCCCTGGCCCCTCACCCAACAGTGGGGACCCAGATTCAGCTGGGGTACTTCTTTCTCTTCTGAGAGGAGGCTGTGGTGGGGTTGAGTGTCTGAGCCTGAGGGGTTCAGAAGCAGCCAGGAGAGCCAGAAAAGAAGTTGGGAGAAGCAGCAAGAGGTCCTGATCCTAGCAAGATGCTCATCAGGTCTGTTGAGGAAACAGTCACGTTTATAGACGTCAGTGGGATGATGCTGACTTTGGAGCAAGGCTCCCTACTCTGGTCCACAGGGTGGGCTGGCCAGCTGGACTCAATTGCATCTCTGAATCCATGAGCAACTATTCTTTTTTTTTTTTTTAGAGAGAGAGCTAGAGTGCAAGTGGAAGGCAGAGCAGGAGGAGGGGTAGAGGTAGAGAGAGAATCTCTCGCTCTCATGATAACAGCCTACCTTCCGTATGACAAGCACTTTCATATCTAAAATCCTACTGGTCCTTTAAGGCCTAGCACGAACTTGACCTCTTCCTGGAACCTCTTCTGTATTTCTCCTTCTCCAGTGGAATCCATTGCTTCTTTCTCTGCATGCCCATAGACTCTTGTTTGTACTCTTTGGCATTTAATGCACTCTGCTCACTTAGCAGGGAAATGAGTAAAGCAGCCTGGGTGGAAAGCAACAGGGAATGAGGGGACTAGGGCAAAGTAGGGAGCACACATTCCACCCAAAAGCAGTAGGCAGTGCTCTGGTCGGTTCTTGCTGAATGTCACCATGTGGGAGTGTGGGCACATTATTGCCACATCTAATATGTTTAGAAGCTAGAAATGTGGCATTGGACGTAAGATGTACTGTCTTTTTAATATTGGCAACAAACCAATTTAGAAAAAAATATCATGTAGGATGAGAAAAAATATGTCTGGGACCAAACAGTTGGTGACCCTTTTTTCGCTTCTGTCTTCCCTAAGATGGCGAACCCCTTGAGGGTGAATCAAACAGGTAGAGCAGAAGTTGCAGACTGCGACTTAAGTCTTCTTTGGGGAAATTGTACTACCCAGGGGTACCTGATAAGCTTGTCTCATCCTAGCACCACCAGGTCACTTCCCAGAAAGGGCTCCTGGGAGGTTTAAGGAAGCTGGTGCCTGGAATGCTGAAACAGCCTCAGGATCTTCCAGTCATAACTGGTGTCTTAGCTCAATGCCTGGCACACAGTAGGTGCCTAATAATTGTTTGTGGGATGGATGCATATTCTATGGGCAAGTTCGCTTGTTCCGGAGCAGCAAAGAGATTGGTGCTCTAAGGAGTTCAGAAGAACTGGGCCAAATTTTGGGTTGTCTATTTTCAGGATGTGACATTGGGCAAGTTTTTTAACCTCCTTAATTATGTTTCATCATCTGAAAGTAGGCTGATAAAGAGATAATGTGGTTCAAGTCTTGGCACACAGTTGACGATTAATAGCAGCTATTAAAATGGGGTTTGTGTGAGAACATTACGTGCCTCTAGCCACAGTTGTGTTAGCATGGTAGCATGGACCCAAGTAGGGCCAATCAGAGCCATGGCCATCCTTTTCTGGGATTTCTGCTGGAAATATCAGCAAAGAAAACAGCTGTCTTGGGGACGCTCTACCTGTAAGATGCAAGGTTGGGAAGGGGACCTGCTGGGATCCATCCTTGTAACGTGGGATAAACAGAGAAACCAATGTCTGGGGATAGTTTTTGGACACTTTGATCCAGGAATGCCTGAAGCTGGATTACCACTAAGCTTCTCAGTCACAGGGACCGCTATGTCCCCTTCCTTGCTTAACCTAATTCCGGCTGGGTTTCTGTCATCTGCGTCCAAGAGTCCTGACCATTATAAACCTGTGTGCGAAAGGGGACGTCAGGAAGACAATGAGTTATTTCTGAATGTACATGCTTGCTGGGGATTTGAACGCATGGTTTCTGTGTCAACCACAGGTCTGAATTTGTGTAGCTGGTAATTCATGGATAGAATACAGTGGTTTTTAGAGGGGTCCAATTTGTTCCTGTGAAGGGTTGGCCTATGATAGCCTAGCCTTCCTGGTCAGAACAGGGGGCCAGAGGCCGTGGAAATGGTGTGTTCGTCTGAGCTTGAGGTGGAAGTGGTTTTATAGATTCCTGACTCTGAGACCTTAGTCAGCAAGGGGGGGTGTCTGTTTTACAGGACTCATGTCACAATCAGAAGTGACAAAGAAGCAATGATGGTGTGGGAACAAAGTTTGGCAGCCACGTGCTGCCCCTGGCAACTCTTACCGCCCTGGAAGACCTCCTCCAAGGTGGACAGGTATCCTTGTCTGTCCTTAGCGGTTCTGATTCCTCATTAACATGCAGGGTTTCATAAGCTGTGACTCCAAGTCAGCCTCGAGGGCACAGCATCCACAACCTTTGCCTCCAGTGCCCTGATGCATCCAAATGGCTTCTCCCAGGCGTTTCTGGACTGTTCTCACGTGCCTCTCTCCATGCGCCTTCTCCACACATTACCCTTTGCTCTGCCAACGGAGCTAAAATAACCCCTTGTTTTCCCAGCCCTCTCAGGCACAGCTGACCCTGTGCGCAGCAGCAGCAGAACCGGGTTGGGTGGAGGTGGGGGCAGTGCAGGATTGAATGCTAACTCTCTCCCTCTCAAAGAGATCTTGGCATGAAGCCTGTGTTTCAGGTTTATTTTGACAGTTCCAGGCTGGAAGTCATAGGACTATAGCTGTAGAAAGCACAAGAAACACATTTTTTGTTATCCCATCAAAATATTCCAGGGAGTCAGGTTGTTGGGGGCAAGTTTTGTGTCATCATCGGCATCAAAGGAGAAAAAAGAAAGAAATGGTCTGGGCCGTGCGCTGAAGCTGTCATCACAGGAGGGAAAACGAACCTTTCCTGAGCCCCAGCAATAGCAACAACAAATATTTATTGAGCGCTTTGCGTGTGTCGGGTGCTGTGCTCCACACTTGACGGGCATGAATCACTGACTCCTTTGCTCGTCCTCCGAAGCAGGCTACTTTTATTATCCCATTTTGAGGGCGAGGCAATGGAGGCTCAGAGGGCCAGGTGATGTGCCCAGGGTTCATCATAGTAAGTGGTGGAGGTGGGATTTGAACTGGTTTTTCTGGCCCAGAGCTCATGCTCTTACTCACAATACTGAGATGCTCTGACTGTAAGGAGCAGGGGTCCCTCCTCCCAGTCCCAGGATCTGTGCTGAGTGAGTCACATTCATTATTTCATTTAATCTTCGCAACAACCCTGAGGCATAGGGATGATTAGCTCTGCCCTACAGAAAAACAAAACAAAAAAACAGGTTCAAAGAGGTTGAGCGATGCCCAGGATCACATCCTTCATAAACATCAGGGTCAAGGCACCCTGCTGAGTTTCCTGGCTCCAAGTCCAGTGACTTTTCCACTGATTTTTACCAACATGGAAGGCAGGAAGGGCCAATTGCTCAGGTCAGAGGTGAATTCAATATAGAGACAAGCAGAAGAATATGTATCTTTTCTGTTTCTTTCTGCTTTTAATCCTTTTTCTTAGACACAGAAAAATATAACAGGTTTTCTTTTGGGGCCATGGTGCTCGAAGCAGGGCATTCTCTCAGCTGGACTGCTTTGCTTGTAAGCAACAGTAACAGACTTGGGCTCAATTGAATTAAAATGGATTCGTTGGAAGGATATGTGCTTTATTATTATTCATTGAAGAAGTATGAGCACCTGCTATGTGTGAGGCGTTATTTTAGGTGTTGGGATATTTCAGAGAAGAAAAACAGACAAAGATCCCTGAACTTGGAGAACTTAGTCTCTTGCTGGGGAAGGGAAAGGGCTGCTGGGCAGACAGACAGTAAACAATAAGGAAGAATAAGTAAGTTACAGGATATATGAAAAGCAATAAGTTATATAAAGAAAGACAAGAGTGCCAGAGGTGGCATTTTTAGCAAGGCGACCAGGGCAGGCCACATTGAGAAGGGGCAGCTGGAAGTTGGTGAGGGGTCAGCCATGCCAATGAGAGCTCTCAAAGGCAGACATATGCCTGCTGTGTTCCAGGAGCAGCAAGCAGGCCCATGTGCTGGATCAGAACGAGCTGGGGGAGAGTGGCAATAGAGGACGTTCTCAAATTATGTGGGCTCTTATTGGCTGTGGCAGGGACTTTGAATTTTACTCTGAGTTAAATGGTGAGTCTGGAGGACCTGTACAGAGGAGTGACATGCTCTGAATTTCATTTTGGAAGATATGCTTTGGTAGAGTAGACTGTGGAAGCAAGAAGGCCAATTATGAGACCGTTGCACTAAGTTCTCCAAGAGATGATGGTGGCCAGGAGGTGGTGAGGAGCTGGATTCTGAACGTACTTTGACTATACTTCAAGATGTCCTCCTACGTTGCATGTGGAACGTGAGAGAAAGACAGGAGTCAGAGATGGCCCCATCTCCAATGAGATGGGGAAGGCTGTGGCTAGAGCAAGTTTAGGGGGAAGATCAGGAGGTAGACGGGAGTTTGGGGTGCCTGCCAACTATTTGAGTGCCAGTGTTGGATCTATGAGTGGAGTTTGAGAGAAAAGTCTGGGCAGAAGATGTAAATAGCTCATAGAATCTAAGGTCATTATGAAAAAAGATTTAGAAAAGACAGGAACGATGGCAATTTCTCAGGAGCAGGAACACCAGGGATTTTCCCCAAAGGAAAATCAGAGTGTTCTGAACATGTAAGGTGGACATGAGACAGGGCACAAGGAGTACTCAGAGGCGTCCACTGCAGCGCCATGTTCTGGGCATCACTGACATTTCTTTCCAAGTCTTCTGCTATTGTCAAATGAGGCTAAGTGATATTCTTGACAGCCTGCTTTCCCATCTGCTCAGAAAAATCTCCATGTCTGGGTGAAGAGTGATGGCATGTTTAGGCTATCTTATTAAACACTGTTTATCTCCTAAAACCAGTCAGCAGCATGTTTAATCAAAGTCAGGGCAGATGTGATTTGCAACCTCCAAAAGTCACTTTTCATTCTGCTTTCTCTCCCTTAGAGAGAAACAACCCCTCACTCTTACCCTGAATCCTGGAGGAAAGTGATGCACTTATATCAGGCATCGCCGTCATGGGGAAGGAGTCACCCCTCAGTCATCCCCGACAACTTTACCATTTATCCTCAGCCTCCCGGTACTTTGGAAATGGAAAGGAAAGGGGAATCCAAAATAGAAGTTCAACGAAGTCTGAGTTATCTTATTCCTACTCTGATGGGGAGGGGGAAATTTAAACCATGGAAGCATCAAATCACCGCTTTTCCCACCTTCGGACTTCCCACTGGAGACCATATGTTGAGTGGACAGGTTCCATTTCCCTTTTTACTCTTGAAGAAATGTAGCCAATGAGTCCATGCTCCTGTGCCTTCCATTTCTGCCCAAAATATCAGAGGAAATAACTCTATTCTGATGCTATGGTCTGAATTGTGTCTCCCCACCCCCTCCTAGTCGTATGTTGAAATTCTAACCCCCAATATCTCAGAAAGTGACTATATTTGAACAGAGAGTCTTTAAAAGGTTATTTTAGTTTAGGTCACTAGGGTGGTTTCTATTCCAATATGACTGATGTCCTTACAAGAAGAAAAAATTTGGATGCAGACACGCACAGAGGGAAGACCATGTGAAGACAGAGGGGAAAGTGGTTACCTGCAAGCGAGGGAGAGAGGCTTCAGAAGAAACCAGCCTGCTGACTCCTTGGTCTCAGAGTTCTAGCATCTAAGATTGTGAGGAAATACATTTCTTCTGTTTAAGCCACCCAGTCTGTGGTCCTTTGTTATGGCAGCCCTGCAAAGTAATATACCTCATTTAAGGGGTCAAGATTGTTTTGACCAGGGGCCCCTGGGTGGCACAGCGGTTAAGCGTTTGCCTTCGGCTCAGGGCGTGATCCCGGCGTTGTGGGATCGAGCCCCACATCAGGCTCCTCTGCTATGAGCCTGCTTCTTCCTCTCCCACTCCCCCTGCTTGTGTTCCCTCTCTCGCTGACTGTCTCTATCTCTGTGAAATAAATAAATAAAATCTTAAAAAAAAAAAAAAAGATTGTTTTGACCAAACTCTAAATCTTGACTGTTTAGTCAAGATTTTTTCCCATGAGAAATGGTAAGGAAGACCAAAGATCTCCGATGTAGTCCTGAAATGAAGGACACCCAATTACGTTGAAAGGAGAGAAAAGAAGGGCAATGAATTATTAGAAAACATTTGTGACTTAACATTTAGAAGATGTTTTCAAGATAATTTTGTCTTAATAGCCTAAGCGAGGAAAATATTTATAGATATTCCCTGAGTGGGCAAACTCGTGGGACATCTTTGGCAGTGTTTGGACGTCTTTGCACACTCCATGGTAATGTTTCATTTTCTTCCAACAGTCGCCTCATCTGCTTTTCTTTAGGAAATGTTTGCTGAGGGAGAAAAAAAAAAATCTTCCTCCTGGAACTAAATGATTTAGTGTTTGGGATGCTGGCCAATTAAATGTGACTCCAGGAATATATTTAACCTTGAAAATGCTTTCATTTCAAACAGAAATGCAGCCCTAGGGTGCGATGGTGACTTATTGCCTCCAGAAATGCTGTGCTGGTCTATACCTTTTTCATTCATTCCAGAAATATTTATTAAGCTCTTATCATGGACCAGGCACTGTGTCAGGTGAGCAATGTTCATGCCATGGACATAGAGTCTATGGGGAAAAGACAGATGACTAAGTGGGCAATTATAACCGTGTGTGATAGGTGATACAATAGAGGTTGCCATGAGATCTGGAATATTCGGGGAGACTTCTTGGAGCAAGCGACATCTCAGCTGACCTTAAAGACTGGTAAGAATTAGCAGGTTACAAGGCAATGGGAGACACGCAAACAGGGGGGCTTGTTCAGAGAACTCAAGGTAGAGCAGTGAGGTCGAATGTCTGGTTGCCTAGTGTTAAGAATCTGTTTCTGTTCTAGGTCAAGTCTGATTTCCTACTAAGCAATCATACGTATCTAAGGAATGGCTAAAGCACTTTTCTTTCTTCCAATTTTTTAAAAGCCTTCCTTCCCTCCAGTCATTTCCCGTCTACAGCCCAAGGTTCCATGCTGCTTTCAGTGCACTGCTTTGGGTACAAATGGTTGCAAGCCACCAAGCAGGATCAGTAATTGAGTCCATCTCAGGAAGAAATAATTTTCTGAGATGAATTCGAGCTTTATTTCATTGTCTCCTATTCATTCTTCACCTTGTAAGATTCTCAAAGAAGGATTTTCCTTGCCAAGGAACAACCCGTGGTTAAAAATTCTCATTGTTTTCCTTCTTTTTTTCTATGCCTCCGGCGGCTTCCTATGAAAGTGTGTACACAAAGGAAAATGGACATTTTTCTGCCTCACTCAGAGGCGTGGGTTTTATTCCTAACATTCAAAAAGAACCATGCACAGCAGGGTTCCCGAGAGCCAGCCCATGAATCTCCAAACGCATCCAAGGGTAGAGGTGCCCTGTGTTAATATTAATAGGCTTCGGTTGGCTCTCTAGAGGAATTTTCAAAAGGCTCATTTTCCTGCCTCCTTTCTCCTCCCTAGCCCTCATTGATTTTTTTTTTTTTTAAAGTTTGGATTGCTTAAATCAAATATAGAAAAAGCAGACTTGTCTCTTGGAGGACAGTTTGTATCTCTCAATTCTTTCAAGTCTTCCTGGATTGGTGTTACCACTAGGGTAAGTTCAGCATTTCTTTTTCCTGCTCCTATTCTGTGGAGAGAGTCTGTGTGTGAAAGCACACGTAGAGACAAAAGGTCAGTCTGTGCCTTCTGAGAGGAGACAGGGCATTTCCCCATAATAGCCTTTTGCAATGAGGAAGAATCTGAGCACTTTGAATGCTCAGATATGGTATAGAAGGTCTTTCAGAAATATGAGAGTATCCATCACTGAGGCCCTAATATTTCTGAGAACGCTCTATGAATTCTTTACATTCTGATTCTTCTAAATTATTTAAGACCAGAGAAGAGCTTGTGTGACGTGGTAAAATAAATAACAGAGGTACAAAGAACTTGCGGAGAAAACTCAGGGTGTATTCAGAAAAGATGAAAGATTCCTATAGGGCAATGTTCTTAAAGGACATCCAAATTTCATAAGATTGTCTATACTTCCTGGAAGACAAGCTCAGAAAGTCAACAAGTGTTCAGTCAACAAATATTTATTGAGCACTTATTTTGAGCAATAGTTTGTAGATACCTTTTCTCTGGCAGAAAATGCAAGAGGATAAGCCAAATTAACTATTAATTCTCAAAAGTGTTTAGTAATATGGTAATACAAGTAATATGCAAATACAAGCATCCCCAAAATTGTTAGTTATCTTTGTATCATTAATAACCAATTAGAAAATATAAAGGGGAAAGGATCCCATTCACAATAGCAAGAACAATCCAAGATGCCTAAGACTTATGTAAGAGAAATGCTAAAATTCACTGATGGGCATAAAAGACCACCTAGACAAATGGAGATACATACCATGTTCTTAGAAAATCTAATATGAATTCTTCCCAATTAAACCAAAAACTCTCAATTATAAAATCCTAATTAAAATTATAATAAGAAACTTAAAATGTCTTGTCTATTGCATATCCAAAAGTAGCCAAAAAACAGTGACAAATGGTTTGCCATAGAAGATAGCCAGATTGTTGTCAAGCCATTTCTAATGAATGACAATAATACCACTACAAATCAAAACCAATGGGAGATGGCCAGTATGGTACTTACAGGAAAATGTATAGCTTTGAGAATATACACTGGAAGCTGAGAAATATTGAGATTTAATGAAGTCATCTTTAACATAGGAAGCTAGAAAAAATAACAAGTAAACCAGTAAAGTTAAAAACATAAAAAAGATTGGTAAAAATTAATTTCTATTAATGGGATAGAAAATAACTAAACTTCTGGGGCGCCTGGGTGGCACAGTGGTTAAGCGTCTGCCTTTGGCTCAGGGCGTGATCCCAGCGTTATGGGATCGAGCCCCACATCAGGCTCTTCTGCTGTGAGCCTACTTCTTCCTCTCCCACTCCCCCTGCTTGTGTTCCCCTTTCGCTGGCTGTCTCTATCTCTGTCGAATAAATAAATAAAACCTTTAAAAAAAAAAAGAAAAAAACTAAACTTCAATAAAATCAGATTGAGTAGAGATTTAAAAAAAGATACCACAGAAGACCAATAATCATGCAAGAAATTGGAAAGCCAATGAAAGATATAACCCTAGAAATACGTTAGGTCCAATTAACTTTATAAGTGAATTCTACAAATGTTAAGGAATGGATAATTTCCGTTATCCATTTTTATGTGTACATAGTGACCATTATCCATATACATACACTTTCAGGATTATAGAAAATGATGTAAAGAGTTTTAACCTATTGTCTGAATTTATCATAGTATTATTAAAATATTTCATGTAATATTATATAATCTTACAAAGAATGAATGGCGTAAGTCAATATCAGTCACGAACATAGATGCAGAAAGTCTGAGTTGAAGATGTTGGCTGGGAGAAATCAATGTGGGAATGGTAATAGAACCCACCCCTCCATGAAATTAAGCATTGAGTTAAAGGAACGCTGTATCAAGACCAAGTATGGTTGATGAGTGCCTCAGGACGTCTACTTCGGTAACTGATTAAAGAATAAACACTACATGATCATTTCAATCAATTCAGGAAAAAAACAATTTATAAAATCAACACCCATATCTTTTTTAAAAAACTCATAGTAAGCTAGGAATAGAAGGAAAATTACTCAGTGTGATAAAGCATAGCCGTCAGAAACCTCTGACAATCAGAAACAAGGTAAAAATGCCCACCATTGCTGTGACGATTTGCAGTGGAAAGAGGCGTGGGAAGTCAGGAACAAATTTGGAAGATAAAGATGAATGCTTAAAAGAACCTCATTTTCTACTGGACGTGGGTTGGATGAGAGGTAAGTGACTGAGAGGAGGCTAAGCCTTCTGGCCTGGGCCCCTGGCAGGGGTGGTTACTGGTGAGATCAGAAGCACAGTAGGAGCAGGTTTGAGGGGACTGAGAAAGAAAGCGTAGGGCATGCGGTCTCTGAGAGCACCATTACGATGGCAGTTGGAGAAGGGTTCCTGAAGCTTGAAAGAAGTCTGAGTTGGAGATGTATTTTAGGAGAAGTCGGCCCAAAAATGATAAAGGAAGGCACCGGACTAGATTACCCAGAAAAGTGGATGCAAAGGTACTGCACTCCATGCTCCAGCTAAAGCAAACGATGGGTGGGTTTCAAGCTTGCTGCCTTCCCTCCTCTCCGTGCATTTGCTGCCTCCACCAGGAATCCCTCGCCCCTACCCCCATCCCGCTTACCCTTGACCAGCTCTTACTTGTTCATCTCAGTTATCCACGCTTCCTTCCCTGATCAATCACAGTCAGGTTGGGTCCACCTTCTGTGCTCCCACTCGGTCAGTGATTTCACCCAGAGAGCCAGGTTTCTGCTACAAGGTTGGGTAACAAACTGCCAGATCTCAGCAGCTCACAATAATGTTTCATTTCCTCGCTCATGAGTAGAGGTGTTACCTGGGGCAGTTTTGCTACAGGCTGCAGTTGGCAAGGTCTATTCCTCATGTCTCTCATGCTAGGACATGCTCTTTATCATTGCAGGCGGCAGAACTGCAAGAAGCCAAGCCGAGCAGTGTGAGTACATTTAAACCCTCTACCTCCTCATGTCTGCTCACATTCCTTTGGCCAAACCAAGCCACACGGCCAAGCCCAAAGTCAGAGGAGCAGGGGATACCCCCAGCACACTGTCTCAGGGCAGAGGGCACGTGGCACCTTATGTATAAAAACACTGTTATGTGCTACCACATAATATAGTCTTTAAATTGATGAGATTTTTGTTTAAATACATTGATTTAAAAATCATGACACTAAGCAAAAAAGCAGAATAACTTTGCTTTAATTAAAAAAAGGTACAAGAGGGGCGCCTGGGTGGCACAGTGGTTAAGCGTCTGCCTTGGGCTCAGGGCGTGATCCCAGCATTATGGGATCGAGTCCCACATCAGGCTCCTCCGCTATGACCCTGCTTCTTCCTCTCCCACTCCCCCTGCTTGTGTTCCCTCTCTCGCTGGCTGTCTCTGTCAAATAAATAAATAAAAATCTTAAAAAAAAAAAAAACAGGTACAATAAAAACAAAATAACGTCATTAAATTCTAGATGGATATTAATGCACGATGAAGGTTCTCATCCAGAACTCCCTCTCTGCTAAAAAGCGAGATTAGCAAGTGTTGTGAAAGACATATTAGGAGCAAACGGAGACTTTCGTCTTGACTTAATCAGAAGCACGGACATAGAAGCAAAAAAAAAAAAAAAAAAGTGACCTTCTCATTCTGTGATTTAACATTATTTTTAAGGTTGAGTCAGTTTACCCTTAAATCACCCCACACATCACCAGTGGTGTGCATTTCCTGCTGGGGGAAAGCAGGTTGGGTTGAAGCAATAGGGGTAAGTGCATGGAAAATGGCAAAGGGAGGCACTGGAATGCTTGTTACGTTGGAATGATCAAGGAAGGTTTCAGGGAGAAGGCAGAGCGTGAGTTCCAAAAGACAGAGAGGAAAACAGAGGTCATTTCTGGCAGGAAAACATAAAAGTATGGGGGTGAAAGGTAATAGCACGGTTATGGGACAGCACTAAACCAGCCTGGCTACAGGGCAGTTTGCGTTGGACACAAGGGCACAGAACGTTGGTGTCCATTCTTTTCCCTTATTGTGCCTCCCCTACTCCACCCTTTGTGGGCAGGACCTTTGCTGTCTCATCCTGTGGCTTGCATCTTTGACCTGTCCTCACCCCTGGGATGGGAGGCGTGCAACGGCCAGCTGTGAATTCTCACATGGTGGCCACTGCTTCACAGTGACTTGGTCTAGGACTCTCAGTGGGTCTGTGGGGCGCGCTGCACACTCCACTAGCTTTCATGCCAGTGCGGAGCGGACTCCCCCGACGGTGAGCACAGCAAGTCCCCAGCTGCTGGGAATCAGACTGCATGCTTTTTGCCATCTCCATGTCCAATTAATGAAAGTGACTCACTTTTTAAAAGTATAAATAAATGGACATTAAAAAGACATTTTGTATCATTATCATAAATGCAACCTCACTGTCAGTTGCTATAAACATGAGATACCACTTGAAAATTAAGGCATAATTGTTAAAGTGTTTTCCAAGTACCATGTAAAATCCCAACTCAGGAAAACATTGGGTTAGAGAATGAAGCAAACTCATTTTTGCTAGAAAGAGGAGAATTTTAGAACCTTAGATCTGGAAGGGGCCTTAGTAAGTATATAGGCAGTGTTTTGCAAGCTGTTGTTTCCCCCCAGCAAGGATAGATACCGTTTTGTCATCCCTGTACCCTTCGTTGTCTTAGCTGGAGATGACGCATAAAGCAGCAAAAGACAAGGTTGCTCTGGCTGAACGCTTTCATGGATTCTCCCTTGTTTTTCTGGGGAAGCCAACTCTCCCCAGAGACTGGAGTCCTCTCCCCCAATCCCTTCTTCCCTCTGTCCCATGCTTGCCCCGGGCTTGCCTTTTCCACAGAGAAGCAGCAAAAGTGTCCTCCGCCATCCCCATCAGCAGCCAGGGGATGCAAAAGCATGTCAAAGGCCAAGCATTGGGGTGGGCCGTGGAGAGCCTACGCTCTTTGGGGAGCCCAGCATTGGCTAGCACCCCTGGTCTTCATCAAACATGGACCGTCACGCCTGCGATGCCCGCAGATAATAGCCCATGAGCTGCCCGCTTCCTTTCAGAAGCATATCAGCCTGGGTCTCGTTCTCTGATGCCAAGCACTGGGGAGGTTTTAAAGAGCCAGCTATTGCCTTTCTCTGCCTGTGCACTCATGCCTTGCTCCATCTTACCCTCCCCGTGGTTTCCCTGACACTCTTTTCCCGAATATCATTTCTTTCCCTTTCTCCAGCAACACAAAAGCTCGACATGAGTTTATTCTGTGAGCTTGACCTTTTGCTTCCCCCGCTTGGCTGGCTCAAACGCCACTTGCAAAAAATGTAAATCTCAGCTATGCTGAGCGCAGTTTTTGCTGCCCCTTTCCAAGTTCCTTGCTTTGCTCGATAGCCCTGTCCAATTCTGTGCTGGGGGTCAGAGCAGCATCGGGCCTGGGAGAATCTGCTGGATGGGCTAATACTTATCACCTGGGCGAGGATGTTAGAGACAACCCTAGCCTGGTCCAGTGGAAAGTGAAGACTCCAGTTCTGGTCCTATCACTTCCTGTGAGACCACTCCCAACCTTGGGTTTATCTCCATTATAAAATTAAGAGAGGATCTCTCTTGTCCAGCTCACTGGGTCGTGGGGAGGACCGAATGGGAACTGGACATGAGAGAGCCTTGTGGACTGAAATGCTGTAATAGTCAGGACACTCTTTTCTTCGTTAGCCGCCTGTCAGCCCTTCCCCAGGGGGTTGAGAGGTTTCCTAAGGAAAAAATCTTCTGCAAATTAGCTGAATTCTACCTTCCAGACCTCCAATGCCAGCAAATGATTTTGTGGAGGTTGTAGGTGGAGGAATGTTTATGCAAATTGCATCCTGATTAGATGAAAAAAAAGAGTAATAATTGTTGACTGCTCTTTGATGGTTCATTTTTATCCGAGGGTCTGTTTGCACATTAGATGCACACAATGTGATTTACATCGCTGGCCTCACCCTGTCTTATTTGCCTTAATGTAATTGTCTGTTCAGATCCACTGATGGTGAAAATTGCATTTGTCCTTATCAGTGGAGATATTCTAAAAATGAGAAGTTCAAAGAAGGCAGAGGCTTTAATACAGGAAAAGTGGGTTTATTTTCTTAGCTCCTTTGAAATAGTCTTATTCCCTGGAATGGGATAATCTCTTTGCAGAACACCAACACGGATGGCTCCCAGAAACCCCTCATCAGGGAAGTTGCTAAAAAAGTGGCCTGATTCAGTGCATCTCTGTCGGTGTTCCTTTTTTTTTTTTTTAATTTTTTATTATGTTATGTTAGTCACCATACAGTACATCCTTAGTTTTTGATGTAGTGATCCATGATTCAACAGTGTTCTTGGGTAACCTTGAAAGATTTGAGGATTTTCTGAGAAGTCCATTAACGTATGTAAAGGTAACTCCAAATGCTTCCTTTACAGGAATGCTTGTGCTAGGTAACGTCCCTAAGTTGGGGGGACACGTAGGAAGGCTGTCCTTACCAAGGACAAGCTGGAATGCTTGTGCTGGGTAACGTCCCTAAGTTGGGGGGACACGTAGGAAGGCTGTCCTTACCAAGGACAAGCTGGAATGCTTGTGCTGGGTAACGTCCCTAAGTTGGGGGGACACGTAGGAAGGCTGTCCTTACCAAGGACAAGCTGGAATGCTTGTGCTGGGTAACGTCCCTAAGTTGGGGGGACACGTAGGAAGGCTGTCCTTACCAAGGACAAGCTGGAATGCTTGTGCTGGGTAACGTCCCTAAGTTGGGGGGACACGTAGGAAGGCTGTCCTTACCAAGGACAAGCTGGAATGCTTGTGCTGGGTAACGTCCCTAAGTTGGGGGGACACGTAGGAAGGCTGTCCTTACCAAGGACAAGCTGGAATGCTTGTGCTGGGTAACGTCCCTAAGTTGGGGGGGACACGTAGGAAGGCTGTCGGTTAGACGAGGAGAAGGGAGGGGCAGTTTTCACAATGTGGAATGCATCCTCTTTGTTAAGCATTGAAAGTCCCTACGTATAGAGCTCTTAGCGTTTGTTTTCTTAGTACAAAATGTCTGGTTACATGCTCTCTTCCAACATTACTTCTCTTCATTACACCATGCTGCTGTAGCTTCACGTGGAGTTTGAGGCTATCGGGTGAGTGTAGGTTTGCCAGACTACATAAAATAAAACAATAACTAGCCTGCATTGTGTCCCCATGTGCTGGACACTGTGCGAAGGGCTCAGCATGAACCATTTAATTTAATCTTCACAAGAGCCCTCAGAGATAAGTTCCACAGCCCTTCTTGAGGTTTGCAGCAGGGAAGTGCCTTTACCCCGGGTGACACCAGTAACTAGGGAGCTGGGATTTGAATCCAGGTGCGTGGCAGTGGTCTTACCTATGATGTCAGCAGTCCCCAGGCACATGGTGTGCATCGGGCTTACCCAGGAAAGCTTTTGAAATAGAATTAACTGATTATGAAGTGTCACTGGAGGGGATCCCAGGAATGTGGGCTCTCAGATGGCCATGCTCGGCTTGGGTAAGAACAATGCCCCAAGCCAGTCAGGCTGGTATTACAGCTTGTCTGGCTCCCGGAATAACTCAGGGGCACTTGTTATAAATATGGGTGCCCACTTTGGAGCTCCTGAATCAGAATTCCCACAAAAGCGCCTGGGAAGCTTATTTTAAGAAAACTCTTGTTCTGAGTGCTTACCCAAGGACCCTGCATTGAAAGGTGCTCGGTAGGAATGTACTGGATGAGTCAGAGAGATTCGCAGGGAAGGCTATTTCTGTGATTTGTTGTGCAGAGTGCTTTGGACTAAGTCCTGGTCCTGCTCTGCTCTCACCAGCTCGGCAGCCTCTGACAAGTCAGGTCCTCTTTCCAGACCACAATTTTCCAAGCTATAAAATAGAGAGTGGCCAAGATGACACTTCCAGACTCTTCCATCTTTGAGTACCATTAATATTCATAAAACCCACTTTTATAAGAAACATCCAAACACAAGGCTACGGGCTTTGGTGTAGATTCCTCAAAAGTAATTTTTAGGGTAAAATACCTTAATTTGCTATGAGCCAGTGAATCTTTATGGATGGGAGTCTATTTTCTTGTGAATTCTAAACACTGATACCGCAGTTGTCCAACCCAGGTATAACTTCTGGGTAACCACTTCCTCCTGTGTGACTGGAAGATATAGCTCTTCCCCACCTGGGAGAGGTTGGGGGGATGGGCCAGGTGAGTGATAAGCATGCTTTGACTGTCCTCAGTTTCCCAACTCCTTCCTTCCACACCCATGGCTTCACTTGACCTGGACACAGATATGGAGGGTGGGCAGGTCAGGTGGTATCACCCTCCTCTGGTCAAGGAGGTCCTCTGGGTAGTTAATGAGGATGCTTTCTCAATTTCTCCAATGTGCTGTGTGTTTCCCTGAACAGGATGTAAGCACCAGGAGAGAGGAGAGCCTGTCCATCTTGTTCAGTCTCGTACCTGGAACAGCGCTGGCACACAGTGGGCACTCATAATGATCTGTTGAATGAGTAAATGGCCCTCATTCCCTGATCATGGCCTCTCTGGAAGTTTAAAGATGAGCAAAATGGTGTGTGGGTGTCTGGAAAATAATTTTTTTTTTTTTTTGGTGCAAAATTGGTGGTTTATTAAAGCACGGGGACAGGACCTGTGGACAGAAAGAGCTGCTGCACGGGGGTTGTGAGGGGTGGCTGTTATATACCATGGGGTTGGGAGAGGGAAGGAAAAAGGGAGGTTGAGGAAATATTTTCATATGTTAAAGAAGATTCACAAGATACCTGGAGGCCTTGCCATTGTCAAGTTAAGGTGGCTTTGCCCTCTAGCAAGGCCGTAACATTAAGATGGCTGCGAACTTCCTGGAGGCTGCAGATTATAAGGACATTTAATTGTATCTACATTCCCTTCCAGAAGCTAGGTTATTGGTAGAAATGCTTCGTTCTTGTAAACTGCTAAGACATTTGTAAAACTGAGGGAGACTCAAGTCTTGCAGGATTGTGGTGTCTATAGGTTAACTATTTCTTTATCCTTTAGGGCAGCCAGGAGTGCCTGAGGAATGTCACATACATCCCATGGGGAGGGGGTTGCAGGGTGTCAGTTTCTGCTTTGTCCTCAGCTTGCCTTCTGTTCCCTCATCATTTCCCCCCTGAACAATTTTGACCCTTAAATCTTTAAGATTGTTGAAGGTGGAAGGTCTCATCTTCTGTAACGTCTTCCTGCTGGATAGGAGCGTAGAGATGTCCCTACCTATGGGTCAGTATTGTTCAGTTGGGAGCGTATAGCGGAGTTATGAAAGGGGAGGCAGCTGAGTCCAACATGGAGAACATCTCCTTGATCAGAAGGGATTATCTGTTAGCTGGAAGTTATGGCAGTGAAGGAGTCTTGGCACTAGGAAGGGAGACACCGGAAATGGCAAAATAAGGTTAACATTGAACGAGAAAGAGAGCTCCGAATAAAAGATCTTTGATAATTGACCTTTGATAATTTGGAAAATAATTTTTATTACCACTGTCTGTGGTGACTGTTGGACCCTTCTTTTTAGAATGGTGTTGAAAGGGTATGAAAGCAGATTTCCTGGCATGCAAGCTAGGAGAGATACCAACTCACGGTGCCACTGCCCTTGAGAATTTCCATCTTGGTGTGACGGGTGACAAATGAATAGGAAAACTTCATTCCTTCAGAAGCTCCTGAGCGAAGGCTGCCCCCCCGATGAGGGCTCATCTCTAGGCCATGGTAGAGTCACAAAACAGTTGGTTGGCTTGGGGGAAGAGACAACCGAAGCCGACAGAAATATATATCAACAGAGCAGACAACTCTGAGACGTGCTCTATGCAGGAACCTCTCTCAAGCTGGGCGTTCCCCTGGGATGTGAGAAAGGCCTTGTGAGGTGACAGGTACCTATTGTATCAGAAGCTACAAACTGGGACCAGGAGATGAGCTTTGTTCAGCCTGCATAGTGTTTTTAAATTTCTGAATTAATTACCAACACATTTGAAAATCAAGAGATTGCAAACAAAACTTAGACTTGTCGTTTCTCTTGAACGCTGGGTCCACACTCCTGCATGGCCCACCATTGGTGGGAGCTAAGTAGCTACTGCATTTTCTTGTTGACATGCAGTCTTGTCTTGCCACAGCAGACAACTAGTATTCTGTACACGTGGCAGGCATTGTTGGCACCCGGCCCACTTCCTTGGGGCCTGTTCCATCCCCACACACCCCAGCCAGACAGCTTTGGACTGCTCTGACCTGTCCTTTTCTCCCATGGGGCTCTCTTTGGCCGCCTGAGCATTCGCGGCATACTCACAGGTGGGCCAGAAATGTCAGCCAACTGCCCCTGGGAGCAGCTTTCAAAAAATGGTGGACGGGAGTTGGCAGATAAATACCTTGACTCTGAAGCACAGTCCAAGTGATCCCGAGGTCTTCAGCAGGATTGAACCCCAGTGGGACTTGCTTGTAAACACTCTGCCTTGCCTCCCTTCCCTTCCTTTTCCTCCTGGTTTTCTTGAGATCACTTCCCAAAGAAGTGACTTGTACTAAATAATCCTCTTAGGATTTGTTTCTGGGGGATCCCGATCTGAGACAATATGCTTGAATTTATCCCAAAAGTGAAATGAAAGGAGGACTCTGTAGCTGACCCTGACTTGCCGAATGCTTCCTATTCCTGTGTCCTCTGAGATCACATCTCTGGTGATTCTCAAAAAGTCAGGTGACAAACCATTTCTCCAGGTGCGGAAGGGGCTTTGGGCAACACTGGGCAGCATGGCGCTTGTCTTTAGGGTTGTCGTGCCTTGAGAGGGATCCCCCACGCCTAGGACTATTAAAAGGTCATCACATCTGGATGGTGTGCCTTGACTATTCTTCAATCGTTTCAGGGCCGCTCACCTACTAAGCAAATCCATGACAGGTGTAAATGACAGCTACCGGAATGGGTCTCTCACCTCTCCCAGCATTGCCTATTCTGGTACAAGAGCCCACCTCTTCATTTTGAGAAGTCATTTCTCATCTGGCCCCATCCTGTGAGGTTTGGGAGTGGGATCTGAAGTGAACTAAAGCTACCCCAAAGGGGTTCTTGACCACTACTGTGGCATGGTTGACAACTCAGAATCTTGAGTGGGATTGACCACAGTGGACATCTCTGCTGCACCTGTTACCGGCTGTAAGGTGGGGTTAGTCTTGGTCCCCCTTCTGGGTCCTGATTTCTTCATCTCTTTCATGGGATTGTGAGAATTTAAATGACATAATAATCAGAAAGCACTTAGCCTGGTTCTGGGCTCATTGAAAGTGCTCAACAAACATTATTAATATTTAAGTTATTAAGATTCTAGTTGGCTGAAGAAAAGTGGCATGAATACAGACACAAAGTCTGAACTACAGTCTCTGAGCTGCCTGCTGGGTGCTACTAGAGGATTCAGACTTTTTCTTCCTTTCCCTTCTATCTCGGTGCCCTCCCCCTGTATGTATGCATGTGTGCATGTGTGTGTGGAATCACGACCCATTGAACGTGCTTCCCGAAGCTTAGCTAAGTAAGCTCCCTGCCAGGAACTTATGTGTGGCCAACCAGGAATTGAGACATCAAATAATATTTAATTTCACTTCTCCCTAAATATTATTGAATTCCATTCCCACTACCTTTTCTTTTTGACTCGCTCTTTTTGCAGCAGTTCAAGCAGAAAAAGAAATCTCTTAGATGCAAGTAAGAGAAACACATTTAAAAAAAAAGTCTTCAGCTAAATGCAAGGGACTGGGTGACTTTTTGTTTTGTCATGTACGTTATTTAGCATAATGATTATCCTACATGTCTGTTTCTTATTTTGGGGACTGCTTTTTCCATTCCCCTTGGGAAAGAGTTTTTAGCTCCACGGAGCATGACTTTTTTCACTTACCTAGTGATTATTAGGTATAAAAATCCCCTTTGGTAAGAGATTCCGCCTCTAATGGTCTCTTCAATGAACAGTTTCTGTAAATATTGCATAAGCTTATTCAGGGAAAAGTAATGCTCTAGTCTCTGGGTCCTTTGTAACCCCCCTCTGACAGCACCCGCTGAGTCCTTGTGGATCTGTAGAGCTGACTCAGATTCCAGTCCTGAGCACCTCTCTTCTTTGGGGCTCCATTTTTTATTATTGTTTTAATGGCATTTTTACATGACCCTGGAGCCGGACTCTGACATTTAGCTTGAATGTGTGACCTTGAACAAATTCTTTCTCTCTGGCTCATTTTCCTGATTTATAAGATGGAGATCACATCAGGAACTACTTCAAAAGGCTGCGGTGAGGATTCAATGAACTAACAATGTGCAACGTAATATAGTATACTCAGCAAAGTGCCCAACACACGGTGAGTACTTTAGATGTCAGCTTATCATCACTCGTTCAAGTAGTTTCTTTATTTTCAAAACACATGGGTTATTAAGGGAATGATCCTAAATATAATTCCTCTGTGTGACAGGCAGTGTCGACCTTACTTTGCTCCCCTATAAAAGGGGTATCATACAATCTGCTTCATAAAGTTGTTGTGAAGATTGAATGGACTAATGAATATATGGTGACTAACCCAGGGCCTCCCATATAGTAGGTATTCAAGAAATGCTAACTACAAGTCCTATTAGAACCCTCCTTTCAGCTTAGCTCTTTAAAGGATTAAATATGCTAAGGCAAAAATGCAATACATTCATTCCCTTAGCCCTTAAACAGTCCTTAGTGCCTTCTGTGTGGCTGGCACCTTCTAGCCTTGAGTGAAGGTGAAGTCTTGAATATGACTGTCAAGTGATAAGGTTTTTATCTCATCTGTTCTCATGTGAGGTAATTCACAACAAGCAAACAAATATTTCTATCATGGGAATAAGTGGTATGGAAAAAAATAAGGCAGCCTAGGGGTATGGAGAGTAAAGGAGGTCAAGAGGGAAAGGAAGGAGACGGAATGTCAAAATAGAGAGGATGGCCTGGAAAGTCTCTCTGTTGGGGTGACCTTTGAACAGGGGCCAGAGGGAAGTGAAGAAGTGAGGGACGGCTGGGCTGCTGTGGGCAGAACCTTCTACACAGAAGGAATGGTCAGTGCAAAGGCCCTGAGGCAGGCAGGCTCTTCTTGGAGGCTATAATATTCCTTCCATTTTCTCCATTATTTGCTTTCTAGCCTTGGAGCTAAAGGTTCCCAAAGAGACTTCAAGAACAGATGCACTTTAGGGAATCCAGGGCTCAACTACTTAAGAACACTTCAAGTCTTTAACAAACTCCCACATTACTTCCTGCCCAGCACCTTTACGGGCAACTACCACTTCCTGTCTCGTTCTGAGTAGTCAGTTGCAGTTTCTAAACTGCTGATACGGCACATCAGCTAATTAAATTACTGCACGTTGCTGGTTGCAAGGCTACAGCCAGTGGAGTGATTTGTTATTATCCTCTTGAGGAACGATCCGTGGGCAAAATATTACTAGATTTGATTTTTGTAAAAAGCTGGGAGTGAGGTTATTTAATTAAGATTGTGTCAAAGCATGGCTCTATTTTTCCCTTTGGCCTTTTTCTATTCATTTCAAATATGAAAGGGTTCCTTTGGGGAAAATGTAAAAAAAAAAATTGTTTTCATTATTGTTGAAGAACAAATTTTATTTAATCAATCTATGGTCAATCCGTATTGTTAACTTGCTATCAGGGCTCTTTTATGCAGAAAGAGTCTAATCAAATATAATCCATACTAACCAAGGCATAGCTGAACTCCATTTTATGCCAAGAATCCCAAGGAGGAATCATAGCCTGGATGGGAACTTTGGGTTTAGTTTTCCATTCATCTCCTTCATCACTCATTCACTGCATATCAGTTGAGATTCCTAATTTGTGCAAGATACCATGCTAAGGACTAAGTGTATAATTAAAGAAAAGACAAGGTTATCATGCCTCCTACTGAAAGCCCTCAAACAGAGGAAAACTATCAGCAAAAGAGGAATGACTTGGTACCACCAAATCTCATTTGTTACTTCCTAGAAGTGGCCCTTCTTCCCCACTTGTCCAAACCTAATCTGTCCTTTAAACTCTTGCTGAGATTAGGTCTCTTCTGTAAGGCTTTCCCTGAATACTCCATTCTCTACTTGGAAATCTTTTTTGCTTTTTCCACCGGAGTTTTCTCTGAACAGTTTGTACCACATAATTTTGCATTTAATTAAAAGTGTATTGTAGTTTATATATTGTCTTATTTCTGAATTAGATTGATTGCAACTTTTTTTGAGGACTGGGACCACATCTCCTACATATTGTCTCAAAACACCCACCCACGTTTATGTCTTGCATAAAGCAGGGACTCATTTGGCTGACAATGAACAAAGCTAATGGTAATGTTCCTCAAATGATCTGATTTGATGAGAAGAGTCAGCTTACATCCACCATCCATCCATCCATCCATCCATCCATCCATCCATCCATCCTCATCTGTCTCTCTGCTATCCAAACACCCAGCCATCTGCTCAACATACATCCATCTGTCCACCCACCATTCATCTACCCAAACATCATTCAACCATTCATTCATTCACTCAGTAATGTTTATTAAAAGTTAGTTCAATTATAGCAAGATCTTTAGTTTTAAAAGCCTTTTATCTTATGACTGATATTAATTGCTATATCAAAAATATCAAGAGAGAGAACCAACACAGAAAGTAAATATCAGAAATGAGAACAGGTGCACGTGATTGGCCTTGATGGCATTTGCTATTTCTTCCCATCCAGATATTCTTTTGTTCTTAGAAGGCAGAGGAGGTCATCTTATAAACATGTAGGCAACAGAAACAGCGCCACAGTTTGGACTGAGAGTTACTGGTCTTTATTTTCCAATGCTTTAGTAGTCAATGGACATCTATAATTTAAACCATTTAACTTGCTTTCAAATGTTTTGTTTTGGAAGCAAACAATTTATGCTAATATAATTGTTATATTAAAAATGGCACTAATTTAAGCTTTCTAAGAATACAAATATATAGCTCATAACTGTTCTGTTATCATTAGTCACACACAAGAGAACATGACACAAAGTAGGTATTTTGTCTCTTGGAAACAAAAACAGCTTGGAAGAACAAAAGATTGCACATCAATTCCCTGGGGGGAAAATGCCAACCAAATGGAGTGTATCCTATAAAACATTAGTGACAAAAGGAAGGTGGGAGAGAAGAAGACAGACTGAGGAGCTAGGGAGGGAGAAAAGGGAGGAGGCAGTGAAGGAAAAGCTTTTCTGAATGGCTGAGTTAACAAAAGAGAAAGAGAAAAAAGGCCAGAGGAGAGAGTGTACCGTGACCTCCTGAAGGAAGCACTGAGCTGCTGGCTGGAAGGAAAACTCACTGAGCCAGGGCTGCGTATTCTGGCAGGCCTGCCTTCTCCCTGTCACCGTTCAATTCACACCTGGGCCATTTGGGCAGTGGGCTCGCTTTCAGAACCTTCCCCAGAAAATCGCCTAATCCTCTTTCCCTCTCTGAGACCCTTTCCTCCCAGCCAAGCTTGCAATCCTCAGCTGGCTCAGAGAATACAATACCCACTGCATCCAAACACAATTAATTGACTTAATGCCCTCCTTCACTGCCAAGCAGGTCTGCATAACAAAAGAGCCATAAAAAAAAAAAAAAGCAATGTGGCTACTAAGTACATGGCATCTACTGGTGGGAGCTGTTGGCCTGGACTGTGCCAGCAATCACTCGAGAACTTCCCTCTAAAGTAAAACATGAAAATGATCATATGTTATTTGGAAAGAGAATTTTATTCATGTGCTTATTTGGAGGAAAAAGAAGACATTGGTGATATAAAACCACAAGCGAAAAAGAAAGAAAAAAAAAGTTCTATTTATTCTTGAAGGAGCTGATTACCAGCCCTTGCAATGTTTGAGGAAATATTTCAGGA
This sequence comes from Ursus arctos, assembly GCF_023065955.2. Lineage (NCBI taxonomy): Eukaryota > Metazoa > Chordata > Mammalia > Carnivora > Ursidae > Ursus > Ursus arctos. Next base: position 6,590,562 of record NW_026622863.1, read on the forward strand.
GACACTGATAATTTGTTGAGAAGAGGATGACATGAACTTGAAAGGCATTTGTGCAGCTTTTCCAAAATAGAAAAGAAATAAAAAGAGACAATGGTTTGTTATTCCAAGAAGTAGAAACGCAAAAGGAGTCAGAGTATCTTGAAAAAGAAGAGGGTGTTTTGGCTTTTTGCCTTGTTGTTGTGCAATTATTTAAAAATATTTCAAATGATTACTTTGCTGAATTTCCTTTTCCTGTAGGAGCTTGCGAGAAACATGTGTAAGTAATACTTCTGTCTCTTGCTTCCCAAATTCTGTTTATTTTGCTAAATATAACTGTGTTTAGAGAAAAGCCCAGGGTTCTCTTTGAAGTTGCAGCCAGAAGCTGGAAGCCTCTGCAAAGGCATTGAGGGGAAAGAAAATAGCCTTGGAGATGGCCATGCCCAACACAATGCCGGTCTTCTCTCTTCCCGTTGGCATTTCATCTTTTCCCCCCAGAAAACAGTTTGCTTCATTAAAGCTATCTAACTATTCCTTTCTTGTTCGTGTGGGAATATCAGCTAGTCCCTCCAATATTCCCTTTCTTCTGAGCCAAATGGATAAGAAATTATGAAAGGTAGGTTCGGAGAGCAACAACTCTGGGACTGAGACTTGGAATCCCAGCTCCGATTTGCTGTGCAACCTTGGATGAGATAGTTGACCTGTCTGTGCCACAGTTTCCTCACTACAGAAAAGGGATAACAACATGTGTACTTCATAGGGCTTGTTGAATGTTCAAAAAAAAAAAAAAGTCACGGCAATACCTGACACACGCTAACAAGGATCGACTCCCACATAGCAGTCCTCCTGCCCAAAAGCAGTGCCTCTTGCAGGATACAGATTTTGTGCTGAACTCTATAAATTCCCTATTTCCAAAGTTGTTCATATGTTTTCTCTATAATTCACATCACAATTTTTTGCAACTATTGCTTCAGGGCGAGTCAATTTATTCTTGATAATCTTATTTGATGTACTTCTTCTCAGTAGTCCCCGACAAAATCAAATTAAAAAAAAAAAGCTCCAGGGGCGCCTGGGTAGCGCAGTCGTTAAGCGTCTGCCTTCGGCTCAGGGCGTGATCCCGGCGATCTGGGATCGAGCCCCACATCAGGCTCCTCCGCTATGAGCCTGCTTCTTCCTCTCCCACTCCCCCTGCCTGTGTTCCCTCTCTCGCTGGCTGTCTCTGTCAAATAAATAAATAAAATCTTAAAAAAAAAAAAAAGCTCCAACATTTATAGATGCCTTATGTTGGATTTACTTGCCTTCGTTACTTAGCTCATTCTCTCTCGCTTGGCATTTGGCTCCTTTTGCTTAACTATTTTTCATCCCAGGAGACTGACATCTTCGCATCGTTCTGTGGTGCTTTGAATCTTGTTTTTCACACGGATGCCTACCCCCGAGTCAGCGATGAGATATTGATTCTTTTCCTGTCATTTAACATTCTCATGGAGACCCTGGCAGACCAATTTACAAATGATTGCAAAAGTGCTTTGGCAAATTGAGAGTGTTTTTGACTGAGAAAGAAAAACACAGACTATGAAAATTTTGCACCTTTCAATGGGGCTCACTTAATGCTGCAGAGGCTCTCCCCTAATGAGCATTTTCAAGCACTGCTAAAAATCTTCCATTCTGTGATTCACAGAGCTCCCTCATTCGGGCAGGGTGTCTCATCCCTGCACTTTGTGGGCCTGGAGTTGATCCTTTCATGCTCAGGGGGCCTTGCCTCCAGGCCTGCTCCTCTAGGAGGCTTAGTCTTTGCCTCGGCAGGCCAACTGGCTCTGAAAGGCCCACCACGGGGTTAATTTGCAGGTCCTCAACCCTCCAGGCAGACACCGCTTTTCTGCCCCTACTGTCAGGCCCTGCAATTCATGGTCCTCCCCAGGGCAGAAGCCACGAGCCACGGAGCAAAGCGGCAGTCAGTCGGCTTGTATATTTCAGGGTTATTTATTAGTCCTTGGCTTGGACGTCTAGCCAGGAGGTTTTCGCTCGAGGTCTGTTTGCCTTACGCAGTCTGTCTCCAAAGTGCAATTTAGAGATATAGAGATGTCAGGGTAATTTTCCGTCCTCTGGTGACGGTGTTATTCTGGAGAAGGAAGGATGAGGGCTGCTTGCTGTGCTAATGACTGCTTCTCGTTTCATCCAGGAGCCCCAGGAAGTAAACGACTATTCACCACGGCCAGGTTCCCCAAGAGCATCACCTGGGGAGGTAATGTTAATGGCTCTGCAAATTCCTCTCCACCCTCTGTCTCCTTACAGGGTTGGAGAACCACTGTGTCTACACACCCCAGAAGCTTTCGGGATTTCCTGAGCCTGTTTTCGCTTGTTTATTGTTCTGTCTCACCTGGAGGCTATGTCAACAATCAGTATGGTGAGTATTACGGGCAGAAGCCATGCGGAGATCAGACCCTAAAGTCTCTGCCTCCTTCCTGAAGTCCTGCTGTGCTCTCTCTGGGCCCCAGTCACAATAGCCCTCTTCCTGTCCTCCAGCATCCCTTGATGCTGCCCTTTTCAGAGCTCCAAGAAAGCTCCTAGCCTGGACTGTTCCTCCTTTCTCCTCTTCATCTTCTTAAAGCCTGCCCGTCCTCTGCGAGTCACTCAGCAGAGAACCCTCTCTGCCTCCACCCCAGATCAGGTGAGGGCCCTGCTGAAAGCTCTTAGGATTTCTGGTTTGTTTCCTTCGGTGCCTTTCCACATTTCCACTTAATGTTTGTGTGACAATGTATTTGGCCTCATGCCCCAGACAAGCCTACAGGCTCCTGAGATCAAGGGCAGCCTGCTTTAGCTCACTAGCACTCCAGCACCAAGGACATTTCCTAGCCCTAAATGTCCCTTTCCTTATTAGTCTTTATTGCATGAACAACTATGAGAGATTAGCCTTCGGGTGTTCAGGGTGGGTTTGAGTCAGAAGTGGGGTGCATAATATGTACTCACCTGAAAATGGTCTCTTCTCTTTCAGGTACCCTGGGAAAAGGAGGGACAAGGAGCCATTCTATGGTAGGTGATATGGATATAAAAAGGAGAAAGGGCGCACCATCCAGTCATGGTTTACTCATCTTGACATGATAGCCATTAGGAGCAAACTCGAATCTTAATGGATGTCATTTCCATAGACTCATGGACAGAACAGCAAGTGACCATCCTTTTCAAAGTCGATGTGTGTGTACACGCACAGCACTCTATGTGGGAGACAGACGTTTACATATCAAATGAAGAAAACATTGAAGCACTGAAAAAAAAAATTATGTTTTTCCGTGGACCAGTAGGGCCTGAAATAGAGCACAGATCAAAACACCTTAATTTTTTTCCATTCTCTTTTTTTTAAATAATTTTTATTTTGTTATATTCACTACACAGTACATCCCCAGTTCTTGATGCAATGTTCCATGATTCATTATTTGCATATAACACCCAGTGCACCATGCAATATGTGCCCTCCTTAATACCCATCACCGGCCTCCATTCTCTTTTTCTATCGTAAAAATCCCTTGATTCTCCATATCCACCTCTTCTATGACCCGAACACCCAGCGGCCCCAGGAATTTGGTAGTTGGAGTGTCTGGCATTCATTTAGGGAATATCCACCAGGCAGCAGCTACATGCTGGGTGCTGTGACCATGTTTCAAAATCACAGGACACAGGTGGCATGGGAAGGTGTGAAAAGCCTTAGCTTGGGAACCCCGAGTTGGAGTTGCAAATCTCCCATTTACAAGCAGCACCAACTTCTGCAAGATATTTTATCTCCCCAACCCCCAATCCTACCTCTATTAACGGAGGTTAATGCTACTTCTTTCTTAAGGTTATTTGGAGGATTAAATGACACACAACCATGTAAAAAGTAAATCAGATCATGGCATGCCCTTACTCGAAACCCTCCAAAATGTTGCAACGTTAGAGTTCAAAGTCCTTAGCATGGCAACATGATTTGGCCTCTGTCCACATCTCCTGATGCTTATTGTCTCGCTTCCTGGACTGCATACATTGGTCCGCCTTCCTTTTTCTCCAGCTACTCAAACATATTCCCATCTCAGGACCTCTGTGCTGGCTGCTTCCTCCGACAAGAATGCTCTTCGTCCCAGTAGTCATGAGCCTTGTTGCTCACGTCATTCAGGTCGCTCTTCCAGGGTTACCTCCTCAGAAAGCTTTTCCTGACCACTCAACCGAAACTATCTCCCATTACTCTTACGTCTTCAATCTACTTTATTTCTCTACATAGAAATAATTCCTACCTGACATCACGTGACCTTTTCCTTTGCTTACTGTGTATCTCCCCTCACCGGACTGGAAACTCAGACTTTAGTTTTTTCATTGCTGACTCTCCCGTTCCTAGGACAGTGCCTGTACTGCAATAGTTGCTGAGTAATCATTCATGCTCGATAATCGTGATGAATGCTGTCTCGCTTAGTGCTTGGCATGTAGCGGGTACTCAATAAATGTCAGTTCTCTTCCTCCGCCCTTCTCAGCAAGGAGCTGAAAACTTTACAGCTGAAGATAAGACAGTAGGAGATGGATTTTTTTGGATTTAGTTAAGCCACTTGGATCTTTTTACATCCCCATAACTACACACAGCAGAGCTTAACAGAAAGTGAATCCTCGTTTTATGTTTTAATCAATTTGTTCCACATAAAGTATGTCTGGGGTGATAAGAGCAAGTGTTAGAAAAAAAATAAAGCACTAGAACAATGATGGAATTTGTTTGTTAGTTCTTGTTCTCTTAAGCACTGCTTGCCTTGAAAGGAGGAACTGGTTAGAGAAGAAGAGCCACATTGACTCTCAGGAGGGAACATCACAATTAACAGTCCCCTTTAATGAATCCTACGTGAACCTTGCTATTGAAAGATGCATCAATGGAAACTATTTCTGTCTGTCGCTTTATGAATGAATTATATGGAGATGTTTCTTTGCTGTAGTAAAAAGCATCCTACGTGGAGCACATGCTCTATGTTTCTTGCTCCCTAATCATGTGTTTGTGAAGTACAGATTCCCAGCCTGTGTGGTGGATAGAGAATGGGGAAATGGGGAAGACACATGCTGGCAGGTGCATAGCAGAGACTGGATCAAGTGGTGGGGGAAGGTCGGAGAACACTTGCCAGAAGAAGGAATGTTTGAGCTGAGATTTTAAAATTAATAGGCATTACCAAGGCAAGAGGTTAGTATGGGGAAAGTGGTGCAGAATGAAAAGCATTCTAGGCAGAGGGAAGGGCGTTTGGAAAACTGGATCCTAGGTTCTTACTCTACCTCTGTCTCACGGAGACCCATCCCCTCCCCGTGCCTCAATTTCCCCAAATGTAATGTGAGCAGTTGGATTAGATGATTTCTGAAGTTCTAGGCAGAAAGGAACTCTGCCTGCTCCTGTGGAACCCTCTTTTTCTTTCCCTGTCCATTCTGTGCATTGCCCTCCTATGAAGTTCATTCCCCTTCCCCTTTCTTCCTTGACCTTATCCCATATTTTTTTCATGTTTGTCCAGTCACCAAGGGCAAGAGAGAACATTAATTTTTTTTTAAAGATTTTATTTATTTATTTGAGAGAGTAAGCAAACGGGAGAGAGAGAGAGAGAGAGAGAGAGCACGAGCAGGGGCAGAGGGAGAGGGAGATGCAGACTCCCTATTGGGCAGAGAGCGAGACGTGGAGCTTGTTCCCAGGATCCGGGGATCATGACCTGAGCTGAAAGCAGATGCTTAACCGACTGAGCCACCCAGGTACCCCAAGAGAACATTAATTTAATGTCTTTGGGAATACCTGGGGCAAAAAGAATAGCAGCTTGCTGCTCTAGCATTTATTCCCAAATTTTATAGGCAGAACAGTAAGTGAGTGTGCTAAATCCCGTGGTGGTAAAAAGAAAAGCTGAGTTCTGTAGAAGCAACATTTGTGTAAGGAGGTTTTTTTTAATGAAATGGGTAATCACTCCATATTTAATAATAATCATTGACACTGATTGGATCCTTCCTATATTATATCACAAAACTCTCACAGCAGGTACATATCAGTTACTATCCCCAATTTATGGGTGGGGAAACTGAGACTCCAAGAGGACACTCAGCTATAAGTGGTAGAACCAGGCTTGGACCTCTGGTAGCCAGATCCCAGAGTTAAAGCACCCTTACCCATGCGGCATGTCTGCCCCTGGTCATGCTGGCCTTGTGACCCTGCCTCAGTTGCTTTCCCTCTAGGCTTCAGTTTCCCTGGCTGATTTCTACGGAGCTTCTCCCAGCTCTAACTTTCTGATTTGGTCATAAGCCCTTCCTTGTTCTTTTCCTGTGTCTGAAGTCACCAAGAGACAGAGGAGGAAAAAAACTGCAGGAGACTTGCTAGCTCTGTGGGAAATGCTCCGAACTATTTCAATGACTGGGAATGTATTTAACTCAAGGGCAAAGTGAAGGACAGGTTGAGTTTTGGTATACTGGGATGGAGAAGAGAGTAAATTTAGAGCGTATGACAATTTTTAGGACTGCAAAGAGAACAATGAAAATCATATTTTGCAGTAGGGAAAAAAGGCCTCTCATTCCATCTGGGCCAGATTTATACCCGGGGAGTAGTTTTGGCAAGTGGAGAGCTGTGGTTTGTTAAATATTAAACAAAAAATATTAATAATCTGTCTCATTCTTCGTGTCTGTCTCTGGTGGTACAACAACCCCTAATTCACTTTTCCTCTTCATTCTCTCTTAGTTAAGCTGATATATGATTCTAAGAGAATTTATTTTATAGATAGTGGTAAGCCTCCAAAAGGTTTGCCAGAAGGTACACTCGTAAGAACTATGGCTCCTTTCCTCAAGAATGCAGGAGCTGGGGATAGGGAAGAGTACAAGAGACCCTTAAGTATTCCTTGGCCTTAAAAGCAGAAACAGCATACAGCCCTTTTCTTTCCTTGGCGCTGGTCCTGCCCCCCATGAAAAGGGACATGCTCTCAGAAGGCACACAATGGACCAGATTTGAGAGTATAATTGTATATACCAAATCTAAATATTTCAGAGCTGACTCTTCAGAGGCAAGAGAAATAGGCTCCATTACCCTCAAGTCCTACAAGATCAAAGTGATGGAATGGAGGAGGTAATGGGAAGTGTCAGAATCTGCCTGGAGACACAAAGGGATGAGAAAGATCACTGGGGAAGCAGCTATGAAAGTGAATGAAGTTTAGCTTGAATTATGGCACAAGAGTGTGTCTAGAAGTTCCTGAAAGCATGAGATTAGGCCATTATAAATAATATATAAAGATATTAGTGCCTGTCTTACTTATTTCCCATCATATTTAAAATACACCAACGGCCTCTGCTATTTGATATAGTGCCGTTTATAAAACAGGTAGAGCACACACCCGGAGTTCAACATCCCCCCAGATGTAATTTTACTAAATTAGCAGCCATATTATGTTTTCCATTTCCTATTGAAATGCTTGGAAAATATCCCTAAACAAAGAAATACTTAACCGACGTTTAAAAACAAAAACCGCATGCCAAATATAATAGGATGTTAAGAGCTCTTTAATAAATACATACACTTTAAAGGCTTAAATGTACACACTCATTTCAAGTACATTTCATGAAATAATTTACTCAGTCTGTTTTGAATAATTGTACAAAAATAGTTCATAAGCATAATAAATCTTTAACATACCCTCTTCTTGCATGCTGTTCCTGAAAGTCTCAATCTGAAGATTATACTTAATGGGATTGTCTGTCAATTTCCATCACTATCATCCAGGGCAGATGGCTCTTTGATTGTGCATTTAATATGCAGAAAAATCCCATGCCTCTTTTGCTTTTGAGTTAGCTGTCCGACAGCTCACATTGTGATGGGTAGCTTTCCTTTCCGAAAATGGTTTCCCTGAAACACCAGACTTCATGTATCATCACAAATAAATATATGCAGACGAATTTTTTCATCTCCTTTATTTTGTTCACCTCACATATTAGCATTTGAAATGATACTCATTTGGGGTTTGTTACAAAGATGCTCATTTTGAGAGGAATATGCAGAGATTCCACCAAAGCCAGAACCACAAAGGCAGCTGGATGCCTCGTGGGAGCAAGATCCGTCTAAGGCAGGGACAACTGCATACAGCCTGAGTTTGAGAAGCCGCCTCATAGCTCATTCCTTGCTCTTATGATACTGGATTCCCTCTGGCAAGCTAGTGTCCCCAGTGGGTCAAAGTTTGGGTATATATCCTCAGCTCGTGGCTATTGGGCTTTTCTCCCAGAATTCTGCCTTAATTTTTATCTAGCATGCCTCCAGGGTGAGTGGAACAAAGAGGCATAAACAATATGGCGTCAGAACTCTCACTGGTGATGAGCCTTGGACCAGACAGATGACTTCAGTTGTAAAAATGGTGGCTATGGGGCACCTGGGTGGCTCCGTTGGGCAGCTGGTTAGGCATCCGACTCTTGGTTTCAGCTCAGGCCTTGATCTCAGGGTTGTGAGATCCAGCCCAGCATCCGACTCGATGCTCAGCACAGAGTCGACTTGAGATTCTCCCTCCTTCTGCCCCTCCCACGAATCCTCTCTCTCTCTCAAATAAATAAATCTTTTTAATAAAATGGTGGCTATCATTTCAATATGTTCTGAGCATCTGCTAATGCAGCCACAACTGTATATTTAGTATAAACAGATCTAAGTGCATAATATCTTTTGTGAATTTTGTCACCGTGCAACACAGTAGGAAAACCAGAGCTTCCGAATCATAAGACTCAGGTTTTTTAGTTCCTCCCCTTGAAAGGGAATTTAGAGCTTAGGCAGAGAAGGCGGCTCTGGGGTCTAATGTGGGTTTGAATCCCAGCTCCTCTGCTACTAGCTATGTGACTTTGCCTGTGAACTTAACCTCTTTATATCTCTGTTTCCTCATCTGTAAAGTGGGGACAAGAGTAAGAATTATTGTGAGAATTACATGAGATAAGGCATGAGACATTAGGAGTCACTTAAAGGGGCGCCCGGGTGGCTCCGTTGGTTAAGCATCTGCCTTTGGCTCCAGTCATGATCTTAGGGTCCTGGGATCAAGCCCCACACCAGGCTCCCTGCTCAGTGGGGGTGTCTGCTTCTCCATCTCCCTCTGCCCCTCCCCCCTGCTCATGTGCACTCACTCTCTCTCTCAAATACAGAAGTAAAATCTTTTTTAAAAAGTCACCTAAAGACTGCTAGTCAAAGGTGACAGTTACATACCAGTACGTGGCATTGCATTATTGTTTGAGAAATATTTATTCACCCAAAGATGGACAGAGGCGGTTTCTGTATCTTGGCTACTATTAGTGTTTTTATTTTCTTTGGATAGATACCAGGTAGGAATTGCTGGATGATAGGGTAGTTCTATTTTTAAGTTTTTGAGGAACCTCCATACAGTTTTCCACAGTGGCTGTACCAGTTTGCATTCCCACCAAGAGTGCCCGACGGTTCCTTCCCTCCGCATGCCTGCCAACACCTGTTATTTCTTGTCTTTTTGATAACAGCCATTCTTAGAGGTATAATGTGATATCTCATCGTGGTTTTGATTTGCGTCCCCTGAGGATGGGTCACGTTGAGCACCTTTTCATGTGCCCTTTGGCCGTTAGTATGTCTTCTTGGAGAAATGTCCATTCAGATCCTCTGCCTATTTTGAAATACGATGATTGTGTTTTCGTGTTATTGAATTGTATGAGTTTTTAAAATATATTTTGGATCTACGATTCAACAATATCTTCTCCCATTTAGTAGGTCGCCTTTTCGTTTTATTGAGGATTCCCTTCACTGGGCAGCTTTTTACTTTGATGTGCTCCCACTTATTTATTTTTGCTTTTGTTTCTCTTACCTTTGGAGTCAGATCCAAAAAGAAAAAAAATAAAAAATAAAAATAAAAGAAGCACCACGAAGACCAATGAGGAACTTACCACCTACGTGTTTTGGTGGTTGTTGTCTTTTTTTTTTTTTTTTTTTTTTTTGCAGGAGTTTTATGGTTTCAGGTCTTATATACACATCTTTGGTACTTTTGAGTTAATCGTTGTACATGGTGTAAGATCGCGGTCCAGTTTCATTCTTTTGCATGTAGCTGTCCAGGTTTCCCTACCTCAATTATTGAAGAGACTGTTCTTTTCCCATTGTATATTCTTGCCTCCTTTGTCATAAATGAATTGACCATATACGTGTGAGTTTATTTATGGGCTCTCTCTTCTGTTCCATTGCTCAATATCTCCATTTCTATGCCAGTACCATACTGCTTTAATTACTATATCAAACTTGACCAAGGTGCTCTCCCCTCGTGCACATTTTTCCTAATGGGCATCAGTCACATGGCAGTGAGGAGAGGTGGAGCCTGGGGGAGAACTCAGGCCCTGCCTGTTAGAAACTAGGATTCGTAATCATGTGAATCCAGAGCACAGCAGTAGTGGATTTACAAATTTAACTTGCACCCAATGTTTCCTTATTCCACCGAGTCGTCCGCACGCGCTCCGTCCGAGCAGTGATGCCCTGTGTGTGAACCACATATTATGCCACGGAAGCATCTTCATTAGCGACCAGAGTGGTATGAGAAACGGGTAAATTGGATCATTTAATATCATTGCTTTTACCTCCAGAAAAAAAGAGACTGAGGTATTTTTTTCCCATTATAGGTAATAATACTTAAAAGGCTAAATTTTCATTAGGAAGGCAAAAGCATTCTTATAATTTCTCTCTCTACGAAGAAGGGTTAAGTTGGAAAAGCATGAAACCTGGCAGCCATGGTTACCATCTTCCCACACTGAAACAGTTTGTGGTCCGTGTGGACTCACTTCTCTGTTCTTTCCTGTTAAGTCTTTGGGAGTTGGACCCCTGCAGCCCAAAAGGGCTTTTTTTTTTTTTTTTTTTTTTGATTTGCCAATCCACAGTCTTCTTCTCTGAAAATAAATTGAGAGGTCGCTTCCTCCAGGAAGCCCTCTTTGCTTATCTACCATAGCCTGGTCACTCTCTGTGTGCTTCAAGTGTGCACTTCAAACCACTTTTAGACTCAATGTCAGGTATTCTCTCCAAAACAGAGTCTGCGACAGGCACTTGGAAGTGGGTGCTTCATTGGGGAGGTGATCCCAGGGAGCAGATGTGAGGGGCTGGGAGCAAGACAAGAGACGAGGAAAAGCCAGTATGAGGATGTGTTACTGAGATCGCTGTCATGCGCACTAGGGCTGGATGCCATCAGGATCTCCCAAGTAGCCTGCAGAACACCTTCCAGGGATGTCTGCCTGAAGTGCGGGGTGACAGGAACAGTGAAGGCTCCTGCCTCTGTTGATTGTACATTGCCCCCATGGGCACTAATCTCACACCAGCATAACACTGTGCTCGGATCTAGTGAAATCCCAGAGCATCAGAGAAGAGCCTGGGGCAGAATGAAAATCTGTGAGTGTTTGAGGTGATAGCCAGCAAGAGAGAAGTCAGGGCTGCCATAAGACCATCCACCAGCCGTGGCTGAAACCAGAGGTGGTGGGCAATGTGTAGTGGGACAGCCAAGGCACCTGCTATAGAAGTAATAAATGAAATTGACGTTCATTGAGTACTTACATATCATTTACTTACTCGCTCATTAACAAACACTTATCAAGATACTCTTGTCAGATACTCTTCTAGACTCAGGATACCATAGTGAATAGTACAAAATAAATACACGATATAATTTCAGGTAGGGATATGCTATGAAAAATGAAAAAGCGGGGTAAGGGGGATAGAGTGTCAGAGATGGTATGTTTTTATTTTAGATAAAGTGATCAGGGAAGAGGTGGCACTGAATGAAGTGAAAGAACAAGCCAAGAGAGTCGGTGGCGGGGAGGGGGTAGTGAGAATCTAGAGGAAGAAGAGCCAAGCAAGGGCCCCGAGGTGGGAGGAAGCCTCTGTATTTGAACAAGAAAGCCAGTATGTCTGGGGCTGAGTGAACAATGGGGAGAGTGGGGGACGCTGAGGCTAGAGAGATAGCAGAGTGCGATTGTGCAGAGCCTGTGGTTGTGAGGCATGACTGGATCTTGTTCCCTCTGTGGTAGGAAGCTGGTGGGGGCAGGATGTGAGATGATTAAGCTTTTCTTTTTTTTTTTTTTTTTAAAGATTTTATTTATTTATTTGACACAGAGAGAGAGACAGCCAGTGAGAGAGGGAACACAAGCAGGGGGAGTGGAGAGGAAGAAGCAGGCTCCCAGCAGGGAGCCTGATGTGGGGCTCGATCCCAGGACCCTGGGATCACGCCCTGAGCCGAAGGCAGATGCTTAATGACTGAGCCACCCAGGCGCCCCTGATTAAGCTTTTCAATAAGAGTTTTTAGTCAAGCATGTACCAAGTATTATACATGTTCTAATTCGTAGTCCTTAGAACCTCATGAGGTTTTAGCTGGGGAAGGTAAGTGACTTCACAAGGTCACGCAATTGTCATGCACACCCAGGATCCGAACCCGGGGAGTCTGGCTCCAGAGCCCTAGATCTCATGCTGTATTGTTTTCTGCAGCCTTAAGTCATTTCCATAGGACTGTGCTCTGGATTCCTACCTGACAGCACCCTCTTCCAGGTCAAAGGCATTCTTTTATCTTTTTTCTACCTCCCACAGCACCCAGTAGGGCTCACACCTGCTATTGCTGAGGGATGGGGCTGGCCTGCCTGAGGGCACAGCCTAGGGGTAGAGAGGCACAGGTGGTGGTGGGAGGTGACTGTGACGTTTGGTCCTGTCTTAGTCAGTTGCTGCTCCCTGCCTTCCAGAGCTGACATTTTTGTAGGCATATGGCTTAGCTGGATCAGTGCGGCCAGACAATGCCTGGGTGGGGGTGGTGAGGGCAGGCTCGTCCTGGAGGATTCTGAGGCCAACACATAGTCACTTGATGGATGAGTGAGAGACCTCAGCAGAGAGAGGAGGTAGGACTGACATTTTGCAGTTTTTCTATCTCTAAAAATAAAACAACTTCAACAATTTGATTTGAGCCAATGTTCTGACCTACACATGGCCTCTTTCATCCAGTGAGGGAAAAGGAAGGTGTTAATTTTTTCCTCTGCATTTAGAAGTTTCCTTGACCAGCAAGGACATTGGATCAGCTCACCCTTTAAAGGTGGCAACTCCAATTTAGAAGATTTAAGTTTGGGAAAATGTGCTCTCTCCTAAGAGCCCAGGAACGGAGTCATAAAAAACTCACTCGCCAGTCCAGCAAGCAGTGGTTTATGTGGGTTCATTCTGGAAGCTTTTGATGGTGTAATAAAGTTGAGAGTGACTCCACTCCTCCCCGACTGCAGGGGTGACTGGCCTCAGAGGTCAGCGGGCAGCTTGCTCTGCCCCTGCTTTGAGGAAGAACAGCACCTGGTCAAAGAGGTGTCTTACTTGAGGCACAAGACAGGTAGCAACTAAAAAGCTCCAAGAAAGCTCGTTAATCAAGGTCGCAGCGTCAGGGCTGCTGCAGCTTGCTTCTTCAGGGGTCAGTGATGGGGGCTCTCAGAGTCGATTAGAATGAAAGGCCAGAGGCAGGGTTGGCTTCCCTATGATCCAGGTCCTCGCTTCATAAAGAGAGGTGAACAGATCTTATTTGCCGATTTTCAGAATGCCAGTAGCAGACTTCCTGGATCCATGCTTAAAGCTTTGCTACAAAAAGAACAGGAAGCCCAGCCTTACCTAGTGTTATGAGCCTCAGAAACGCAATGCCCCAAGGTAGAGCTTCTGACCAGATCCATAAGGTTTTGGAGGAGGATTGATATAAGGTAGTAGGGAGTATCTTCTTTTGGGACTCGCCTTCTGCAAGGAGAATCATCTTAACACTTGAATCTCCCTTAGTAACCTTATCAGAGGGACACCCCCTCAGTTGGATGGACTGTGTCACTGACCCAAGAGAGAAATATTGGTCTCATTATTTAATGTTTGGTGCAAGTCGCTGTGACTTTAGTTATAGGTTGAGTTTCTAAATCTTTGGGTGCATAAGTTGAGTGTGCAGGCACAAGCTGGGTCCAATTCCAGAGACTTGAAGATTTCGTCGGGTAGATAGCAGAGTCATAATGGCTGCTATAGTTGTGACAGCCAATATTTATTGAGCACTCATGTACCAGCCACTGTGCTGACTGCTTTTCATACTTTCTTACATCTACTTTAAAAAAAAAATTGATTGATTGATTGATTATTTTAGAGAGAGAGAGCATGAGAGAGTGGGGGGAGGGGCAGAGAGGGAAAGAGAAAGACTCTCAAGCAGACTCCCTACTGAGCACAGACCCTGATATGGGGCTTGATCCCATGACTCTGAGATCACGACCTGAGCCAAAATCAAGAGTCAGATGCTTAACCGACTGAGTGACCCAGGTGCCCCTATATCTACTCTCCACAATAATTCTACGAAGTTGGTTTGAATCGTTAGCCCTGCTGTATAGGTGAGGAAACTGAGGCACAAAGTAACTTGACCAGGTTTACCCTAGTAGGTGGGACTGAGCTTGGATTTGTCTTTGAGTCACTGCATCCCTCTAAGCACTGGTTTACAATCTTCATCTGTCATTACTGTCTCTGAAGCTTGAATTTTCCTTGAGAGAATTTCTGTACCCATCACATTTGTTTTGGAGAGGAGAAAATGCATTGGTTGGAGGAGAATGGGGAAATTAGTGCTCTGGCTGACAGTGAGCTGACCAAGGCCAAGACCCTGGAAATCCAAGGAAGACGACTCTCACCTCCCCTTCCCAGGTCAAGTCAAGTAACCCAAGAGTAGGTCCCAATTCTTTGAAGAATCTGTCCTTCAAGTCAGTCAGATCTGCTTTGGGAAACAGAAGGCCGAGATAATTTCTTAACATTTGAGAGAAATTATCATTTGATTAAGACATTTCATATGCCTGATAGCAGCAGTTCATCTGTAGAAATGATTTGAGGTCTGGGGAAAATAGCTACACTGAAAGAGAGTTTCTGAGCTGTTGAAAAGGACAATGCGAACAAAACTTAATTAGGAGTACGGGCTAATGGAATTGAGAGGGAGGCAAGATGAATTCATTATATTAATAATAAACCTGAACTTAGGGAAGGGAAAGCAGATGGAAAGAAAAGAACGCATAATGCGTTATGTTTCATTTCTTCTGAATAAAGTGTGGTGTGCTGAAATGTAACGAGATTATCCATCCTCCCCATCTGCTTTTGTCTAAATAAATTCAGGTTTTTCACAAATGTAATGAATTTTCAGCTTGTAATTTGCTGTCTCCGGTGTGTGCAGTGCTGAGAAGACCTGAGATGCTCTCTCCAAAGCCCGTTTGCTGCCTGCCCCAGGCCTGGGACTTCCATTAAGCACCAGGGCCTCACATAGCATCAGCTCAAAGGTTCAAAGTCATCCCGCTCTCAGCATGGGTGGGATGTCTGCACAGCAGCCACCTGGGGGTTGCATGGCATAGGCTGGCAGAGAATCGTTGTTTTGATTTGGGGCATGGGGCTGGGGTAGCAGGATGGGTCTCTTCTTCTGCAAACTCTGGGAGTGAGATAGGAATTCGTGAAGCTCTGCTTCCTCCTCATTTCTCACTCATTTACCTCCATGTCTTTATTCATGAAATTTTCTCCACCAGGAATCCCATCTCTTCTATACTCCTATTCTTCAAATACTATTACCTTTTAAAACTCTTTTATTTCTAAGTGTCTTCCTCAACTGCATTAGAACATGCAGATTTATTCCCTTCTACCCGAACTTGTGTTCCTTTTTACTTGAATTCAACCCTGCATTCGGTTATATAATTCCTCGCGTTGTTTCTCCTGAACAAGATTATAAGGTCTTCCTCTTTCCTCCTTTTAACACATATTCGTTGAATACCTTCCATTTGCTAGTTATTGCACTTCATAGGTGTTGGTTTCAGTGGTCAGCAAAACACACATGATTCTTGGCTTCATAGAGCTCAAGGGCTGAAAAGGAACATGTGTTAAACAGTATTCCTCCAAATAAACAGATATGTTGGTTAATTTTATGTGTTAATTGGATTAGTCTAAGTTTCCCATGTAGCTGGTAAAACATTTTTGGGGGGTGTGTCTGTGAGGGTGCTTCCAGGGGAGAGCAGCCTTTGAATTGGTGAACTTAGTAAAGCAGAAGGCCCTCCCCGTTGCAGGTGGGCCTTATCCTGTCCACTGATGGCCTGAATAGAAAAAAAGGTGAAGGAAGGGTGAATTCACTCTCTTTGCCTGAGCTGAGAAATCCGTCTTCTCCTGCCCCCAGTCTTCAGCACACATGTTTTTTAGACTTTCAGACTTAGATTGGGACTTATACCAACTGCTCCCTAGTTCTCAAGATTTCAGATTCTGGGTTTCTGGTTCTCCAGCTTGCAGATGGCAGATAATGGAACTGGTCAGTCTACATAACCATATGAGATAATTTCTGTATTAAATCTCATATATATCTCTCTCTGTATATATCCTCTTGGTTCTGTACTCTGAAGAACCCTAATACAATTACAAAATTTAGTAAGTGTCAAAAAAATTTAGTAAGTGTCAAATTTAAGTCAATGTTGCTGAGATATAATTTTACATAATAAAATTCACACATTTCAAATATACAAGTCAATTACCTGACAAATGTAACCATTTATGTAACCACCATCCTAATTAAAATATAGAACATTTCTATCTTCCCCCAAGCTTCCTCATACCTCTTCCTAATCTCTCTCTGCCCAAATCCTATCTGCCCATCTACCATCACTGATCTGATTTCTATCACTATAGGTTATTTTCACCTTCTCTAGAATTTCACATAAATGAAATAATATAGTATTTACTCTTTGGTGTCTGGCTTCTTTCACTCAATCTAATTATGAGATTCTTCAGTATTGTATTTATAAGTAATTTGCTCCTTTATATTGCCGAATATATACATGAGGATATAAAAATTATTTATCAATTCTTTACCACTGGACATCCAGTTGTTGATAGCTTCTGGCTCTTATGAATAAAGCTGCTCTGAACATTTGTATTCCAGTCTTTTTGTGGCATACGTTTTTATTCCTGAATAATAGGAGTGGAATTGCTCAGTTATGTGGAAAGTATATGTTTGAATTTATAAGAAACTACCATAGTGTTTTCCAAATGGATCACAGACTTAAACATAAGAGCTACAACTATGAAAATTCTATAAAAAAAAATAGGAGAAAGTTTTCACAATCTCAGGGTAGACGAAGATTTCTAAGACGTTATGCTTTTACACAAAATTTTTTAAAAAAACCTTTGGATTTCATCAAAATTAAAAATCTGTGCTTTTCAAAAAAAAAAAGCCATAAGCATTTAAAAAGGCGAGTCGCAGATTGGGATAAAATGTATGTAAAATGTATTTGGCAAAGTGGGCGCATCCAGAATAACAAGGAACTCTTACAACTCAATAATAAGGAGACACAACTCAAAAAAAAATAAAAAAAAGACAAAATACTTGAATGAATAAGAATGACCAAAAAGCACATGAAAATATGCTCAATATCCTTAGTCTCGAGGGAAATGCAAATTAAATCTACAGTGATATACCTCTTCACACGTACTAGGAGGTGTTAAAAAGCACGAAAATCCCGAGGGTTGGTGGGGATATAGAACGACAAAGTGTGCAAACATGTTGGAAATGAACTGGGTAGTATTTTTTGCTGTTAAACATGCCATTACAATGTGACCCCACAATTCCACTGAGATAACTACCCAAGAGAAATGAAAACGTACTTTCTGACAAAGAGTGATCCACAAATTCTCACAGCAGCTTTAATACTAATACTTCAAGCTGGAAACACTCCGAATGTCCCATCACCTACTGAACAGACAAACAAATTGTGATGCATCCATGCAACGCAGGGGCACTGCTAGCAATAAAGACAACAGACTTCACAGACATTACGCTGAGTGAAAAAGACAGACACAACAGAATTTGTGTGACTTGGTTTCATTTCTATGAAACCATAACGAAGGGAAATCCAATTTACAGCAGCGGAAACAGATCAGTGATTTTCTGGGGCTGTCTTGTGAGAAGGTTAGCTGCAAAGAGGTAGAGGGGAATATTCTGGGGATATGCTAATGTCCTATGTTTTGACTGTGTGGTTATGTGGGTGTTTACATTTGTCAGTTGTTGACCTGAACACTTAACATGGATGTAATCCTTTGAATGTACATTGTACTTCAATAATGTTCATCAGAACAAACGGGCACAGACTTACTAGTGAGACAGCCTGCAAGTGACTCTTCTCATTGCTTCTACTCCGTGGTCCCCACACACGAGGCATTCATCCTTTCGTAGAGATACTGTGTATCCTGAGGGAGCATGTTAGCGGTCGCCAGGGTGCTGGCGATTTCGTGCTACGCTGTGCTGCAGAAAATGAAACCAGAAGTGGATTCCGTGTGACACTTGCATTATTAGCAGAGAAACAAGGGATCTGCTAAGAAGAGTGACACTCTATTGTGTGGATGTCACTTCTGATTGTCGAGTCGCAGAAAACATTCAGCGAAGTCTTCAGCTTGTTAAACCTGAAAGAGCTGTTTACAGGTTTTGTATTTTCCTCTTGTGAACTCTTAGGCATTCCATTTCATTTGCAAAGGCGGAACAGGTTTGGTTTTGTGTTTTGGATGGCTTGGCTCCTTTCGGATGAATGCTGAGAGCCACACGCAGTATGAGTTCCTATGGATCTGGTCTCTATTAAGACCAGTTGAGTCTTAAGCTGAGGGCACCCAGAGCACCAGGAATCGTAGCCTGTTACTGTGCTACGTCCAGAGACGTCACGACTAGACTGATACTTGACCTTCACCAGGGCTAGGCATTGGTTCTCTAGCGGGGGTGGGGGGAGCTCTCATAAGAGAGCTCAAAATGCTGCTCCTTCTTCAGAGAAGATACGCAACTGTGAGCACAGCTCTGTTTCCATCACTACCCATGCCTTTAAGCCAGGGTCAGGTAACATAGCTGTGTGGACATATGGGAAAAAGAGAGAAATCTCAGAGGACTGCAGTCACGGTCACTGACTAAAGGTTGTGGAATATTGTTTGCGCAGGAAAAAAGAGCAGCAGAATAACCTACTGAATGTCCTGCATCTCTTGGAGTCCAGAAATTTCTGCACCATAGTTACTTTTAATGAATGAAACAGTAAATACAGCCTACAGAAGGGTCAACTTCCTGATTTTTGGAAGGAGCCCAATACCTGGAAGCTGAGAGGATTCAAGGGGTCCCACACGCTAACTGGGGCGCAAATACATTAAATGATGTCAGACAAGCCACTAAGCTCTTCTGATGAGGTTTCCTCGCCTATGAATTACGTTAAAACCCAATGCTGATAAGCAGCTGGCAGCTACTTTTTTTGTCTTTACTTACTGACAAAGTGGAAACAAACTCGAAATATCATGTAAGAACCCGCTCACCGAAGAGTATAAATGAGCAATGTCAACTTTCCTGAAGATCTGGTAAGGGGAATGAGAGTGGAGTTTTATCGCACTTCCCGCACCTAAGGGCTATTCCAAAGGGATTGTGTATGTCTGAGTATATGTGTGAATGTGTGTATGCTGGTGTGTGTGTGTTTGTGCATGTGTCTGTGTGTTTAAAGCCTCTTGTTCTCCTTCCTGCAGTGCCCAGAATCCTCACCTCTCTTCCTTCTCCTGGTGTTGCTCCAAGAATTTCACACTTCTCTGTCTTCCATCAAGCATGGCAATGCTGCCTACTCCCCAGTGTGTATGCTCAGACATACCTGGGTGCTGAGCAACCCCAACGCCCTCCAATGGACTCTCCCCTGCAGGAGATGCTCTGATGGTCGTCTTCTATAGTTGTGCAGAACTTGGTATTTTTCTTCTTGCATGTAAAGTAGCCTATACAAATCTCTATATTTCATTGATTCTAAGACTGAGATTTTCTCTTATTTTAACATTTCTGAAATTGGGATGCTATTTACAGTAAAAAAATCTTACAATTATAAATGACAACATTTTTCTTTCTTACCATCTTAGATTTGATTAAATATGACATTTTCAGCAACTGAATGCAGGGCTATTTCTCTCTAAGACCAATTATCATTATTATAAGCTTATTATATAAAATTTTCTCTGTCTCAAAACAAAACATATCTCAAAGTCTATGGGGTTCCAAGGCCTGGTTGACAAATTACATACACAGATATGCCCGTCCCTCCTTCTGACTTACTCGCTCTCTCTTACTGGAAAGCACCGAGACAGGCAGCTGGGAATAAGGAGGGGAAAATGTCTGCTTAAATATTTTAACTAGAGTTCCTTTCAGCAGAAAGAGTTCATCAGTGGAATTGGGACTTACCTAGTAATGAGTTGATTTTAAAAGTGTGGTCCAAAGACTAACTACACCAAAATCTCCTGGTAGGCTTACTATGAAGCGTGACTTTCTGGACCACATTTGATTCAAAATTAGATCACTACTTTTTTGGAAAGCTGAATACCCATCATAGACCAGGAACTTCCATTTCAATCCATTATGATTTTAAAAGTCTCAAATACCCTTTAAAGATGTACGTAAGTCCTGTGTTCGTGGGTAAATGGAGGCAAAAAAACCCTCAATAACTGACCAAGTCACTACCTAAGAAGTAGTGGAGGCTGGATGTGAACCCTGCCTGTCTGATACCAGGGCTTTCTGAGCCCATCTTGTCTGCACTGAACTCAGAACAGAATTTACACAGTCTTTTTGGAATGCAATTTGACGAAAATCGATTGAATTTAACATGCCTATTGCCTTTACCCAGCAAACCCATTTGAAGGAATTATATTATCAAAATACTCAAGGATTAGCGCATGCAAGCATACACACACACAAATATTCACTGTAGCACTACTTCTAGTAGTAAAAAATAATCAGGAATTATCCGTAGGCTCCTCAATAAGGGGATGGTCAAATTATGATACTGTCATGCTATGAAATACTATGTAGAAGTAAAAAAATAATGTACATGTATATATAACAGCATGAAAAGATCTCTAGGACAGATGATTAAATGTAAAAACGGTGAATTTAAGTATGAAAATGTAGAGAAGCACGTTGTTATGTAAAACAGAAAGACATGTTTATGTTACAAATGCTAAGGCATAGAAAAATATCTAGAAAGTTATCTACTAAATTGCAAATAGTGCTTACCTTTTAGGAAGTGAGTGGTATTTGAAGTGCATGGGGGTGGACATGTAGGGGCGAAGGTCACTTTCAATCTTTATTCTCACTTCTATGTTGTATTAATTTTTACCATATGAGAATTCAGTGTTAGGTAAAATTTTAAATTAAAAAAAGGCAAAACATGTATAGTAAACTGCTCATACACACCTTTTCAACCCTAAGGTTAGGTGCAAAAGTGGCTGAAGGCTGTAGTTTCTGCAGAATAGCTAATATAAAAGATCTTTGTTGTTATTTGTTATGAATTATGCACTCCGTCTCGTGGATAGCTTGTTTTTTTTAATCTTGAATCAGAACTGTAAAGTATAAAAATATAACTCAGCAAAATCTACAAGTGCAACCTGAGTTGGTGAAATGTTTCTATTAATGGTAATGTTGGGCTTGTTGGAAACCAGTCATGTTTCATTTTATGCTTAGTTGCTCCCAAGTTTTAATAAAGAGCCCATAATATCTGGTATTTACCAAGGGAATTTAAGAAAGCTCATCAAAATGTATACAAAAGAACAAAGATGAATTACATGCAATGGACTGCCACATTCTTCTCGGTATATTAATGAAAAATGACAACTTTACTGAAAATTGCTGTCCTTTGTGTCCTTTTTCTGTTTTGAAAACCCCAAATTGGCTCATAGCAGAGTATTTCAATACCTGTGCTATTCATCTTGAAGAGGTCTTTAAAAGATTCTTACAATTGGGGCGCCTGGGTGGCACAGCGGTTAAAGCGTCTGCCTTCGGCTCAGGGCGTGATCCCGGCGTTACGGGATCGAGCCTCACATCAGGCTCCTCCGCTATGAGCCTGTTTCTTCCTCTCCCACTCCCCCTGCTTGTGTTCCCTCTCTCGCTGGCTGTCTCTACCTCTGTCAAATAAATAAATAAAGTCTTAAAAAAAAAAAAAGATTCTGGGGTGCCTGGGTGGCTCAGTCGTTAAGCGTCTGCCTTCAGCTCAGGGCGTGATCCTGGCGTTCTGGGATCGAGCCCCACAGCAGGCTCCTCCACTGGGAGCCTGCTTCTTCCTCTCCCACTCCCCCTGCTTGTGTTCCCTCTCTCGCTGTCTCTCTCTCTCTGTCAAATAAATAAATAAAAAATCTTAAAAAAAAAAAAAAGATTCTTACAATTACAGGTTTTGTGCTATAAATCATTTAATTATTAACAAAGAATAGGAAATGCTATGGTAATGTGCCTTGAAGTATGGACTGGGCAGTTTTTCATGACCTCCCCTGGGCAAGGAGATGAAACAGAAGTTTTCATTATTCTCAGCACCAGTGACTCATCTTGCCCTCCTGAATGTATTGTCTCATTGATTTTATTCCTTTACTCTGTTTTCTAGTTGGACTAACCCACTGCAAGTTATGGGGTATATCCACTAAAAGCTGTGTGACCTCGAAAAAGTCACCTATCCACTGTGAATCTCATTTCTTCACTTATCAAAGGAGTTTCCCAAGGTAATCATGCATGGTTTCATTCTAGAGTTAAGAATTTGTAGCTTCTCCCATAAAAAGGCTAGTGGGAAAGATCAGGGCTGGCCTTGGGATTGGCTTTAACCAAAGAATGTGATGGAAGTGACATTGTGCCAGTTCTAAGCCTAAGCCTCAAGAGATCTTGTATGTTTCCACTCTCTCTTTTGAAACCGTACTATCTTCCACGAGAACAAACTTGAGTTAACCTTCAGGACGATGAAAGACCATGTGGAGCAGAGATGAGCTGACCTAGCGTGACTTACATGAATGAGCTCACTGGGGATAGAAGAACCAACCAGTGGAGCCCATATTAAATGGTCAGCCTGCAGAATTGTGGGTTAAATAAATAGCTATTGTTTTCAGCCACTAAGTAAAAAACCAACATCTCTATTTCTACAACTGAAATAGTGTTAAGGCACTACTTAGTAGTGAAGATTGTATTCATATTGTATGATTTTCAGTGCAAAGACTAACAATGCTTTCATGCCCATTCCTAACATTTTTCACTTAGTAAAAAATAACGTCAGAATAAAAAGAAGTCTCCCTAAGGATCAAAAGATTGATGAGACATATTTTTGTTGAGTTGGTCATAAAATACACGTTCATACATTTACATGGCAATTATCAATTGATGTGACATCTTTGGAAGATAATTTTGGCAATATCCATCAATTTAAATGCATATACCAACTTTCCCAACAATGACTAGGAATTTAACCTAAAGATAACATATGTGTAAAGATGTTCATTGAAACAAAACACAGGAGACCGTGTCTTAAATATAAGATGTTCATTGAAACAAAACATGGGAGACCATGTCTTAAATATAAGAAAGGCATGGTTAAATAACTCATGCACTATTTATATAGTGAACCAATATCCAAATGTAAAGATAAATACAGGCTGATAGAAAATAATTAAGCTGTTTTATGGACTGAATGTTCGTGTCCATTCCACCAGAATTCCTGGATTGAGCTTAATTCCCAGTGTGACAGTCTTTGGAAGTGGAGCCTTTCGGAGGTAATTAGGTCATGAGGATGGAGCCCACACAATGGGATTAATGCCTTCATAAGAAAAGACAGAAGAGAGCTTGCTTCCTCTGTCTGTGCACTCTGCCATGCGTAGATGCAACGAGAAGAGAGCCGTATTCAAACCAGGAAGTGGGCTCTCGCCAGACACCAAATCTGCTGGCACTTTGGCCTTGGACTTCCCATCCTCCAGAACTGTGAGAAATAAATGTTGTTATTTACGCTTCCCAGTCCATGGTATTTCGTTACAGCAGCCCAAACAGACTAAAACAATCTGTAAGGTATATTGTTGGATTAAAAAAAAAAAGAAGAAGAAGTGGTACCCTGTAATTTGCTCTCTTAGAAGTCAGCATTCATATATGCACATACAAGCATAAACATGAATCTACCCATGAAAAAATGGGGTAGAATCCTGGAATTGGAATTTAATTCTGGAATTTCCTTCGACATCCAAGTCTAATTCACCATCTGGTGTAGACATTCACATGATGACTTTCTGTCACTCACTCTGGGCTTATGGAACATCTTATTGTTGGAGAGTTCATTACCTGTGTACGCAGTGTACCTCAAAAGAGCTGTTTCAGAGTCCTCTCTCAAAACTTAAGAACTCCGGCATGGGGAAATGTTGCATTGTCTTCAACTAAGGCTTGACATCTACCTAAGAGTAAGAACCTGCAGGAATGGGCTACAGGCTGAATACCTAGGAAGGACAGGGTGTCCTGACACTGCTGGTGCCCAGTCCTAGAAAAATAACATAATAGAGTGCAAAGATCATGGGTCTAGAAGTCAGACAGCTTGGTCGCTCTAACATGTTTTTGTACCTGGCATCATTTCCACTCAGCCCACTTTTGATTTCAGCTGCGATAATGGCCATACACACAGATCCATCCACAGGGACATTTCTCTCAAAGGCCAGCTGAATCAGCCTATCAGCTTTCCTGCCTCAAGGGTCTCCTCCAAAGCTAGGGACCCTCTCTCAGCTCACATGTGGAACATTCCAGAAGTACAAGGATTAAGGCCCAGCCTCTTATCCTTTGAAGGGACAGTTCTGAGACACATTCTACACAATTCCTCAAAGAGTCTCCACTGGAATTGAACCCAGTTGCCACAGCAGGAACCAGCTCAATAATGCTTCGTGTTGCCTCTTTCTTCCTTCTCTGTATCACACTCCCCACTCCCTCTCTCTTCTGTTTACTGGGATCACCTTGAAATAAAGTAACTACACTTAAATCTTTCCCTCGAGTTCTGATTTGGGGACAAACCAATATACTTACTCAAGTTTTCTGAGCTCTGATTTTCTTACAAGTATATATATGGTAAATAAGTATATATATGTTTACATGTATATATATATACACTCACACACATATATACACATATGTATATATAAATATACATTACTTTGTGAAATTAAATATCTCTATACACCACCATCTATGTATCTACTTGGTATATTGTAAGTGTTCAGCAAATAGTAACTAGTTCCCAGCCAGGGAGCATCCTTCCTCCAGTTCTGACCCAAATTCTTCAGCTCTTCCTGAGCCTGTGATCTCTGTTCTTTACTCCTGCAGCTTTGTCTCATACACACAGAGACATCGTGGAACACAAAAGTCGAGTTAGTAAAGCATGTCTTAGCACTTGGAATTTACCACTTGACCTTCAGCCTTCTGTCTGCTGTGCCTTGCAAGTTTCATTTCTGTTTAGAAGAGTATGCTTTCCAAAAGGATGCTTGGGGAGCAGAGGCAATGTGCCCAGTTTCACCATGTCATCCTGACTTTTAGGGGAAAACCTGCTCAGCTCTTCAATTAGCAGCCCTGCTGGTGTCTCAGGCAATGGCTTTCAGAGACTAGCAGCAGGAAATCTGATGATAAGCCACTGTTTAGGTAGCAAAATAAAGAATACTGTTGTCTGTTTATAGCCAGTGACCCTGGCAGGTAGAATTGAATTTGTGTTGACCACACTGTGCTTGATTTAGGGTATCTTTTCTCCTTCAGAATGGTCCATGCATTCTAGTATGTTTCTTTTGAGAAAAATTATTAGATTTCTTCAACAAAGAAGCCATTTCCTAGGTTGTAATGTATTGTGAGAATAACTTTGTGAGTGTGTGTGTGTGTGTGTGTGAGAGAGAGAGAGAGAGAGAGAGAGAGAATGTTTAATTAGTGACTTTTCACCTATGGTCCTTTTATCAGGGACTTTTTGGCCATGATTCCCAAACCATAGTTTTGAAATTGTAATTATTTTCCACTTTGTATCAGAATGACTTGCAGACTGAATGAGAGCTCAGTAAAAAAGTTACTTCAGTGTTTATTTCCCCGTGCCCCAGCCCCTCGTTTCCCCAGCACCAATGTGTAAACTGATTATCCCAGGGGAGAGAGGAAAAGAAGGAAATGTCTTTTCTTTAGCTATCCTTTGTTTCTAAATGGGACAGCAAGTAAATTACAATCATCCTGTTCAATGGATATGGTGATAGGTAAGAGCCACTTTCTTGCCCTGGGCCCTGCATCAAGTCAGGGTCCTGCAGGTGTAGAAGGAAGGCACTGGTTCTTGCATTAAAAACGTAATGAGTAGGCTGGTGATGGGTATTAAGGAGGGTACGTATTGCAGGGTGCACTGGGTGTTATACGCAAGTAATGAATCATGGAACATTACATCAAAAACTAGGGATGTACTGTATGGTGACTAACATAATATAATAAAAAATTATTATTAAAAAAAATATAATGAGTAGGGGATTTGTGACCAAATGGGACATCCTAGTCCCTCACTCATTTGGAATGGAGTATGAGGGAAAGGTCTTGCTGATTCAGGATATGATGTAGGTGTATAGTTTAAAAATGGAGCATCTCTGACTCTGAGTTGATGTAAAGCAAGATTCAAACGTTAGATCTTCAGGGTGGGTGTGGATTGAAGCTTTCCCTTGACATCCTGATGACAGCGTCATGATCATATATACCTTGCCTGTCACTCCTAATGGGAAAACCGTGGTGTGGGAGGCAGTGAAGAAACATTATGCACAATCAGATGTATCCCCTATTATCTGCTGCCATGGCAATGCTGCCTTCAAGGGGCTCTGGACTGCAAGTGATGGACACTTGAGTTCCAGTCCCCAGAGCTTGGGCTTGCTTCTGCGAATGTGAATTTGTGCCTGGACTTGAGGTCTGCTAAGTTCCCTGCAGCTCTGCTGTTTTATGATGTTAAGTAGGAGACCTATGTCCCATCTCCTGCCATGGGGTGGGTGCTTCTAGAAGAGTGACAGTTTGTTTCACTTGTCACGCTGCAGCAACGGCTTCAATTAGCGCATGCTTGCTCGCTAGGGCAATATCAACTCTCTCTTTCACAGCAAATGGGCCAGATTATGGGTGTTTCAGGTATTAGATTTCTCCTTGTTTTCTTTTCCGTCTTGATATTTTTAGCTGGTTTTTGTTTTGTTTTGTTTTGTTTTGTTTTGTTTTTGTTTTTGTTTTTAAGCCAAGCTTTCATTGCAGCCTAATAGCAGAAACATGGGAGGGAAAAAAAGTTGATGGTCCGCGAACCACATTTTCTGTGCAATTAACCTCTGTAGTAAGCCACTTAGTTGCAAATTTGCCTGTAGGGGAAACCAGCCTTCTGGACAGAGAATAATACAGTTATAGTCTGGGGCAGAAATGTCTCTCAAGAGATCTATTAGTGTGGCTCCAGATATCAGGCAGAGAAAATGTATCCCCATTTCACAGATGAGGAACTAATGCTGAATTATGAAGACAAGAGAATAGAGAAAGGATCTTTTCTTGGACTGCCTCAGTAGAAAAGACCAGTCTTGAAGACAAGAACCCATGGTTAAGAAGTAACAAGGTAGGAAGATGTGTGGAAAATTGTTTTCTTGAGTTCTGCTACTGACTCCATACCTAGCCTAATTCCCAAAGAGATGTATGGATTATAGTGTTACATTACTATAAAATCACTCTTTTCTTGTTCAGCAAATAATTGGAGTGAATTTTATGTGCCAGGCACTGTTATGCAACGGAAATAGAGTGGTGAACAAAAAATTCATCTTTCCTTATAGTTAGGGAGGTAGATATTAAATAAACACAGAATTAAACATATCACCATTGTGAATATGATAAATGACATGAAAAAAGAAAAGCAGGGAGTATACAGTCACCTTAGAAGACTGTTTGGCAGTTTCTTACAAAAGTAAATATACTCTTGCCATGCAATCCACAATTATGCTGCTGGTACTTACCCAAAGGAGTTGAAAACTTGTGTCCACGTGAAAATCTACGTATGGTTGGTTTTGCAACAGTTTTACTTGTAATTGCCAAAACTTGGAAACAACCAAGATGTCCTTTGGTAGGTGAATGGATACATAAACTGTGGTCCATCCAGACGTTGAATATTATTCAGCACTGAAAAGAAATGAGCTATCAAGCCATAAAAAGACATGGAAGAATCTTTAATGCACCTGACTAAGGGAAAGGAGCCAATCTGAAGAGGTTACATGCTGTGTCATTCCAATTATATGATATTCTGGCACAGGCAACACTATGGAGACGGTAAAAAGATCAGAGCTGGGGGTGGGAGTTAAATGAATAGATGGAGCATAGAGGATTTCTAGGGCAGTGAAAATATTCTGTATGACATTATAATGGTGGATATATGTCTTTATGTATTTACGTTTGTTGAAATCCATAGAATGTACATCACCAAGGGTGAACCCTAAGGTAAGCTCTGGACTTTGGGTGATTATGATGGGTCACTGTAGCTTTATCCTTGGTAAAAATTGTACCAAGGGATGTTAAGCATGGGGGAAGGCTGTGCAAGTGTGGGGGCAAGGGCATATGGGAAATCTTGTTGTACACCTAAAACTGTTCTGAAAAATGTTTCTTGATGGTCCACAATTTCATAGACCCTGTGATAATGTGAAATCTAATAAAGACTAAGGAATTTTTTAAAAAGAAGGGGGCAAAAAGAGTGTGTAATAATGATTAATTATTTAGGTTGGAGAGTAAAGAAAATCTCAAGGATGAGTAGAAGCTAGTGAGGCAGAGAATGAGAGCATGTTCCAGGCAGGGGAACACCATAAATAAAGTCTTGAGGAGCAGATGGCTTGGTCCATTTGAGGAAATGAGAAGGCCCATTTGGCTCGAGTACGGTGATTGGTGGGGGAGAAGCATGTGGAAAGTTTGGAAAGGGTGCTAAAATCCAGTCAAGATGGGCCTTGTAGATCTCCACAAAAGTTTGAACTTTATTCAAAAGCAGTGGGAAACCTTTGAAGCAGCAGTATCCAATTGAATGTTCTTATGTTCTATAATCTATGCTATTCGATATGGCAGTCACTGGCCCCACGTGGCTATTGAGCACTCAAAATGTGGCAGGTGCAACATAGATCATTTCCTACATTGAATGTTTACTTTTATTTACCTTTAATTAAGTTTAAAAGCCACATGTGGCTAGGGGCTATTACATTAGTGCAGCTTTGAAAGACTTTATGGAAGAGAATTAAAAGATCAGATTTATCTTTACAAAAACCCACCCTGGGGGTGCCTGGGTGGCTCAGTTGGCTAAGTGGCTGCCTTTGGCTCAGGTCATGATCTCAGGGTCTTGGAATCAAGTTCCACTTTGGGCTCCCTGCTCAGTGGGCAGTCTGCTTCTCCCTCTGCCTCTGGCTCTGGCTCTGACTCTTGCTCTCTCTCAAGTAAATAAATAAAATCTTTAAAAAAATAAAAAACAAAACAAAAAAAACACCTCGCTCTGGCTGCAGTTTGGAGAATGAATTGGAGAGGGCAAGAGTGGAAGTGGAACGACCAATCAGGGGCTTGGGTTGGAATGGAGGCAGAGAACATGGGGAAATGTGGGTGCACTTATGCTATAGTCTGGGGTAGACTCACAGGACTCAGTTCTGGAGAGGGTCTACAGGGTAGAGAAAAGGGAGGTAGAGAGGTGTCCAGAATGATGCCCATGGAAACTGGCGGATGAGGGTGTTATTCACTAAGGCAGAGAAGAGGGGAGGGGGGACAGATCTGAGATTTGGGAGAGGGATAGGAAAAGAAAATGCTTGCTTTTGAATATGTAAGCATTGTGATACGGGCAGGATGTATAAGGGAAATGTCAATAGGCTGCTGAATACTGGAGCTGGGGCTCGGAAAACATTATATGGACACTCTGGGGCTCAGACACTGAGTATTAAGAGAAGGAGACTAAATTACATTGGTTGGGTGTGAAAGAATCTGAGACAAATAGGGTGAAGTCTAAAGATCATTTGGGGCTTTCTATTAACAATATTCTTTCTGCCCAAGTTCCTAGATTTTGAAACAATAGTGCTTCTCTGTTTAAAAAAAAAAAGAAGAAGAAGCAGAAGCAGCAGGTTACCCTCATACATCTACTCAAGCATAAGCATTTATTAAGTATATATTTGGGTCATTGCCTTCCAGGGTTTCCTGAAGTGTAGACCGAACACTTCTAGTGGTATAGGGAATGATTTTAGGAAAACACAAACAGAGGGTTATACAACATGCAAACCTGTCATGAGAAAGTTATTTTCCTTTCTAATTTCTTTCACTGTTCTATGACAGAAGAAAGGCGCTGTGTATAAGCATGTCCTTAACACCGAACACTTGTTAATCTCCATTTCAAACAAAGGAAGAGGAGACTTCCGGCTCCCAGCCCTTAGCAGGCAGCCCAGTGTAGCTATTTAACAACATTGTGTTTTCTTTGTGTTAATTTTATAGTCGCCTTCTATTTAAAACTAAGATAATCTCTATTTTGAACAATCTTAAACGTAGAGACAAGTTTAAAAAACTTCTATAATGTTTTTCCTGAACTATTTGAGAGTAAATAGTTGACATGATGCCATCACCCCTGCATATTTGACTGTAAGTCCGACAAACAAGGACATTTCTCTTCAAACCACAAAGACAACCCTCAAAATCGGGAAGTTGATGCTGATATGAAACTACCATCTAAGCCATAAGACACCAAGAATGTCTTTTCCAGAAAAATCCGGGATCACTGTATTTAGTTGTCATTTCTCTTTAGTTTTTTTTTCGATCTGGAACAGTTTCTCAGTCTTTCCTTGACTTTCATCTCAACACTTTTAAAGATCCCAGGTGAGTTATTTTGTAGAGTGTCCTTCAATTTGCATTTGTGTGACATTTCTTCATGATTAGATCTAGATTACGCACCTTTGGCAAATATCACAGAGATGATGTATCATTCCTCTCTGCATCCTCTCAGAGGGCACATGTGTTGATTTGTACCATTACTGCTAATGTTAACTCTGATTACTTGATTAAGGTAAGGTCTGCCAGGTTTCTCCACTGTAAGGAAAGCTGTTCTTTTCTCTTTTATAATTTATAAACATTTCATAGGGAGACACATCGATACCAAGCAAATACCCTGTTCCTCGTTAAATTTTAAGGACTACTTTTAACATCCATTGATATTTCTTGAATGAATTAATCATTGCTCTGATGGTTACCAAACAATGAATTTCTCATTCTGTTCTTTTTCTACCAACTTTTCTGCTGAGAGAAAAAGCTTTCTTTCTCCCCATATGTTTATTTATGCCTGTAGGTACTCATAAATTCCTATCTTATTCTATTGTCTCTAATCTCTTACTATCATTATTTATTCTGATATTCAAATTGTCCCATGTTTGGTCAGTAAAAGCCTCTCCAGTCTGTCCTTTCTCCTTTTGACATGTCCCATCATTCTCTGAGCACTTTCTTGCTTCCTGCCACAAGATTCTTCAGTATCTTCAGCCATAACCCTAGAATCAGCCGTTTCTCTAAGGAATTCTGGTTACTTTAGTGGACAATGGTATTTAGAAAGCAAGCTCTGGGTGTTATGTGTGCTCATAGCTATTGGGATGTCATTGTTCCCAAACCCCCTCAGTTTGTTTGTTTGCTTGCTTGCTTGCTTTTTAAAAAAACTCTGCTAGCTCTCTCATAGTTCTATGAACTATGAAGTTCTACTATCATAAGTTCATACTAAATCCAACCCAAAACCTCAGGTCTCCTTCCACTCTTTCCCCTTTTATATACATAACTCCCTTCTCCAACAGTGAGAACACTGGCTCCCATTAGCATCCACTATTTACTACTTGAAGTACCTCCCTTTATATAACCAGTCTCTAATCATCATGACTGCTCCATGCACAGATGCCCTTTCACCCTACTTGGGTTTTGACATCTCACACTGACTCATGCCTCTTCTATCTTCATTGCAAGTGTGCTTTTCACCCTGCTCAGGTTCCAACATCCCACATTGGCTGCTGCTCTCATCACCCCTCAACACCTAGTTTCCTTCCTCATCTTTCCTGGGCCTGACGTAGTTACCCTCTTTACTCAGCTAGAACCCACATTGGGTTACACAGTTAACTTCTTCATCCCACTTGCCACCCAGCACCCTGCCATTACTGACCTCTTTCCCATGTATGGATACACTTGTCATTCTTCCCAGGCTTTAGCACATTATGTTGGGTCATCACCACCACTGCCCCCTCCTCCATACACAGACTCTGGCATTCCACCCCGTGTTGCAAGGACGTTATCCTCTTGTGATACTTGTGACACCTCCCACTGGGCTGCACCACCACACATACAGACTTACTTTGCTTGGAACCACCTGATGGCTTTTGGACTGAATTTCTCAGCAAAGGAAGGAAGGAAGAAAGGAAGCTAGTGGTATTTTCTTTTCATAGCTAATATTGATTTTTCATTTACAGAATATATTTAATAAAATGTCTTTTTAAATAGATTTTCTTAAGAGCAATTTTAGGGTCACAGGAAAATTAAGTGGAAGGTACACTGATTTCCCATATATATCCTGCCCCCACATACACCAACCTCCCCTAATATCAAAATCCTTCAATGTAATGGTATATTGGATACAATCAATGAACCTACATTAGCACGTTATCACCCAAAGTTCAGACTTTATGCTAGGGTTTATTCTTGGTGTTGTACATTCTATAGGTTTTGACAAATGACATGTATTCACTACTATGGTATCATCCACAATAATTTGCTTCCCTAAAAATCCTTTGTGTTCCACTTGCTCATCCCTCCCTCCCCCTTAAAACCTGGAAACCACTGATCTTTTTACTGTCTTTATAGTTTTGCCTTTTTCAGAATACCATATAGTTGGAATCACATAGTATGTAGCCTTTCAGTTTGGCTTCTTTCACTTAGTAATATGAATTGAAGCTTCTTCAATATCTTTTCATGGCTTCATAAAATCATTTCTTTTTAGTGCTGAATAAATATTCAATTGCTTGAATGTACCACTATTTATTTATCCATTCACCTACTGAAGTGCATCTTGGTTGCCTCCAAATTTAGTCAATCATGAATATAGCTGCTATAAACATCCATGTGCAGGCTGTCGTATAAATATACATTTTCAAGTCATTCAGGTAAATACCAAAGAGCTTGATTGTTGGATCCTATGGAAAGAGTATGTTTGGTGGTATAAGAGACCTCCAAAATGTCTTCCAAACTGACTGTACTATTTTGCATTTCCACCAGCTATGAATGAATGTTCTTGTTGCTTCACATCCTCACCAGTTGTCAGTGTTCTAAGTTTGGCTATTCTAATAGGTGTATAGTGGAATTTCATTGTTTTAATTTGCATTTCCCTAATGACATATGATGCGGGGCATCTTTTCATATGCTTATCTTCTACCTCTGTATTTTCTTTGGTGAGGTGTTTCTTTGGGTATATTGCCCATTTTTTAATTGGGTTGTTCGTTTTCTTATCAATGAATTTTGAAGACTTCTTTATATTTTGGTTAACAGTTCTTTATCAGATGGGTCTTTTGCAAATATTTTCTTCTAGTCTGTGGCTTGTCTTCTCATTCTCCCGACATTGTCTTTTGTAGAGTAGAAGTTTTTAATTATAAGGAAATCCAGCTTATTATTTTTCTTTCACAAATTGTGCCTTGGTGTTGTATCTAAAAAGTCATTGCCAAACCCAATGTCATCTAGATTAAGAAAACTATGTTATCCTTTAGGAGTTTTACAGTTTTGAATTTTACATTTAAGTCTATGATCCATTTTGAGTTAATTTTTGTGAAGGACGTTAAGTCTGCATTTAGATTAATTTCTTTGCATGTGAAGGTCCAGTTATTCCAGTACCATTTGTTGAAAAGACCATCTTTTCTCCAATGCCTTTATACCTTTGTCAAAGACTAGTTAACTATATTTATATGGGTCTTGATTATGTAGACTTACAGTTAAGTCTTGAAGTCTGGTAGTGTCAGTTCTCTGACTTTGTTCTCCTTCAACATTGGGTTAGCTATTCTGTTTTTGTTTTTGTTTTTTTTCTTTTGCCATTCCATATAAACTTTAGAATCAGCTTTTTGATATCCAAAAACTTGGTGGGGTTTTGATTGGGGTTGTATTGACTCTATAGTTCAAGTTGGGAAGAACTGACCCCTTGACAATATCTTCTTATCCATGAGCATGGAATATCTCTCCATTTATTTAATTCTTTTATTTCTATCAGAGTTTGTAGTTTCCTTGTATAGATCTTGCTTTTATTTTGCTAGATTTATCTTTAAATATGTTATTTGAGGGAGTATTAAAATAAATTGTAATGTGTTTTAACTTCAAATTTGTCTTGTTCATTACTAGCACATAGGAGTGTAATTGACTTTCAACATTTTTCAATATTTGAATAATTTTCAATATTAACTTTGTGCCTTGCAACCTTGCTATAATCACTTATTAGTTCTGGGAGAATTTCTTCTTTGTCAATTATTTTAGATTTTTCTACATCGATTATCATGTCATCTGTGGACAAAGAATTTTATTTCCTTCTTCCTAATCAGCATACATTTTATCTTTTTTTTGTCTTATTGCATTAGCTAGGGCTTCCAATATGATGTTGAAAACAAGTGGTGAGATGGGATATCCTTGCCTTGTTCTTGATTTTAGTGGGAAAGCTTCTATTTCCCACCATTAAATATAATGTTAGCTGTAGGTTTTTATAGATGTTCTTTATCAAGTTGAGGAAGTTCCTCTCTATTCCTAATTTACCAAGAGGTGTTTTTTTTTTTTAATCATGAATGGGTATTGGATTTTGTCAAATGCTTTCTATACATCTGTTGGTATAATGATATAATATAATGCACTATTTCTTCTTTAGGCTGTTGATGTGAAGAATTACATTAATTGATTTCCAATGTTGAACCAGTTTTCATACCCAGGATAAATCCCACATGGTTGTGGTGTGTAATTATTTTTAAAATTGTTGGATCAACTTGCTAATATTTTGTCTAGGATTTTTGCATCTATGTTTATGAGAGATATTGGTATATAATTTTCTTGTAATGTCTTTGTCTGGCTTTGATATTAGACTGATATTGGCTTCATAGAATAAATTAGGAAGTATTTTCTCTGCTTCTATCTTCTGAGAGAGATTGGTATAATAGAGAACTGGTATAATTTCTTCCTTAAATGTTTGGTAGAATTCACCCATGAACTCATCTGAGCCTGGTGCATTCTGTGTTAGAATGTTAATAATTATTGATTTGACTTCCTTAAGGCTTATTCAAATTATCTATTTATTCTCATATGAGTTTTGGAAGATTGTGTCTTTCAAGGAACTGGTCCATTTCATCTAGGATATCAAATTTGTGGGTGTAGAATTTTTTTTTTATTACCCATTTAATGTCCAAGGGATCTGTAGTGATGTTCCGCTTTCATTTCTGATATACGTAGCTTGTATCTTTCTCTTATTTTTAGTTAACCTAAATAAAGTCTTATTGATTTTACTAATATATTTTTTAAATCAGCTTTAGTTTTGTTGATTTTTCTCTGTTGATTTCTTATTTTCAATTTCATTGATTTCTGCTCTAATTTTTATTATTTCTTTTATTCTTCTTTCTTTGGATTTAATTTGCTCTTCTTTTTTTTAATTTCCTAAGGAAGAAACTTAGATTATTGATTTTTGATCTTCTTTTCTGATATATGCATTCAATGCTATAATTTCCCTCCAAGTACTGCTTTTGCTGCATTTCATGAATTTGATTAATTGTATTTTATGAATTTGATTAATTGTATTTTCATGTAGTTCAAAATACATTCAATTTTTAAAATTTCTTCTTTGACACACATGTTATTTAGAAGTATATTGCTTAACCCACAAGTGCATTTTATTTTTCTGGATCTTTTTGTTATTGATTTCTAGTTTAATTCTGTTGAGGTCTGAAAACATACATGGTATCATCTATATTCTTTTAAATTTGCTAAGCTGTTCTTTATGGCCAGAATGTAGTCCAGTTTGGTGAACTAGTCTATAGATGTAAAGTAGGCAAAGTAGTCTATAGATGTCAATTATATCTGGTTGATTGATGGTGTTGTTGAGTTCTACTATGACCTGATGATTTTCAACTTTCTGGATCTGCCCATTTCTGATAGAGGGGTGTTCAAGTCTCTACCTCTAATAATGGATTCATCTATTTCTTTTTGCAGTTCTATCAGTTTTTGCCTCATGCATTTTGATGCTCTGCTGTTAGATGCATACACATTAAGAATCATTATGTCTTCTTGGAGAATCGACTCCTTTATCACTGTGCAATGGCCCTCATGATGCCTGATAACTTTCTTTATTGTGAGGTCTGCTCTGTCTGAAATCAATATAGTTATTCTAGCCTTCTTTTGATTAGCATTAGCATGGCATATCTTTCTCCATTTACTTTTAATTTGTATGTGTCTTTATATTTAAAGTGGGTTTCTTATAGACAACATATAATTGGGTCTCATTTTTCGGTTCACTCTGACAATCTCTGTCTTTGATTGATGTATTTAAACCATTGACATTTAATGTAGTAATTGATATAGTTGGATTAATATCTACCATATTTGTTATTCTTTTCTTTTTGTTGCCCTCATTCCCAATCCCTAGGTCTGTCTTCCGCTGTTTCCACCTTTTGTGGTTTTAATTAAGATGATTCACTTTTCTCTTCTTTCTTACCATATTAGTTATGCACCTCTATTCTTTTTTTTTTTTTTTTTTTTACTTTTTTAGTGGCTTCCTTAGATTTTGCAATGTATAGTGGCAACTAATCCAAGCCCTCTTTCAAATAAGACTATGCTACTTCATGGGGGTAGTTTAAGTACTTACAATAACAAAATAATACTAATTCCTCCCTCCCATCTCTTGTGTCATTGCTGTAATTCATTTCACTTAAGCATATATATGCTTATACACACACACAGAGTACATTGTTGCTGTTATTTTGAACAAACCGTTACATCATTATCTGTTAAATCAATTAAGAATAAGAAAAAAGTTTTGCTTTACCTTCACTATTCCTTCTTCAGTGCTCCTCCTTTCTTTGTATATATCTGAATCTCTAACTTAGATAATTTTTTGTCTTTCTACAGAACTTTTTATAACATTTCTTTTTTTTTTTTTTTTAAGATTTTATTTATTTATTCGACAGAGATAGAGACAGCCAGAGAGAGAGGGAACACAAGCAGGGGGAGCGGGAGAGGAAGAAGCAGGCTCATAGCGGAGGAGCCTGATGTGGGGCTGGATCCCATAACACCAGGATCATGCCCTGAGCCGAAGGCAGACGCTTAACCACTGTGCCACCCCGGCGCCCCTTTTATAACATTTCTTATAAGGCAGGTCTACTGACAACAAATTCTCTATCTTTGTGTCTGATAAAGTCATTATTTCTTCTTCACTTTTGAGGGATAACTTAACATGGTACAAAATTCTAGATTGGTGGTTGTTTTCTCTCACATGGTAAACCTTTTTCTCTCAACACTTTAAATATTTCACTCCACTCTGTTCTTGCTTGTATGGTTTCTGAAGAGAAGTCAATCATAATGCTCACTTTTGCTCCTCTCTAGGTAAGTCTTAAATTTTTTTCTCTGGCTTCTTTCAATTTTTTTCTTTAACTTTGATTTTTTTTTTTTTAAGTTTGAATATGATATGCCTAAGCATAGTGGGTTTTTGTTGTTTGGGTTTTGTTGTTGTTGTTGTTTTGTTTTGTTTTTGTTTTTGTGTTTGTTTGTTTGTTTGTTTGTTTATTTTTTGGTCATTTAGCCTACTTGGTGTTCTCTGAGCTTCCTAGTTCTGTGGTTTTGTGTGTGACATTAATTTGGGGGAAATTCTCAGTCATTTCAAATGTTTCTTCTGTTTCTTTTTCTCTTTCTTCTACCCTGGCATTCCCATTGTGTATATGTTAACACCTTTTGCAATTTTTCCAGTTCTTGGATGTTCTGTTCTATTTCTTCAGTTTTTTTTCTCTTAGCTTTTAGTTTGGAAGTTTCCATGGATCTATCCTCAAGCTCAGAGATTTTTTTCTCTTCTATGTTCAGTCTACTAAAAAGCCCATCAAAGCATTTTTCATTTCTTTACAATGTTTTTATCTCTGGCATTTCTTTTTTATTCTTTCTTAGAATTTCCATCTCCCTGCTTATATTGTCCATCAGATCTTGCATGTTGTCTACTTTTTCCATAAGAACCCTTAGCATATTAGTCCTATTTGTTTTAAATTGCTGACCCATTTCCAACATCCCTGCCATACCTGAGTCTGGTTTTGATGGTTGCTCTGTCCCTTCAAACTGTGTTTTTAACTTTTTAGGATGCCTTGTATTTTTTTCTCAGTAGTAGACACAATGTGCTGGATAAATGGAGCAATTATAAATAGGCTTTTAGTATTGTGGGGGGAGAGGAAGTAAGTGTTCTATACTCTTCTGGTCTGGTTTCAGTCTTTTGATGAGCTTGTGCCTCTGTATTTGAAACTTTACAAATGCTTCTCAGTCCCCTTCTTCCTCCTTAGGTGGGACAAGATGACTAGAGTCGCCTGGAGTTGAGTATTTCCTTTACCTCTGGTTGATTAGGCTCTGATAAAACCCCAATAGTTTAGGCTTTGACAAAAT
The DNA here is from genome assembly GCF_023065955.2 of Ursus arctos. Lineage (NCBI taxonomy): Eukaryota > Metazoa > Chordata > Mammalia > Carnivora > Ursidae > Ursus > Ursus arctos. The sequence continues at coordinate 6,628,955 of NW_026622863.1, forward strand.
GGGTTTCTTTGAGGGTAGGTCTTGTTAAAAAGAACAGAGTGCTCTGGCATATTTCAGAATAGTTCCTTTTTTCCTTCCCCTGCTGAAAGCATAAGGACATTTTTCTTTGATATTTACTGTGAGAACTTGGTTGAGCTCCTAGAGGTGAAATTCACAAAAGTGAGGAGACCCCCATGACTGGGTCTCCCAGGAGTTTTTAAGACCTGTCCACAGTGAGCCCCCAGCAATATGTCAGTTACAGTTTAGGTTTTCCTAACTGGGTGCTGGTTCCCAAGAAGGTTTCTGCTCTGGTAAGCTATGATTCTCAGTATTCACTGTCTGTCTCTCCAACTGTAGGGACTTCAGTCTGCCATGTGACCTCACGTCTCTGCCAGATCTAAGAAGAGTTATTGCCTTTTCAATTTGTTTATCTTTTTACTTGTTATTGGAGCATAGTAACAACATTCAAGCTTTTTACATGCTAGACCAGAAACTGAAAGTCTAAAAGTTCTTTTAAAAATATATTTATTTGGACTTCAAAAATGAGTCCAAATAAAATGACATTATTAAATTATAGTACAATTTATATTCTAATAGCTTTAGTTTGGGAAACGCTTCTGTGGTCCATGGTGGGTGGGAACAGAAACAACCTCCTTGTTTATTTTAGCTCTCTAGACTAATAACCACTCCAGGATGCACATGCAGTTCCCTAACTACAAAAAATCCACACACATGCTCCAGTGGCCATCTGTCCCTGAAACAAAAGGTGTGCACAGCAGACAGCCCCCACCTTGTCAGCTGTGATTTATGAGCTCCTGTGTTTGGAGGAGCTGCTTGGCCAGGCTGTGCTGACTCAGGACCCCAAGGGCAGCCCGTCCTGGCATTCTAGCCTCTTCTGAAGAGCACGTGACAGGTATTACTGTCCAGACCTGGAACCCCAAGAGTGCTCTGCTTTTCACTCCTTACCCACTTCATCCCCAGCATTTCCCCTTTTTTTCCTGCTCCCTCTGGAGGAGACACCATCTCCTCCTAGCCTGTCTCACATAGCCTCCCTACCTCTCCTCAGCTAAGCCAGTTTGCCCGACCCTGTGTCTCCCTCTGTACAGTTGTGAGGCTTGTCTAAGCACCATATTCAAAATCCACTCCCTTATGGGTGCCCCTGCCCACCATTTCTCCCCTCACCTTGCAGGAGGTGTAGAAGGGTAGAAAAAGAGGACCATGAGTCAAAAGGCATGGGTTCAATCCCTCATTCTTTACTAAAAGTGTGGGGAGGGGAGGGAGGGAGAGAGAAAGAAAGCCATTAACAGTCCCCAAACTATTGCCTCCAGTGATCCTCTGGAATTGTAGTCTGTCCTGAATCAAATACTCTTTAACCTGTTAACACTCTGATCTTCATTTGGGGAATATTCCACTGCGTACTCTTGATGAAGGGTTGTTCCTCTGCCCACCTTCTGCCGTGGAAGCAGAGGTGCCCAGTCCTTTCTCTAATTTCCCTGTACCTTCCATCCCAGCCAGGGGACAGGTAGCTGATGTAAGAAAGCTCAGTCAGTCAGCTGCTCTCTTCTATGACCTTGCCAATTGGTAAAAACTGGAGGGACCATCTGGAAGTGTTATCCTTGCCCAAACTGTTAGGGACTGTGGGCCAGACAAGTCCTGCTGCATGACCTTGGTTCCCAGCTACCCCCCGCCTGGTCCTGTTAACTCCCAGTGATTCTTTGAATCCCCGATATCCTTTCATTAAATTCCCTTTTTGTCCAAGAAAGCCAATCTGTTTCTGTTTTTTTGCAACTAACCATTCAACTGGCACAGCCTCTGCATGTAAAACAAGAAAAATAATATCTACCTAACAGGGATTTTGTGATGATTAAATGAGAAAGTATGCCAACACTCCTAGCTTGGTGCCTGGAATATAAAAACTAAGTTTACAAAAAGCTTAGTATTGGCAAGCCCTGAGAGAACAATATACAACCTTTGCTCAAAGCATCCTCACGACAACCCAATGAAGGCATTACCATTTTGCCAAAGTAGAAACTGAGGCATGGGGAAGTTAGGTAACTTTCGGAGGCCACCCTGTTATAAGGTGCAGAACTTTGTTTCCAGGTTAATCCAGTATTAGAAATCTTTATCCACTCTCTCCCTTTCTCGTTTCTATGTCCTCCTGTCCAGTTCCGCTTTGATGCCTATCGATGTGTGCTTGGAGGTAAAATCAAAGGCAGGTGTAGGGACCATGAACCCAAGACACAGCCCCCCGAGTAAGGTTCCACAGGCACCACCTCTACTAACTCGGAGAGTAACACCTCTGATAGGCTGAGCAGTGCTTTCCTCATTCTCCTACTTCGAAATAGCTCCTGGGGCAAAACTCAGCCAATGTTGCTTTGGGTTCACAGGCTATGAGCTTCTTGAAAATGTAACTCAGGTGAGAGAGCACAGGTCACAAGGTTTCACAAAGTGTGGATCAACTGGAACAAGTTCCCTGCAGCAGTTTTGAAGGTTGATGGGACATTCCCATGGGAGAGCTGGGGAAGCGGGAGAAGTGGATGTGGGAGGGAATGCGGAGAGGGTGGATTCTGTGAGTCCTCAGAAACCAATAGCCACAGAAGTCAGCTGGCTTCTGAGACATCCCAGCTCAGTTCTGCAATACCCTGGGGTCTGGGGAAGCCCCTCCAGCAACACCAGAGCACTGGAAATTCTAGTACTTCTGTGGCATCTGCCTTCAGACCAGCCAGAACGTCTTCAGCTGCAACAGTCAACTTAAGACTACCTTTTTAAAAGATGAATTCACGAGCCTGGAAACCAGGCAGGGCAGGAGATAAGCTGCTATCAGGCCCAACTGGTTGTAGGTGCCCAAGTGGTGTTATCAAGACGCCTTTCCCCATAGCTTGGCTTTGCCTCCTCCTTTGGTTTCTTACTCCTCGACTCCCCTTAACGGCAAACAGAGCCCCCAAGCAGTCCCTGGCCCACTTTCTCTAGCTTTGCAGTCACATTGAAGGAGAGCAGTTCTTCTCCAATCATCCCCATAGGAAGTCCTAGGCCTGATTCTTATTAGTCTGATTTGATCAAGTGCAGACTCCTGAGCCAATTGCTGTGGTCAGAGGCATGGACTGCCCTGATTGGCCATGCCTGGATAGAGAGGGGCGGGGTGGGGTCAGCCCTGCCCAAACTGTGGGGACTCCACCTGGGGCAGACGTCCATTACAGCCTTCTATCTTTGGGGTGAGTACTTTCCCGACACTGAAGGAAAAAGAAGACTGGCCTTCTCTCTCTACTTCCTGTATCTGACATCTGCTGAAATTTGGAGAAAGGAAGGTAAACAGAAGACCCATATAAGATTTTTCTCATATCCACACAGTGGCCCATTTTTTCCCCTGTGTTTTTTTAATTGAGGTATATTAGTTTTGGGGATACAACATAATGATTCAGTATTTGTATACATTGCAAAATGATCACAATAAGTTTAGTTAACACCCATCACCATACATAGTGACAGAATTTTTGTGTGTGATCAGATCTAAGATTTACTCTCTTAGTATCTTTCAAATGTGCAATAAAATATTATTAACTGTAGTCACCATGCTGTGTTACATCTCTGTGACTTTTTTGTTTTACACTCTAAGTTTGCACCTTTTGATGCCCTCCATACCCAAGAGGTTTGTTTTCTCCTTCTGAATACTCCTTTTACGTATTTGTTTATTAATGACATCCTATTCTTGTTTTACGAATGTGTTATTCTCTCTCCTCGCAGAGGCTTTATTTCCTGAGATTTCTTTTTAAATTTTAACTCCAGTATAGTTAGCATACAGTTCTGTATTAGTTGCAGGTGTACAATGTAGGGATTCAGCACTTCCATACCTCACCTGGTGCTCATCATGACAAGTGCCCTCCTTAGTCCCCATCACCTACTTCACCCATCCCCCCACCTCCCTCTGGTAACCATCAGTTTGTTCTCCATATTTAAGAGTCTGTTTTTTTTTTTTTTAAGACTATTTATTTGTTTGAAAGAGGGAGAGAGAGAGAGAGCATGAGCGGTGGGGGGGAGGGGGGAAGCAGAGGGAGAAGGGAGAAACAGACTCTCCGCTGAGCAGGGAGCCTGATGTGGGGCTCAATCCCAGGACCTCAAGATCATGACTTGAGCCAAAGACAGATGCTTAACCACTTAACCCCCTGAGCCACCCAGGTACCCCAAGAGTCTGGTTTTTTGTCTTTTTTTTCTTTGTTCACTTGTTTGGTTTCTTAAACGCCATATACGGGTGAAGTTGTATGGTATTTGTCTTTCTCTGACTTATTTCACTCAGCCTGCTGCTCTCTAGCCCCACCCACGTCGTTGCACACAGTGGCCCATTTTTACTCCTGAAGCCTCTCCATGTGTTCTAAGGGGCAGGGCTGTCCTTTATTTCTTTGTATCTCTTCTCCTCTCTCCCAGTGACTTACACATAGTAGGTGCTCAGAAAAACGTGTTGAATCTGATGGTAGAATATGGAGAGAAGGAAGTAAAGGGGGCAGTTCCCACCAAGCAACTTCCAGCCCCTTCTAGTCAGAGCAGGGTAGACACCCCTCTCTCAGTCCCAGGACAAAACCATCATCATGGACACTTTCCCTGCCTGATCCATGCTGTCTACATGAAGGGAGAAGAGCAGGAGACAGAGGAGAGCAGGCGCTGCTCTGTCTGGAGGAACCGAGAGCAGGGGGGATGCGCCGTTCAGGGAAGTGGTCAAGTCTGAGGTGCTGCCATTCCCTCTCCCTCCCACGAGGCCCTGGGCCACGGAGCCGGCTGCAAATGTTAATTGGGCTCAACTTAACTTTATGGGACTGCGATAGCGCTGCTCTAATAATCCATAAAGCACAGAATGTGCATCAGATGCAAGTTTATTGTGTAAAAGCTGTATCTTAATCATATTAATTGAGGTTTCAGAGCAGATGGGTTTCCTTTCCGAGCCACATTTTATTACATTTCATTAGCATCATGTTAACGGCAGCACAATTGCAGAAACTCCAGACATTCAAACAATTTTCTGATGGCTCAACTACATTTTCTGTGCCGTTAACTCGAATGCTAGCCTGGTTAGTCAGGACTTCTCTGTTGGCTGAAATACGCCTTCTTTCTGTATGTCTGCAGACATTCCCGAAGCAGAGGACAAGCGCAAGTTACAATAGTTGGAAGGATTTTTACCAAGTTAATAGTTTCTCTGGCCTCCAAAGTCTCTTGCTCTAGAGACATGGATGGTCCTAGACTTCAAATTCTTCCTTCCTTCTTCCCTTCCTTCCTTCCTTCCTTCCTTCCTTCCTTCCTTCCTTCCTTCCTTCCTTCCCTGCTTATTCCAAATTGGATTGAAGTGGTTTATACAACCGGGTAAAAATAAATAAGTTTAGCATAAAGGGATGCTCGAATTCCAATCCTGACTCCATCACTTCCTCTTTGCCTAATCTTAGGCAAGTGACTTTGCCTTTCTGAGCCACAGTTCCCTCCTCTGTAAAATGATATCAGAGTCCACCCCTCGTACGGCTGGCGAGAAGGTGAAATGTGGGGTGCTGGTGCTGGGTGGTCTATGCAGCTGGCGTGAGAGAAGTGGAGAGGGAGCCAGAGGTCAGCTCAGGCAAGTCTGTGAGGCCCAAAGTAGAACCAGCTGTGTCCTGAGGGAAGTAAAGGACCCATGGAAGGTTGTGGGTAGAACACAGAGGGGGCCCTGGTCTGACTTACATTGTGAAAAATGTGTCTGGTTGTTGTGTGGGGAGCAGACTGTAGGGACAAAGGTGGAAGCAGGGACCAGTGAGGTGGCTGTTGTGAAGGACGGCAGCTGCTCAGACTAGTGAGTCAGCCTTGTGGAGGGATTCATCTGGAAGGGGAAATCAAGAGGGATCACTGAGATACGCAAAGGAGATGTGACAGACAGAGAGGACCTCACAGGGGATTAGGAAAGGGAGGGCACATAAGTGCTCACCCTGCCAGGCCCTGCACGGCCTTGAGGTGCAGGGCTCACACCCTCTGCCCCCCCATCTTCTTTGTTACCAGGAAGGCTCCAAGCTCCTCTCGGATGAGCAGGGCTGGAATCCCACCAGCCGCGTAAGAGGACAGGGTACTGCAGGGGCTCTCAGATGAACTGGGGGTGGGACGTCAAAACGACCAGTAACTTCACTGTGTATATTGCTTTCCGTATTCTAGAAAGTGCTTTCACATCATTTACCACAGTTTTCTTTCTAGGCCGATCCCGTGCATTGGAGCATGAAATTACCCCATTTCACAGATGAGCAAACTGAAACGAAAGGTAAGTGACACACCCAAGGGCATATGCTTAGGTGTTGCTTTGTGAAAACAAATGAAACACGACCATGAAAACGTCTTAATGGAGAAAGCTGTTAAATAAGTCCGAGATATTCTGATTCCATGAAAAGATATTCATGTAAAGGGTAAGTGCTTAAGTTTAAAATGTTTAGAGTTTAAAATATTATCAATATAATTCTTCCCTCCCCATTGGTCCAATGATCTGGTGATACAGTTTTCTAGATAAGAAACTGAATGGAGCTAATGTTTGATCTACTTTTGTAAGACTGTATGACATAGATTTTCTCAGTTAACACTACGAAGGACCCCGATTAAGCATTCTCACCCCCTTTTACTGTTACAGTTATGGGGGCACGTGTGACCCTCAAATAGCTTGTCTTCTGTATGATGCCTGTGTCCCACCCTTAGTGGAATACCCCTCATGAGAAGCCGAGCCGGGAAGCAGTTTGCCCGGTATGTACCTTCCATTCAGAAGGGATATCGCATCAGGGCTATTCCTCCAGGAGCCTTCTAATGTCAGCCCTAAATATGGATGTCAAAACACATCACCCTCTAGGGAGGCTGCAGCCGTCTCAAGATTGCATGTTTAAATGACTAAAACAGAAAAATATAGCTCTTGTATTTACGACAAAAAGCTGAGAGGCTTCATCTTGGCAGAGCCATGGATCGGGCAACCCGTGAGGGGTGGGAGGGGGTGGCCAGCATCCCCCGGGGTCCCCAGAGGACCTGCAGGTAGCAGTAGGCCTGGCCTGTGGCTGGGAATCTGTCCTGATCATCAAGTCCCTGTCTTGTCGTTTGTCAGGCAAGCAGGCGATGTCACCATAGATTATGCTGGTGTCAAAGAGAACATCCTGGCTGAAAACACATCTGAGATTGAAAAATATTCCTCCTCAAAATACGGAGTAGTTTGAGGAACACATGTTCTGGAGACGATTGGTAGGCAGGTATGGATGCAAATTTTCCTGTTAATGACACAGAGCAGGCATCCTTCAAAGCTCTGCGTGTCTTGTGACCAAAGACACCCTGTGACTCTTCACTAGCAGAACAGTCTAGAAACACCCCAGTGAACAAGAGGGTAGGCCAAGGGAAGCATGTGTAAATCAGAGATCACAAACCAGCTTCCCCTGGACCAAATGTGGCCCACAAATGTGTGGGTTTTGGGGTTTTTTATTCCGATTTAGTATTTTTAAAAAAATATTTATTTGTGAATGAAAAAGAAACTGAAAATAAAAATCCAGATTTTTGGCTGTTCTGGAAAGATTGGAAGATCTGGCAATTTGGGGCCCATTTTCCAGCATAAGGAGTTGGCTGCTTTGAACAACAGCTGTCCCCTTTTAGATGGAGAATGGACTCTCCAGTTGGTTATGCTCTTTACTCATTTATCTAAATTACCTGCCTAGCCCTGTTGGCATTAATATGTGCAGTCCTGATTTCAATGTGGTGTCCTAATCCCAAATTCTTTAAAGGCCCTCCCTCAGTGGCCCCTTCCCTTTTTTTTTTTATTTTTTAAAAGGTTTTATTTATTTATTTGACAGAGAGAGACCCCGAGAGAGGGAACACAAGTAGGGGAAGTGAGAGAGGAAGAAGCAGGCTCCCAGTGGAGCAGGGAGCCCAATGTGGGGCTCGATCCCATGACTCCGGGATCAGGCCCAGAGCCAAAGGCAGACGCTTAAGGACTGAGCCACCCAGGCGCCCCTCAGTGGCCCCTTCCTGTTGCATTTTCTTACCGCCACCCTCCTCTCCAAGGCAAACCCATGAAGGTCAGCTTTGCATCTGAATGGAAAACGAATCCCATCTCCCCTGTGGCTTTATGAAGAAGAGTAAAAATTTTAAAAGGGTCCTCATGAGTATATCAGAGGCTTCCCAACTCTATCCCTTCCTATCTGGTCCCAAGTAAGAAGGGACATCATTTCAACATTTAAAGAGAAGCCATTTTATATTTATTTTGAAATTGCAGATGTGGGAGAAGAATCCCCCCCTTCCCCTGGTTCTTTCTGCCTATTTTGTTCTTCTAATAGCAAGAAAGGGTGGAATTTTAATAATATCTCCCTGAAATGACTTTCTTCATGCATGAATTATTTCTCATTTACAAAGGTTTGGGAGACGCTTTTTTTTCTTCCTTTTTTTTCCTGTGGAAAATGATGACTGTTTTCATTGCTAGACACATTACTGTCAGAACTCATGAAGCTGATGGTCAGGCCTGTTTCCCACGGAGTCCCTCTCCGGCAGACAGCTCAGCTTGTCCTGTCCCTGAAATAGCGACTCTTGTCAAGGCATGTGTAGGAATGTCACAGTCACGGTGGCTAATGGCAGGTGACTGCTGTGGTTATACTGCTGGTATAGAATAAAGGCAGACGAAAGGCTGTTGAAGGCCTGTTCTCTCTCCTTTGATCCTCACAAAAAGCTTTCGGGAGTAGGTATTATTATAATCATTTTTATAGAGGAAGAAACAGGAGCTCAGAGAAGTTAAGCCACTTTTCCAAGGTCACCCAGCTAACCCATGGCAGAACTGGTATTTAAATCCGGCCCTGCCAACTGCTAGCACTTTAACTGCTATACTATGCTGTCATTCCTGTATTCTCTTGGGAGGATTTCCTCCCGGAGCCTGGTTCACCTTGAGGGATGAGAGAGGCTTTCTGAGGTGTATGTACAAGATGGTATAAGATGAGCCAGCCACGGGGATCTTTCAGGAGCCCCACATACCCTTGGAAGCATCACTGGGTTTGAGCTCCTGCAGGATGCACAGTGTCCAGCACTCCCACAACTTCACCCCCTTTAGGCCCTATAGCACCCCTTTGAAGTGGGTGTTATTTATCCCGCTTTACAAATGCAAAAATCTAAAATCACTATGTTGTGCATTAGATCCCTAGAATGTTCACCTCTCCTATTCACAAGTTTGCGTCCTTAAACAGCCACCCCGCCAGTCCCCATGCCTGCCCCTCGTAACCACCATCCTTCTTTCTGATTCTACAATTTTGGCTTTTTTACACATTTTTTTCAAGATTTACTTATTTATTTCAGAGACAGAGAGAACGCACGAGTGGGAGGGGCAGGGGGAGAGGGAGAGAATCTCAGGCAGCCTGTGCGCGGAGCACAGAGCCTGCTGCAGGGCTGGAGCTTCCAACCCTGAGATCATGACCTCAGCCAAAACCAAGGACACAGGGCAGGCATCCTTCAAAGGATTAGCAAACAGCCCCGAGTTTGGCTTTTTTAGGGTTCCCCATACAAGTGATAGACAGTACTTCTCTTTGTCCATCTGACTTATGTCATTTAGAATAAGGCCCTCAAGGTCCATCCACGTTGTCACGAATGGCAAGATGATTCATAGCTGAATAATATCCCATTGTGTATATGTATCTTCCATCTTCTTCATCCGCTCATCTGTTGCACTTCAAAGTTGCTAAGAGCCTAGAACTTAAATTTTTTTATCACATAGAAGAAATGGTAATCATGTGATGTCATAGAAGGTAACAAATCAGCATGTCGTACACCTTAAACTTACGCAATGCTATATGTCAATTACAGATCAATTGAAAGAAAGTCTTAAATGCAAAAGCCGAGGCTTACAGCGTTTGTGAGACTTGCCAAAAACTGAATAGCCTAGAAAGCCTGATTTTTTTTTTTTTAGATTATTTATTTATTTATTTGACAGAGATAGAGACAGCCAGCGAGAGAGGGAACACAAGCAGGGGGGGTGGGAGAGGAAGAAGCAGGCTCATAGCGGAGGAGCCTGATGTGGGGCTCGATCCCATAACGCCAGGATCACGCCCTGAGCCGAAGGCAGACGCTTAACCGCTGTGCCACCCAGGCGCCCCAAGAAAGCTTAGAATTTGAACTCAGGGCTGCCTGGCTCCGAGAACCACGGTCCTCTGCTGTTCTCTTTCCTGGGACTTTCTGATGGGGCACCAGTCCCGAAGTGTGGTTCTCTTATCATTGGGGATATGTGAAATCTCTTTAAGAATTTTACGGACAAACCCTTTCATTTTAATGGTATGCACTTATTATAATGTGTGTGAGAAAAAAATATTTTAAGAACACAACAAACCCAGTTTTATGACTATTATTGCTTGGGCCAAGGCCAAAATTTACTTAAGTAAATTTAAAAAGTGAGTTGATTTTAAACAGTGATGTAGATAACAGGAAAGGTGGTACTCGAGATGACAAGAATTGTCAAGATGGTTTGTGAGTGACTGAAGCTTGCGAAACAGAATAATCATTGGGTGACATTAAAAAATGGGTTTTGTGTACTAGGTCCCTACACAGTGAGGCCACAGCAGACAGCCCTGGGGTTGTCTCCTAGTTTGCCATATAATTACCCTTTCTCTGATAACTGTCTCCTACCCGCTCCCCCCACAGCTGCTTTTTTGCAGCGAGAGAAGTCATTTTCATATACCATGGCCACACCCCCCAGGCCACAGCTGGTGGTTGATTGGTGGCCAATGCCAGCTGGCCGGTCAGGTCCTCCCCAGTAAACACAGACTGAAACTAAGACATGGCGGGTTCAGTCGATCGCTCTGTTGAAAGTAAGCCGTGTGAATTCAGGAGCTGTCGGTGACTGCTGTTCTGCCTTGTGGACAGGGAAGAGGAGTTAGCTATTCTGTTGGGTAAAAAAGAATGAAGCAGGCATGCCAAAAAAAGTAGAAATGGGGTCCCCTGACCTCTCTACAGGGCACCAGTCACTGAGTCCATGCTGTCCCTGAAACCCAGTGGGTTCTATGAGACACTTCTGTATTCTTGTTATTTCTCCTTTTGGCCAATGCCAGCTCTGGGGAGGGTCAGTAATTGTACCCGGAAGAGTTGTAACCTGTACAAAGGTACTCTGAGATTGGTTTGACTGCTAAGCACTCATCTTTGCCAGTTCCCTGCACCACCTTTATGCCTTCCCCTGGGTGTTGCTTTAAGACTCCACTGCTCAGAGAGGCAGCTGGGGCACCCACTCCACCCCCCAGCATGGGCCCTTTGAGATGAGACAGGTCTGTTCTGCTCCTCAAAATGGCAATTAGGGCCAGTTGGCACAGCCCCATCTGGAGGCCCCAAATCTCAATGTGCACCTGCCATTGTAGTCAGGAGATGTGGAGATCTCCGCTTCTCTGGCTGGTGAAGAAGGGCAGCCTCTATAATGAGAGGAGGCAGGCCATTAAACTGCTCACAACAGCTCTTCTTTGCATAGAATAAGGTTCTGCAATTGAGCCCTGGATTGCTTAGGCTCTTTCTGGACCTCTTCCTTGGGAAGGCATTCTAGGATACATGCCCCCCACCCCACGGAACCTGGAGCCCAATATTAAAATATTTCTACAGCACAGCCTTGTCCTTGCCTGAAAGATATTTACTGTACATAACCCTCTGGACTTTTGCTGGTCAACTTCTGTGATCCAACCCCATCCCCATCTTTTCAACACAAAACCTCTATTCTGATCCAGTTGATGTTCTTAATGTGCTCTGCAGTTGACATGCCCGTGGAGTTCATGCCTCGCTGCGCCTTCTTTTCCAAAATCTACCCTTCCACCACCATGGGAGCAGATCCCTGCCACCCTACATATCCCCCTTCCCACACCACACCTGACTGGACTTGGCGAGGGTCTGGGGACTCTCCTAGAGACTCTAGTTAGTTCTAGAGCTAGACTGGAAGGTTTTGTGGTCTTGGGGAGGGGACTGTGGGGCTGAGTTGGGGACGGCCAGGCTGGACCATTGAAGGTGGAATAAATAAAGTTGATCCAAGGGAAGTTAGGTATGGAGAGATAAGACGTCTTTTGTCTGTGATCTTTCCAGCATTCCAGGTCTTTGTTGCTGTCTGTCTTGACAACCAGCCATGTTCTTTCAACGTGTATATCAGGAGATAAGCTTAAAATAAGCCCACTTTTTGATGGAGTTATAATCTAAATACAGTGAACTGCTCAAATCTTGAGTGGGTTACTATTTCTATACACCAAGTTATGCCATTTCCCCCCACATGATAACTATTTCACTGTCCCCGTTTGATTATGCTGCCCCTGCTTCAGTGTTGTTGTCTAACTGTTGTCTTCTTAACTGAACATTTTCCATCCTTCTTGAACCCCACTTGTGCCTCCCCCAGTCCAGAAAAGGCTCCTTGTGTTTTGAGCCTGTCTTAGTTCAGGTTACTATAATAGAAACACCATAGATTACATAGCTTAAACAACAGAAATTCATTCCTTGCAGTTCTGAAGTCCATGATCAAGGTGCTAGCCAATTTGGTGCCTGGTGAGAGCTCTCTTTCTGGTTTGCAGGATGGCTGCCTTCTGGCTGTGTCCTCACAAGAGAGATAGGTCATTTCTCTTGTGTCTCTTTTTATAATGGCATTAATCTCCTTCATGAGGGCTCCACCCTCATGACCTAATTGTCTCTCCATGGTCCCACCTGCAAATGCCATTGCACTGGGGATTAGGTTTCAATATATAAATTTATGGGGATGCAAACATTCATCTCATAGCAAAAGCTTAAGGACTTGACTCTACAGTGAAGCAACTCAGTTAACAGTCTTGAAGTGATCTTCCTCTCTGTGCCAGGCCTATGCTGGACTCTGGGAACACAAAGACACAGAGACACAGTTTTCCCTCTACGTGCTCGTAGCAGAGAAGATAGATACATAAAAAAATCAACCATAATGCCATGTGACGCATGCTAAAACCACAGGAAACCTTCATCCTGTTGGGGGAGGTATGAGGTCCTCAGGGAAAAATGGAAAACAATGTGACATTGAACTTAAGGATAAATGAAACTTTTCCAGGTGCATAAGGGGGCATAGGACCTTCCACACTCTTGATGTGTAGCTAAGGAAAAAATTATTCCGACACTTGTTAAAGTGGTAAGGAAGACTTTTGCAAGACTAGTGCAATAGGAGTATTGTAATACGGGTGAGAGATTGGGCTCAAGTCCAAAGACTGCAAGGACGAGTGGGAATTTATAGCCAAGGAGCAAGGTGAAGAGGTCATTGGATGGAAAATTAATAAGAGGAGACATCAAGGGATAGGGGTTCTTGCTAACCTGACCTCTGAAGATCCTTGCTAAAAGCAGGCATCAAAGGTGGAGGATGAAAGACTAATTGGATATCAAAGGTCAAGGATGACTGAGCAAGATTCTTTGTTTAGACAGGTCTGAGCAGGCCAAAGATGGGATAGCGGCCACAGTGGGGTTTTCATGGAAAAGAGGGCTCAGAGGAGCCTGTCTAAAATTTGGTCAAGGAGAGAGTCTTTGTCATAATGCAGGTCCTGTAACATTCTTTAATTATTATGTGTAAGAGAGACTACTCTCCTTCAATGTCCCAGTTATTAGCCTGGGGTGAGGAACTGTCTGCTCTCTGATATGGGGACTAGCTCTCTTCTCTTCATTCCCACCACTGACTTCACCCTCTTCCTTGTCTCAACTACTCAACTACTTCAATTTCCAGAGTCCTTTTAGAGATTCAGGAATCTGAGCATCTGGAAATCCCTCTCTCTCTCTCTCTCTCTTTCTCTCTCTCTCTCTCTCTCACACACACACACACACACTATGATAATGGAACCATCTTGGACATGTACTGACATGTAAAGAAGGAAGAGGAAAACCCTACTTCCTGCAGTCATATTATAAAGGAGTAGGAGTAGGAGTTGAAGCTAACAGGAATGGAGGCAGCCTCCTGGAATAGACAAAGGCTGGTAAATAAAGAAACCCACATGTAGGAACAACCCAGCTTTAGGATCAAGGTGCAGAGTCAACGTTGGGCTTGAAATTTTGCAGAAAAGAGGAAGCAGGTCTGATTTATTTATGTGAAGCGCTGTGGACCTGCTCCATTCCTATTCAGCCATCTCTGTGGTCCCTCAGTGCTTCTCACAGAGTAGAGCTTCAGTAAGCATTTGTCATATCAAATAAAATTTAATTAAACGCCACTGCTTAGTTACCCTACTCACAAATGATAGCATGATTTACTGTCAGGACCCAAGGTAGATTGAGTGATGGAGCAAAAATATATTGCAAGGTGTTAAAAAGGAATTTGGAACAGCCTGCCCTTCTTTTCAAATATCTTTTCTTCCACTCATTTTTCTTGACAAGAATTTTGAAATAATGAGTGCTAGTAGGTGATACATGAGTGCTCTTGATTTCTTATAGCTATGAAAAATATAAGGAGCTTGGCTACAGAATCCCATCTTTATTATCATCTACCCCTGGTGGATATGTTAACTGGTACAGTCTTCAGGGAGGAGATTTGACAGTATCTATCAAAATCATAAGAGCACCTTTCCTTCCATCCAGCAATCCTAATTCTAAGCATCCTGTTCTGGCTATCTATTGTGTAACAAACCAACCCAAAACTCAGTGGCTTGAAACAATTTATTTTTATTGCTCACACTTCTTCATGTTGACCAAGTGAATCTCACTTAGGGTCTCTCATAGGGTTCCGATCAGTCAGAGACTGGGGCTGTGGTCATCTGAAAGTTTAACTGGGCTAGACATCCAAGATGGTACGCCCTACGGCTGGCAGTTGGTGCTGGCTGGCAGCCGAGAGCTCCAGTGCAACTACTGACCGGATGACTTCACATGGCCTCTCCATGTGAATTGGCTTTTCATAGCATGGTGGCTTGATTCCCCATGAGTGGTTAAGGAATCCAGTTTGGAACAGGAAGGAAGTACTCAGCAGTCTCCCTTGAGTTGTCTTGCTGGAATGAATAAATTCTGTGATTGATTCTGTCCTTGTTCCTCAGCTCAGGAGTCAATATCCCAGGAAAGAGACTTTGGGTTGGCCAAGCTTAGGTCATGAGCCCGCCCAACCGTTATCTGTGGGGAGTAGAGGAGAGATCTGGCAGAAGTAGCTTCTGGGGACTCTTACAGCTTCTATGGTGGAGGGCAGGTGTCTAGATTTCCACCCCAGTATGGGAGAGGCAATATCCCAAAAGGGACCATGGATGCTGGATTAACAGACAGTAATGGCAGTCTCCTCCACTGGGTATACTTTCTAATACCTCCTCCTGATTTTACACACTGTATCCACAACCAGATAAGAATCTGGGGTGAACTCCAAGGAGCATGGACTTTGGAGCCTCAGTTTTCTTATCTGTAACATGGAGGTGAATAGTGCCTAATTTTCAGGGGTCATGTGAGGATTAGAGAGATAACCTACATAAAGTACTTTTTATGATCTCTGGCCCACAGTAATAATGAACAGTAAATGGCAGCCATTGTGTCATTCTTCCTGATGGAGCAGCAACAAACCTTGTCTCCCTCCCACCACCATGGGACCTCTGTTCTTCCTCCATGTTCTTCCTCTATGACGGGTGATGAGCTCTCCAGGTATCTAAAGGGGATTAGGCTTAATCATTGTGTGAACTGGGTGTGAACTATGGAGCTTCACTTCACACTAGGAAGGGAGCATGCTGACAGAGAGCCCCCTGCACACCCAGGCATAGTGGTAATTGCCAGCACCCATAATTTTGGATGGAGGGCTCAAGCCTCACGTGCATGTGACAGCATGTTCGAGCACAGACGCTCCCATGGCTGTTGCTCCTTCATAGGACACCAGGCACACTATGTGCTATTTTAAGCTGTGATCCCACATGCACTTACGTTTTCCCTCTTTTATCCCTAGGCTTTTCTGTTCTTTAAACAGAGCTTTGTTCTTTTTCTTTTTTTTCCTTTTTTTATGTTTCTTGTCCCTCTAAAAGTAATAGGATGAGTTCATGACTCCTGCCATCCTCAGAACTGGCTGGCTTTGAGACTGTATTCACAATCCTTTAATGGTGCTTTAATGTCAGGTGCAAAATGAAGCTTTTCCCAAGTCTTTATAACATGCTTGAAGGGACAAAGTGGTCTTGTCATAGGATGCTGTGATGCTCCCAGAGCTTTGCCACAATTCATCTTGTAACAGATGGACTCTTCATTAGGTGTGCACATTGCATTCACCTGGGAATTCACCACCTTTGGTTGAGAGATTTGATTTCAGCTGCAGATAATTACTCCCTTTCTTGTCTTGACCTTTAGTTCAAAGATTATCAGCAAATTCAAATTCTTCTGTCTTTTTCTTTTCTGCTGGATTGGAATGCTAGAAATAGGTTGGATGAAACCAGCTTTCTTTCAGACAGCTTGGCTTGGACTCAAATACCAAGACCAAGGTTATTAGTGTTTGGCAAGGACTGCAACATGGGGTTTCTGGCATTCATATCCATGAAAATCATTGATGACAGCATATTCCATTTCTATTGCTCCTGGTATCAGTCCACTGCAAAGTTCAGGTTAAGGACCTAACGACCTCCACATTGTGATATCATCCTTAAAATGCTTCCTTCCTTATACTGATTTTATTTGTATCACACTGAACATATGTCTGTCTTTTTACAAGTTTTCTTGGTTCATTAAATATTGAGGAAGCTCCCTCATTCTTTAATCTCTTATAAATTTTGTCTTTGCCCATGACTTTAATTATCTCCTATGGGCTAATGACTCACAAACTCTAGTTTAAAGAGCTTAAACCAATTCTGTGAATCTCAGACCCACGTGCCTAACCATTTTCCTAACATCTCCATGTGGAAGTGTTAAGGGCTCCTCAAACTTGGCCTGTTGAAACCTGAACTCAGTATTTCCCCTTAGAAGCTTGTCTTCTTCTAGGATTGCCATCTTCCTGAATGGTGACCCCATCCACCAATCTTTAAACAAAAAACCAAAGTATCTTCCTTGACATGTCTTTTTCCCACTCTTTCTTATCATTAATCACCACGGTTCTATCATTTGAATATTTCACATTGGTGCACTTGGTTTCATCTCACCAGCATCACCCTGTCCCACATCATCTTTCTGGCCTACTGGTCTACATTGTGCATGGCCCCAATGTGACTTTCGTGTTGTAAACTTTCCAAAACATAAATTAAATAATGTTACCTTCTGCCCAAAAAACTTCAGGGTTTCCAATTAATTTTAAGACAAGAACTTAAATCCTTAATATGTCCATAACGTCATTCCTGGTCTGACTCCTCTCCACTCATACCTCTTGCCTTGTCTTCCCTTTGCCCGTACATGTGACCATCATGTCAAGCTTTTGTATGTACTGTTTGCCCTGCATTCTGCACCACTTCTCTAATTTTAGATAACTTTTACTCTTGTTTAGATCTCTGCTCAATTATCACTCCCCCAAGAAAGGCTTTTCCTTACCTCCCAGACAGGTTAAGTCCCTCTAGTGAGTGCTCTCAGAGCAGCTCATGCCTCTTGGTCACAGTACTTACCAAATGGATTTGTGGGATTCTTGGATGACTTGGTTCTATTCCTTGAAGGCAACGACTGTATTTCTTTTTGCTCATTATGTTGCAGTACCTAGTACAGTGAACAATCACATAGTAGTGGCTCAATAAATATTTTCAAATGAATAAATGACTAACAGAAGCCCAGAAGAAACTCATATTATTTAAGAATTAAACCAGATAAACCTCCATGGGACCTTAGATTCCAGATAGAAATAGAGAGGAAAGGGGACAAGTTACTCAAATTCTGGCTTGGGGCTGGGGGATGCTGTGGTCTCTGTGCTTTATCATGATTTGTGTAGTGTCCTCAGTGTCAGTCTGTGCCCACTGGGGTTTCTTCAATGGTACACACTGGGAGTGTGATGGGAAGAAATGTTCTATCGAAGCATAGTGTTCCTTCTGAAGGACTTCTCTGCTAGCCACTAATGGTTAGTTCTGCTGTGTCCCAATTCCTGTGCTCGCTGAATTCAAGGAGCTCAGTCTGGTGGGAAGGCCAAGGTAAATAAACATGAAATGTGAGCATTGCAGCATAAAGAGAGGGATTTATCGTTACCTCTTCCAGTTTTTAGATGTGGGAACTCCAACATGGTTCTTAACCCCCTGAAGTTCAGGTTTCTTCATCAGTAGAGTGAGGGTCACAAAGTCAAGGTGGCATTGAAGATTCAATGAGATAATATGGCTGGGGTGCTCTGTGCCGTGAGGAAAGGCTTGTTGTCATTGACCATGGCTGCATGGGTTCTGAGAAGGGGGACAGAGGGAATAGGGGCGAGATGGAGTCACAGAGGAAGGGGCCTGGGCAGGGCCTTGGAACATGAGGACATGAAAGACAGGAAAGAAGAGGAACAGGAGGAAGAGGAATGAGGCAGAGGGTGAGCTTGCCTTGGGTAGGAGTTGAACATACCCACAGTGGTTTAGATGTCATGCTGTGATGAGCCTGGCTAAGTCTGTTACCCGAGGAAGCACTTACTGTCTCTTACAACACACCTCTTTATTAAATAACAAGCAATAAATAAATAAAACTGACCATGTAGAGTTTGACTTTGGCTTTGTTAAGTATTTTTATAATGCAAACAGAAGAGTAAATTGCTTGGATTCTATGGCAAATATGTCAGCACTTGGTTTTACAAGCAAAAAAGAAAGAACACAGGTTTTGGTGCCCAACTATGTGATGATAACATGGTATCATTAACATCACTCAACCTCTGGTTTTGTTTTTTCTTTTTTCTTTTTTTTCAACCTCAGTTTTATCATCTTTAAAATGGAATTAAAATGCCATCTAACCATGATCAATAGCTTCTATGTGCCAGGCACTGAAGTGTGTTGAGTAATTAAGACACATTCACTGAACACGGCTCTATGTCCTTTACATGAATTTGAAACTCATGACAACCCATTGAGGAAGGATTATTACTCTCCCCATTTTACCTGGGAGGCACAGAACGGGTAGGTAAATTGCTTTGGCAGAGTCTGGAGCTCATCTCCTGACTCATGACACCGGACCACCCAAATTACCACCTCATGGGGTTGCAGTTGGAACATGGAAAACACCGAGCCCAATGCCTGCTTTGTATTAAGCACTCAATACGTGTTCGCGCTCTCACATTAGATTGTATTTAGCTCAGAAATTTGTCCATACTGTTCTTTATTTATTTCGGGTGTTTCTCTTTTCATCCAATAACAATAGTAAGTAAATTTCTTAAAGAAAAGAAGGGTGTTATAACTCGTGTTTCTTTGGCAGCTTTCACAGTGCACCTATAGGTCCTCAATAGAAATTTCTTAAAATGCATAGAATAAATGCTTACTGGTTAGATAAATAAAGGATTCAGTAAAAAAAAAGCAAATGCAGAATACGATTGATTGGCTTTTATACTTCTATTTATTTTACTCCACCAAATTTTTAAAAAGAATTTGAGGAGAATTATAAAAATATGAAAGATTCGACAGGAGAAAAAGTAAGAGAGTTGGAGTAAAGGGAAAATAAAATATAACCAGGGGTGTTTATTTCTTTGTAATTTCTTCATAGAAATTTGTCAGGAAATCTCCAAAATTAAACCCAGAAAATTAGCCAAGAATTGGAATTCATTCCTGGAGGGTGTTTGACTCTGATGGGACACAGCTTGAATCTCAAAGGGGGAGTTTGGGTGGAAAACTCAGGCAATGGAGGATGTCTCTGGTCTGGCACCTAAGAAAATATCAAGTTTTCTTTGAGACCAATGCACCCAGATCTCAATTTATAAAGAGGTCCTTTTCTCAAAGGTAAGGAGAATCATGTCCTACTCGCTCACATTACCACATCAGACCTCCCTCATTTCTCTTTCCCCTTCATCTCTAAGACCTATCAACATGTCTGGAAGACTTGGAAGAGCCTTCTTAATCACCCCGGTCTCTCTGGACTTAGAATCCATTAAGAATAGGCACAGTAGGGTCCTGTGGAAACAAAGGATGGTGAAAGAATTTTAAAATGTTTCAAGTACCGCTCTCTGCCCCTCCCATCCGACTTGGCCTGCCTAGGTAGCAATCTCTCTAAAGCTTTGGTTCACAGTCTTGGCTATGCCTCAGAATCACCTGGTGGCTTTTAAAAATTACCAATGCCTGAGCACCGATCACAGAGCATCTGATTTCATTGATCTGGGTGGGGCCAGGAATTCATTTTTAAAGCTTCTCAAATGATTCTAGTGTGCAGCCAATGTTGAGAACCATGTACCATGCATCAGAATCCCCTGTAGGGCTTGTTAAGACGCAGATTGCTGAGACCCACCCCAGAGTTTCTCATCCAGAAGGTGTAGGGTGGGGGACCAAAAATTTGCATTTCTAACAACTTTATAGGTGACCCTGATGTTGCTGGTCCCATAACCACACTTCTTTAGCTAAAGGTCTCTGCTTACAACAATTCATTATAATATAAATGTTTCTATATTGTTATGGAGGAAATTGTTGTGTGTCTTGATTTTTGATTGGACGAGTAAAACTAGAAAAAAGAAAAATGAAAATGGAACACACAAAATCTCACAACTTTTACATGTAGACCATCATATTGTGGTACAAGCAGAAGCCATAGGTAGCATTTATCATGTGCTTACCAGGTCTCAGGCATGAGCTCAGACTTGAGGGGCATTCTTTCTTTCCATCCCCACGAAACCCCTAAGAGGTAACTTCTTTACTATCCCATTCTACAGATGGAGAATTTGCAACACAAAGAGATTATAATGGATAGTTTGCACACTTGTAACCAGAGCAAAATATCATCTTCTTGATACAATGGCGTATTTTCCATGTTGTACGTTAAATTATTCCATTGCAGTCACATATCTCAGGCTGCTTCTCATTGGACATTTAGGTAATTTCCATCCTTCACAATTATAGTTAAGACAGCAATAATCAATTTCATTTAGTGCTTGTCTTAAATTATTTTCTTAGGATAGAGCTCAATCAGTCAAAACGTAAAATTGCGTAGCCTTGATTACAATATACCAGAGCAGAAAACTCTTTTTTTTTTTCCCAAACCAAATTTTTTTTCAGACCAAATCATTCTCTGGATGGGTTTAGATAGTCGTACATTTAAAATAATGGTACTCTAAGATTGAGAAGGTCTTTCATATAATCCAGCCCCATCCCCAAATCACTCCAATGAGCACTACCTCCCAGGCAGTCAAGCACCTTGACAAAACTTCGAGATTTCTGATGGCAAAAAGGTGTTTCTGCTTTCTTCTATTACAATCACCCCAGACAACGAGGACATAAAAAATAGAAACACAACTGCATTTCGGACGATAGCAGAAGACACCTGTAACTCAGGACACCCACTGTGTAAGCAGAGGGTGTGAGAGGAAGGTCAAGCCCAAGTGCCAGAAGAAAGTCTCAGGAATCGAAGGCACCAGCTTAGTACTAAAGGTGAGGGCAAAGCAGCAACTACAAATAGGGAATTACATAAAAATCTGTAAGGGACGGGCAGAGCCCCCAGATCTCCACTCCTATTGGCAAGAAGCAGGAGGTAATTCCCTAGAGAAATTGAACAAAGAGAACTTCCAGCTACAGGCACAGAGGGTGCAGAGGAGGGCAGAGAGGCCAGACCAGACCCAGGGGATTGGGGGGAGGTCTGCACCTCAAATGAGGAGGCCTCCAGCCCCTTACCCAGGTGTCATGTGGTTACCTGACTGACTCAGCAGTGAACCAACGTGTCCTTGATGTTGAAAACACTTCATATAGATTTATTCAAAAGTTGTGATATAATCATATTGGAGGGTGGAATTGAAGAGAGGTAGGGTGTGAGAGAGCTCTATCTATTTACTTTAATAGGAAATTGTATTCAATATAGAAATATTTGGAAATAGGTAAATAAAGGGTAGACAGCTAAAATTGTTAAAAATAGTTGCCTTTATAAACTGGGGTGAAGGAGGAGGCATCATACATGTGAGGAGTGCTATTTTTTTTCTCATAAGCTTTTAAGCACTAATTACTTTTTAATGATGTAAGTGTATTTCTTTGATAAATTAAAATTGAGAAAAAAAGGGAAAATTGCTTGGGCTCTTAGTTGTCTACTATTTAATTGCTGTGCCTGATGAGTCGGATTTCCACAAATGGATTTTCTTCAAGAAAGCCACTCATGGAGATTGCAGGTCATAAATAAGAATTGATGATACTGGGGAGGTAATTAATTGGTCAGTAGCCAAGGAGAGAACACTGACTCCTGAGAGGGACGTCTGGGCTCCACTTGAAGGGTTAAGACTTCTACTGTGGCTTTTGTTCTGGCCAAAATTCTAGGATAAGCCTTTTACTAATCCACCCTTTGCAATGCAATTCATCTGATAAGTCACCCATAGTGTTGGCGAGAGTCTAACTAACCATCATTCCAACTAGGAAAGTGCTCATGCCTGCTCTCTGTTGCCATAGAAACAGTGCAGCTCAAGTCTCTCTGTTGCTTTGGTAACCCACCCCCATTTCCTCACATCACTACTGCTGGGGTATTTTGCTGCCAAGATAATGGTCTCTATTGTGGATTGAATGTTAATGGAGCAGGACGCTACCCCAGACTATACCCAGACCCCCTCTGCGGCTCCACATTTTAAGGCTTTGTCTAAGTGGCATCTCAATGAAATGATAATAGACACTCAAATCAGATGGAGAGGAGCTGTAGTGGCGGAGTTGGGGGGGGGGTTCCTTATTATGGTGAAAAGAGGGCTCAGTTCCTAATCTTCAAAAGGGAGGAATGGTATCTAAGAACTCAGAGATCATTCATAGGAGGGCCTCAGCTGTGTATCAGGACCTGAAGCCATTTCTCCTAATCAATAAAGAATAATGATCATAAATAAAGCTTACTGGGTAATGAATATGTGCTAGGCCCTGGGTTGAGCACCTGATGCCCACTTAAGCCCTATTTTACAGAAGAAGAAAAGGGTAAGTAACCCATTCGATATCACACAGATTCAGAATTTATACTCAAATCTTCATCACTGAGCTAAGCTGTCAGTCACTTGAGACTGGGGAAAACAAGAGAAGCATCCGAGAGTGTTCTTGCACCAAAAGAGCTTACTCTTCAACTGGAAAGAGAAAACACAAAGGAAAAAAGAGAGAGCGAGAAGATAACACCCTACGGGGTGTGATTAAATGTGAAGTTTAGGTGCTGTGTTCGCCAAGAAGCTGAAGTGGGTACAGAACTCATAACAGACCTTCCATAGGGGAAAAGAAGGATCGTGCAGACAGCAGGAGAGATCCAGGAGACAATCCTATACAGCAAGAAGCGGGGTCAAGGGCAGGCACCAGCCCAGAGCAGCCTTTAACCCAGGCCAGCCAAGGGAAACCTTGGGCTTCTCTTCTTCCTTGTGTTCTCGAGCCTAAGAGATTCAAATTTACTTGATACTCTCTGACGCTTTTCCTTTGAAATACAAAAAGTATTGAAGTTTCATATCAAATTGTTTTAAATTTTATAGCTCTCAATTTCACAATCCAATAATTCTATTTGCTTTCCAAGTAGATTATTTTTGCCACCTCAAGTCTTCATAGAATTGAGTATAAATCTTCAGAAATAGAATTTTTATGGTGTCTTGGTTTTTTTATCAGAATTCTAACACTCAGACTTGCCCTTGTGTATCTTCTAATTTGCCCCTCCTCTCCTCCCTTTATCACTCCAGCACATGACAGTGGGCCGGAGACCCCATGCAGAGTTTTGAAGGAGACACTGAAACCTCCAAGGGGAGCTCAAGGGTGAGGCATCCTGACATCCCCGTCTGTGGGGTCTTTTTAAGCCCAAAGCTGTGGTTCTCAATCCTGGGTTCGCTCAAGTCATTTCAAAGGGCATTAACAATGCTCAACTCAATTCAAAGCCAAATGAATATAAACTTGCTTATTGTTTTTCATGTATATGTATGTTATCAGGAAATCTGAGAGGGAATTGAAGACAAAGATTTGTCTGAAAGTAGTATCGATTATTCGCTAAGACGGTGTTTTGTGGGCAACACCAACTAGAGTTGATCTGGCTCAACCTCTCTATTTTCTTCCTCTCCTAATTCTTTTCTCTCCTAATAGCTGTATGACATTGGGCCAATTACTTCATCTTCTTAAGCCTCAGTTTCCTCACCTGCAAAAGGGGAAAATAATGGTAAATTATTTTTGTGCGGATTAAGTGAGACTATGCGTGCAAAGAGTTTATAGTGGTACCAGGCACATGATGCTTAGCAGAGATGATCATTTTTATTCTTGCAAAAAGGAACCCTTTAGGTGTTTTACGTTGTCAGAAAGACTCCTCTCCTTTAGGGATTGGCTTCGTGCTGTAAATCTTAGTTGGTTTCAGCATGTGAACTCTGGAATATGGTATTTCCCAGCTCTTCCTGCAGCTTCTCTTCCAGACTTCTATCTCAATTTGGTAATTTAGCTTGATGCATCAAGCTTCTGACCCTGCTTAATCCTTCTGCATCCTGATTTCTGTGGTTCTGCTTCTCGACCCAGGACTAGATCCTAAATTTTGGTTCCTCCTTTGCTCAGCCATAAATTTCCGATACTCTTGATGGTACACTGTATCCTGGATTATAATTAACAGGATGATGAAAGGGCTCTAGAGCCCTTGCAGGAGGATATCAGATGTCTTAGCATCAGGTGAATAGGGAATTGCTGTCCTGGAATGCAGAGGAAAATTTATTAATCAATTACTGTGTGTCTGGTGTTAGGGCTTAGACTTTGGGAAATTTCTGGCAAGTGTATAGCTAGTCTTGAATGACTTTGCATAACAGGCTCCTCATATAAGGAAAGTCTTGTTCATTAACAGAACATTCAGCCTAGGGTAGTGAGGAGAGAAGGGGGACCCACCTACCTCGCCACTGGAGTAGCGGGACCAATTTTGGTGACCCATTAGATCACAGGTGGTAATGCCTCAACACACTCCCATTCCCCAGTACCTATGGGTTGCAAAAAAAGGGAAAGCTTACATATCGTGGTCAATAAGCTGATGAAATTATTGGGGATGGGCAAATAGAATCAGATGATTATATAGAGAATATGTATACAGTATATATATGTATGCATGTAACAAACTCTAAAGGCCACAGGGTTTGAAAGATATGTGACAAAATGTAACAGAGCTTAGGGGCGCCTGGGTGGCACAGCGGTTAAGCGTCTGCCTTCGGCTCAGGGCGTGATCCCGGCGTTATGGGATCGAGCCCCACATCAGGCTCCTCTGCTATGAGCCTGCTTCTTCCTCTCCCACTTCCCCTGCCCGTGTTCCTTCTCTTGCTGGCTATCTCTATCTCTGTCAAATAAATAAATAAATAAAATCTTTTTAAAAAATAATGTAACAGAGCTTGAATAGAATGGTTTGGGAATGAGGTGAGATGGTATTGAAAGTGATTGCTTATGCTTGGTGTTTGAGAGACATCAAAATATGGTGAAAGAGCATGCCAATTTAGAAGGATCTGGTTGCAGCTCAACCCTCACCTTGCTGTGCGAGCTTTACCTCACTAGTCACTTACCTCTCCTATGATCAGCGTGGGACTTTTGACGTGCTTTGTTTCCAACCGGGGCCCTTTCACCACTTCTTAGGCAACCTAGTGGTTCCCAGCTTCTGGGGGTCACCATATTGATGCCAAACTTAGTGCGGACACCCAGTTGGCATAGCACAGCCCAGAGCTCCTTGGCTCAAGTGATCGTCCTGCCTCAGCCTCCTGAGTAGCGGGACTACAGGCATGCCACCATGGCCGGCTACCTCTCCTGTGACGTATGAATCTCCCATGGTTGGGCAAAAACAGACAATGAATGTGAAAGTGATTTTTAACCATGTAATTGCCACAGAGTTGATAGTTCAATAACCATTGTGTCTGTCTTGAGTTTCAATATATCTAGGCACTCTTTGTACTTGTTCATAATTTTACTAAGGAAAATTTTACTGACTCTCTACTATGTATACAAAATGGTGCCAGGTGCTGGGCAGGTGGGACTGGTGGGCTGTGGGCCCTCTCTCAAACCTCCTGTAATTTGCACAATGGAAGACAGTAAGTGTCTGGCCTGGAGACTGTAACAGGTACTTCCCAGTTTCACAACTTCCAATCATGCTTCCCTCAAATCCATTCTCCATGCAGTAGCCTGAATAGCCTATTTTCCTCTTAAATATAACATGTGATAAAGCGTAATAAAATGAACACTCAAAACCAACCATGCAACTTAAGGATTAGAGCACAAACCTGGTAACTACCTATGTGTCCCCTACACCACCTCTTTCCTCTTCCCAGAGGTCACCACCATCCCGAATGTCATGTTTATAGTTCCCTTTAGACACAAACAATGAATCATGGAACTCTACCTCAAAAACTAATGAAGTACTATATGGCGACTAACATAGCATAATAAAAAAAATAAAAACTATTCTTTCATCCCATCTATATTCTCAAATAATACATTCTTAGTTTTGTTTGTTTTGAGCTTTATAAAGAGGATATCTCACAGTATGTATTCTTCTGGGGTTGTTTTTAAAATTCATCATCTTTCTAAGATGTTCCATGCTGTTGTATAGTTTTTGTTCTTTCATTTTTACCACTATATACCTACTGTGATCTTAAAAAAATTGTCAAATCATATTGCTCTTTAACTAAAATACTTTAGTGGCCTCTCATTAAATTTAGAGTAAATTCCAAATTCCTTACCTCCACTACAAGTCTCTCTATGGTTTCTTCAGGTATTTACCGTCCTTAGGCAGCCTCTTTTATTCTAGGGATCTGCTTCTCTGTGCCACTCGTGGCCTATTGTTACCTGTGAATTTTGGAACATGTTATCTCCTACCTTCTCCTGTTCCCTCTCCTGTTCCCAACTGGCCTATAATTCAGAGGCTCCCTCCCACCTCTCCAGTCTCTGCTCTCCCCACTCTCACGCTTGTCTTAGGTTTGAACACTGTCATTTCTTTCCAGTTTCTTTTTTTTTTTTTTTAAGATTTTATTTATTTATTCAACAGAGATAGAGACAGCCAGCGAGAGAGGAACACAGCAGGGGGAGTGGGAGAGGGAGAAGCAGGCTCCTAGCAGAGGAGCCTGATGTGGGGCTCGATCCCGCAGCGCCGGGATCACGCCCTGAGCTGAAGGCAGACGCTCAACCGCTGTGCCACCCAGGCGCCCCTCCAGTTTCTATATCCTCATGTCAGAGGCTTCGCTGGAATGCTACTATTCTTTATTCTTGAACTTGTTAGCTCCTATCTGCTAGGATGACCCTGCCTTCTTATCCTTAACCCTCTGCTGGCTGGATTAAGAAGTACTCCTCAAACCTCTCCTCCTGCCCTATCTGTTTCCTTCATTATACTCAATAAAGTGTGAGCCTCAATTATATTTACTTATTTGTGTGTTTATTTAGTTACTGTTGATCTTATTTCTGGAAATTTAAGGAGGTCGGGCACTATCCATCTTATTCACCACTGTATCCCTGGAACCTGGAACAGTGATTGACAAAAAGTAGAACCCCAGAAAAATATCTGCTGATCAAATACATGCTTGAATACATAAATGAAATAATGAATAAGTTTATTAATAGGGATCTGGATGGAACCAGAATTTGTTTACAAGATCCATTGCTATAGGTAGCCATGGGTCTTAGCCTCTCCCTGTCCCTATCCGAAGAGCTCGGACCTTCCCATATCCCCAGTTCCAAATTCCAGATAGTTGCATTTATGTCTGTTGAGTCCTGTCCCGTATAGAAGCCCACAGTTGTGCCTGTAGTTAAAGTTGGGCTGCAGGACATCCTTGATGTAAGCTCCTTTCTTCTGGAGTTCAATAGCTGCCTTTGCCTTCCCAGCTGTATACCTTGACTCGGTTTCCTCTCTCCAAGGTACTGAGCTCCTTTGATATTTGTTTCTCCCTCCTCGGGGAAAAAGAGGATAGCTCATATATAAGTATATTGAGGGTTAATTTGGCAGAGTCTCTTGCTGGAGCCTGAAATGACATTTTTGCTTTGACCTGTCTAGTCCTTGTGACTTTCCAGAAATGGATTTGGGTAATGACTTGTCATTATGAGTAATTAGCATTTGTGGAAGTCTGAGAAGACATGCCCTTCCCCCCCCCTTTTTTTTTTAGCTTTGGAAACTTTACTACCCTTTTGACACTTCTTTTGAGGTTGCTCATTTGGTAAGGAGTGAGATAAAATCATGGAAATAAAAGGTTATCCATTGATGCCTATAATTTACCCTCCACCATACTAAAAGAAATGAAAATGTTTATATTTCTGGAGGTATCTAGATGTATCTTCCAAGCTAGAACAGATTTCTTTTAAACACTTTAGATTTTTTTTTTTTTTTTAAGTAAACTCTATGCCCAATGTGGGCCTTGAACGCATGATCCCGAGATCAAGAGTCGCATGCTCTACCCACTGAGCCAGCCAGGTGCACAAAAACATTTAAGCATAAATTTAATTGTGGTACAAATTCAGTATCTAGATTTTTTTTCCTTTAAACACTTTGAAGTTAGCATTTATAAGTTGATATTTGAAAGCAAAGCAGAGCCATAGTTCTTGTTTCTTATTCGTTATGTTTGATGACGCTTTGTTATCTGTCAGTGTTTGAGGATTTCTGTGACTGCTTACTGCTCCTAAATATTCTTGTTGATTTACAAGATGTTAGAACCAGAATGAATCTTGGACTTCAACTTATTCAGACCTCTCATTTTGCAGATGAAGAAACTAAGGCCCCCCAACATATAAGGTGACTTTGTTTTTTTAGTACTTGACTCATAGTTTGGAGATTGGAGTAGATGACCTTTAAAGTTCCTTCCAAATATATGAAATACAGAGCAAAGTATTTTAGAGAGTTTTAGCAGTTGTAGGGATTCTCTGGGCTCACAATAGCACTGACCTTATTTAGTTCTATTAAAACAAATTCTGGCATGTTCACAAATGGATTGTCTCAGTTTAGACATAATAAGTACCTTATCTGTTCTATTATCAGAGCTGCATTGTGCTGGAGTCTCAGTCAAATGCCTGGAAACTGAATGGTGAAAAACAAATAAACAATGCTGCTAGACTGCTTTCCGGAATAGAGAGATATTGACCAGAAACACATTCATGAGCTTTCTCAAGCATCAGGGAAGCCATGAATGAGGGACACTGTTACTTGCTGTCTTACCAAAGTCACTAAATTGTACATTGGAAGGAGGGAAGTGGGGGAATAGCCTGATGTTCCTTTAACTAATCCAAGCTTGTTGCTTGCAAGTTAGAATGACAATATCACAAAATGAAACCATGTATAATGCAGTTGGCTTCCAAAAAAAAAAAAAAATCTGTGTGTGGCTTCAGGATTCTCTCCCTTCTGCTCTCCTCCTCTCCTTCCTTTCTTTTCTCGTTGCTTCCCTCTTTTCCCTCCTCCATTCATCCTCCCTTACTTCTGTTCTTTTCCTCTCCCTCCCCCATCCCTCTCTCTTTCCTATCTTTCCTTTTTCTTTCTGCATATTATTTTGGACTTCCTTCCCCTTTGGCCCCCAAACTAGATTTTTCTGTTTTAATTAAAAGTGCTGATTCAGTCTAGAAGTTCTGGAGTAATTGCAAGAGGATCCATTGTTACGCAGAAGTAGAAATTCTAGTTCTATTTATTATATCTACAATATGAAAAATTAGGTTTTACTAATATATCTTTATGTTTTTACTGATAGTGGTAAAAGAGCAAAGATGTTTGGATTTCATAGGTTTGATCAGTGCAGTAAGGACTTGATATGGAATGGAAAAAATTATGGTGCTAGTCCTGAATCTAAGCAACTTGTTCTGTGATCTTCAGAAAGACCCTCAATTTCGCTATCGTAGGTTTCATGCGTGTATTTGCTAGATGGGCATGAGATGTATCAAGAGCTTAACTTCTTTCTTATATGTGGCTTGTTGCTTTTCTTTAGCAGCTAGGTCAACTATGGCTTTATGAAATCTTCCTTCTTAGCATATTGCAACAACAGGTGTTCATCCCAGGGACTGTAGCAGTGCAGGGCTAGGAGTTGGGCCTATCTCCACATTTTGGTAAATATTTACTGAGTGTCTCTAGGTAGGGTACTGTGAGCCAGGAACTCAGGATTCAAAAACGAAGAGGAATGGGCTCCACTCCGGTGGCAGACATAGTCAGACAAGCACAATAGAGTGTGATAGGTACTTTGACAGACGTCTAATGGGTGCAGCTATGATGCAGAGATTTCTGGAGTGGATGCTCAATGCATTCTCTTCCCATACACCGATGATTTTCAAAAACAAATGTGCTGCATGAACCCTGAGAAGCTTGCTGAATGTGTAGGTTCCTGGTTACAACCTCAGAACTGTAGCATTCTCAAAGGTAGAACCTGGGAATATACAATTTATAGCGGGCTCCCAGATAATTTATAAATGATTCCAACGGAATATACATTTAAAATATATCTGAATACAAAAGGATACAAAAGGAACATACAGAAGTCAGCTGCATTTCGATACGCTAATAATGAATTCTCAAAAAGAGGAACTACGAAAACAATCCCATTTACAATTGCATCAAAAAGAATAAAATACCTGAGAATAAATTGAACCAAGGGGGTGAACAACCTGTACTCTGAAAATTATAAGACGCTGATGAAAGAAACTGAAGACAACACAAATAAATGGAAAGATATACTATGCTCTAGGATTAGGAGAACTAATATTGTTAAATTATCCATACTACCCAAAGCAACCTACAGATCCAGTACAATCCCCATCAAAATACCAATGTCATTTTTCAGAGAACCAGAACAAAGAATCATAACATTTGTACAGAACCATAAGACCCCAGGGGCGCCTGGGTGGCACAGCGGTTAAGCGTCTGCCTTCGGCTCAGGGCGTGATCCTGGCGTTATGGGATCGAGCCCCACATCAGGCTCCTCCGCTATGAGCCTGCTTCTTCCTCTCCCACTCCCCCTGCTTGTGTTCCCTCTCTCGCTGGCTGTCTCTATCTCTGTCAAATAAATAAATAAAATCTTAAAAAAAAAAAAAAAAAGAACAATGAAGCTGGAGGCATCACAATCCCAGATTTCAAATTATACTGCAAAGCTATAGTAATCAAAACAGTATGGTACTGCCATGAAAATAGACATGTAGATTAATGGAATAGACTAGAGAGCCCAGACATAAACCTACCATGTATGGTCAATTGATTTATGACAAAGGAGGTAGGAATATGCAATGAGAAAAAGATAGTCTGTTTAATAATTGGTGTTAGGAAAACTGGACATCCACATGCAAAAGAATGAAACAGGACCACCATCTTACATCAAATACAAAAATTAATTAAACATGATTAAGGAATTGAATTAAGACCTAAAACCACAAAAGCCCTGTAAGAAAACACAAGCAGTCAGCTCTATTACATTGGTCTTAGCAATATCCTTTCTTGGACCAGTCTCTTAAACAAGGGCAACAAAAGCAAGAGCAAACAAATGGGACTACATCAAACTGGAAATCTTCTGCCCTGTGAAGAAAACCATCCACAAAACGAAAAGGCAAACCTACTAAACAGGAGGAGATATTTGCAAATCATACACCCGATAAGATGTTAATATCCACAATATGTAAAGAACTTACATGACTTAACGTCAAACCAACAACCAATTAAACAACGGGCA
Source organism: Ursus arctos (assembly GCF_023065955.2). Taxonomy (NCBI): domain Eukaryota; kingdom Metazoa; phylum Chordata; class Mammalia; order Carnivora; family Ursidae; genus Ursus; species Ursus arctos. The sequence continues at coordinate 6,660,492 of NW_026622863.1, forward strand.
GAGGACTTGAATAGACATTTTCTCAAGAAATACATCCAGCTGGCCAACAGGCACATAAAAAAAAATCCTCAACATCGTGCATCGTCCAGGAGTCGCAAATCAAAACCACAGTGAGATGTCACCTCACTTGGTCGGATTGGCTATTAGCAAAAAGACAAAAAAGATAAAGCGTTGGTGAGGATGTGGAAAAAGAGAAACTTTGTGCACTGTTGGTGAGGATGTAAATTGGTGCAGCTTCTGCGGAAAAGGGTATAAAGGTGCCTCAACAAATTAAAAATAGATCTACCCTATGATCCAGCAATTCCACTTCTGGGTATTTATCTGAAGAAAATGAAAACACCAATTGAAAGAGATGTCTGCACCTCTCTATTTATTGCAGTATTACTTACAATAGCCAAGATATGGAAGCAGCCCAAGTGTCCATTGTTAGATGAAGGGATAAAGAAGATGTGGTGTGTAGAGACAATGGAATATTACTCAGCCATCAAAAAGAATGAAAGTTTGCCCTTTGTGACAGCATGGATGGACCTAGTAGGTATTATGCTAAGTGAAATAAATCCTACAGAGAAAGAAAAATACCATATGATTTCCCTTATATGTGGAATCTAAAAAACAAACAAAACAAAATGGAAATATGACTCATAGATACAGGACACAAATCATTGCTTATCAGGTGGGGGACTGGAGGCAGGTGAAATAGGTGAAGGGCGTAAAATGGTACAAATTTGCAGTTATTAAGAGAAGTCATGGGAATGTAATATAGTCGATAATATTGTAATAACTTTAAATGGTGACGGATGGCGGCTAGATGATGGTGGGGATCGTTCTGTAATGTGTAAACATATCAAATCACTACGATGTTCACCCGATACTACTAGTGTATTATATGTCAGTTATACCTTAATTAACTAACTAAATAAATATACCTAAAAATTCAACCTTTGAGATCTGTTTTTTAGGTCTTAAGGTCCTTTAGGCTAAGGAAATCCCAAATTAAGATGCAAATACCGACCCCTGTTGGGAGAGGACTTGGGCCATATCTTTACATACAGACTTCCCCCCACGTGCACTGCGCTCAGCGTTCTCTAGTATTCAGTGATCAACGACTGCATTGAGAAGACGTGCCAAGTGTTATCATCTGACCCCTGACTTTAGGGGTTGGCGTAGAGCCGTTACAACAGATAGCTGTGCTTAAACAATTGAGAATAAGCTGAGGACCAGGGGTGACAAATTAGGAGCGTGAGAGTGGAGAGGAGGACCCTGAAAGGGAAAGTGGGAGTGAGGTAAGGAAAAACTGAATCTGTTGTACAATTGCAATGACCTTTATCATGTGAGACTGGCCACTAATGAGGACAAACTTTACCTTCACCTTTTCTATTCTATCCCTACCACTATTTGCTATTAGGATATGGTCAAATTATAAAATATATATAAATTTAAACTTAAAGACATGACTTAGCATCTGGTCAGATCTGATATTCCGAACCCATCACCCAGTAGCTCCCTAACTCGGATAACTCTTTAATTTCTCTCAGATTTCGTTAGCTTGTCTACAAAACTGGAAACCCTTTGCCTGCCTTGGAGGATTCTTATAATGACCAAATGAAATAATACAAACCTATTTTAAAACTGTGTTGAGCTATTTATAAAATATCAGCTCCAGGAAAGCAGAGGTTTTTGTCCAATGTTCACTGCTGTGTCCCCAGCACCTGGGACATTGCCAACTCATTGCGGGCTCTCAAATAATGACAGATGAATGGCTTTTGGTGACTTGTCTGATGAGGTAGATGGATGCTATAGAGAAGTATAGACTTCATACCGAGACAGAACTCGGTTCAGATTACAAATTCTACCCCTAATTGCTGTGTGACCTTGGACAAGTAACTAAGCATCCCTAATTCTCATTTCTCCTCCATAATGTGGAATTGATAATACCTACCACATAAAGTTAGACAATACATATAAAGTGCTTGGTTCGGTGCCAGGCATTTGATTGATGATTGAAAGCTATATTATTAGCCAGAAGCTTAAAAACTGAGGGTATAAGAAATGCAGGAGTCACAGAATTACATTCTGGAGTCCTAAACACTTCTAATAACCAAATGAAAATACGACACACTTTCCAGAAAAAAAATGCAAATACATATTATACATAAAATATTGCATATAATTTCAGAGTTATCTTGAACTCATCATGGACCCATAGTCATTGACTTTTTTCAAGTCATGACTTTTTTTAAACATACTACATGATCATGTTAAAAATGCAAATATTATGCTAAGTGAAATAGACAGAGAAAGACAAATACCATATGATCTCTCTTATGTGTGGAATCTAAAAAACCAAACCAAACCAAACAAAAAAACCCACCAAGTCTCATAGATAAAAAGAACAGATTGATGGTGCCAGAGGTAAAGCGTAGGGGGTGGGATAACGGATGAAGGCGGTCAAAAGGTCAAAAGAAAAAAAATGCAAACAAGACAGAAAAGAACAAATATTGAAGCAACAAATTAACTCAACTCCCCTGCCTAGAAATGACTAATATTAACACTCGGTGAACATGTTTCCAGACATCTCTGTACGAATATACATATGGAGCAAGACAGAGAAATCTGTGAGGATACATGCTTTTTAGAAAATAAAAACATTTGCATCTCATTTTGTATGAATGTAACACAATGGAAAGAAACTAATGCAAAATTGAAGGAATTTCCCAACTTCTATTAAACACTTTTTTATTACAAGCACCATTTATTGCCAAAAGATTCTCTGTGGCCCAGAAAATATATTATAAAAACTCTAAGAATTAACCCTGTTGTTTATTCTATTGTTAGAAGTGACTTTTCATCTTTACTGTGGTAGATGAACTGATTACCCTGCTTATATTTTTGTCTGCTTCCTCCCTTCACAACACAATTTTTAGTGGCTATATTTTTTTTTTTTTAGTTTACTAGGTGTTATATATTTACATTCTATACTGGAACCACAGGCCCCTCCATCACTTACTGTTTATTCTATGCCTACCGCAAGTATTTTATAGCGTTTATCCTGTTTCGCTGAAAGTCAGTTTGGGATGGGAACATCAGCACATAGATACTAATTATGTTATTTTCAAGTGATCCAAGGCAGGCAAAATATTAACACAAATTCAGGGGCAAATGGACAGGAGGTTAGGATGTAACTTTACCAAATTATTTGAGGAACGTAGGCAAAGGACTGGAGCCCAGGCCTCCTGGTTAACCATAGCTATGACAAATTGGGCTCCAGGTCCTGGGAGAAGCCATTGGCTGCCAAACTCCCTGGAGCGGACAATGTGTTAGACTCCATCCCCAACCTCCTCCCCCAAGCCCTTTGGAAGAAGCTCTCCCTCAAGGCTAGTGGAGTGGGCGCCCTGTGGCCCACTCATACCTAATCTACTCCCAAACCTATTGCTGGGCTGATGCTTGCCATTTGAATGGTGAGATCTCCTCTTTTCTACAAATGCCAATAAAATAATTTTTTCATCTTTGAAAGCCAGTAGAATATTTACAATGAAGCGGGGGAACATGCCTAACCCAGCCTTTGCCACATACACGCTGAATTGATGTTTACTCAAAATGCAAGCTGAAGTAACAACTTAGTGTTTTATTGGTGTTCAATCAGCCAACCCTCGTGGGTTAAGGCCTGCTGTCAGCTCCTTCTCCATATATACAGGGGGAAGGATCTGGAGTGTGAAGCGAGGTAAGAGGGACCAGTGGGGAGAGGAGGAAGCCAGAAAGGTAGACTGAGGTCATAGACGATGCAGCTTGTGCTCTGCGTTAGAGGGGAGCTGTTTATCATCGACAAGAAGGGAGAAATAGACATTGTACACGGAGGTATTTTTGTCCTGCAGCTGCATAAGGAGGCAGCTCATTTTGCATGATTTATAAGGACCTTTCTGGTTTGTTCTTTTTAACCTAGCTGACTGCAAGAGCTCCCTGCCCAGGGGAATCATTAGTGGAGGTATCCCTCAAACTAGGAGTGTCTGTATGGAAGCACAGCTCTGGAGAGGTCTTTTAGAGATCATCGCATCCAGGTATCTCAGGCCAGGCTGCACGCGGGAATATCCTGAGGTGTTTGTAACACCAGTGCCTGGGCTCTACCCCCAGGAAATTAAAAGTTATTCATTTACATGTGGAGGGGGCCATGCATGGGCGTGTTTTAAAGGTCCTCCAGGTGATTCTAATATGCAGCGAGAGTTGAGAATCTCTGACCAGTTTCAACCCTCTCGTGGTACAGATGGGGAACGTGGAACTCAGAGGGAAGGAGCTTGCCCAGTGTCGTGGCCATTTTATTTGTCCCGATTCCCATGTCAGTGTTCTCTGGAATATGGTCATGCCCTATGGTAAATAGACCTTTGGAAGGAGTAAGCGATCTCCTTGTTCCTTCCAAGGAAGCTCAGAAGGGCACTTCAGCTATTGCTACCGGACAACTGTTCTCCAGTCCTGCAAGGAATAGCTTAATGAAATTAATTCTCATCCAGAATCCTACTGAGAGTTTACCAAGAAATGACCAGAGAATGTGACAGTTTGAAAAAAAAAATATCGTGGCCACTTTAAGTTTCGTTTAAGGCAGAGACTTTGCCTAACCCATATCCAAAGTCTTCTTTTGTCTGACCTTTGCTTGGGGTATGATGGGCAGCCATGGAACAGTAAAACTAAGTAGGGCCTATACCCTAACATGATGTGCTTTTAAAATTAGATGTTGAAAAGTGTTCAACTTAACATGGTTCCTTTTTCACCTTGAATGTCAGGAAGCTTAAAGTAACATTTTATACATGTTGTAGTTTAGGCTTATACAATATTTTTTGTTTTGTCTTTTTCAATATTTACCAATGTCTTATCATTTGAGTCTTGTTTTTACAGGATATGTATCTTTCGCTATAAGCTACGTCATGTCTTTTGGGAAGTAGTCAGGGGTATAAATAATAAATAGCTCCTCGGGAGTTTGACCCAGCCAGGATCTGAATGCCAACAATATCAAGCCCCAACCCCCAGCATCATAGCACCCCCGTAAATGACTGCGCCTTCCCTCAGAGCTCCTTGCTCGCTGGGATGTTACTATTCGAAGTATTTTCATTCTCTGATTGCTCCTTGGATAGATACAGAAGACCAGGGGAAGCTATTCCTTCCGCCAAAGAGCTTAAATTCTAGGCCCTGCAGTCAAACTTTTCAAAGGTGATTTCCCTTAACTTAGTTGCATCTCAAATGCCTTCAGAGCAAGTGAAGGGTGAAAATCGGGTTGTAGGGTAGCGAGTGGAGGGGGAAGGATCACAATATATAGAGGTACCGGGGAGAAGCCGCTCTGACAGCCCCAGACGCAGGTGCTGAGCCTGCCAAGGTCTTAGTCACCTGTTTATGAGGAAGCCACTGTCTCTTAAAATGACATTTCCTGACAGCTTTCTTTATTTTGCAAGTTTTTATGCTGATTGAGTCAACATCAGCTCCTTCCACCCATTCTCACTGCACTCCCTCCTTACGGATTTAAAAGCCAGGGGCACAGGCCGTCTTCTGTTTACAGTGAAGTCTTGTGAGCAAGCCCAGCCTGAAAGGGTGTCCAGGTCAGACCATCTCTTTTTGCAGTATCGTCATGGCAGGGGTAAAAGTCGAGAAGTAATGGAGCAAGAGCAAGCTCCACCCTTAAAGTTACCACTCAAAGCAGTTGCTGGCTGGTCTTTACCCTCCTGGTCCTATTAATCTCAGATGGCCATTAATATCAGGCTGCAGAAGTATCTGTCATCTGGGGGCGGGGGTGGAGTTGTCAGCCCAGGTGGCAGCAGGGAGAAAATAAAACCTGTCGGGTAGGTGTTCTTTTGTCTGTTGACTTGGCTGTATAGTGAGGCACTCTCTATATTGGCCCAGGACTATTCACGTGGCCAATATCATCATTAATGAAGCGGGAGCTTTGCCAAGAGCAAGAATGTGCTCCTTGGTCTTCTCTAACAATCCTAAGAACATGAAGGTGGGTACTGTTACATCAATCTCTCTCCCAGTCTGGATGACAGCAACTTTCTCCTTCCTCTTGCCTCATTGTCCATCTCTGTGAAGGGCCCTATAAGCCATTGAAGAATTATTCTCTATGGATGGATGGATGAAAAAGATGGGGCTCTGTTATCTAGGGGCATACCATGTTCTCCTGAAACTTCATTAAAAGCAATTTTTGTATAACTTAGATGGTCCGTTCTTGCGGTAATGAAAGCATAAATTTGGGAAGCACGCAGATCTGGACTCAGATCTGTGTCCCACTCCCCAAACACACTCTCCCGACTAAGTGTGTGGCCTTGGATAAATGACTTCTCTTTCAGCCTACTTGCTTATGTCTAAAATGAAGATAATCATAGCATTACCTCAGGGGGATGTTGGGTGGAGATGTGTTAAGTGAAACACACATGTACAAGCCTTAGCAAAGGGCCTGGCACAGAGCAAGTCCTCAACAAAGGATAACGGTTATTACGTGCTGTAGAGGGTAACAACACCCAAAGGCACTTATGCAGAGAAGCTCCTGAGAACCGAAGACATACATTTGGCAAACCGTTTTCTAGGAGACTTTACAGGCTCAGTTCTCAGATCTCCAAGTTCTGTAGCATAGCAGCTCTGAAAATTCACATCTGATTTGCTCTGTCCGTGCGGCTCAGCAGAAGACATAACGTGCAGCCTTAAATAGAGCTAGAGAAAACTGGGAGTGTATTAAAATTGGCCACAAAAACAAGCAAAAATCAAGCTCTGTAATTAATGTTCAGCCATCCATAGACTGTGAAGTTTAACAAGATGGTCTAAAGGTCAGGAGTGGGACTTACTCAGCTAGACCCACAGAGAGAGAGAGTGAGAGGAAGGGAACACATGGCCGCACGGCCGCTGCTTCCAAGTCCTTTAACTGGGGACCTCGTGTCGGGGAATTAGAGGAATTCCAATTAAGCTCTTTCGTTTTGATTTCTCATTAGGTCCTTAGAATATCTGCAGAAAATTGAATCGAACTAGAGACCTCCAGCCAGGAGATTTATCCGATTTAATGTTTTGAAAGAGACTTATTATCTTGTCAGCAATAATTCGAAAATCCAAATAAGAGCAATCGAATCAGCAGAATTTAGGCCTCAAGATAACAATCATTCTGTACAACGAACCATAGTGTTTAAACAGCTGAAGTGGCATTTCCAAAGCTGCTGCTCCTGGTGGTTTTGTCCTTTCCACAGCTCAGCCCTTCCTACCGTACCCTCTCCGGTCCCCACCAGCACAGACCATGTTTCAAAGACCGCAGCAAGATCCCCGGCAATAGCATTCACACTGAGCCCCTACCTGGGTTCTTCATTCTTGCTTTCCTTGTCTTCATTCACGTTGTGTTCTTTTTTTTTTTTTTTAAAGATTTTATTTATTTATTTGACAGAGAGAGAGACAGCCAGCAGGGGAGAGAACACAAGCAGGGGGAGTGGGAGAGGAAGAAGCAGGCTCCCCACTGAGCAGGGAGCCCAATGCGGGGCTCGATCCCAGAACACCGGTATCACGCCCTGAGCCAAAGGCAGATGCTTAACGACTGAGCCATCCAGGGGCCCCCATGTTGTGTTCTAATTGCCATGCATACAGGCTGCAGCCTGACAGCCTTCCAAAAGGCTTGTCCCTTTCTGCTGGGTGTCTTGGGCAGGCTGTGTCCTCCATGTGGAATAGCAGCTGGCCACCTCCCTCATCCTCTGCTGGGACAAGGGCTCACTGCTAGGAACAATTAAATGGGTTTCAAAATATAACTGGGCTTGTTTGTTTGTTTGTTGTTGTTGTTTATTTTTGGGTTTTTGGTTTTTTGGGTTCTTTTCTTTTTTTGTGGCAGCAACTACACTGCAAGATCTGAGCATGTGGTCTCATTAATATCCAGACCACTCAGGTGAAGTCAGGAAGTGTGCTCTGTCATGGCTTCCCTCAGAATCCCTGTCGAGACCACGTGCTGGGATTTATGCCAATGACTTATGTCTCTGTCCTGAAGGATGAGGTCCCTCTAAGTATTGTCAGCTGCCCTTGGTGCTACAAGACCACACAGGTCTCTAGACTTCTCTGCTGAGGGTAGGTTAGACAGTGCAGAGGGCGTAGGCGATAGGTAACAAACTTTAAACTTGCCAAATGGTTTCTCCAACTTGAGTTATCTCAAGAGTCTCTTTTAGTTTAGAACAGTCTCTATTGGGTAAATATTTGATCAATTCAAAGCCATTTTTTCTTTCTCTCTCCTTCCTTACTTCTGGGAATGGCGAAAACTTTGAGTCCTCCTGGCATGAAGCTTGTGACACCTGGTTCACAAGCTATCTTCTTTCTCTGATCTTTGCTGTAGCGTGGCTGAGCTGGTCTGATGGCTGAGCTTGTGTTTGCTTCGGTACCACTGTCATTGCCTCTGGTCATTGAGGTCTCACCCTGACAACTTGCTTTTCCTGACTGAGGCCTTCGTTACACCAGTAGTCTTCTCTGTACCCTTTGTCTCCTTCACAAGAATAGCTAGGAACTTCTGGGTCCCCTGAAGCCCGTGTACAAGCTGTTCTAGCTGACCCCTCAAACTGAGATGCCACATTCTCCTGTGCCACATTGGGTGTGGCCATGTGTGTGTAGTTTTCCTCCAAGCAATGCTCACTGAAGTACTCTACCTTCCAACCACAGCCCCATGATGATATTGGCTCCCCCTTACCTATCAGATTATTTCCATAACTCCAACAATGCTTCCACCCAATGAGGAAAATAGTGGGGACATGAGTCTAACATTTTCTCCCTAATTGTTTCCACAGTTCACTATGGTGGAAGGGGTGTTTTATCTCATCGCCTTCTCTTTGGAAAGAACTTACCTTCTTCCCCATGCTACTGAGTCTCATGGCTGAGGCTTAATAGCAGAAGAGGGAGCATCCTTGCTACACCATGAAAGAAACTATGATATGAGACTTTCAGGCATAGTTCTTGATGTTTGTGCCCATGATGGCTAGGGACAAAGGATTACCAGGGACAGAAGTTATACTCTTTTGATGTCCCCCCAAATATCCTTAATAGACTTACAATCCACCTTGCCCTCTAAAGGAAGTGGATCCCAAGGAGGGGGCTTTGTTATCAAGCAAGGGTTGAGTATAAGGATGCTCCCAGGAGAAACTGCCCTGCCCGAAGAAGGGAAGACAAAAACACACAAAATATGGGTAGCGTCTGGTCAAAAGGGTCTAGCATGGTTGAGGAAGCTGTGGGAAGTGTTACTCTAGAGAAGAAAACGGTAAATCAGTTGGCTAGTAGCTGGAGAGGACTTTGGGGATAGATCAGAGATGTTTAAAGGAGATATTTATGAAGTTTGGCTGCATGGTATGAAATCTAACCTCCTTTCCCCTCACCCCAACCTCTTGGAAATATAACATTATTTCATAGAGATCTTATTCTGGAATGTGTGACAGTTGAGCCCTCCTTAAAGGTGGGCATGGAGTGAGAACCAGGGCTGCACATAAGGATCCAATCATATTGTAGCCCCATTTCTATCTCTCCTGCATTCTGCACCTGCATGGACTCAGGAAATCAATGGTTCTGCAAACATCTCTCACATCCCTTAGTCATTCCTCTTTCTTCTTATGGGGAGTTTGTCCATACTTTTTGTTGAGTTGTTTTTATTTTTGTCACCCTATTTCAGATAATTCGTTTCAAAAATTTTCGAATTTCTGGCATGCAAACTGGTGCAGCCACTCTGGAAAATGGTAGGGAGGTTCCTCAAAAAGTTAAAAATAGAGCTACCCTAGGACCCAGCAATTGCACTACTAGGTATTTACCCAAAGAATACAAAAATACTGATTTGAAAAGATGCATGCACCCTGATGTTTATAGCAGCGTTATCAACAATAGCCTAAGCATGGAAACAGCCCAGATGTCCATTGACCGATGAATGGATAAAGAAGTTGTGAGATACCTCGGAATAATACTCAGCAGTCAAAAAATTGAAATCTTGCCATTTGCAATGATGTAGATGGAACTAGAGTATATGGGACTAAGCGCAATATGTCAGTCAGAGGAAGACAAATACTGTATGATTTCACTCACTGTGGAATTTAAGAAATGAAACAGATGAACATAGGGGGAATAAAAGAGAGGCAAACCATAAAACAGGCTTTTAACTATAGTGAACAAACTGAGGGTTGCTGGAGGGGAGGTGGACACGGGAATGGGTTCAATGGGTGGTGGGTATTAAGGGAGCACTTGTGATGATGCGTTGGGTGTTGTATGTAAGTGACGAGTAATGAAATTCTCCCAAAACTAATATTACACCGTATGTTAACTAACTGGAATTTGAATAAAAACTTGAAACTACAAATAAGTAAATAAATAAGTGTTCTACAGGTTGAAAAAAATTTCTTTTCCTTTACTAATAAGTCAGTCAGCTTATAAATATGTATCGAGTGCCCATTTTATAGTAGGCGAAGTTCTAGGTGCCTGAGAGAGAGTGACGAACATACGACAGGGTTCATCGTGCAGTTTTATGAGGAAGACAAACATTAAATAAAAGAATATTAGATAATTTAGCGGGTAATTCCATGTGTGTGAAGTGCTGCAGTAGAGGAAGTGTGGGTGTGTACCTCAAGAGGGGTTAATTAGAAGACTCAGCATCCCCCAAGGGGTCCGGAGCAGCTCCTCAGAGGAACGGGTATTTGGCTGAGTTGTCCTGAAGGATGCGCAGATATGAGCCAGAGAGAAAGAAGAGGAAGAACATTCCAGAAAAAGAACCAATAAGTTCAAAGTTGTGGAGGCAAGGTCTTCCAGGACTGAGGGTGACCAGCATGGGCTGAGCATAGGGGATGAGAGAGGCCATGGTAAGAAGCAAGACTATAGACATTGCCAGGGCTTGTGTTGATGGAGACAATACGGCACAGAACTAAGTGCGTGAGAGTCAGACAGAAAGTCTGATTGCCTTGTCTCCCACATGGGTGGCCTTGAGGATTTACTTAACCTCTCTAAGACTGTGCAACTAGCATAATGTGTCTGAGTCATAGACTTATTCTGAGGATTAAATGAGATAATTCACAAAATTCACTTAGCACAATGCCTGGCACATAGTACGCATACAATAGACACTACGTATGGCCTTGTTGGCCACAGTGAAGAATTTGGATTGTATTTTGCAAGCAATGGGAAACCATCAATGAGTTTTTAAAAAGGTTTCATGATCTGTCTTATGCTCTTAAAAGCATTGTTATGGCAGCAGAGAGGAAAAGGGGCTGGAAGGGAAGGTGAGAAATGAGGGGGGACAATGGGAAGATTGTGGCAACTGTGCAGGAGTTGGCTGGCTCAGTGTCCAATTCAGCTTCCTTCAAATATGCTTTCCTGTACTGCAGAGGCTACAGAAGACCAGGGTGTAGCTCAGGTTCCGGAGCAGATAAAGATCCCATCAATTAATGCATCTTGGAGATCCAGAAGGTGCTCTCAGCTAAGCAAGGTCTCTTGTGGCCATTGGCTCTTCTGAAGCAGCAGTCCAGGGTCAGACACCAGCAAAATGGTGACCGGAGGCAGCTTCACTGGCTTTGTGATCCCTGAGTCACATCTAACATCAACAGTGCCAGTGCTGGCTCCCTGATTCGCCACCTTCCTGACTGTGGTAGAGAAGCAGTTCCCCTGATGGGCTCATTCTGTTGTATTGTTATGGAAGTTATTTCTGGAAGCCTATCTCAGAGTCTTCCAGTCTATCTAGAGTTGTGAAAGCTTCTTGTTTTCTGCATTAAATGCCTTTATACTTAAAAGCTAAAATGATTTGTACTTCCTGCAACTAACCCCCAATTGATATAGAGATTGTAGGTATCAATAGAGATTATTGCAATACTTCAGACAAGAAATGATAGCTAACATAATGTACTGTCATGGGGGCATGCGTAGAATGGGATATATTTGAGAGATACTTAATAGATTGAACTAATAGGACTCATTTCATTGATTGAAATGAGGTTGGGGAGGACGAACCACTGACCCATAAATTATTGACTGTTGAATAATTGAGTCTGTTGAATGTGTAAGTCTGGAGTCCAGAGGAACAACCCATGCTAGATATTTGGACATGCAATGTATGAAGATGGTGGTTAAAACCTTGGAACTGCACAACATTATTTAGGGCACATGCAGAATGGAAAAAAAAAAAGTTCCAGACAGATTTCTTTTTTTTTTTTTTAAGATTTTATTTATTTATTCGACAGAGATAGAGACAGCCAGCGAGAGAGGGAACACAAGCAGGGGGAGTGGGAGAGGAAGAAGCAGGCTCATAGCGGAGGAGCCTGATGTGGGGCTCGATCCCATAACGCCGGGATCACGCCCTGAGCCGAAGGCAGACGCCCAACCGCTGTGCCACCCAGGCGCCCCTCCAGACAGATTTCTGAGAGATACTATCATTTAATGGGTGTTGAAAGGAAGAGGAGCTGGAAAAGGAACCAAAGCAGGAGCAAAGGAACCAAACCAAACTAGGAGCGGCTAGACAGGCAGGAGCAATACAAAGAGAGAGAGAAAGAATGAGGGAGAGAAATCAAGTAGGATGGAAACTGAAAGGTGTCCATTAGATTTAGCAACAGAGAGGTCAGAAGGAAAGTGGAAGGGGGAAGAAACCAGATTGGAGTGGGCTGCAAAAAGAGTAGGAGGTGAGGGAATGGAGGAGATACATGTAAACAGCACTATGGGGCAGCATTCACCAGCTCATATGCCAGAAAATCTCGAAATAACAATTAGAGTGGCAGGCACATCCTTAAAGGGCTTTCTTCTGGCCGTATCTTAAGTCCTCCAAAATCTCTAACCTTTCTATAATGTGGACCCTTTATCTTCTACACATGAGGGAGAAATGTAGCAATGAAAATATTATTTAAAAACTCCAATAACTCAATAGTGAAGTTTGGCTATGAAAGAGAAAAGAGAGGGAGGCCGTAGCTGGAAAAGAGATGGGGCTGTGGGAAGGTTTATATTTTAAGATGGGAGAGGCTTGAGCTTGTTTCAGTCCTGATGGAAAGAAGCCAAGAAAAAGAAAAAGGGTTATTGATTGTGCAACGTTCCTGGGAAGGCAGAACAGCGTGGGGTCCAGAACACAGGAGGAAGCATGGGTCTTGAATAGGAGCAGGGATCACTCAGTTCTAGTAGGAGGAAAGGAGAAAAAAAGTTGATGGGTATCTTAGGTCAAGTTCCTTAGAAGCAGAGCCTGATTTGGGGGTTTCTGTGCAGATGATTTACTGAGGGAGTTTTCTCAAGAAAAATGGATAAGGCAGTATGCGAAGCAGGATTTTGCAGGGCAAAAGCTAGGCAGAAGTACGTTTTCAGAAATCCAGCCTCAGCATGACCCCTCAAGGAGCTCTGGCACGTGAACCGTTTCTACTGAGCTTATCTTTGAGGCAAGAGGGCTGCATCAGGCTTTCAGGTAGCCAATGGCTACCCTCTTGGAAGTGGAATGGGGTGCATAACCTCCCAGGTATCTCTGGGGGAGACAGCTTCCATAGTCCAAGGGCCATCTTCCAGAGAAGGGTGCAGGCACAAGCCATTAGCTGCCAACTTCCACAGCAACTGGGGAATGGGTGCACCTGCCGGTAAGGAGATCTCAGTGGGGCCCCAAGGACAGACGCTAGAGTGCAAGTACAGGAACATTTGCATATTTGGTGTTGAAGATAAACAGTAAGGGAGAGGCAAAGGAGTCTGAGATTGAAGAAGATGAAAAAAGGTTGAAACTAATAGGAGTACGGACTGACCAGGAAAACCTAGTAGGCTTTCTGGACTGTTGAGAGTGGCGATCTTGAGTTTCTAGTGGCACCAATGACCCACTTGTGTAATTTTCTCCCTAGGGGCCCAGCAGTCCAGATGCAGCCATGGAGAAAGCGGTAGTCAAATTCATTGGAGGATGGAGTCAAGGTAGGTGCTTTAAAAGGCTAGAAGGGAAGGGAAATGTAGGCACTAGTTATGGTCCTTAGGGACGAGCTGGCATAGGGAGAAGAGGGGACTGATGGAGAGGAAGAAAGAAGGTAAGAGTCCGTGGTTAGAGGTTTACATGAGGTTAGAGAATAGGCCTGGTGGGGGGTTATTGAGTGAACCGACGTAAGTGATAGAATTTCATAGATGGAAAGAGAGCCTTTGAACCTTTGATCTGACAGGGTGGACTATGGGAAAAGGATGGCTGATTTGAGGCAAATAGGAGAGTCATCGATGAACGAGCTGGAAATGACTGAGAAATAGAGGGAGTGGCAAACTGATGCGGAGAATGTTGCTACTGGAAGGCACATGCCTCAAAGTGAAGAGACTGTTCAATAGACTTTCTTTCAAGGCTTTGGGGCCCCCCTAATTCTTGTAGGAGGATCTGGTTACCAAGGCAACCCCCACCATTCAGCTCAGTCTTTATTTTTTCTGACTGAATAGCCCTCTTACACACCAGGTTCCTTCAATCAGATGTGATCATTTGAGTTTCCATTTCTACTATTCCCTACAAGTTTTCAAACCCTGTTGTGTTTTTCCCCTTGAGGTATATTTGCTATATTCAGAAGGAGAGCTACTAGCATGGTGCTCTAAGGTGGGCATTTCAGCCTCAGCGGAGTCTTGTGTCCTCAGGGTCAGTGCCAAAGTAGCATTGCTCGAGGACAATGTCAAAACAAGACCATTTTTCTCTGGGGGATAATTTGCTGTAAACACTATGCCTGCGGGGGCTTTGGCTCTCCTTTCTCTTCACCTTGGGAAAGAGGCAGAATGCTCAGTGATTTCATGACTGAACAACTTGCCTTGATTTGATCCCCAGCTCTGAGTTTCTAACTCTCCAAGTATGCTTCCTCCTCTGTAAAATGATGCCAATGATCCTACTTTCTTAACAAGTTTTTGCATTACAGCTTTTAGCACAATTTCTGACACATAGAAACAGTCTACCTCCCTTCATAAATAGTGAAGTGTCATGGAAATATTGGTCTCTGGAGTCAATGTGGCTTCTCCACTTGTTTGTTATATGGTCTGGACAATTATTTACAACTTGCCTTTCTTCATATATAAAGTGAGGGTAAACTCGTGGAAGCAAAGAATAACATGGTGGTTGCCAAGGGCTGTAAGGAGGGGGAAAAGGAGAATTGCTAATCAATGGTTACAAAATTTATATAAGATATGTAAGTTCTAAATCTCTACTGCACAACATTGTGCCCATATATAACAATATTGTATTGTACCCTTAAAAATATGCTACAAGATAGATATCATGTTAAGTTCTTACATTACAATAAATACTTTAAGTTTTCAGTACCAAAAATGGGGGTAATGGGAGTTGGAAAAGATAAAATGAGATACTATTACAGGAAAGTGAATGGTCAACTACTGTTGAGATTGTTTTCATGTCTTCTCAGATGCAGCAATGCTAACATTGCCAAAAAGAACTAGTTAGCTGGACATTTGGTACTAAATTTAAAGCCTTTGATCAAAGCATCTCAAGATTTTTTTTTTCTATAATAATATTTTTTATTTTATTATGTTAGTCACCATACAGTACATCCCTGGTTTTTGATGTAAAGTTCGATGATTCATTAGTTGCATATAACACCCAGTGCACCATGCAATACGTGCCCACCTTACTACCCATCACCAGCCTATCCCATTCCCCCACCCTCCTCCCCTCTGAAGCCCTCAGTTTGTTTCTCATAGTCCATAGTCTCTCATGTTTCATTCCCCCTTCCGATTACCCCCCCTTTCTTTATCCCTTTCTTCTCCTACCGATCTTCCTAGTTCTTATGTTCCATAGATGAGAGAAATCATATGATAGTTGTCTTTCTCTGCTTGACTTATTTCACTTAGCATTATCTCCTCCAGTGCCGTCCATGTTGCAGCAAATGTTGAGAAATCGTTCTTTCTGATAGCTGAGTAATATTCCATTGTATATATGGACCACATCTTCTCAATCCAGTCATCTGTTGAAGGGCATCTCGGCTCCTTCCACGATTTAGCTATTGTGGACAATGCTGCTATGAACATTGGGGTGCATATGGCCCTTCTCTTCACTACGTCTGTATCTCTGGGGTAAATACCCAGTAGTGCAATGGCTGGATCATAGGTTAGCTCAAGATTTTTCAACATTGATAATGGGCAGAGGAGAAAGAGCTTGTTATTCATATGTTCAGTTTACTAGGAATTGGATGTTTATACAGGGTGGAGCCTCTTACTTTTGTTGACTGTGAAAGTCTCAAGACCCCTTACAGTCCATCCAGCTCACCCATCCTTTGTATTTGGTGAACTTTGGCCTTGGGGGATAGTGGGACTGCCTTAGCATCGAGCTGGTAACTACACTGTAACAGTCCACAATTTAAAGGTGTACCACAACCACATAAGCTTTGCAAATAAATTACTGCTAACACAACTATGCAAGAAAAAGAGACAACTTACATCCATTAAAGAGAAAATGACCTGAATTTCATTAGGTCAGAGACCAAAGGCACTGAACATTGAATAATTTAGTTGGCAGGAGAGTTTCAGTGTGTTTTCCTCATAGTTTCTTGAGACTGTTCCTCACACCTGATAGATGTGTGACAGGCCTGATAACCTCTCGGTATGGAGACCCATGGAGATCTCTGATCCAAGGGGAGGATCTAGGCGAATTTTATTCCAGAATATAAGAATGGAGGACCCTTCCTCCAGGATCATTTCTATTCCCATCTTGAATCCTTCATTGACCCATGTTGCGTCTCAAAGGCAGGAATCACTATAAAAGAAATGTCATATTTAAAAAAAATTCAGTTATAGATTCCCTGGCAGGAAATTGTGATTGTGTTACTTTTCTTCAACCAGAATGTGCTGTGTCACTCAAATCGGTCCACACAAGCTATATGTCCAAATCATCTACACACCTCATTGTACTCCACGACCTCGATGTTTTATTCATCACCACCTGCTTCTCTGAGGGTCACTGGCGCTTCTTTTGCTGAATGTGGCTCCCTTTCAGCTTTTTATCAAATAATTTCCAATTCTCCATTAATATTTCGGTGGGAAAAGGCTGGAGGTGGTGTTCTCTGCCGTGTGACAAATATGCCAGCGATTTCATTTGAATTACAGCAATGGAGTGTCTACCTTGGTAATCAATGATTTTTCTTCCTTCCTGGGATGACAATAATTTTTTATTATAGTAGTGTTCAACAAACTCGGTAACAGTCCCTGGTGATTTTCTATAACAGCAGCCATATGGAACTGTAATTTCAAAGTCCCTCTGATCTCATTCAGTTTTATGCTATTGAATTAAATGTCAAAGTTGTCTTTGTACCATCTGCAAGATTTCTTCTATTTGGAATACTCTTAGTTTGCTCTCAGTTATCTGGTAAATCATTCTGTACATTTATCACTAGTATTAAGTATCTAACTTAAAGGAAGCTGTTCAACATAATTTATTTTGCTGCCTCTAGTTTTAATACTGTGTTAGTAAAATTGATTCCCAAGTGTCAAGAACTCTAGAGATAGACCAACCGGAGAGAAAGCCTGATTTTAAAAATCATCACATATATCCCTTAGGGTCCTGACTTATAAAAACATCTCATAATGTCTTTAAACATATTGATTTATGTTTTTTCTTAATCTCCTTCAACAGAATAGAGTTGAAAGTAATATACCTAAACAGGTTTAGAATGAGGAGTGTTACTGAAGATAGCAGCTATTGGAAACAATTCAAATATTTATCTATAGAATATTGGTAAAATAAATATAGTAGCCCATGCTATGAATTCATTACAGAGAATGCAGTGGGCCAAAAACACTGAAAGGGATAGAATAATTTTTGTTAGCAAGAATTATATTACACAAGAACAAAATAAGAGATATGTATCTTTAAATAACAGCTAAGCAGAGAAATATGATAATAGATAAATTTAGAAATGTAATGAAGAGTTTCATAGAGCCATATTAGTATTGGGAGACTGATCAGGACCTTTTGGAATTTGACAGATCAATTAAACAAAATACAAAAAGTGTATACATAATATGAAATTTATTTATGTTTTCACTTTATTCCATAAATTTTAGTATGTTGTGTTGTTATTTTCATTTGTCTCAGGATATCTTCTAATTTCCCTTGTTACCTATTTTTTTGACTTTTTGTCTGAGTGTGTTGTTTAATTTCCGCATACTTACGGATTTTCAGGTTTTCTTTCGCCATTGATTTCTTATTTCATTCCGTTGTGATTGGAAAAGATACTTTGAGTGATTTTAAATTTCTTTTTTTTTTAATGATTTTTTATTATATTATGTTAGTCACCATACAGTACATCCCCGGTTTCCGATGTAAGGCTCGATGATTCATTAGTTGCGTATAACACCCAGTGCACCATGCAATACGTGCCCTCCTTACTACCCATCACCGGTCTATCCCATTCCCCCACCCCCCTCCCTTCTGAGGCCCTCAGTTTGTTTCTCAGAGTCCATAGTCTCTCATGTTTCATTCCCCCTTCTGATTACCCCCCCCTTTCTTTATCCCTTTCTTCTCCTACCGATCTTCCTAGTTTTTATGTTCCATAGATGAGAGAAATCATATGATAGTTGTCTTTCTCTGCTTGACTTATTTCACTTAGCATTATCTCCTCCAGTGCCGTCCATGTTGTAGCAAATGTTGAGAACTCATTCTTTCTGATAGCTGAGTAATATTCCATTGTATATATGGACCACAACTTCTTAATCCAGTCATCTGTTGAAGGGCATCTTGGCTCCTTCCACGATTTAGCTATTGTGGACATTGCTGCTATGAACATTGGGTGCATATGGCCCTTCTCTTTACTACGTCTGTATCTTTGGGGTAAACACCCAGTAGTGCAATGGCTGGATCATAGGGTAGCTCAATTTTTAACTTTTTAAGGGACCTCCACACGGTTTTCCAGAGTGGCTGTACCAACTTGCATTCCCACCAACAATGTAGAAGGGATCCCCTTTCTCCACATCCTCTCCAACAATTGTTGTTTCTTGCCTTGTCTATTTTTGCCATTCTAACTGGCGTAAGGTGGTATCTCAGTGTGGTTTTGATTTGAATTTCCTTGATGGCTAATGATTTTGAACATTTTTTCATGTGTCTATTAGCCATTTGTATGTCTTCATTGGAAAAGTGTCTGTTCATATCTTCTGCCCATTTTTTGATTTGTTGATTTGTTTCTCGTGTATTGAGTTTGAGAAGTTCTTTGTAGATCTTGGATACCAGTCCTTTATCTGTAGTGTCATTTGCAAATATATTCTCCCATTCCGTGGGCTGCCTCTTAGTTTTTCTGACTGTTTCCTTGGCTGTGCAGAAACTTTTAATCTTGATGAAGTCCCATAAATTCATTTTATCTTTTGTTTCTCTTGCCTTTGGGGATGTATCATGAAAAAGGTTGCTGTGGCCGATGTCATATAGGTTGCTGCCTATGTTCTCCTCCAGAATTTTGATGGATTCCTGTCTCACATCGAGGTCTTTCATGCATTTGGAGTTTATTTTTGTGTATGGTGTAAGATAGTGGTCAAGTTTCATTCTTTTGCATGTAGCTGTCCAATTTTCCCCACACCATTTATTGAAGAGACTGTCTTTTTCCCACCGGATGTTTTTTCCTGCTTTATCAAATATTAGTTGCCCAAAGAGCCGAGGGTCCATTTCTGGGCTCTCTATTCTGTTCCATTGGTCTATGTGTCTGTTTTTGTGCCAGTACCATGCTGTCTTTGTGATCACAGCTTTGTAGTACAGCTCGAAATCCGGCATTGTGATGCCCCCAGCTTTGTTTTTCCTTTTCAACAATTCCTTGGCGATTCGGGCCTTTTCTGGTTCGATACACATTTAAGGACTATTTGTTCCAGTTCTTTGAAAAATGTCCTCGGTATTTTGATTGGGATAGCATTGAAAGTGTAGATTGCTCTGGGTAGCATGGACATTTTAACTATGTTAATTCTTCTGATCCATGAGCATGGAATATCTTTCCATCTTTTTATGTCTTCCTCAATGTCTTTCAAGAGTGATTTATAGTTTCTAGAATATAGGTCCTTTACGTCTCTGGTTAAGTTAATTCCAAGGTAACGTATGGTTTTTGGTGCTATTGTAAATGGGATGGATTCCCTAATTTCTCTTTCTTCGGTCTCGTTATTCGTGTATAGAAATGCAACTGATTTCTGAGCATTGATTTTGTATCCTGCCACGTTACTGAATTGCTCTATAACTTCTAATAGTTTGGGAATGGCTTCTTTTGGGTTTTCCATATAGAGTATCATGTCATCTGCGAAGAGAGACATTTTGACTTCTTCTTTGCCGATTTGAATACCTTTGATCCCTTTGTGTCGTCTGATTGCTGTTGCAAGGACTTCTAGTACTATGTTGAATAATAGTGGCGAGAGTGGGCATCCTTGTCGAGTTCCTGATCTTAAGGGAAAGGCTTCCAGCTTTTCCCCATTGAGAATAATATTTGCAGTAGGCTTTTCATAGATGGCTTTTATGAGATTGAGAAATGTACCCTCTATTCCTACACTCTGAAGGGTTTTAATCAGGAAAGGATACTTCATTTTGTCAAATGTTTTTTCGGCATTGATTGAGAGGATCATATGGTTCCTGAGTCTTTTCTTGTTGATATGATGTATCACGCTGATTGATTTGTGAATATTGAACCACGCTTGCATCCCAGGTATGAATCCCACTTGATCGTGATGGATAATCCTTTTAATGTACTGTTGGATTCTATTAGCAAGTATCTTGTTGAGGATTTTGGCGTCCATATTCATTAGGGAAATTGGTCTGTAATTCTCCTTTTTGAGGGGGTCTTTGCCTGGTTTGGGGATCAAGGTAATATTGGCCTCATAGAATGAGTTTGGTAGCTTTCTTTCTGTTTCTATTTTTTGAAATAGCTTTAGGAGAATAGGTATTATTTCTTCTTTGAATGTTTGGTAGAATTCCCCAGGAAAACCGTCCGGGCCTGGAGTTTTGTTATTTGGAAGGTTGTTTATCACTGACTCAATTTCTTCATAATTAATTGGCCTGTTTAAGGAATCAATTTCTTCCGGTTTCAATCTTGGTAGTTTATAGGTTTCCAGGAAGGATTCCATCTCTTCCAGATTGCTTAATTTATTGGCATATAGCTGTTGATAAAAATTTCTAATAATCCTTCCAAATTTCAATGGTGTTCATGGTGACCTCTCCTTTTTCATTCATAATTTTAATAATCTGGGTCCTTTCTCTTTTATTTTGGATAAGTCTTGCCAGTGGTCTGTCAATTTTATTGATTCTCTCAAAGAACCAGCTTCTAGTCCTGTTGATCTGCTCTACCGTATTTCTGGTTTCTGATTGATTGATTTCAGCTCTAATTTTGGTCAACTGCTTCCTCGTGCGTGGATTAGGCCTGTCCCTCTGTTGCTGTTCCAGCTTCTTGAGGTGAAAATATAAAAACTGCATTTTAGATTTTTCTATTCTTTTGAGTGAGGCTTGGATGGCTATGTATTTCCCCCTTAGGACTGCCTTTGCAGTGTCCCATAGGTTTTGGACTGTTGTATTTTCATTCCCATTGGTCTCCATAAATTGTTTAATTTGATTTTTGATTTCCTGGTTTATCGAGTCATTCCTGAGCAGGATGGTTCTTAGTCTCCAAGTGTTTGAGTTTCTTCCAAATTTTTCCTTGTGGTTGAGTTCCAATTTCAGAGCGTTGTGGTCTGAGAATATGCAGGGGATAATTTCAATCTTTTGGTATCGGTTGAGACCTGAGTGATTTTAAACTTCTTGAATGGTGATGTGGTCTAATAGGTGATCTATTCTGAAGAATATTCCATGTGCATTTGGAAAGAATGTATAATCTGCTATTGTTCAATGGAGTGTTCTGTATATGTTTGTTAGGTCCACTTGACCTGTAATGTTGTACACAACCTCTTTTCCTTATTGATATTTCTGTCTTGTTTCCTACCCATTATTGAAAGTGGGGTATTGAAGTCTCATTCTTTTATTGTGTTGCTATTTCTCCCTTCAATTCTTTCAAAGTTTGCTTTCTGTTACTAGGAGCTCTGAGGTTTAGTGCATAAATGTTTATAACTGCTATATCTTCTTGGTGAATTGACCCCTTTATCATTTTATAATATCCTTCTTTGTCTCATGTAACAATTTTTTACTTAGTCTATATTGTCTGATATTAGTAGAGCCACTCCTGCTCTCTTTTGGTTACTATTTGTGTGGAATATCTTTTTTCATGTTTTGATTTTTCATCTTATGTGTCCTTAGATATAAAGTGAATCTCCTGGGATGCCTGGGTGGCTCAGTCAGTTAACCGTCTGCCTTCAGCTCAGGTCATGATCCCAGGGTCCTGGGATGGAGTCCCACACCTGGCTCCTTGCTCAGTGGGGAGCCTGCTGCTTTCTCTGGCTGCTGCTCTCCCAGTTTATGCTCTCTCTCTGACAAATAAGTAAAATATTTTTTAAAAAGTAAATAAAGTGAATCTCCTACAGGCAACATATTGTTGGATATTGTTTTTTAATCCAGTTAGCCAATCTGTGTCTTTTCACTGGTGAGTTTAATCCATTTATATTTAAAGTAGCTGCTGATAGTCTATTGCCATTTTGTTAACTGTTTCTTTGTATATCTTTTGACTTATTTGTCCCTCCTTTCCTCTTTTATTGCCTTCCTTTGTGTTTTATTGATTTTTTTGTAGTGACATGCTTTGATTTCCTTCTCATTTCCTTTTGTTTATATTTTATAGATATTTTCATACTGCTTACCATTGCAATTACATAAAATATGTAAAGTTGTAACATTCTATTTTAAACTGATAACTTTTTTTTAAAGATTTTATTTATTTACTTGACAGAGAGACAGCCAGCGAGAGAGGGAACACAGGCAGGGGGAGTGGGAGAGGAAGAAGCAGGCTCCCAGCAGAGGAGCCCGATGTGGGACTCGATCCCAGAACACCAGGACCACGCCCTGAGCCAAAGGCAGACGCTTAACGACTGCACTACCCAGGCGCCCCTAAACTGATAACTTTAATCACATACAAAAACTCTATCCTCTACAGCTCCTCCCCCCCCACTTCATGTTACTAATGTCACAAATTATGTCTTTATTTGTTGTATACCTAATAACATAGATTTATATTTTTTGCTAGGTTTTCATCTCTAATTCTATGCACTAAAATTACAATAATACAGTTTGCTATATTTGTCCATGTATTTACCTTTACTGGAGAACCTCATATTTTTGTGCAGTTTCATGTTGCTGTCTATCATCTTTTTGTTTCAATTCAAAGTACTCCCTCTAACATTTCTTATAGGACACGTCTAGAGGTAGTGAACTCTCTCAACTTTTGCTTTTCTGGGAAAATCTCAATTTCTCCTTCATTTTGAAAGATAGTTTTTTCAGATACAGCATCCTTGGTTGTCAGGTTTTGGTTTTTTTTTTTCTTTCAGCACTCTAAATATATTATCCCTTCTGGCCTGTAAGTTTTCTGCTGATAAATCTGCTGATAATCTTACAGAGGCTCCCTTGTACATGATGAGTCAATTTTGTCTTGCTTCTTTCAAGATTCTCTCTTTGTTGTTGACTTCTGACATTTTGATTATAATGTGACTCATTAAATTGGTCTCTTTGGGTTTATCCTAGTTGGAGTTTTTGAACTTCCATATGTACATGTCATTTCTTTCCCAACATTTGGTAGTTTTCAGCCATTATTTCTTCAGATAAACTTTCCCTGCCCCTTTCTCTCTTTTTCTTTTTTTTTTTTTTAAGATTTTATTTATTTATTTAACAGAGATAGAGACAGCCAGCAAGAGAGGGAACACAAGCAGGGGGAGTGGGAGAGGAAGAAGCAGGCTCATAGCGGAGGAGCCTGATGTGGGGCTCGAACCCAGAATGCTGGGATCACGCCCTGAGCCGAAGGCAGGCGCTTAACCGCTGTGCCACCCAGGTGCCCCCCCTTTCTCTCTTTTTCTTCTGAGATTCTGATGATGCATCTATTGATCTACTGTCTAGTATCCTGTAAGTCCCTTAGGCTCTCTTTGCTTCTCTCCATTCCTTTTTATTTTCACTTCTGTAATTGATTTCCAATGACCTATCTTCAATTTCACTGGTTCTTTCTTCTGCCTGATCAAGTTCGTACTGAACCTCTCTAGAAATTTTTCAATTTAGTTTTTGTAATTCTTGTAATTTTCAGTTCAATAATTTGTTTGGTTCTTCTTGTTAATTTCCGTCTTTTTGTTGATATTCTCATCTTGTTCATGCATTGTTTTCCTGACTTCATTTAGTTGTCTATCAGTGTTCTCTTTTAGCTCCTGAGCATCCTTATGACAGGTAAGCTCTTTGTCAGGCAGCTGAGAGATCTGCATTCATTTAGGGTCTGTTTCGGAAGCTTTATTATGTTCCTTTGGGCCATGTTTCCCTGTTTCTTTGTATGTCCTGTGATATTTTTTCTTGAGATTTGTGCATTTGAATAAGCAGCCACCTCTCCCAGTCTTTAAGTACTAGCCTCATGCAGGAGAAGGACTTCATAATTAACCTGAATAGAAGTTCTAGGACTGGGGCGCCTGGGTGGCTCCGCCAGTTAAGTGTCTGCTTTCAGCTCAGGTCATGATCCTGGAGTCCCAGGATTGAGCCCCTAGGTTTTGCTTCCTGCTCAGCAGGGAGTCTGCGTCTCCCTCTGCTCCTCCCCCTACTCATACTCTCTCTCTTGCTCACTCTGTCTCTCAAATAAATAAATGTACTACATATTTGTTAATTGAGTTTAAATTTAAAAAGACGCTTTCCACACACAAATTAAATAAATGAATAAATAAATGAATAAATAAATAAAATTTTTTTAATTCAAATGCTTTTATTTATTTATTTATTTATTTATTTATTTATATTATGTTATATTAGTCACCATACAGTACATCCTTAGTTTTTGATGTAGTGTTCCATGGTTCATTGTTTGCATATAACACCCAGTGCACATGCAATACATGCCCTCCTTACTACCCATCACCGGCCTATCCCATTCCCCCACCCCCCCTCCCCTCTGAAGCCCTCAGTTTGTTTCCCAGAGTCCGTAGTCTCTCATGGTTCATTCTCCCTTCTGTTTACCCCCCCTTTCTTCTTCCCTTTCTTCTCCTACTGATCTTCCTACTTCTTATGTTCCATAAATGAGTGAAGCCATATTATAATTGTCTTTCTCTGCTTGACTTATTTCACTTAGCATTATCTCCTCCAGTGCCGTCCATGTTGCAGCAAA
Source organism: Ursus arctos (assembly GCF_023065955.2). NCBI lineage: Eukaryota > Metazoa > Chordata > Mammalia > Carnivora > Ursidae > Ursus > Ursus arctos. Next base: position 6,685,634 of record NW_026622863.1, read on the forward strand.
TGTTGAGAAATCATTCTTTTTGATGGCTGAGTAATATTCCATTGTATATATGGACCACATCTTCTCATTCCAATCATCTGTTGAAGGGCATCTCAGCTCCTTCCACGATTTAGCTATTGTGGACAATGCTGCTATGAACATTGGGGTGCATATGGCCCTTCTCTTCACTACGTCTGTATCTTTGGGGTAAATACCCAGTAGTGCAATGGCTGGATCATAGGGTAGCTCAATTTTTAACTTTTTAAGGGACCTCCACACTATTTTCCAGAGTGGCTGTACCAACTTACATTCCCACCAACAATGTAGAAGGGATCCCTTTTCTCCACATCCTCTCCAACATTTGTTATTTCCTGCCTTGTCAATTTTTGCCATTTAAATTAAAAAAGATGCTTTCTACACACAAAAATAAAATAAATAGATAAATAAAATCTTTTAAAAAGTTCTAGAACCTTCTGAACCTTTTCTGACCCCTTGTACCCCTTGATGTATGCCAGCAGAACTGTGGCTGTAATGGTCAGGAATGCTTGTTTTTGTTTTCAGCAGCTTCCAAACTCTGGCACCAGTCCTGTCAGTGCTTTAAGTCAGGCAATACAGAAACCAATCCCTCAGGCAGCAACCCCTAAGACAGCCAATCCCCCAGACAACCCAGAAAGTTGGATGCACAGTCCACCTTTTTGTTTCAGACCCTAAGAAAGATCTCTGGTGTTGAAATGGGGGGAGTGTTGTGACTTGTGATGCTGGGTAGAGGGAGGTTATGGTTTTGCAAAAATTCATACATTTTTCTATCTCTTTCTCTGGAATTCTTTCTTGATTTTACATTGGCTTGGTGCCATAGCTTCTCAACTATCTCTAGAGTTTTCACAGAGCTATTAGGGTCCATATATTGTTGTTAATTCACTGTTTCTGTGAGGGACAGAGAAACAGGAGCTTCTTAGTCTGCCATCATGCCCTAACTTGTGTATACTTAAACAAAGGACTGGGCATCTAGAATGAGAAACTCTTTCATGTGTATTATTTTGTACTACTCAAAATAGTTCAATCTATATTACTTTTTAAAAGTTAAGAAATATAATTGAAACAAACAATATTACAAAGTCTATTGTGGGAAAGCAGAGAAGAAAGAGTCCTATGTTTCAAAAAAAGTCTAGTCAGGAAGAATGAATCTACACCAGGTATTTAAATAAAGAGAATTTAATATGGAGGACTCATCACATAGATATAAAGTGAGAAGACAAACAGTTAGTGAGACAGCCCAGGGATTAGCAACAGCAGAGGCTAGAGTTGACTATGAAGGAGACTAGTCAGTACCAGAGATGCCACTCCTCAAATATGTCCTCTGGTTTCTTACCTCCTATTGGATGAACATACCTGGAAATCAGCACAGTTAGCAAGGGAGCCTGGGAGATAGAATTTGCAGGGATCAGTTCCCTACCTACAGAGCCCAACTGGCGAAAGGTGACAGTGAGTTGAAGAACAAAAGGTAATTGACATTGGTAGTCCTCTACAAATGTGGGAATCAAAAAAGTCTCTTTTTAATAATAGATGAGATTTGGGATAAGCTGAAAGAAGGAGATGAGGATGTCAGAGGTGAAAATAAGCATGAAGCTTTGGAAGATTGAGGAGGCAACCCCAGACAGAGTAGTTGGAGATGAGATTGCTTTAAGAGCATGGATCCCCATTGTGTGTAGTTTTGAATACTTTAAGGAGATTTAAGGAGAATCATGACAAAGTAGTGTTTTAGGCAAATTAACCTGGAATCTGTGGAGAGAAGAGATTGAAAGGGGCTTAAATTGGAGTTGAGGATGTTTTTAAAAGTCTACTTGAGCATTTCCTAACTATTTTGCACAATTAATATTGGATAGAGACAACCTGGACAAGACCAATCTGACTTAATGTCTCTTATTTTTCTTTTAAAATGTGAAAACAAGGGCGCCTGGGTGGCACAGCGGTTAAGCGTCTGCCTTTGGCTCAGGGTGTGATCCCGGCGTTCTGGGCTCGAGCCCCACATCAGGCTCCTCCGCTGGGAGCCTGCTTCTTCCTCTCCCACTCCCCCTGCTTGTGTTCCCTCTCTCGCTGGCTGTCTCTATCTCTGTCGAATAAATAAATAAAATCTTTTTAAATAAATAAATAAATAAAAATAAAATGTGAAAACAGAAGAAACTTCATGCTAACAGAGCACTATATTCCCCAATAAAAAAATCTATATATTCTTTCTTTTTTGTAAAGTAATTCTTCCTTTGATGGGGCACAGGAAATGGGCTGTGCTATAAATTCTTTGCCAAAAAAGGAAAATTTGGAGGCCACATTCTGGGTAATCTTGGCCAAAACATTTCTCTTGAACTATTCAGATAATTGAGCCTGAGATGAGTGTTTTCCTGAGTTATTCATGTAATATCCTTATTCACATAATATCCTGCTTTATTTTTTAGATACAGTTTTAGGCTCTAGGTCCAAAGTCCCACTGGGTTCTTTCCTGAAGTCATCTTTTTTTTGTCTGTCCCACACCCCCCCTTCTTCTGAAGATATTACCTGCTTTCCTTGGGTGATAACTGCTGCTGACCCCATTTCTCTGTTTCCATGACCACAGGGGTGGGTCCATAACCCATGACCAATTGGAATCCTTTACTAGGAATATTTTTTTAAAGATTTTATTTATTTATTTGACAGAGAGAGAGAGAGAGACAGCCAGCGAGAGAGGGAACATAGGCAGGGGGAGTGGGAGAGGAAGAAGCAGTCTCCCAGTGCAGGAGCCTGATATGGGGCTCGATCCCAGGACTCTGGGATCATGCCCTAAGCTGAAGACAGACGCTTATCAAGTGAGCCACCCAGGTGCCCCTAGGATATTTTTTAACTAGAGCTGGGGCAAAGATGTGGCTTGTCAATGTAAAATGAGATTCAACTTCAACCACGTTGCTTACCATGGGTAGATAGAGTAAAACCAACACATAGAGAGAGGCAGAGGGGAAAAATAACAAAAACAAAACAAACCACAAATCTTGTCCCTGGTTCTAGTTGTCTCTTAAGCCTGGCTGCATCTTTGCTCTTATCACACTTATGTGAACCTTTTTAATGGAGCTGATTCAAATTGGGTTTCTGTCACTTACAATCAGAAGAACCTTGTCATGCACAACCTTTCAAGTGCATACAAACTTTTTTGGGAAATCAAATTCTCAAGAGGGTCAGGGATCACTAGCAGATTAAGAATCCTTATTCTAGGCTCTCTAGTGGGTTATTTGTCTTCCGTCTCCTACATTTGTGGTCCATGATTTCTTCACCCAGAGATCAGTCCTACTCACCCGTGGCATGCCCCAATGCCAGAGATCATTGCTCCTGGTAGACCTGAGAGAATGTACCAGAAAGGGCCTCTGCCTGGAAGAAAGAGCTATGCGGAGTGTGAAGAGTTTCCCGTTGGCTGGTAACGAGAGATATATGGATTCCATCTAAGACGCGCTAACAGAGCATGGATTCTAGAACCAGTCTATCTGGATTTGAATCCCAGCTTTTTCTCAAGCTGACTCTATAAACTTGGACAAATTGTTTGCTTTTTCTGTATTCTGGTTCTCTAATCCATAAAACAAGGAAGGATATAACTACCAGACCAGACACTCTGGACCACCATCTCATCAGGTAATTAACAAATAGAAAGCTTAAGTTTCTTTCCCAATAATTCCAGTAAAGTGTCAGAAATGAGTCTGATGGGCCAACTTTGAGTCATATGCCCCATTATGCACCAATCAGAGAGATGGAAAGACCTGATTGGTTAGCCCTGAGTTATGTGACTATGACACTTGAGAAGGGGAGGTGCTAAAAAACCATGCAATCTGGGAGTGGAGTAGGGATGGTTCGTCCAAGGAAATCAGATTTCCTTGAGTGGCATAAAGGGAAATGGACTGTAAGCCTCCTGAGGGTAGAGATCACAGCTCATGCTTTTCTGAGCATAATCTTGGGCGCTGTGAGCACGTGGTATGTGTTCAGTAAATAATTTATCCTTTACCCTGGCAATCGTCAAGTCTGCTTCGTATTGAAAACCCCTGGATTCTCAATGCTGTAATTCCATCTTTTTAGGCAGAAAAGCCTGGCGTAATACTTGTGGCCAGAAATATAGCGTAAACATTTTTGAAAACCTTTCTCTGATTTTGTTCAAATCTGTGAACCGTGATCAACAGCCTCAGACTGAGCAGCAGACCTCAAAACTGTCTCTGGAAACTCTCAGATGAGGCTAATGGTCTTTTATTTTATTTTATTTTATTTTTATTTTATTTTTTAAAGATTTTATTTATTTATTTGACAGAGATAGAGACAGCCAGCGAGAGAGGGAAAACAAGCAGGGAGAGTGGGAGAGGAAGAAGCAGGCTCATAACGGAGGAGCCTGATGTGGGGCTCGATCCCAGAACGCCGGGATCACGCCCTGAGCCGAAGGCAGACGCTTAACCGCTGTGCCACCCAGGCGCCCCAAGGCTAATGGTCTTTTAAACATATGAGGGACTGACCAGGCTCAATAGCGTTACTTGAAATAGGCCTTCATGTGGGTGCCAGGTAGGGTCTGCGTTCTCCCTTGAGTCTTCTTGACAAGCCAGTGAGCACTTTCTCTGGGGATCCTTGTGGGGACTCTGCTGGGGCTGATTCACGGCCCCGATCAGCCTGGGCTGGAGACCTCCCAGAACACAGTGGGTTTTGCTTTTCAGTTAATATGCTGCGAAGAGGAAGTGTTTGCCTGCCTGTAAGTCTGGTCCACACAAATGCAGAGACAATTCTTTAAAGGCGAGGGTAATCTGACCAATAGAAAAACACAGATGGAGCCTGCCTGTTGAAATGTCACAAAACAAGGGAATTAGGATAATAACAAGAGTGAGGAGAAAACCTCCCTCTGTTTTCTTGCCAGCAGCTTCGAGGCTGTTCCAACTAGGGAGTACGACTGGGCAGGCTCAGGGAAGGGAGATTAGGTGACCAGATGCCTTGATTCCGCCATGAGGTTTGAATTTGGGGCAATGCGCCGTTAGAAGATTTTGGTCTTTAGATTCTGTTTTAAAGCATAAGAGTACCATTGGGAAGAATCACATTTTAAGATCCCAACAGGTAATTTTTTGTTCGCAAGAGAGAGACGGAATATTCCTGCATGTGTGCCAGGGATTATGCAGATGATCCCCTCACTGTCTCTTGTTGTTCGTAAGAAAGGAAGATGTAAAGAAGGGGGTACATCCTAGGAAAGGCTTGTTATAATGAGTGGGAGGGAGAAAACACTGCGAAGGTGGCTTTGAAACATATGGAGAAAGAGGAAGTGAAGGGCATGCTAGTGGATACCTTCTGCTCTGTCTGCCCGGCACCACTGGCACTTTTCTGCTGGGAAGTCCTTCAGTGCCTCCTTTTACCCATGGGTTCTGTCATATCTCATGTGCCCCTCCCCCTAGCCATAGTTGATTGGTCAGAGGGGGGCGCCTGACCTAAGCGAGGCCAACCATCCTGGCCACGGCCGATTAGTCCAGGAATGGGCCTCTGATCCACTTGATTCAGTAAGTCTCTTTCCTGCAAATTCATATTGGAAACACAGAGCTTGTCAATCTAGTGTGTCTCTCGTAGATGAAGTTAACATGGAGCCATGTTCTCGGCCGTGTAGAGAAAGCTCTTCTGCAGAGAGGGGGTGATGGAGCTGATGTGTAGAAGGAAACAGGGATGCAGGAGTTTGGTGGCATTTGAGGCTGCATTCTATGTGCTCCTGAGGCCCATCCCTACCTTTCTGTGGCTGACTGCCCAACACTTCCTTGAATTCTCTTGAGCTTATAAACTTCTTCTATTGCTTTAGCAGTTTTCAGTGGCTTGTGTTACTTATGGCTAAAAGCCCTAACAGCGTAGGTACTTAAAATGGTCCCAAGAAGACAGAAAGTAGAAGGGTGGTTGCCAGGGCCTGGGGGTGGTGGCATGGGTAGTTGTTCAATGTGCACAGAGTTTCACTTTTGCAAGATGAAAAGAATTCTGGAGATTGGTTGCATAACATTATGAATATGCTTAACACTACTGAACTCTGCACTTAAAAAAATTTAGAAAGGTAAATTTCATTATACATATATCTTACCTCAATTTTAAAAAATGGTCTTGAGAAGTACACAACAAAAATACACCTCCCCAAAATCTCAGTCAAGGGTCAGCCCTGCTGTGGATTCAGACTGCCAATTATTTTCTTGATACCAGCTTTGCAACTGAGCTTGAAACTCTCTTAACCCCAGGCTGCCTCTTCCCTGCCCCTTCCAGATCCCATCACTGTCTACCCCTGCTTTGTGTGACCTCATTTTCATAACATGGAGTCTATTAGGCCAAGTAATCCAGAAAATACATTGGCTTCCTCAAAACCAAACTCATTCAATTTCTTCCAAAGCCGTGTAGAAATGATGGGGGACCCTCAGCCGCGCTGCCACCTTCCATCAGCATAGACGACTAAGAGTTGCCTGAACAGATGTACAGGGGGGAGGTCTTCAGTCTGGATGTGGGTCTCATGAAGAGCAAGAGAAAAAGGCTTTGATCACAGCTCGATCTTAAAATTCCTTTGTGTGGTTGAAACTGGGGGAAGTGGCTTCTAATGGACACAGCCTGGTGCCCAATCCATGCAACGTACTCTCTCCTAGCCGTAGCCTCCTGAGCAAATCAGCTGAAGGAGGATAATCATGGAGATAGGGCTGTACATCTTCCCACTTTGGGGAGCTTTTCATCAAGGGCTCAGGCAGTGGCAAAGCAATCAACAAAGACAGGATTTCAATAAAGAAAACTCAAGAGCTGATTTCCCTTTGCCATATAGAAAAAAAACCTATCAAACACAAATGCATAGCTTTGTCCTCCAGATCCCCAAATATTTTGTATTTGTTTGTCTAATATTCTATCCACAACCTGCGAAATCCCTTTCTTTTCAAAATATGCTATTAAAATATAAAAATCTTCAAAACTCATTTAAAGGGAACTGACTTTAGGGGAACTGAAAATAGAAAAAAAAATTATAAGATACTGTGAAAAAGGTGATTTCGAGTTTTGAAAGACATGAAAGAAGCAAGGAGAGGGGGCAGGTAATAGGACCTGCCTACGGAAACACATTTATTTTTCTGCGCTAAATGCAGGTGTTTTAAAGTGCCAAGTGAAATTTTATAAAATCCGTTGGCTTTAAAGACCTGCGTGTGTGTATCTGTGAGAATGTCCTGACAAGCTTGCTCTGCTGGCCGTGCGCGCATTCACATTCTGGACGGCAGCAAAATGATTTGATTTTACCAAATATGAGAAGCTATTAATAAAAGCGGAATTGAAATAAATCACCATCGTGCGGATGCCGGCTGCCGGACTTTGAGGGAAGGCGAGATTCGTGAGACTGTACAGCGTGAAAAACGATTAAAGTGCTCTGACTGGATGCTGTGGTAAAGCCGCCGGCTCTCTCTGCTGGAAGGAGCTGTCCCGCTGATGTCAGCCTTGCTGGGCGCTCCTCTCAGTGCCATACAGGTCTAGACGAACTCTTACCCTGGCCTTGCTTTCCTCTCTCTTCCTCTTTCTTTCTTTCTTTCTTTCTTTCTTTCTTTCTTTCTTTCTTTCTTCTTTCTTTCTTTCTTTCTTTCTTTCTTTCTTTCTTTCTTTCTTTCTTTCGTTTTTCTATTTCAAAGGACATATACATACACTGGCTTTCATCTGTAACCACTTCTGGGAAAACGTGATTCACCTTTTCAAGAAGGCAAATTGCTCTGGAAAAAGTTTTTTAAGGCTTGGAAAAATTGATAGAAATATGTATTCTGTTTTGTTTGTTTGTTTGTTTGTTTACAAAATCCTTAGAAATGGACCCAGACAGGGGCGCCTGGGTGGCACAGCGGTTAAGCGTCTGCCTTCGGCTCAGGGCGTGATCCCGGCGTTATGGGATCGAGCCCCACATCGGGCTCCTCCGCTATGAGCCTGCTTCTTCCTCTCCCACTCCCCCTGCTTGTGTTCCCTCTCTCGCTGGCTGTCTCTCTGTCGAATAAATAAATAAAATCTTAAAAAAAAAAAAAAAAAGAAATGGACCCAGACAAAGTTAGGAAATAGACAAGGTATGTCTCAGTCACAAGCCCATAACTCCCTCTGGCATTGCCCTCTGATGACCACTTTGGTGTGCTTTCCTAAAGCCCATTCTGGCACCCTGTGATCGTTGGACATTCTCCCAGACGTGTATGCCATTCCTCAGATCCTTGTCGTTTCTAGGGAATAAGAGATGACAAGGTTTAGTCACCAGATTACGAACCCTACTCAGTGAACTTTCAAGAGAAGAGATCTGTCATTTAGTTAGAGCATACATTGTTAACAAGTCCTTGTGGTCCAACTGGTCGTATTGGAGGGTATTTAAAACACAGCAGGTGTCCAGTGAGATAGGGATATTGGGAGGCTGTTCATGTCATGGCACTCTTTTTGTCCCTTGCCTGAAACAAGGTTTAAATCTTGGTATTTGACTAACTTCCTTTTCTCCAGACCATATTGGTTCACTTTCTCCTTATGGATTTGCTAAAAAGAAAATTAGATACCTGGTATTTAAACAAGGTAAGTGTTACTACCTCTAACCAAAATGATAGTACCACAACAGGGACACCCTGTGCGTCAACCAAGATGGCTTCCAGCTTGTAGGGTCTCATGGCCATCTTCCCATTTTCTATCTCTATACTTTCATGGAACTAGCCTACCAGAACAAAGCTGAGAAAAAGGAGTTCAGAACCTGTTGTTTGGATGCTGAGGTGACATACATATCTGTATCACGGACCCTGACGGTTGTTATCTTTTTAAAGGGTATGAATTTATGTGAAAAACCATAAAGCAGTTGTTCAAAATGACCCATGATCGTTGGTCAGGTAAAACATGTGCTATGATAGATTTTACAATCATTATTTCCAAGAAGAGGGTGATGGAGTTAGCTTTTGTCTGGCCTTCAAGTAGCTGGGAGAGGTCTGATGCCGGCAGCTGACCCTGCCACATTACTTGATTCAACAAAAAGATGCGGAGGAGAGCAGAGTGTTAAATTTAACAACAACAAAACCCAAAGGATTATTCAGGGAATTCTATAACTTCTATAACTGAAATTGAGATAATTTCCCAATATTTCTCTGGACCAAGATCCAGGTCTATTCTTATTTTTTTTTCCTTTTGGTTACACAGACAGAATGAATACAGGTGCCAGTTTAAGCACTGGAGAGGGGCACATGCTAGGGTCATGTGTGTGCACACTTACATGTGAGTCTTAAGCCTTCGAAACAGACTTCCTGGACCACAAGAAGCACACAAAGTGGATTTTAGGTCAATGCCATCAAGTGTATTTGCGTGTGCATGATCGTGCATGTGTGCACATTTTCACATATGTGTGCATTTGATGCTGTATGCTAGCAGGACTATCAAAACTTGTGCAAAAGCAGATTGGAAGCAGCATGGAAATGCCTTGTTCTTCAGCAATGCTGAACTACCTGCTGTTTCCAGAAAGGCTCCAAGGCACCAAGCTGTTCCACACACCTCTGTTATTGCAATCATGTCTTTACAAGCTAGAATGTCCTCTCCTATTGGTCATTCAAGGTTCAGCTTAAGCATCTTTCCAAACCTTCTTTGACTGTAAGCAGGCAATTAACCATTTTCTCATTGGTGCGCACCGAACCTTGTAGAATCCCCTGGTAGGAGGAGGAAGTTCTTGTTACAAGTATTTATTTACACGTTAGAGCAGTCAGAGTCGATTACAGCAGGGATTATATCAGACAAGAGATGACCCTATGGCCACGAGTCTACAATGTGCAGTGCAAGAAGGTACTCATCTGTGAGGAAAACACTAACACGGGGTGACTACTGACCCAGGCACCCATCTGTGGGGTGCCATCTGAGTGCACTGAGTATTTGACTGTAATATCATGACAGAAGAGACCAGGATCATTCTGGCTTCTTATAAGAACTTCTAAGGACTCCACAAGATCTCAAACCAAAGGAGACAATTGGTTCGTTTCAGATTTTGTTTGAAGAATATTTTGATGTTACAGGAGAGTTTTAGAAAATGAAGATACTCCTTTCCACATATAATTGATTTTCTTGAAGCCATTTGTGCATGACACAGAAAGTTTCAATTCTGCATGTCGTCTTAGTATTTGCCATTTTTTCATTTACTCATTTGGTTAATGTTTATTAGGCATCTGAACTTTAATTCCAAAATTACCCCATGCACCTGAACATGACATAAATTTTTTTTTCCAGTGTTGTAATGTGTGAGCTAGAAATTTGGGGGGAAAAAGTCACACTATTACCCATCTTTGATAGCTGCCTCCCTTCCCCAATTTAATCTTTCCTCTAAGAAGCCCAGAGACGCTGATCATGGGGTTTATAGGAAGATACCAGCTCCTTCTGTGAACACCTGTTTCTGCGTGCAACAGGAAAAACAAAAAACAGTGAGCCCTGACAAAGGAAGACCAATCAGACAATATGTATTGAACATTTACTACACGCCTGACGCAAAGAAGACCTAAGGAGAAAACAAATTACTATCCTCTAGCAACGTTACTCCAGTCCGAGTAGAATGACTAATGGGGAATAATTGCAGGCAATAGGAGATAATTAATTCCTTCAATAAGCATCTCCTCAGCCCCTTGTGTAGGACTAGTGCTGTGGGAACCCCCAGAGGTGCAGGTACAAATATTCAGTCCCTGTACTCGAGGGGCTGACGGTCTAAGGGCCACATACACGTGGTGTACCGCAATAAGGTGTGTTAAGCTATAGCGGGGGAGATTTGTGGTTGCCCAATGCAGCAGATAATGAGCCCCCTGGAGGCCAGGGCAGCCTTTTAGAGAAGATAACATGGGAGGGGTGAGTTCACTGGGGAGGAGTTGGGGCCATTAACTGCTATTGAAACATGAGGTATTCCAATTCTGTTGAGGTCTGATATAAACATAGTACAAATAGTGAGGTTGAAGGAGAGAGAAGAGTTTCAAACTTTGCCAAGCCCCCATTCATTAAGATGCATCTTAAGCCAAAATGACTCTTAAGGACATACATAGACATACGGGTTTTTCTTGGTTACTTTCTTTCCCATTCACTTATTCATTCATTCAACAAACTTTATGGAACTTCCTGGTGCCACCAGGTGCCTAAGGACCGAGGATGCAGTGGTGCACAAGATAAGGTCCTTTCCTTCAAGGAATATTTATTCTGGTGGAGAAGCAAATAAACAAGATTAGATCAGTTTGACAAGACCTATGAAGGATGAAGGTATGAAGTTACTGGAAGGAGCCTCTTTTTTTTTTTTCAGTCACAAAGTCTCCTATTTTATTTTTAATTATTATTATTTTTTTATAATAATATTTTTTATTATATTATGTTAGTCACCATACAGTACATCCCTAGTTTTTGCTGTAAAGTTCGATGATTCATTAGTTGCGTACAACACCCAGTGCACCATGCAATACGTGCCCTCCTTACTACCCATCACCAGTCTATCCCATTCCCCCACTCCCCTCCCCTCTGAAGCCCTCAGTGTGTTTCTCAGAGTCCATAGTCTGGAAGGAGCCTCTTAACACATTCTGGTCAAGGAAGTTGGCCTGAAAAGGTGACATTTGAACTAAGACCTGAAAGATAAAAACTAAGCCATACTGAAGAGTTGGCTGCATACAGAGCAGGATACTTTAGGCTAATGGAGTTGGGAAATACCCTTTAAACAACTGTGCCTTTGCACCTTGATCCACATACAGCCCTCTTGTGATAGGATTTGACCATTGGTCGGATCAGACTCAATTACGCTGCCATAGTCAGCAACCCCAAATCTCAGGCATGTATAATGACGTAGGCTTACGTGGCATTCATGGCACATGTCCACGGCAGACTGGAGGGGAGGGGAGTCTGCTTCATGGCTCCTCATCCCAGGACCCAGGCTGACGGAGCCGCCTGTTTCTTAATGCTGGTTCTTGTGGAGAGAGAGAAAGAGAGGAAGAGAGAACACGATCAATCACACACTGGCTCTTACAGCATTCACTTGAAAGGGACGATACACATTTTATTGACCAAAGAATGTCACATGTGCACACCTAACTCCAAGGAGTTAATGCAATGCAATTCCTGCGGTGTATCGGGAGAATGGGAAATGTCTAGTAAACAGCACTCATGACTACCTTATGTGGGAAAAATAATGAATTTACGTTTCTCTCTTAACTGGTACATGAACTCAAAAAATTAAACTTTGGAAGTTTGTCCCTGAGCTCCAAGAAGTTTGGTCGTAATCTATCTGAGCTCTCTCTCTTTTTTTTATTTTTTAAAGATTTTATTTATTTATTTGACAGAGACAGCCAGCAAGAGAGGGAACACAAGCAGGGGGAGTGGGAGAGGAAGAAGCAGGCTCCCAGCGGAGGAGCCTGATGTGGGGCTCGATCCCAGAACACCGGGATCACGCCCTGAGCCGAAGGCAGATGCTTAATGACTGCGCCACCCAGGCGCCCCATCTGAGCTCTCTGAACAAAGGAGCAAGGCTAGCTTCTGTGGCTAACACTCCTGTCTCAGTCTGTTCGGGCCGCTGTAACAAAATACAATACACTGAATGGGTTAAACAACAGGAACCGATTGCTCCCAGTCTGGAGGCTGGGACATTCAAGATTCTGGTTTGTAGATGGTCACTTTTTCTCTGTGTGCTCACATGGCCTTTCCTCAGTGCACACTCATGGAAAGAGAAAGAGCTCTTGTGTCTCTTCCTCTTCTTGTAAGAGGCACTAATCCCATCATGAGAGTACCACCCTTATGACCTCATCTAAACCTAATGACTTCCCAAAGGACCCACCTGTAAATATCATCATGTTGGGGGTTAAAGCTTTAACCTAAGAATTTGGGGTGGGGGCAAACATTCGGTCTATCATAGTCCCCTCCTGTCATGTGGTCTTTCAGAGCCAGCTTTATTTCTGAATACTCTCTTGTTCCCCCCAAATGAAGGATACTGTAGACAATTAAATGCCATAGATTCTGCAGTCAAACAAATGTGCCTTAATTTCTATTTTCTTTGGATCCTAGGAACCACAGAGGGAGATAGGTCCTAGGAGCCAAAGTAACCATGAGATTGTGTGGGAATTCAGAAAAACAAGGGGTCAGCAAAGGATGAAGTAAATATACCCTGAGGGATGGCTTGGACTGAATCTAGAGGAAGCGCCTGTGTAGAGGAGGGAACTCAAACTTGGCTTCCCAGACCTCTCAGCGACCGCCCTCCCTCAGCACCAGAAACCCCAGCAAGAGATGCTTTAGTCCCCAGAATCTCACTTCCAGGAAGATCATGTTCAAAATGCTCAGAGAGCCACCAAGAAAAGCTTCTGGGCTCTTATGTGCCAGCCTGGGGGAGCTCTCAGAAGGTCGTGGAGACGCCGAGGCCTCGGTCTTGCGTGACAGTAGGAAAATGCCAGGTGAAGGATGGGCAGAAAAGGGGAGCTGAAAGGGTGGAAGCATTTCTGATGGAAGAGTCTGAGTGCGGTGAATGTGAAAAGAGGCAGATGAGAGACCCAGAAAGCAAAGGTCATGAGGCACTGCGACTGCAGGTGGGGGAGAGCAGGTGTCAGAGAGCTGGGTGTCCTCTCAAGTGCAAAGGGGGAATGCCTGGCAGGGAGCAGCAAGGCTGGCCAGTCTTCCCGGGAGAGAACAGATTGGTTCCTATCTGCGCCTTATAAACCTGGGGAGTCAGAGTGGGCAGAAGTAACGGACGCAGGTTGCTGAGTGTCTGGTCACCATGTCTCTGTAGGTACCAGAGAGTGAGGGTTAAGGACACCAGCTGTTTTTGCCAGTCTTGCATCCATCCCCTCTTCTGCTGCTCACAGCACCCCGATTTTCAACTGGGAACTCCCCTTATGAACACGTCACTTCTTCCTACCTTTACATTGCGACAGAACTGGGCACACGAATCGGGTTTGACCAAGGTGAACATAGCATCGACCAAATGGTCGGTTTGGGGGTTGGCATGTGACCCATCGCGTTAACACTGTCAATTCCAAGATTTGGTTGGAATAACGCAGGATAGGTCGCCTTTTCATCCAGGGGCTGCTAAGCTGGCAGGATGTCAGTCTGAGGCTGCCCATAGCCATCCGTGCCACCCCGTAGGGAGATGCTGAGAATAAGCCAATGGAGGGGAGCCTGGGCTGGGTTGAGGGACTGAGCACCTGCTGGATTCACTGTGCGTGAAGTTTGCGCGTCCCAGGTATCTTTGTACCGTGACCATCTAAAATCCTTTTGTTCCTTAAGACGCCTGAGTGGACTTCTGTCAATGGAAGGGCCCAACTCTAGTTCCCAGCTCTTCTGGCAGCAAGCTCACTTTCTGCCCAGCTCTCTGTGAATATGCGAATTGGGCTTCTTGCCATGGCGACCTAAATTCAGGGTCCTAATGTGTGGTTTGAGTCCTACCTCTGCTATTTACTAAGTGTGAGACTGGAGTAAGATCCTCAAACTCTCTGTGCTTATTCCCTCATCTGTAAAATGGGGATAATTATACTATTTATCTCATCAGGTTGTTGGGAAAATGAAATGAGTCAATAGATGTCAATTGCTTAGAATGGTGCCTAACACAGAGTAAGTTCTTAATAAGCGTTAGGGGGCTTGTCCCATCACATATCTCATATGCCGAACCAGGAAGAGACACGAAACAGTTACCACCGCCAAATAGTTTCTCCTTGCTGAGCGCGCTCTTACAACACTAGGCTGACACAAATTTGGCTTTCCTCCCGCACCTCCTGTTACCTTGAAAGCATGCAAAGGACAAAGGGAGCGTTGATATGTGGCCTGATCTCAGGGTGCAGCTAGCCATGGCCCCAGATTGGGGAGTGGAGCAGCCCTGTCTTATTGGCAGCAGGAAATGTGTAGGCTCTGAAGGGGCCCCGGCAGCCTGCAGTTTGGGGGCTGTCAATCAGTGGGAAGGGTTTTCTGCAGCGGGGCATTGAACAGCTGCAAATAGGACAGAGCAATGATCCCTTCATCCTTCGAAACTTCTCCGAAGGGTTTGGAACCATGTTTCGAAGTTTATTTGTGGGTCTGTTGCCTGCATCGTAATTTAATTATGCACCCCTGAGAATTCACGCTCAGCTACAATTTCCTCCTCTTCATCTTGTTTTCTGAAGTCTTAAATTGTCCTTATAAAGAAAGGCAAAAGGTGAACTTGTAAGGAGAAGAAGCTAAGAAACCCTGATATTTCTAATACGCTACTTGTTGGGACCATTCCTGCAGTGATGATGTTGTTTGCCTTTGACATGTGACAGGGTACCCCTCCAAATGCCCGGGATTCATTTTCAATTCCCCCCATGTCAGAACACACAGAGTCCTTTCTTCATGGACCCTCCATTCCGTTTGTTACCATAGAAACCGCTGCCTGTGTCAGAGCACCTCTGAGAGGGTAGGAAGGAGGCACGAGCTGCTGCCATAGCAACACGCGTCTCTACAGCGGCAGCCCACACTTGGGTGCCATCTTGATTCCAAAGAGAGAGTAATCATCGTAGAGGATACCTGGGTAGTTTTCCTAGGCTGGGAAGTGGGAACTCAAATAACTGATCCTTGTCAGTAACTCAGTCAGCACTGCCCGGAATGGAAAAATCAGAAAAATGTACTTCAAAGTCCTGAGATGACTACAGGGGCCAGAGCCTATTTGAAGACATAATATCAATGAGGCCCCTTGCCATTGTTGGAAAAGGTTAAAGGATTCATCCTGATGTTTCTACTAACATTATGCTTACATGACTAATATACACAGCTTCATGGTACAGAGTATCAATTTAGGGACCAGACTCCCTAGAATCAAATATTGTCTTTGTCACTTACTGGCTCTGAGCCCTTGGATAAGTCAACTTGTCTGGGCCTCAATTTTCTTGTTTGTAAAATGACAGTAATAGTCCCTACGTCACAGGGTTGCTATGAGAACTAAGTCACTGAATTTATGAAAAGCTCTAAATTCCATCTTATAATAATTCCCCAATTCACATTAACTGTTATGATTATTCTTATGAATAATAATGAGATAGCACTTATGAGTGGTTACTTGGTACTAAGAACAGTGCTAAGCACTTTATTAAAGACCTTCTGTCCTTACAGTGACCCCATGAGGAGCTACTCTTGTTATCTTGTGTTAGTGTACAGACAAGGAGCTGACACTTTACCTCCAGAGGCTAGGTCCCATCAACACTATGTCTCTCGAGCTTTCATTCCCAGCAGGGCAAAATCACCCCCAAGGGGCCCAGCGATACACGCAGCACATAAACAGACACTCAGTGTATCTATGGCATTAACCTATCATGGGTGTCAGGGAGGGTGGAAGGCAAGTAGGGAAAATTATCTTAAAAGCCTCTTTAGGGAGGTGATAATAAAAACAAAGTTGAGAAAGCAGAAATCAGATGGGAAGATTTGGGAAGCTAAGCTACAGGCAAATCCACCCCAGCCCACACCATCTGCCGGTAATCAAGGCCTTTTACCACCCCAGTATCGAGAGCTGGCAACAAAACTATACCTTCCACAGTGACCTTGGAAAAAATGAGGACAACATTCAAGAAATCACTTTGAACTTGTTAGAAGAAAGGCCCTGTGCAAACCTATAGGACTGTTGTGATTCTTGGCGTTGATGGTGAAGTCCGAGATTGCTTAGGGATCAAGTCCCAAAGCTCTTCTTTGACCTGTGGAAGGACAGGCAGCAAAGACATGGGCGGGGGGGGGGGGGGGGATCAGCAGTCTCCTGCCCCAGCTCTCCCTGGGAAGCTGACAGCCAGCTGCTGGGATGGGTGAGTTTAGGCCCTGGCTAGCCCTCTAATGTCTGGGAAAAGGCTGACAAGGCTAAATCTTCCTGGAAACACTTCCCAAAGGACTGGAAGCTTTTCCATCCCCATCACCTAAACAGCTCACCTCTGGGCATTGAGCTACTAATTGGAAGAAACGGTACCCCGAGGGCTAGCAGGCCGCAGCAGCCACAGGGCAAGTGAAACAAGAGATTCCCTGGAGACCTCGATGATGGTCCCAGAACACCTATCCCTCTCCATCCACGCCCAGATCTGTGAACAAAAGCACTCAGCAAAAGTAAAAATCAACCTGGAACTTTCTTATGATTTTATGATTTGCTAAATAATTTCCCATTCATCAGAGCCTTGAGAAAGCACTGCTGTTACTATTATTATAATCAGGAAAGGTAGGGAAGAGAGAAGGCAGGACCTCAACTCAAACCATCGAGCATTTTCGCAGAAGGACTCCACAGACCAGAGACTTTCAAACTGGTTTTGGTTGTGACTAAACTTCGGATAAACACTTTTCATTGTAAACAGGTACAAGCATACATGTACGCGTCAAACTAAAATAAAAATGTCATGAAATAATACTTGTCCTTATGGGGGTGATGCACTTTGATACTCCCCGCTGTAGCCTAGTGTAATCTGTTTTAAAGAGTGTGTGACTCGCTAAGATGATTTCATGGGTCACAAGCCAAGATTTGAAGATTATCGTCAAAGACCGCATGTTACTCTTCAAGACACTGAGACATGGAAGTTAAGAACCTGGAGTCTGGCGTCAGACTTGGCTAGATTATCAGGCACTACTGGAGATTTCAGGCAATTTAGTTCATTTCTCTAATCCCAGTTTCCTTAGTAGCAAGGTGGGAATGTTTGTAGTACGTGGCCCCCAAGAACTGCTTTGCCATTAAGTGGATTAATGCCCACAAGGCCCCTAGCACGGTGCTTGCTGTATAGACAGTGGCCACTAACTGATACGTATCATCGTCATTACTGTTGCTATCGTGGTGATTGTTGCTTTTAAAGAATATAGAGATTGGGATGTACACGAAAGATGGTCATCCGAGAGTTCAAAGCAAGATTAAACAGCCTTGTAAACGAAGCCAAGCCCAGAAGGAGAGGAGGATGTGCCCTCGTGAAGCAAGAAGAAGAGGGGGCGCCTTAGTCAAAGGGGAGCAGCGTGGGGAACCCCCAGTGTGGATGGGAAGGGGGCATCATTCCCACAACAAGGCTGGGTATGTCAGGAGCACAGAGAGGACGTGCTCAGAAACCCTCACGTACAAAACAGTTCTTCCTTCTTTGCAAAAGTCTAGGGCTCATTTGCTTTTAGGCTACAGCCAGTCACGGAACACATTCCAGAAAAGGCCGTTGCAGCCTAGGCAAACCTGGAAGCTTGCAACGCGCTAATCGAAAATTACACACTTGGTGTTCTGACTGCCAACTGCTGTCCAAGGAGGATCTTAAATGCGGGTCTGAGCACACAGTTTACCCGACTCCTGACTCGCAGGCTGTGTTTACTGAGCAGCCAAAATTGCTGGGGAACCTGCAGAAATAGCCCAGTTTGGCCTCGAAATCATTGCGTTCAGGCCAGAAGCAGCACGCCAGCTCCTTGCCTTTGCCCTTGTCCCACAGCCAGGGCAGTCCAGGTGCTCTGAGAGCCAGGTGGTCAAGGAGGGATGGGCGGGTGGGGATACATGTGAGTGTGCGTGTGTGAATGTGTGTGGGCACACGTCCACATGGAGGGCAGCAAAACACACGGCTCCCAAGAGCAACGAAGGAGGAGGTTATATTTCCAGACTGTTTGCTGCTTGCACCCGAGGACCAGGACGGGAGAGGAGGACATGGTGATGAGCGTAGTGTTTGAAAAGTAACTGATATTTGCCGAGCACTCATTTTGAACAGGCATGGTGCGAACCTACTTAATTGCAAAGTCAGATTTATTCTTTGTGAAAGCCATATGAGACAGCTGTTACTATCACCCCTACTTTAAAGAAGAGGAATCAGGGGCTCGGGGATGTCAAGCGGCTGGTCAGCGGCCAAGCGAGGACTTGGACAATTTGAAAGCCTTGCCCTCAGAGAAGCAGCCAATAGATGCATTTTCCATCTGGGAAAAGGTAGCCTTCCAAACTAGGCTTGAGGCTGTCCCAGCTTTCCAACTTGACATGCAGGGGGGCTGCTGACATCTTCAGACAGATTCGGGTGTTAGGGACGAATGGGGAGCGACTGGGAGGAGAGCTGGTGGGCTTTGCTCGAAAGCTGTCTCTCTAAGGAGTATAGACTCAAATATGTGAGCTGGAAGGGGCCTTTAGTTTTGAAGATAGTGAAACAACCCCAGAAGTGACTTTCTCAAGGCCATGCAGCAGGTTAGTAACAGAGCCAAGATGAGAATCTGCATTGACAGACTCCCAGTCCAGAATGCTCTTTCCACAGTCCCAACAAAAAAAGGAATAACAGTACCATACACATGCATCAAGTGCCTATTATTCTACCAGAAACCAGGCTAAGTATGTTACACGTATTAACTCAGTTGTGCCTCACAACAACCTGAGAAGATATGTACTACTGGTACCCCCGTGCCACAGCTAAGGAAACAGTGACACAGAGAAGTTAAGAAACTTGCTTAAAATCACACAGCCAAGATACTCTATGTTCTTCAAGGCCTGCACAAAAGGTATGTCGCCCATCCTGTTTCATTTTCTCAATTTAATTGGCCCAGTTTCCTCTCAATGTCATGTGCCCACAGCTGCCTGCTCTCCACTCTGACCCAGTCTCTTGACAGAGAACCCAAATGATCTTTCCCTGGCCCTGATCTGGAGGTTAGGCCCAAAAGTCTAGGGGTGGGGAGGAAGTCCACAGGACCAGGAGCACGGGTTTTGCTCTTCCGAACAGAGAGCTTCCTAAGCAGCTTGGCTGTTCCCCCTCCTCATCGCACTGAGTGACATCCAGCCCCCCAAACAGCCCCTGGCCACTGGGTTGGGACGCACAATGACTGGGTCTGCTGGGCTTATGTGAGAATGTATCTGCGAGTCATGACTAACAGCTTCCCACCCTCCCCCCAAATTCCATTTTGATCAGGTGTCACCTTAGACAGAAAAGGCTTTTGTTTAATTTGGGTTATCTGGGTGCCAGTTGTGTTTTTTAACTGCACCTTACCCTTTTTATAGCTGTAGATAATCTTTCTTTCCGTAGACAGGCCCAGAAATGTAACTGTATTTATGGGCCAGGCTTCGCACACAGTCATCACTCGGAGGACGGAGATGGAGCAGTAAGTCACTGGAACAGCCTGCCACCTCCACACACTCGGGTCTCTCTCCCTGAAGCTCGCTCCCTTGGAGGGGTGGTGAAGGTGACCCCCTCTGGAGTGGAATAGAAGATGAGATTCCAGCCCAGGAGCAAGGAGACTGAAAATAGGATGGAAGCAGCAGTCCAGAGGCCTAGAGGGCCATGTGGAAGGTGGTTCTTGACCTGTTGTGACCGGCCCAGCACAGGGGACAAAGCCCAGGCCTCCTTCAATCTGCCCAATGTGGGAGACAGAGCCCAGGCCTTTGACCCGTCCAGGGCAGGAAACAGAACCCTGGCCTCTGACCCATCCAGGGCAGGAGAGAGAACCCTGGCCTTTGACCCATCCAGGGCAGGAGACAGAGCCCGGGCGTTTGATACGTCCAGTGCAGGAGACAGGGCCTGGGCCTCGGACCTGCGTAATAGAGGACACAGAGCCTTGGCCTTTGGCCTGTCCAGGGCAGGAGACAGAGCCTGGGCCTTTTTCCTGTCTAGTACAGGGGACAGAGTGCCAGGTGCTTCGGGCCTCAGGCTCTAGAGTCAGACGCGGGAGCTCAAATTCTGACTGGTCCACTGACCAGCAATGTGATCTGAGCAGATATTTACCCTCTCTAGGCCTGGTTTCCTCAGCTACAAAATGCGGTTAACACACTGGGGGATTATTTCAAAAACTGAAAGAATCTAATGTACAGAACACGGCGTCTGACAAACCAGGAGGGTTCGAAAATGTTGGATATTATTTGCAGGGGTGTAGATGAACCTGGAATCATTTTGTTGAGTGAAAGATGCCAGACACAAAAGAGCAGATGCTGGGGGCACCTGGGTGGCACAGCGGTTAAGCGTCTGCCTTCGGCTCAGGGAGTGATCCTGGCGTTCTGGGATCGAGCCCCACATCGGGCTCCTCCGCTATGGGCCTGCTTCTTCCTCTCCCACTCCCCCTGCTTGTGTTCCCTCTCTCGCTGGCTGTCTCTATCTCTGTCGAATAAATAAATAAAAATCTTAAAAAAAAAAAAAGAGCAGATGCTGTATGATGTCATCGAGATGAAGTTCTAAAAAAGGCAGAACTAATCTATGGTGAAAGAAATCAGAGCAGCAGTTGCCCCGAAGGTGGGAGTTGGGGACAGAAAGAAGGGTCACAAGGGATTTTCCAAGGGTGATGGCATTCTTCCGTGTCTCGATAGGGGTGCGCGTGCATTTGTCAAAACTCATGGAACTGAATACTTGAGATCCGGGTTTTACTGTGTATAAGTTATATCCTCGTCACAAAATTACCAGTAAAAATCACAATTATTATGCTACTTGTGCTTAACATTTTGTAGATCTTAATGAGGAGTCCTTCAGTGGTGGAGACTGAACTTGATTCAACAAAAAGGGGATGATTGACTGTCTTGTCTGGAAAGTCTAGGAATAGTTTGGCTTCAGGAACAGCTGGATTCAGGAGCCATGTATTCTTCTCTCAGCCTGCTTCCTACCACACCAACTTCGTTCTTAGGGAGCCTGTCCCCACATGCTGAACAGAGGGCCACAACAGCTCCACACTAACCAACTACCAGTTTGGGAGACCCTGAGCAGGGGGCGCTGGCCTCCTTGCTAATTACTCCTGCGAAAGCCCTGGGGTCGACTCTGGGGATTCTCTTGGATGAAGAGCAAGGAAGGGTGCCCCAGAGATTTCAGTGAAGATAGTGTCCATTTTAGGCCATGTTTTATTGTCGTTGCTATTGATCTTGTTATTAAATCCTCTGATGAGGAAATTAAATAAATTGATTTAACTGAATTGAGAACGAACCCTAAAAAATTCAATAATTTCAAACCATCAGTGGTCTCTTCATATGAGGCAATACTTTAACTTCCCTAAGACCCAAGCTGAGAAGACCCAAAGGACATTCGTTTCTTATTGGTGTCTCTGTGACCTTGTTTCTATTTTATGAAGTCTCTTCTCCAATTGTGGGGTCCCTTCAGAGTTGCTGTGTGCAGACCCTCATTAGGGGGCCAACAGAACTCTTTGCAGACTTAGTATCAGACGGGCCTCACTCTCTTTTCCTCCTCTCAAAGGTGCCTATCAAGTAACCTGAGGACATTTTCACCTTTACAAACTTGCTGCAGAAAAAGAACATTCCAAATGTCCTACTAGGCCTTTCACACTGTTGTTTTTATTCCTGCTGACCCGTGTGTGGCCTTGGGCTGTCATTTACCTCTCCTATAAAATGAGGATGATATTGGCTTTCCAGTCTGCGTCATGGGGATTATAAGTTCCAGAGAAGCTAATCAAGTGAAGGTATTTTGAAAATCACAGGCATTTATAAAATCTGGTGAGTTATAAGAAAGAACCCTAAATGCCCAGGTAGAGAAACTCTTGTCTGCCCCCACAGTCACCTGCGGGCCGCCAATTTCCTTGACTCGGGCCCTGAAGGAGGAATTTGCTCTCCTTATAAGCTGCAACCCACAGCAAAGCAGAGATACTGATTCAACCCTTTGTCAGGAAGCAGCCATGGCCTCACACACACTGCCCTCTTGGGCTCTCCATCCCCCTGCCCCATCTCTGGAGCGGAATTCGAATTCTACATCCCCTTTGACCCAGCAGATGCATTCCAGAGATTCTCCCTCCCTGAAATATTCATTTATGCAAACTAAGAAACCCTTGTAAAAGAGGGCTCGTTGTACCACGTTCGTTCGTAATGGTGCAAAATACCCGCAAAATACCCAAGTGTTTATCAATAAGGAGATGGTTGAGTACATTAAGGAATATTTGACAGTCCCTACAAAGGGATGTAGGTCAATAGCTCTGTTTCTTTGGAGGGAAAAAAGAAAAAGTAAGTTGCTGAACAACATTCATTCATTCATTCACCCAGAATTTAATGAATGTGATTGGCTGCCTACCTGGGCCCTCTCCTGGGGTTGCAACAGTGAGCAAGACAGATATAGCCCTGGTTTCAGGGACCCTATTTTTGACCCGCCCCCCAAAAAAATGTGCTTCAGAAAATGCCTGCTCCTAGCAACTACCCAGCTACCCTCGGGGAGTGGGATTCGGGGGGAGTGGGATTCGGGGGGAGTGGGATTCAGGGATGGGTACAGAGGCATAGGGAAAGGAGGAGGGTGTGTTCACCTCTTCCATTATGCATGACTGTGCTATTTGAATATTTCACAAGGAGTATTTATCATGTTGTAATTTTTATAAAACCAACAGAGGAAACAAAATAAATGAACTGTGTGCACGCATGAGCACCCACCATCCATAAAGAGCCAAGCTGGGAGGAGATAAGGAGGAGGTGGGGGAGTCCATGTGAGAGACAGATACCCCCACGTGCCCAGGGAGACAGCTGAGGGGAAGCTGTTTCTGGAGAGAGCAAATTGCTGAAGTGTTCACGCCCTTGAGTGTGTCTGTGCCAGGCCCGGGGCCAGGCACGAGAATGTGGCTCCTTCGGGTCTCCTGGGTACAGTGAAGGCAGATACCAGCTGGCAGGTGCTGTCCCCTTTTTGGGATAGGAGGCAGGCTCTATCCCTGACGTCACCAGGACGTGATCATTCCTGCCCTGTGCCACGCAGAACAACTCATGCCCTTATGTTGTAGTAGAGAGTTCGAGTCTGGCTGTGCCGCTCGTGAGCGGTGTAACCCCAAGCAACTCCCTTCGCCTCCCGGTGCCTCAGCTTTCCTGCGTATAAAGTGGAGATGAGGAGGAGGCTAGCTGGGCTGAGGATGTAGAAAGTCAATACATGCAAAGCGCTTAGAGAAGCACCCAGCGCACAGCCAGAGTTCAGCAAGTGCTGGTTATTTTTAGAGCTGTTACAACTCCCTCTCACTGTGATGAGCCTACAACGCAAAAATAGTACATGTTTTCGGGCTCTTTCCACCTGGCTCCAGGGACCTGGGATGTGAGTCCCATCCAGTAAATAGGCCCTCGAAGTTGGACATCTCAAACCCCCAAAGCCTTAGACATCCTATAGCCCAAACTCCCATTTTATAAATGGAACCACCGACGCCCAGAGAGGCAAAACCTGGGCTTCTGAACTCAGTGGGGTTATGGAGAGGGAGGAAGGTGCATGAAGGTTCATCCATCTTCCCCTGTGTTAAAGAGCTCTGGGGATGTGCTCTGGGGATTTAAGCAGCCTTGCTGGGACAGTTGGGTTTTAAGCACCATAGTCTGCAGGGTAAAAACGGTGCTGCTTAAATTTCCCGGCGAGCCTCCTGTGGATATGACTAAGTATACATTCCTTGCTGGTACGTGTATTTTCATCTCGGATCGTCGTCACAGTTAATTTTGTGTGCCAACTTGAGTGGATTGCAGAGTATCAGGATATTTGGCTAACCGTTATTTCTGGGTGTGTCTGGGAGAGCTTTTTCCAGATGAGATTAGCATTTGAATCAGTGGATTCAGTGAAGTAGGTTGCCCTCCACAATGTGGGTGGGTATCCTCCAATTCATTGAGGGCCTGAACAGAACAAAAGGAGGAGGAAAGGAGAGTGTGTCCCTTCTCTGCCTGACTGAGCTGAGACAGCGGTCTTCTGCTTTTGGGAACTGTACCCTCGGCTTCCCTGGTTCTGGGACCTCCAGACTCCGACTGAATTATACCGTGGCTTTCCTTCTCCAGATTACAAATGGCAGATCAGGGGACGGCTTAGCCGCCGTTACTGTGGGAGCCCGTGTCTTCTAATACCTCTGTGCATATAGATCCAGAGGATGTAAGCTACAGATGGGAATATGGACGATAGCTCTACAGACGACAGTGGTGAAGGAGATACAGATACAGTTACAGATGATACAGCTATGGATCCTAGCCGTCCTGTTTCTCTGGAGAACCGCAACGAATACAACCATGTATTTTTTTTTAAACTTTTCATTTTGAAATAAGTTTAGACTTTTTCTCTAGAAAGTTGCCAGGAGAGCAGAGTTTCTGTATACCGTTCATCCAGCCTCCCTCAAATGCTGATGTCTTCCATGAGCCTAGTCCAATGATCAAAACTAAGAGATTAATACTGATGTAATAATAATGACTGAACTATGGACTTTGTTCAGATTTCCTTTTTCTGTTCCTGGCTCCAATCTGGGACACCGCATGGCATGTCACCATTATGTCTCCTTAATCTCCTTTAATCTGTGACAGTTCCTCAGTCTTTCCTTGTCCTATATGACCTTGGAACTTTTGACAAGGGCTGGTCAGGTACTTTGCAGGCTGTCCATCACTTTGAATTGGGCTGATGATTTCTCATGATCACACTGAGGTTATAGACTTGGGGAAGTATATCACAGAGCCAGGGAGCCCTTCCCATCCCACCATATTGGGGGGGAGGGGAGAGCTACATGTCTTATCGCTGGCGATGCTAACTTCCATCACTAGGGTGTCCTTTCCAAAGTCACTAGTTTTCCTTTCTGTACTCTATACGTTAGAAGTGAGTCAGGGAATCAAGCCACATTCAAGGGGAAGGGAGTTCAGCTCTGCCTGCTGGAGGAAGGAATGTCAAAGAATGTGTAGATATACGTTAAAGACACCATAGTAACTAATGTGTGTCTAAAGGGAGATACACTGGGGCTATGCAAATATCCTGTTTCTCCTTAAACTCTCCCTCGCTAGTTTGAGGGTTCGTTGATGGATATTGCCTGCAGCAATGATTATTGTGATGCCCTCATGGTGATTTTCTATTTCCCCTCATTCCATCCTATTTGTTAGTTGGAATTCTTCTGTAAAGAAGAGTCAGCTTTTCTCCTCCATTTATTTACTTATTCAATCATTTATTTATGTCAGTATGGGCTTATGAATAAGTATTTTCCTCTTTGGGTGATAATCCAACACTATTATGATCTACTTTGTTCCAATTTGACCCTTGGGAGATCTGTCAGTTTGGCTTCTGTGACTTTTTAACGTGTCCCCATCCTTTTTGGGGTTTGTTTTTGGTTTGGTTTGGTTTCTCTTTGGGGGCACAGGCCATATCTTTTTCTTTTTTTAGAAAGATTAATTTAGTTATCTGAGAGAGAGAGAGAGCGGGGGGGGCAGAGTGAGAGGGAGGGAGAAACTTGAACAGACTCTGCGCTCAGCACAGAGCCCAACGCAGTGCTTGATCTCACGACCCTGACATCATGACCTGAGCCGAAACCAGAGTGGGCCACTCAACCAACTGTGTCACCCAGGCGCCCCAGCCATGTCTTCTTAAAGCGTCGATTAGATCATGTTACTGTGCTGCTCAAACCCTCCCACACATTTCCACCAGACTCAGAGTAAGCCCGGAGTTCTGCCCCACTCCCCTGCCCCAGCACCTCTGACCTCACCCGCCACCCCCACACCTACCTCTCTTGCCTCTTGCTGAGCTCCAGTCCCTCTGCCTTTCTTCCTGTTCTTATGACACACCGAGTTTTTTCTCTGCAAGCCCTTTGCTCCTGCGTCCCCTCTGCCTGGAGCACCTCTGCACCGATGTCACCTTGACTGACCTTTGTCCTTCGAGCCAAAGCTCAAAGAAGCCTCCCTGACCAAGCATGACGTGGCAGGAGCACTCAGAGTAGGGACTGAAGGGAGTTTAACTAAGGTGCATTTTACAGAGGTGCAGATGGTTATGGAAATCAAGATGGAAAAGCGAAGCACGCAGGAATGAGCCAGACAGGAGCCGTTACCAATCCCCAGCTTAGAGGGGTGAGAGGAGAAAATGGTGTAAACATTTCTGGCAGGAGCTGGGGCCATAGCTAAAGGAACTCAACCACTGCCCAAACCATGGAGCCAGCTGCAACAGGGGTGGGTCCTGGGAGGCATTACCCTTTCGCTCGCCCTCTTCGATCGCCTGTCAGTGTTCCCCATGGGCCGGGGAGCCGGGGAACAAGTCTGCTGCTGCACTCCACAGAGGTTGGCCTCCGAGGACACAGGGCAGGGCAGAGAAGGTGAAGAGTGGGTCTGCAGGGGCAAATGGAGAATACCCAGCTCATGACCAAGCTGGCACCAATGTGTCACTTCACCTGCTTCTTCCCCACCCCTCCACGCATTTACCATTACCTGAAACCAGGGTATTTACTTACCACTTGCTTATCGTCTACCTCTGTCCAATCAAATGTGAGTTCCATGGGGAAGGGACCATCTTATTCACCACCATATTCACAGTCCTTGACGCACAGTAGGTGTTCAACAAATATTTGTGCATGAGTGGGAAAAAAAATGAATCAACGTTCCGAGACCAAACACATGTTCGGGTTCTTCGTACTCCAGGATGGCTCTTGTGGTCGAGAGGACCTGTGTCCCTCCAGAGCTGGAATTCCTCCAGCACTCCTGATTCGCCCTCTCCTCCCATCGTCCCCCGTCAGCCTGGCCGAGCTGACTCCTGGCACAGCAGTGACGTCTCATCTGCTCTTGCTCGGCCATCTCTCCCCACCTCCCACCCCTGAGGCCCCGCTCCACCTGCCTCCTCAGAAGCCCTTCCGCTGTCTGTGCCCTTCTTGCCCTCCTCACTCGTCTTCACAGACCAGTGCCCAAGGCCTCCCGCTGCTCACCTATTCCTTTATCGTCTCAGTGTCCTATGCAGTAGTCACTAGCCACACATGGCCAGCCAGCCCTTGAAACGTGACGGGCCAAATCCCGATGTGCTATAAAGCACACGTCGGATTTCAAAGAGTATGTATAAAAGAAGGTAAAAATCTTTTTTAAACTTTTTAATTTTTTTATTGCAGTGTAATACACATAGGGCGTTAAGTTGGTTTCAGGTATACAACACCATCAACATTTCTGCGTATTACTCCGTGCTCCTGAAGATAAGTGTACCCTTGATCCCTTCATCGTTTCACTCATCCTCCGACCTCCCTTCTGACAACCACCGTTCATTCTCTATGTTTAAGGGTGGTTTTGTCTCTTTTTTTCTTCATTTGTTCATTTGTTCTCTTTCTTAAATTCCATATATGAGTGCAGCGATATGGTATGTGTCTTTCTCTGACTTATTGCACTCAGCATAATACCCTCTAGCTCCATCCATGTAGATGCAAATGGCAAGACTTCATTCATTTTATGGTTGAATAATATTCCACTGTGTGTGTGTGTGTGTGTGTGTGTGTGTGTACCACATCGTCTTTATCCATTCATCTGTGGATGGGCACTCGGGTTGCTTCCCTATCTTGGCAATCGTAAATAATGCTACAGTAACACAGGGGGGCACACATCTTTTCAAATCAGTGTTTTCATCTTCTTTGGGTGGAAAACGGTATGGGGGGGTTCCTCAAAAAAATTAAAAATAGAATTACCATATGAACCAGTAA
The DNA here is from genome assembly GCF_023065955.2 of Ursus arctos. Lineage (NCBI taxonomy): Eukaryota > Metazoa > Chordata > Mammalia > Carnivora > Ursidae > Ursus > Ursus arctos. The sequence goes on from NW_026622863.1 coordinate 6,713,855, forward strand.
GAAAGTAAAATTCTCCATTACATGTTGAGATGGTAACATTTGGGGTGTAATGGGTTAAATACAATATATTATTAAAATTAACTTCACCTGTTTGTTTTTACTTTTTTAATAGAGCTACTAGAAAACTTGAAATTATATATATGGTTCACATTAATTATATTTCTGTTGGACGCAGTTGCTCCAGACTAAATGTCTCCAGAAGCTTCTCCAGAAGCATAGTTTCATTGGCCACAGCATTCCCAGGGCCTGGCACAGAGCCTGGCATGTGCTCAGTAAAGAACTGTTGAATAAATGAACGCTTCCTACTTAAGGTCTTTTCCCCTGAGGAATCATGAGCTTCTGGAGGACAAGGCAGGGATCTTTCCATCTGCCTCACAGGTGAGAGTTGCCTCTGGTACACGTTTGCTGAATAAAGGTGATTAGGGAGGTCCAGCTCTAACTGAGGCTCCAGGAATGAAACCTGGTGGGGCCTGATGTGTGAATCGGGGAGTAAAGTCAAAAGAATAACTCACTTGAGTGTTTTAGAAGAACACGGGACTCTTAGAGAAGAAGCACAGGACCCTGGTGACCTGTTTCCCTCAGCCAGGGACGTCGTTCTGTGCCAATTCTCTTGACAGGAAGAAGCTAGCATCTGCTGGCTCTGCACATTTTCACCTGACAGAGGGGGGAAATATGTGACCTTTTCTGCTGCAGGAGCTTGTAAAAGGAAGAGCCATCTGCCTCTTCCCAGAGGCAGAACGAGCCAGACCCTGTCATGAGCACTTTAGAATTGTTCTTTCATAAATGCCTTCCATGCCTGTGAGAGGCAGGTAGTATTACCAATTCTGCTTTACTGACAAGGAAAATGAAACTCCAAGGGGTGAAGTCACTTAGCCAAAGTCTCAGATAGAGTGGCAGAGAGAGCCCCAGCACAGAATTTCCTGGATTCTTTATCCAGTGCCCTGTTAACTGTACCCACTGTCTCCACCCTCAAATTGAAAGAGAGGGAGAGAGGCAGAAAAAGAGAAGGAAAGAAAGAGAGAAAGATGTGAAGTGAGGGAGCAGAGTTTGGGGGTCTGTAATTCATTGTTTTTCTCATGTAACTCTTCAACGATAACATTTTTCAAAGCAGTACAGGTGCACTGTCCATCAGAGCACAGCGTGCGACAGGAGCCCAGATCTAGAATTCTAGAATTGCTACCCGTACCTGCCTCTCTCACGGCCCCACCACTGGCTTTCTGAGTCCCCAAGGATGATATTTCCCATATCCTTGTACCCCTTCTCTCTGCATGGAGAGCTGAGATGTGTGAATCTTCAAGTTTCCTGGTACATGTGTATAAAATGCCACCCGCTAGCTGTTTGACCTCGGGCAGGTGAAACACCCGTACCAATCGGTTAGTGCTGCACCACAGAGTACCCCAAATGGCCGATCACTCACACGTATGTAGATTTATGGGATGCTTCTGCTTCACAGACCTCAGCTCAGGGCCCAGACTGACGGGAGGGACATTAGCCACTCGGGCCTGGTCTTCTCATGTCAATGGCAGAAGCACAAACAGGTAAACCAATCAGTCAAGCATATCTCAGGTCTCTGCTTGTAGTCTCATCTACTAACACCTCATTGGCCAAAGCAAGTCACATGGCCAAGTTCAAAGTCAAGATGCCTAAGAGTTTACTCTTCCTATGGAGATTGGACGAGGTTGGTGGAAGAAAAAAAAAGTTTTTTTTAGAATAATGTAATCTACCATATCCTTTCATCTATCTGGGCCCCAATTACTATTGGTTTCAATGATCATTTGGTCAAGGAATAGAAACACACATCATGTTTAAGGGGTCATACTAGGTATATTCTTGATTTGTGAAATAATGCTATAAAAGATTTCTATTACTTGACTAGCTCATTACTTCCTTGACTGGAGTATTTCACAGGTTACATTCTGTCTCTGAAACTGAACAACTATATCTAATTTGATGCGACTGGCCAATATGTAAGTCCCATTTCCCATTACCAAGGTGGTAACATTTCCACTACAATACTACAGAAACTTACCCAAAGCATCGGCAGTGTTCTGTTCTCCAATTACAGTTTTCTCCCTGCATGAGTTATTAATACAAAGGCTCTCCTTATAGAGGAGCCTCTACTCATTTTCCATAGCCCTCCCAGATTTTAGAACTTGCCACTTTTCTGAGAGAGTTGAATGAAGCTTTCTTTTATTTAATGGCAAATGGGTTGGGCATGTTTATTGGCCAAGTAATCATAAATAGTTAGGCACCAGTTATACAAAGGGCATTGCAGCAGGCAAGTGAAGACAGGCTAAGTGGTGAGAGACAGTCCCTACCCTCAAGGAGCATAGCATCTGGTTGGAAAATTGAGGTGCTCTCCCATAGTGACATAAACTAGGCATGCCAGTACTACTGTGTACGTATGGTTCAGGTCAAACCATCACTGAAAATATCACCTTAAATTCTACAGCCGAGGCTATGGAATAGCATGTTTTTTCACAGGTTTCTCAAACCTGGTATCTGTAACTTGGATTTCAGAAGCAAATTTGAAATTTTGAAAAAATTTCAGTTTTCTGAAATGATGGTTTTAAATCTCTGATCAGCAATGTTTAAACTTTTCTAGCATTCTTTTCAGCTGAATTTCTCATCTCATAAAGAGTATTTTTCAATTTAAGAGAGAAGGCTAATTTTGTTTAATAAAAGAAAAATAGAAGCACTAGATAGTAAGCATTTATCTTGCTTTCAGTTGATGTTTCATTACAAATTTGCATTGCATCTGACACTCTTGCATTAACAAATCTTTGGATACATCATTTTGGAATTAAGACAATAATTTGCCTGCAAATTTGACCAAAAAATTCAGTAATGCTGGAGATCCATCATACAGATATAATTTGCTACTGCTGTGATCATTTTCAGTAAAATGATCCAATTATACTCCACATAGCTTGTTATTAGTTTCCCTCCCTAGACCAGCTGGAAAAGGGAAAATAGTTTTGTGTTATTAGTAAATGGCTAAAGTTTGTGCAACTCCAAGTCTGATTCTGACAGTGAAATCCGGGGACATCAAGCCCCAAGCCCTGTAATCTCTTATTTGCTCAACAAATACATGTTAACCTCCGAACTATGCACGACGTTGTAGGAGTATGTATGGGTATGAGGAGGAGTAAGAGGAGTTGCACAGAAAGGAATAAGACAAGGGGTCCCAGACGCGGTGCCTACAGTCGCCAGGCTGCTGACATAAGTTGCTGAAGAGGGCACAGGAGAGCTTGGCAAACAAGACCCTGCTTGCCCTGCCTGCTCAGCACCAGTCACCTAGAACCTGGCACAAAGGTGAGACCGGTGTGACTACAGCATCTACATTTTTATAAGAAGCCAAAAAACCAAGCACCTGGGTGGTTCAATCGGTTAAGAATCTAACTCTTGATTTCAGCTCAGGTCATGAGCTCGGGGTCATAAGATCGAGCCCTGCGTCAGGCTCCGTGCTGGGCATGGAGTCTGCTTGGGATTCTCTCTCTCCCTATCCCTCTGCCCCTCCCCCAATCCCTACCCCTTAAAAAAGTAAAAGAAGCCAAAACCTGGGGCATTTGGTGAAATCTCCTAATTTGAAAAACGTGTCTATTGACCTATGGGCTACTAAGCGGGGCCCCCAGTTGGAGACAGGATTCCTGCCTTCAAGAAGCATAGGTAGCAGTGATCACAGGTCACATTGACACAGAGCAGAGTGAGTCAGTGGTGTGAGGCATGCATGTCCGAAGTACTAGAGAAGCAGGAAGGACGGGGAGAGAGCCCTTAGGTGTTGGTTTCGGCAGGAGTCTTCTCTTGTGAGGCATCTCTAAGCACCAAGCACTTTTTCCTTTGAAGGCGCCACCCCAAAACATGGTCGTCATATTAAAATGCATCCAGTTCTCAAATTAAATATATTTTGTTGTCAAAAATTTGTTTTGGGGGCGCCTGGGTGGCTCAGTCGTTAAGCGTCTGCCTTCGGCTCAGGGCATGATCTCAGCGTCCTGGGATCGAGCCCCGCATCGGGCTCCCTGCTCAGCGGGAAGCCTGCTTCTCCCTCTCCCACTCCCCCTGCTTGTATTCCCTCTCTCACGGTGTCTCTCTCTGTCAAATAAATAAAATCTTTTAAAAAATTTGTTTTTAAAATATTATTTTGATTTTTTGTTTTTCGTATTTTGAGGCCCATTATTCTTTTTCCCCTTCACTGCATGTCTCATTGTCATAGGCTCCTGAAAACTCTGTAGGGCCTAATGGATAAAGTACTCCTGAAGTCAGGAACAGTGTCATAGATCTTGAAAGATGAGTGTATTTCCACCACTAGTGAGGGAGCTGAAAGGCTTTCCAGAAAGGAAATAGTGGGAGAACATTCAGGAACAGTCTGGAAAGGATAAAGTGTTCAGGCTTTCCAGGGACATGTTAAAGAGAGGTCTAGAAAAATAGGTAGATGACAAATTTTGGAGACAGGATATGGATTTTAGACTTTATAATCCAGGCCATGAGGAGCCACTGATGGTTTCTGAGAGAAGCCTGACCTTTCCAGAGTACTATAGATGGGACTGGCCTGGAAAGGCTTGAAGGAGGTGAATCTAAAACTTGACTCTGAAGAATGAACTTCAGAGCAGAGCTTGGGGTAGAACCCAGTGCTGTTTGCATTGACTCTGCTCCCTGTTTTCCTTAATTTCTTCTTGCCTTTGCCTTTCAAAGCTCTTCACTCTCTTTCCCTTCCACCATGCTCCCCATAACACCTTCTACTCCTGCTTCCTGGTCTGGAGCAATCCTTGTTCTGGCTTTGCTCTGTCTGGCCTTCTCAGTCAACATTTCATTCATTATTACATTTGCTTCCCCTAAAACACATTTTCATAGAATTCATGCTATAGCTTCTCTTTCTAGAAAGGACTTACTTCACAGAGCTTTAATGCTGAAAGGGAAATTAGAAGCCAAAGACTCTTCATTTCTTCAAGTTGATACTAAAGGAGACGTGGCTTCGACAGGTAAAGTGACTTGCCTAAGGTCACCAGAATCAGAGCCAGAGTTGAGACAAGAATCTGTGTCATCTAGTTCAAATACTTTTGCTTCTTTGCACCCGGCCACCTCCTGTGGGTATAACCTAGAAATTGAACTGACAACTATACAATGGTATGAGCCTTCAGACCCTAAACACACAACTGTTCCCTGAATTAAGATTGGTGTCCTCTGAGACAATTTGGAAATACTTTTAGTAATGGGGCCTTTGGCTTTGTGACCAGGCTAAGTTGTTTTGGGACCAATTAGACTGCCCCATAAAAAGCATTCTCCACGGATACTCCAAGTTAGTCTCTGATTCACTTTTCTCTTTTCCAACCTTTTTAAGTAAGAATGAATGACATCAATGTAGGGGCTGACGATCCGCCTTTTTTCTGATCCTCCGAGAGGACAGGTCTGACCCAGAAATAACCACTTTTTTTATTGGAAAAATTTGACATATTGGATACAATTACTGGATAATTTTGACAGTAACATTATGTGTTACTTTGATACATTTATATATTGTTATGCGACTGCCATTTAGCAATATCAATCACGTTACATAATTATAATGCAGTATTGTCTATATTCATTAGACTGTGCATTGGATCTCTATGGCTCATTTACTATTCATTGCATGTTAGTACCTTGAGCAACGTCATTCTTATCCTCCTCGCCATCCCCTGGAAATTTTACTGTTTTTTATGAATATGACTTTTTGAGATGCCATGTATAAGAGATACCATACAGTACTTGCTTTTTTCTTTTTTCTTTTTTTTTTTAAAGATTTTATTTATTTATTCGACAGAGATAGAGACAGCCAGTGAGAGAGGGAACACAAGCAGGGGGAGTGGGAGAGGAAGAAGCAGGCTCATAGCAGAGGAGCCTGATGTGGGGCTCGATCCCACAACGCCAGGATCACGCCCTGAGCCGAAGGCAGACGCTTAACCGCTGTGCCACCCAGGCGCCCCGTACTTGCTTTTTTCTGTTTGACTTACCACACTTAGCTTAAGGTGCTCAAGGGCCATCCATGTTGTCACAAATGGCAGGATATACTCTCTCCTATGGTGGAGTAGTACTCCAGTGTATATGTACCACATCTTTTTTTATCCTTTTATCCGTTGACGGCCATTTAGGTGGAAATAACCTTTTTTTTTTTTTTAAAGGCTGCTGTTTACCCTTGGAAAAACAGAGATGTCAAATAGAGCCATGAGTTTCTTCAGTGCTCTACCCTGCCTTCCCCCACCATTTTAACAGTGAGGGCTTTCCAGGTAACATGAATTATTCATGAAAGCTTCGTTTGTCTTTGAAAGAGATTTAGGGCTGAAACTTTCCATGACCGTCTGCTAATGTCTTTATAACTCACGGTGATCTGTTGTGTTGGACAGGCAGCGGAAGTGAGCAAAACAGCCATAAAATCACCCTAAATGGACCTGTCTCACTCACTTTTCTTGTCTTTGAATGGCTATCATAGCACTTCCTGAAGATCTTTAAGAGGGAAGATACCATACCCTGACTCCATTGGCTCAACCTGATGTTTTATCATTAGATTTCACAAAGCTGATTCTCCTGTCAAAACTGCAATTCCTTTGACTATCTCTTCCTTTCTCAGTTCAGTTCCTAAAGCATGGGAATCATTGCCCAACTTTGTTTTTCTCCTTCCTGTTCTTGCAGATGACGTCGTTTCTGTTGAGACTGGCACCAAGGGCCCTTGAGGGTAAAGGCAACTTACAAGAAAGGTTTTCTTGGAGACTTATGACTCCAGATTCTCACTCTCGTTGCATTTCAGGTAGGCCCTCTTGAAGATGTTAGTGGCTCACTTCTCGGCTGCCTCTTCATTTCTTCAGGGTGCCAATGAACCTACTGCATTAAAATGAATTCTTCCCGTGTTTGGATCTGTGCTTACAGTTCCTAATTAAATAATAACTTGCACAGCACTCTCCTGCTCTAAGCCCGAGCAGCACTTCCATTACCTCTTCTCTGAAGTCAAAATTACAGGCCTGTCATTTCCTGGATTTTCTCATAAATGCAAGCATTAAATTATACCTACACTCACCCATTAGTAACTTCTCTTTGTAGTGGGTGTTTAAATGTCTTATAATGACTCTACTCTCTCTTCAACTTTCTGCCCCTCTCAGAATATTAATAAGTTCCACCTTGTTCTAGAGTTCCTATCTACTTTGTCTTCTAATTTCTTGATATAACATAAATGTGATTTTATAAAGCCTTTTTTTTTTTTCCTTCTCTTTGGGAAGGGAGAAGTGAAACATCTTTCTTAAGCAGTTTCTTTGAACGGCAAGAACCTGATAGAAGAATTCACTTTTAGGTTTCACATTTTTCTTTGAGCAGAAGTGCAGACAGTTTGGGTCCAGTTGCAGACAGACTGACTGAGTCCCTCTGTCTCTCCAAATAATTTTTTGCCACTTGATCACACTTTGATAATGACACTTATGTTCTGGGTGCCTTGTATGTATTGACTCTTTTAATCCTCACAGTAATCCTACAAGGTAGGTTCTGTTTTTGTTACCATTTTATAGCTGTGAAAACTGAGGCCAAGAGGTCAATAAACTTCCTCAAGATCACAGAGCTAGCAAGTATCACATGCAGACTGGACCCAAGCCGTCCAGCTGAGTCCACATAATGGTCAGGGTCTTTTGAGTTACAAGTGACAGAAGCTCAATACAAATTGGCTGGGCAAAAAGGGGAGAGGCTATTTCCTCGTAAACCAATCCTTGAAAATAACAGGAAGGGAGCTGCGCTCTGAAACAACAGAAGCTGAGAACATGGCTGCCCTCAAGACTCCATCTCTGGTCTCTGGTGTTTGCACAGTTCCCTCTGGCTAGGTTCTTCCACAAGGCTGCAGTGGGGGCCACCGATTATTTCCAAGCTGACACTCTCCCAGCTTCACAGGAAAAGAAGACTCTTTTCCCTAAGCTCCAATTAAGGAAAGACAGGTGGAAGGAAGGAAGGAAGGAAGGAAGGAAGGAAAGAAAGAAAGAAAGAAAGAAAGAAAGAAAGAAAGAAAGAAAGAAAGAAAGAAAGAAAGAAAGAAGAAAGGGAAGGAAAGGAAAGGGAAGGGAAGGGAAGGGAAGGGAAGGGAAGGAAAGAAAAAAGGAAAAGATGCTAATTGGCCAGCTTGGTTCATATGACCAGCCTCTGGACCAATCACTGTGGGCAGGAAGCTGAGGCACTAAATCAGCTCAGCCTGGGCTAAGTGCTCGTTCTTGGAGAAGTTTTGGAGAAGTTACTGTGTTTTTATTGTACAGTCATTGTGCAACTACCAGAAGTAGCTTCTGGTCAATCACATTTTAGAGTCATGGAATAAGAGAAAAACAAAACAGTTCCTTAAAAGATGGGCGGGGGTGGGGTGGGGTAGCACAGCTTTGCCCCTGGTGCAGTTACTGTACACTGAACAACAGTCCCCAAAGAAACTTGAAAGTTAGAGAAATAGAGAGGGTAAAATAACTGTTCCTGAAACAGATGGAATCGATCTGCAGACCTGGCAACACCAGACTTGGAGGTCGACAGTTAGCAAGAGCTCGGGACCAGAGTCCCCTTTTTGGTGGGATGAGGACAGTCTACTTTCCAAAGCCACCATCAGGCTTGCTTTGCTCATTTATGTGACCGCCCGGCCCCTGTAGGCCTTTGAGTTTGAGGCCTGTGGCGTAGCGTATCGCCAAATAGCACATTCCATCATCGGGACAACCAACTGGAGTATTCGTTTCCTCCATCATATTTGGCCAACAGCCCAAGAAGAAGGTTAATGGTTTGAAGAAAAAAGAGGCAAGGCAAAGGATCTGGCAGTTAAAAACAAGAGATTTCTTGACAGAATGGCTTATGGCATTTGACAGAATTTTTCAAGGCGCAGAAAAACAAGTTTGACAGCCTGTGTTTTAAGCAGAGATGCGTATATGGCACTTCCAAAGTCAATCACTGCCAGCCTTTGTGTGAGGTGGGAGTGGGGAGGGAGGGGGACTTTTTCCTCTCTCTTTTCTCCTTCTTCTTTCCACCCAGAGCCTTGGTCTGCCCTCTCTAGAAGGTTGTGTGAAATAGGCAAACCTGTTTCTTTCTTGTTCCCGCTGATTTCTAGGTCAGCTCTCTGCCTTGGCATTCCGTTTGTAATAATGCCCAGTGGCTCCAGGAAAAGCCACGAGCCCCAGGGCATTGTACAACACTGTACTTTTCAAGCTGTGGCCCTGGAGATCCTTTGCCGTGTAAGCCAGGAGGTGTTTTCTGGCAAGATGCCTGCCAAAAGCCTTCTAGGGCTTAGAGAAAAGATTTTGTTTTCCCTGATAGGCTGGGATGGAGTAGGCTAGTAATGGAAACACAGGATGAAGGTTTATGCTTCACATTCAGTCTGCATTTTTCTCCGCATCCAGGTCTGTGAAAATATAAAGAGACTCTGCGGGTGGGGGGAGAGGGCAGTGACCCCGAGCTGGGAAGTAGAAAGTGAGTGGGAGGTGATCATTTAGGAAAAAAGCATCACTCCGGTCAAGCAAAAATGCAACTTTCTAGTCTCCTCTCACTGAGTGTCCATGAGAGAATGAGTCTCTCGCTTCCTTTTATGGAATTATTGGTGTCATTATCACATTCGGGGTGGACAGCAAGCTTGGCTGCCAGTGACCGTCTCCTTCTGCTGTCCCTTTCAGAATAAAACCCATTATTTCTGCAGCAGATCCAGTTCTCCTGACTGCTTTTCTATACCTCTGGGCGCTATTGTCCTCCCTGTAACTTGTGTAATCACCCTGCTACGTTCCTAAATGATTTCGTGTTCATTTGTATGTTTCCCTCTCATTTCACCGAGAGAGAAGAAACAGTTCATTGCTCCCTATTGCATCTCTACAAAGTCTCAGCTTCCGCGTAGGGTTAGACTTAGATCGTCATCCAACCCCTTATTTTGCTGATTTTTTAAAGACAAGAAATAATGCCTTTATCGGGGCGCCTGGGTGGCACAGCGGTTAAGCGTCTGCCTTCGGCTCAGGGCGTGATCCCGGCGTTATGGGATCGAGCCCCACATCAGGCTCTTCTGCTATGAGCCTGCTTCTCCCTCTCCCTCTCCCCCTGCTTGTGTTCCCTCTCTCGCTGGCTGTCTCTATCTCTGTCAAATAAATAAATAAAATCTTTAAAAAAAAAAAAGAATTCAAATTTAAAACCACCCACTTTTACAGACAACACTGTATTACCAACTCTCCCAGGATTTTTCCTTAGTAGGGGTGGGAGATGAGGAAAAACAGCCTGTCCCCACCCTGATTTCCACAGGCTGGGCTTCTCCCACCAATTCACTTGCTCTCAGCTCACTCTCCCTGAATTGAGAGCAGAAAAATGGCCACCCAGGGAAAAATAACTTGAACAAGAGAGAGTCTTAAAGTATGGGGCTGTCTCTATATCAAGCCCAAACTGGAGGTGGTGGAGACATAAAAAGAGAGCCTTAAGTCACAGTGTTAAGCCTGCTGTCACTCTGACAGGAGTCTTTCCTTCAGCTCTTCCCTCACATCATTAATTCACTGTATATTCACTTTTTTGCTTCGCTCCGGTAGTTCTGATCATAATAAATTCATTTGCTTTTAAAATAGGAGCTTGTTCTTTACCCTCTGCCCCACTCTGTCACCAGCTGTGCACCCCAACATAGATTAAGAAAACATGGGTACCGGGGCGCCTGGGTAGCGCAGTCGTTAAGCGTCTGCCTTCGGCTCACGGTGTGATCCCGGCGTTCCGGGATCGAGTCCCACATCGGGCTCCTCTGCTATGAGCCTGCTTCTTCCTCTCCCACTCCCCCTGCTTGTGTTCCCTCTCTCGCTGGCTGTCTCTCTGTCACATAAATAAATTAAAAATCTTTAAAAAAAAAAAAAAAGAAAACATGGGTACCATACTTCAACAATGGCATAGTCATATGTTAACATACAGAAACATTTCCAAACTGGAAGACTTTAAGCTTAAAAAATATGTATCTGAGTTATAAATTAGGAGGATTTATAGATATACTCAAATAGTCCATGTAAACATGAGTGATTGTGTACGTTATCCTAAGAATCTATATTAAATTATTCATCTATACAGCAGATTTTTCAATGAACCCAGAGTCCTTTACTTTAAGATGCTTCTTTTGAGAGTAATGATTGTATTGGACTTTAAAAAAATAGTTTCTGTTTATTCCAAACAATTTAAGGTATGTTGGAGCCCCTGGGTGGGTCAGTCGTTAAGCGTCTGCCTTTGGCTCAGGTCATGATCCCGGGGTCCTGGGATCGAGCCCCACATCGGGCTCCCTGCTCAGCAGAAAGCCTGCTTCTCCCTCACCCTCTGCCTGCTGCTCCCCCTACTTGTGCTCTCACTCTTTGTCTGTCAAATAAATAATTAGAATCTTCAAAAAAAAAAAAAAAAACGAATTTAAGCAATGCCAAATCTACAAAGAAGAAAGTAAAAGAATTATATTGAGTCTAGTCCCTAGAAATAGATATTATTAAAAAAACTACATCAAAAACTAATAATGTACTATATGGTGAATAACATAACATAACAAAATTTAAAAAAATAATGTGAATTTTTTTAAAATTATCAGAATATCATTCCACATACCTCATTTTCTTTTGCATGTATAGAAATGGGAGGACACGTAAGTCATGTAAAATAGGTTTCTATGAAGTAGATGATACCATACATGTTACTTCTAAAAAATAAATTTATTTTACTTGAATTTAGTAGAAAAAAAATTGACATTAAACTAAAAGAATTTATACATTTCAAGTAAAAGTTACTGTACCATCAAAGGTATTAATTCCTAAAGAGCCCCCTTGGATTAAACTAATAATAACAATGAAAACTTGAAAATGCCTCATTTTTTTTCTTTAGCTCTCCATATCAATTTTTAGGTATTGTTTATATACATCTATCAATTTCAAATAATATTTACTTACTCCATCCTATGGAAGATACGGAAATCAGCACTGTCCTCCCCCTATTATTGTTGGTTATTGTTTCTTAATTTTCAAGATTTGTGACATTTGCAGACATTTGCAGGCTATTCTTTAGTTATAATTCCCAATTTATTTAGTTCTGGTTCACAATTAAATGACTCTAGTGTTCAGAACCTGCCCCTTTCCATGACTTCTCCAACCCTACTTTGTTTTCTTTTTTTAAGATTTTATTCATTCATTTGAGGGAGGAGCACAAGAGCAGGGGGAGGGGAAAGCAGACTCCCCACTGAGCAGGGAGCCCGACCCAGGGCTCCATCCCAGGACCCAGGCTCATGACCTGAGCCGAAGGCAGATGCCCAACCAACTGGGCCACCCAGGCGCCCCTCCACCACTACTTCTTTATTTTGGCTTCTGTGTTAATTGGCTATATATTGTTATTGGGTTCAGATAAAAAAGTCCTTTTCAAGAGGACTCAGGTGTGTTGTTTTTCTGTGGTTCTCTCCAATGAGAATCCTGGTCTGCAATTTTTATAGCTGAATGACAACTTGTTGGAGTAGAGTAGATTAGGAAGGTCTGTTACAGCCCGACCCCAAAAACCTTGGGCAGAGATCCTGACAGTATTGTACTCAGCCTGTTGGGTCCCAGTGGTCTCAACGCAGTTAACACTTAGAAGCAAAAGGAAAAGAGGAAGAAGAGGAGGAAGAAGGAAACGTGTTGGGGCAGGAGAGTGGGAATAATTCTGCGGGAGCCTGGGTGAAAAAAGGTACCCTGGTCCTTTGTGGGTGCCAAGGAGAGGCCGCCCATCAAAGGGTGAGCCCCACACTTCCAGCGCTTCCATGAACTACACATGAAACCCAAAGGAGGAGAAGAAATGCCCTCATGAAATCACAGAAGCAGAGATGTGAGCAAAACCCAGCCTGCCAGGGAACGAGGGAGGAAATTCTGCCACCTGAAAGCCAAACCCTCTGAGGAATAAAGCAGAGTAAAACTAACCAACTAAATAAATCAGAGCAAAAGCAAATTAACAGGGGCAGTGAGGACAGGAGGGAATGAAAAGCTGGTGCTCAGGCGCCGCTGGCCCATTCAGAGCAAGCTTAATATCTCTCAATTACAAGATGAGCTCGGCTCTTCAAAACCAGTTATACTCATGTCCTCATTCAGTTCACAGCAACACTGCGAAGTTGACAGGACTAGCCCCATTTTACAGAGAAACACACCAAGCTGGGATATGGCGGGGCTGGGACTAGGTCCCCAAACGCCAATCCAAATGGCGGCTCCTATGTGATGTCCCTGGTATATTCAAAAGACGAAGAGGGTAAAACTGGGAGAGCTTTAGACATCTTCCTCTGGATTTCCTTTTGGTTGTCTTTTGCAAGATGGATGCTGGCCAACAATATCATGGACAGCCATCAATGGCCCACCACTTTCCTGTTGGTAAATTACTTCCTGTGCTCCCCACTGGGGATAGTCTTGGTGAAAAACAATTCCAGATGATCACCTTTCACCATAAAACTAAGGGAGCCACTTCAGGATAGCTAGAGCGGATGCTCTCTCTCCAAACTATGAATCTTAAAAAAGTGCTAAAAGGAAAAGTAAAACCGTTGAGAAGTGAATGACCCACGATGAGACCATTCATCATGGCAATGGTGGAGGTGGTAGTAGCCATGGCATCCACACTTGAGACAGAACAACTCCTACTTGTCATAGCTTTCCTATCCGTCTCCATTTGGATAAAGAAACCAAAGATGTTTTCTGTTGTGTGCAGCCCAGAATCCTGACACAAAGGGATTGGCGGGGCTTATAATCTTCTCAAAGCTCCAGCCCCCTACTTGGCTATAGAGACCCCGGGTGGACAGTCAAGGAATTGGGAAAGTAGCAAAGAGGACCAGGTCTTTCTTGGGCCATGCAGCTATAGATGAACAGATCCCGGATGGCAAATGTTCGGCAATCCTTGTCTACTCAGTGAGAAGCACCCGGAGTCTCCAGAATGGTGGGTTCATGGTCAAACAGAGGAGTTCCTGGGGGACTGTGGGACTGAAGTCTGCATTAAGCTGGAGTTGCCCGAGGGAAGGGACACGGGCTTTGTACAGGAACATTCTTCTGGAATGTAGAAATCCGTCTCCATCACCAAGCTTGTTCAAGGTGTCATTTTCTCCTTCAAATGATTCCCTGCACCAGTGGAATGGCAGGCATCCTGAAGAAAGGCCATGCTCTGAGTCTCACTGTTTGCAGAAGAGGTGCTGGAAAGCACCTGCCCGGGAAATGTCAGTGAGTCAGCTCTTAAGCACTCACCTCTGGACCTGCACGCGGGCAGCCTGTAAACATGCATTTTCCATTGCGTGGCAGAGCTTTGTTTCTAGAGCACTCAGTAGAGTGGCCTAGCCAGCAGGCCTCCATAAATCATACCTCGGAGCCCACTTCACAGCCTCTTTCCCGCTGCCTGAGGGCTGAAGGATGACTGTTTCCCTGATGCTGTGGGTTTCTGCTTCTCCCGTCTCTGCCTCCTCTTGCTGTGTAGGAAAAGCAACATAGTTCTCATGGTGGGAGTCAGTCTTGAAGGCAGGAGTTGGTTTGGCAAGAAACAAAGAGCTTTTATTTGACTTTATTCATTCCCTCAGTCTTTAGGCTGCTTGCAAAACGGAGATGAAGAACTGATAGGGTGACAGCAGTAGAAGAAGCAAATCCTTCTCTCCTGCCTCTCCTCTCATTGCCTTTCCAGCAACACACTGCCCGAGCTGCGGTAGGAGGGCCAGAGCTCTTGGACCAGAAGCTCATTTATGGGCCCTGTGCGTCTGTCTTTCCCTCCTAGAACAGAAGACCCATGAGGGCAGAGGCCGTTTGCTCTGGTTACTGCTACATCTCCAGGGCCAGGGAACGTGCCTGGCCCTGAAGGAACAGTGTGCTCAATAAATATGGCGGAAAGGAAGTGGTGCTCACCAAGTGACGCGATGTGGCAGGGGGTCTCTTTCTCTTCTTTTTTTTAGTATCTGGAATAAAATGTAGAATGTGAAGCATTCTCAGGGATATACTCCAATAGCCGTACTTTGGGATGAAGATGCCCAGGGAAATAAAAGAATTTGCCCCTGAGTCCCACAGCTAATTAGTGGTAGCTATGGGACTCACACTAGAGAATTCAGACAGGTCTGTCCAGACCACAGAAGTCCCCTTAAATTATTAATTTTCCAGGTTATATAAGAAATATGAGATTTTTTAAATTTAATTTTATAGTGGCAAGAACACTTAACAGGAGATCTACACTCAACAAATTTTTAAGCATTGTTAATGACAGGTATAACATTATACAGCAGCTCTCTAGAACGTCTTTACCTTTCTCGACTGAAACTTTTTACCTTTTGATTAGTAATTCCCCATTTCCTTCTTCCCCCAACGCTGGGAAACCACCAGGCCACTTTTTGTATCTATGGATTTGACTATTCGAGATACTTCGTGTAAGCGGACTCATGCAGTGTTTGTCTTTCTGTGACTGTCTTATTTCACTCAGCATAATGTCCTCACAGCTCATCTCTGTCATTGCATATTGTAGAACTTCCCTCTTTTCTAAGGATTCATTGGTTTTTTTTAAGATTTTATTTATTTATTTATTTTTTTTTTTATTTATTTGAGAGAGAGTACAAGCAGGGGCAGAGGCAGAGGGACAGGGAGAAGCAGACTTTCCACCAAGTAGGGAGCCCGATGTGGGGCTTGATCCCAGGACTCTGGGATCATGACCTGAGCCAAAGGTTAACTGACCTGAGCCACCCAGGCGCCCCTAAGGCTCCAGTTATGTATGCACCACATTTTCTTTATCCGTGCATCTGCTGGTGGATATTTTGACAGTTTCCACATCTTGGCTACTGTGAATAATGCTGCAATGAACACGGGAGTGCGGGTATCTCTTCAAGAAACTGATTACAGTTATTTTGGATAAATACCCAGAAGTGGGATTGCTGGGTTATATGGTTAAAAAAAAGAAAAAGAAATCTATGATCCTGTCCAAGTGCCAGATTTTAAGAGGGATTCAATAAACACTTTTTGAATGAATTGATGTTCGAAGACTTACTTTGACAACTGGGATGAACTGAAGAAGGACAATGCGGTCGGAAAGCCATATCATTTGAGGACCTGAATACATGGGGAGTCTGGAGAAGGAAGGGCAATGGGGTGCAGAGCTGCTATCTTCACATACATTTCTTTCCTCCCCCACAAACACTTAGCACAGAGTCGGCAGACCATAAATATTTGTTGGGTGAGTCAATTAATTGCTTTGCTTGGAGAAGAGAGGGCTGACATACTACATGCTGCTTCAGAAAGCTCGAGCTTCAGAAAGCTCATGATAGCTAATGAGTAGAAAAGTTTCAAAGAGCTGGCTCTCTTCGGGGGAAGTGGGTGGCATCTGTCAGAGGGGAAGGAGAACAAGGCTTCTCAAATTTCAATTGTTCATGACTCACCTAGAGGTCTTGTTAAAATGCAGATTCTGGTTCATTAGGTCTAAGGTGCAGCTGAGATTTCTGCATTGTCAGTGAGTTTCCAGGGGATGCTGGTGCTTGCTGCTCACAGACCATTCGTCGGGCGGGGAGGGTATAGATGAAACTCCTCAGACAGGTTAGTGTCAATAATCATCGTAGGTCACCTCCACCCCTAAGAGTCCCTGAGTGCTGAGCCTTCAACAAAAAAGACAAAGTTGAGAAATCTGGTAGGGTGTGATTTCCAGACACACAAATTAATCTATTTATGCAAATCCAGAGATCTCTGTGCTGGGACCTGTGATCAAAGGAAGGAGGAGGTATTCGTATTTTCACACCAGAAGAAAAGCATTCCTGGGGGCTTTGATTCTACTAAAATGCCCAGCATATGTGTGCTGCATTTCACAACAAATCTGCTCAGTTTGATGCATTTAAAAACCTGTCAAATGCTTTACAAGCAGAAAATACATAACTCGTGCAGAAGCTGTAGACACTTTAAAGCCCCTTGCTGTTACTCTTGGAAAAATGGTCTCTCGCCCTCCCATAGCCTCTCCATTAGGTGTGTTTCTGAGTTACCGGTTTTCCATCGCAGATTTCCACCCCGATGCTGCTCTCCCACTTGGCCCAGGAGAGCGGGAGGAAATTGCCCTCCCCCCTTGAGCTGACCGCACTGGCCATTCCTGAAACGCCAGATAAAGGGCCAGTTTTTCCTCACCAGAAATCCCTAGATTCATAACTTCTGTTTCACACAAAGTCAACAGGGAAGGGAGAAGAGAAGGCAATCACATTTGTTGAGCACCTATGACATGCCAGACGATGGTCCAGACTCATTCCACAATTTTCCCTCTGCTCATTATACATTGTTATAAGGCAATAGAGGGTAAAGAAGTTTCTGGATATGCATGGGCTTTGGGGGTGAGCACACATGTCCCAGGCTGCTCCCATGTCCCTCTACACACAGGTCCTGACTTCGACCATGTCCCCAAATTTCCCACTGTGGCTGGAGGGCCAGGACAGACACCAAAGCAAGCCCAGATTACAGCTGCCTGGATGCATGAGGAGAATCTAGTGAAGGGGGCTGTCGGCTGTCACTGTTCCCTCCAGTGTTGTCTGCTCCTGCGGGAGAGCTGCAGAGAGCAAATGCAGAAGTCCTGCCTAGATTCTGCCTTCACAAAAACCCTTTCCTGGGGCCTGAAGTGCCAGACCAGGAGAGTGCTCAAGCCCAAATGCTAATGCCGCAGCAGGAGGAGCCCGTTATTAATGCTGACAATTTCAGGTCTATTTCCAGTAAGGGAGGAACGGGTTTTTGTTTTGTTTTGCTTTGAGGCTAAATTGATAAGTAACAATGTATATCCTTTGCGGACAATGGGCCACACTGGCAAAAAAAATGTCTGCGATAAGAACAACAGTAGCAGCCGCAACAACAACAATAATAATATTAAAACAATGCCACCATGACCTTTCAGCCATATGGAGGCAATCATTCTTCAGCAGGGATTCATTTTTCCAGCTTTCATGCTTTTTAGTCATAAGAAATAAAGCATAATCCTATTCTTTAATTCACTGTCTTCCCCTTCCAGTTTCTGTATGCTGGTAAATTAAATAAATACAATTTATAGGTTTTTTCTTACTTTCCTTGCTCCTGTGAGCTGTTTCCAAAGCCTCTCAACTCTTCCCCTCTCCTACCTTACAAATTTCTAACTCGGCCCTTCCAGAGGGCTTATATAAATACCGCTGAACTGGATCGGGTATCCTGCACATAGTAGGTGCCCGGTAAATGTTGTGTGGGATTAAATTGAAGCCCTGACAGTTTCTTATCTTAGTGTTAGCCCTATAGAGAACTACAGGATCTGGGGAGATGGACTGATCACCGCTTGTCCCCCAATCTAGTTTGCTCTCTTTCACGTTCATTACCCGACTTGTAATGGAAAATCTCACTCTGCTCTGTATCCTCAGAAGAGCTTTTCCTCCCTAGATACTGTGTTGGATGAAGCATGGAGTCCAGCCCAGCCTGTATCAGCCGTAACAGCCTGCACCTGTCAACACAAGGTCTGCAGATCAAATGGAGGGGCCTTCTAATGGGGCCGTCCTGGCAGGGCCACTCTGTAAGAAAGGAGTCACGTACTTGCAAAATGGGGGCAGAGGGCAAGCACACTACCCAAATCACAAAAATATGCACGAACTGAAATAATCATTGCTTTGTCTTTTTTTCTCTTTTTCTTTTTGTAAACAGCTCTAGGTTCTTGGTTCTATTCCCTGACCACAGCATCCCCTAGTGGCAGTAAGGTGCAACACACAGGACTGCAAAAGGATCCCAAAAAGAAGGGCTTTAGAGTTTCGATGGTTCTAAATATGTCTCCAGACGTTAGTAGGAGGCTGAAACATCCCCCCACCTCCCTGCTCACCTTCACTAATTTTCTTAGGGCCTAAGTTAGTTGTAGACTTATACTGACACTGTGTGTGTTGGGGGGGGGGGGGCTGGAGAAGCATCTGGGTCAACCAGCCCCTGGGGTGGGGGTACAGAGCTGCAGATTGATGAGGACAGGGAGTGATTCTCAGCAAATGCCCATGTTCACTGGCCTAGTGTCTCTCCTGAAGCTGGGGCCCAGCTCTGACTTAATTTTTGTCCAGAAGAATTATCCGTCAAAGAATGAGAGGTAGGCAGGCCAGGCCTCACCCCGGGGCTCACCATCTCTGCTTTTATCCTCGCACCCACACAAGCAGCAGCAACCAGCCAGGGTGAGGAAAGCATAATGGCACCCTTGAGAGAGGGCCTTGCATTAGCAACAGAGTATCTTCTCTCTTCCCAGGGAATGACAACAAAACCTGAAACTCCTACCCTGGATGACAGTTTACACAACTTCTTTTAAAGAAAACCTAAATGCAAAAGTTTACTTGTTTTTTTTTTTGTGGTTTGTTGTTGTTGCTGTTGTTTGGCATGTGTGAAACTTGGTGCTATATGCTTTATTTTTTTTAGTAATAATTTTTTTATTATGCTATGTTAGTCATTTGAAACAGCATACTAAGGGTGTCCTTGGATGCCTAACCCCAGGTAACGAGTGGATGCAAAGACTACTTTCCCTGACGGGAGTCTGAACAGTCAAGGCCCTCTGAAATCCCCCTTGCTAGGATCAAAGGCCGGTGGGAAGCCCCAGCCTCTGCCCAGGTCCATTTTGGAAGGGCTGGAAAGGGAGGGGGAAATGGATTTGTGAGTGCCTACTGAGTCCTGAGACTGCTGGATGCTTCTTTCATTAACCCTTAGCCCACTTGAGACTCACACAGAGGAAACCAGCATGTGAAGGATTCCTCTGGGAGGGAATTGACACTTGGAGGGATGGAATCCTGCCTTCAAGGGACTCTGCAAATATTTGAATTGATTTAAATACATTTTTTAAAAATTTATTATCGAAGTATAGTTGACGTGCGATGTTATATTAGTTTCAGGTGTGCAACGTCATGATTCAACAATTCTACACATTACTCATGGCTCACCCCCATAAATGCAGTCACCATCTGTCACCGCGCAACGTTATTATAATATTATTGACGATATTCCCTCTGCTGTACTTTTCATCTCTGTGACTTATTTATTTTATAACTGGAAGTTTGTACCTCTGAGCTGGGTGATTTCGACATTGATTAATATACTCCAATAAAGTTAGCTGAAGGGGTCTTTGAATTAAAACTCAAGAAAAGAAGAAGAAAGACCGGCCTTTATACTTCCTGCTTTAAATTTTAACGGCGTCTACAGGGCAATTCCCTCAGGGCTTATTATAAGACTCAGAAGATGCTAAATCCGCAAGGAGAATCCCAGAGCTCTGAATCTTGGAGGAAAATGTGAGTTAGTCAGTAAGGGGACAGTAGATCACTCTAACCATGTGTGATAATGGCCTTGGTGGGGCATGCTTGCCAGCTCTTTGAAGGATGGATGTCAGAGCAGGCAGGTTGGGTTCTCAGGAGCGCACTTCCAAGACATGATCAGGAGAGAAGAGTTTCCGAGGGACAGAGGCCTTTTAAGAACCACAGCCTCCTCCCCATCATGGCCTGCCCCTCCTAACAACGTGAACGTGAAAGATTATCCCCTTCCCACATGACCCTTCATTGCCCAGCCTTTGCTCCTCTCAAGTCCCCAAGCCTGAACTGTTTCCACCTCTTCAACCCACCCTTCGTCAGGCTGCATCCACTGACTTGGCTTTGGGGAAGTTTCGTATGTTGAGTGCCCTCTTACCGTCCAGATCCAGGAGCCTCCTCTCCCCTTCCTGCAGTTGGCCTGCCTCTCTGATCTGTTCTCCTCATGCAGCTCCGGAGACATGGCTCCTGCTCAAGTGCCCTTTCCTCCTCTGTTCTCCCTCCTGTCCCTCAAGCTGACCTCCGTTAAGGATTAATGCTCTCTGTGGTTTGGTAGCAGACATCCCATCTTTCTACAAACCCAGGATCCACTTCCCTCACATGCGTTCATGCCACAAATACTCATTAAGTACCTACCGTCTATCAGACATTCTGCCAGCATTGGGCATATAGCAGTACCTACAACAAAGTTCCTGTTCTTATGGACTTAGGTTCTAGTGCAGGGGTTGGCAAACTTTTCTGGAAAGAACCAGTCTATTTTAACAACATATCCAGGACAATTCCCCCAGGGCTTATAACAAAAATCCAGAAGATGTGAAACCCATAGAGAGAAGCCCAGAGCTCTAGATATTGGAGGAAAATGTGAGTTAGCTTGTGAGGGGACAGGATCATAGGATTGCAGGCTTTGCAGGCCGGGTGGGCCCAGTAGCAAGGACACAGCCCTGTCGCTGTAGTTCTAAGCTGCCGTAGACAATGCGTAAACATGCGCGCAGCTGTGTTCCAAATAAACCTTGTGAAATGGGCTGTAGGAGGGAGGATTCGGCCTGTGGGTTCTCCTGGGTTAGCAGCACGTCCAATTTCCTTTGCCCAGGCATACCTTCTCTACCCTCAGTTCCTATTGTTTAGGTAGCCTTGAGCCCACTCCTCAGACCTAAGGGTGGTCGTGTAACCCAGGCCCAAGGTCATGGGGACTGTCTTGGGGCTGGACGGGCACAAGAGCCACGAGCTGATGAGAATCAGTCTTGGTTCCTGTGCCAGAACTGCTGAGAAAGACATGACCTTTCTCTGTTGGTATTTCTGAGTTATAGAATAAAGCCTCGGGGCCCTTTTTTGCCCTACACGGGGAAAAACGTACTTGAGAATGAAGCCAACCAGAAGGAGAGCAGAAAGGAGAATCCTCATGACATCCATGACATCTTTGACATGCAACCGGGTGTGAAGCCACGTGTGGACCTCCCCCTGGAACTTCAGTTCCTGGAGTCAATAGAGGTTCCTCCCCTCTGCATTTTTGTTCTTAAGCCACTTGAGTTAGGGTTCTATCACTTGTAACCAGAGCTCTGATGGATACAAAAACCACTCTTGAATGTCCTTTTTGCTCACTCTGTATACTTTCCCAGGGAAAGCTCATCCACCTCCATCAATTTCTGCTGTCGCCTCTACGTAGATGATTCTCCTATCTTTATTTCAGGCCCTGACTTTAGCACTGCGTCCATATTACCTACTGCCTAGTGGACATTTCCACTGAGATATCCTGCAAGTGTAACATGTCTAACGCTCAACTCAGTGGAACCTCCACTCATCCTAACAACTTCCCGTATGTTTTGTAATAATACTAAAACTAATAACACCAGCTGGGTTACCACTCTGTGCAAGGCCCTACGGTAGCATTACACATACACTATTTTCAATCTTCCCAGCTAGCACGCAAGGCAGATATTGTAAGCCTCTCTATACAGATGAGGAAACTAGACCTCAGAGTCTAAGCTCATTTGTTCAGTGAATGCCTGACCTGCAGCTGAACTTCTAGCCAGCTGTCCCAAACCTTGATCCTCTCTACTAGGTCAGTCTGGCAGCCTTTCTGTTTGGTTAACAGCACCAGCACCCAATCAGGCATCCAAGCCAGGAACTTCAGTATCCCACTGGTCACTAGGACCCACTGACTCTTCTTCCAGACCATCTACTTCAGCTTCTTCTCTATAAATAGCTTTTGTCTTGGTCGAAGTTCTCATTCCTGAGATGATGCAAGAGCTTTCCAAACACCTTCCTTTCCCAAAGTCCTTCCATTCCACTCCAGTCCATACTACGTTTCATCTCATTATATATCTCATTATAAATCCAAACTGTCAATGAACAAAAATAAAAATCTCTTCATCTTGAACTCCCCTTCTCAGAAATGAACAGAACAGTTCCTCCATCCTCCAAGCACCATAGCTTGCAGTCAAGGCCAGTTTTTTTTCCTGTTTCTTTTTTCTTTTTAGAAGTGGGGAGGGGCAAAGGGAGAGGGAGAGAGAGAATCTTAAGCAGGCGGAGCCCGATGCAGGGCTCAATCTCACAACCCTGAAATTATGACCTGAGCCAAAATCAAGAGTCAGACATTTACCCACCTGAGCCATCCAGGAGCCTCTCCTTTCTTCTTCTTTTTAAAACAGCTTTACTGAGGTGTAATTGACACACCAAAAAATGTACATAGTTAATGTGTACAGTCTGATGAGTTTGGACACACACATACACACAAGAAACCATCATCACAGTCAAGGGAATAGATGTACCCATCACTTCTAAATGTTCCCTTGTGTCCTTTTTGTATATGTGGTGAAAATGTTTAGCATAAGCTCTACCCTCTTAACAAATTTCACATTTTTAAGGGCACAATACAGTATTGTTAACTAGTCACTATGTTCAATTCATATAAAATCTCAGTTATACATGATGAATAAGTTCTAGAAATTTGCTGGGCAACATAGTCAAGGTCGACTTCGATCCAGCCCATGACCTACTTTTTTAACCTTCTCTTGTAGTGACCCACCATTTAATATAGTCTCGATCTAGCCACTGCTTCCAGAATATAAGTTTAATCTCCCTTTCTAGAGCTATCGGACCACTTCAGTTTGGACTAATCCACCTGCTCTCCGACTGTCCTTAAGTTCCTTCTCGATTTCCAATTCTTCCACAAAGCCGTCACAAAGTCTTGAAACTCCTCTTCCCTCCACGCCTCCCCAACTTGTTTGTCCCTTGAGTTGCTGTCTTATTTCACGAGCTAACACGTACACTGTTATTTAACGCATACGTTTCCGTAACTAGGCAGTAAGTACCCAGAGGTCAGGTGTTTGGTTTTGTTCACTTGTTTTGTTTATCTTTCCACAGTTCCTAGCACATTTCCTCTCAACTTTAGTTGCACATCAGAGTCTCCAGTGGAGCTTTTTAAAAAATACAAATGCCACGTCCCGCAATCGGAGATTTAGATTTAACTGGTCCGATGTGAGGCCCAGGCCCAGGTGATTCTAATGCGCGACAGGGTGGGGAACTAGAGGCCAGCCCGTCAGAGATACTCAGAAAATGGTTGACAGATATTTGATTGATCGGCTTGCGTCTAGATGTGGACCCAAATTTCATAATTAATTACCCCACGTTTATTTGGCTGCTATAATAACCTACTTAATAAGTATTGCTTGGGATTGAGGATGATAATGTCATTGATGAGGACGATGATGATGGTCATGATGTTACAAACAGAGATGAAACAAATTCCGTCTGTTTTCCACTTGACGCAACAGGCAAGAGTTCCCCAACAAGAAATCAGGTCGGCCCCAGTTCAATCTCTGCAAATTCTTTTCCTCCCTAAGAGGCGCCTGGTGCCTTCTCAGTTACTCCATTCGGGGCTTTGTAAGACAACAGGCTTCCTGCTGCAGTGGAGCAGACTCGCTGGGAATAACCCAGTTCCTCCTCATCCCCAAGGCTGCAGTTTATAAAAAGCTTAGTTAATTTGTCATTCTGAGGAACTTTTGGACCCATCTCAGTTCTTTTCTTAATGAGGCCTGGCTCCCAGGGAATGGGTAGGGGCACAGCCTTTTAGTCCATGGCCTATAACATTCTTGGAAGAAAAGGCGTTTGCGTCAATGGCTGTTGTCAGTTGTTTAGAGACATTTGCTAATGAGGGTGGTGTCATGGCTCCAACCCCTCATAGAGTAATGAGCTTTGTCCATTCTGTGAATGGAGCCTGCCCCTGGTCTCACTCCGCCTCTTGCAAATGCCCTCAGACGTTCCTAGCGATGGTAAGACAGTGTGGAAGATGGCTGGTTACTGCTGGATTAGAGAGCACATGCGCATCTGTGACGCAGTCCCCACAGTTACAGCCTAAGCCTCAGGACCTGGGAGCCATTTCTGCCATTTTATGGCAGAGCTGATTAGGGACTTATCTTGGTTAGAAGTCAAATAAGCCAAGATGCCCTTCAACAGACGAATGGATAAAGAAGATGTGGTCCATATATGCAATGGAATATTACTCAGCCATCAGAAAGAACGATTACCCAACATTTGCAGCAACATGGATGGGACTGGAGGAGATTATGCGAGGTGAAATAAGTCAAGCAGAGAAAGACAATTATCCTATGGTTTCACTCATTTATGGAACATAAGAAATAGCAGGAAGATCAGTAGGAGAAGGAAGGGAAGAATGAAGGGGAGGTAAACAGAAGGGGGATGAACCACGAGAGACTATGGACTCTGGGAAACAAACTGAGGGCTTCAGAGGGGAGGGGGGTGGGGGACTGGGATAAGCCGGTGATGGGTATTAAGGAGGGCACGTATTGCATGGAGCACTGGGTGGTATACACAAACAATGAATCATGGAACACTACGTCAAAAACCAGGGATGTACTGTATGGACTAACATAACATAATAAAAAATTTTTTTAAAAAGTCAAATGAGATCTAAGATGCAAAAATTGGACATGTTTTTATTTCGCCTGTAGTCCAACTTCCATTTAAAGCCGGAAGAAACCAGGACAGGTCTGAGTAGATCGGAAACAGAGTGTCTTGGACAGTGCTTATTTTGGGGACCAGGCGGGGAACATGTCAGGGGATCGGAGTAGTATAGGGGTCAGGAGTACAAACTCTGGAGTCAGACTGCCTGTGTTCAAACCCCACACTGACCTTTGGCAACTGACTTCATGTTAGCCTTTAATTTCCATATTTGTAAAATAGGATAAAAATAGTAAGTAATGGTAACAATCCTAGAATGTTCTGGGTCAGGGCAGAAGGAGCTAATTGTGGGAACTGTGGCACTGAGGGGCCTCTATGGCTATTGTGTGATAATAACATTGATCCCAATCCTTGTTCCCTGTAGCCTAGCTTCTGTTTAGCACACTCCTCAATTAGGAGAACCAGCTTCTCATCTCAGTGGTCGGTGGAGGGTAATAGGGACTCTTTTGTCCTCAACCCACAGGATAGACCACTCTAGAAATGAGGATCCAGTCAGAAAAGTAAAAGTCAGCCCAGGTCTTCCAAGCAGAAGCAATTTGATATGGGGAAACTGTGGCAGATAATGTAAAAACCAAGATGCCAAACAGAAGACAATGTGGAGAGCCAGAACTTAGCAACCGTGGCGAGTCACCATCACCTGAGGGCTGGAAGGACGAGAGGAAGAGATGGGTCTCCAGGGTGCAGAAGCCAGGCCTCCTGGTAGGAGCTAAAACCACGGCAGGGGCTTCTGGGAAGTATCTGGGACCATGGAGGGAGAGACTGCCTGGTGGAAGCTAACCAGCAGAGGAGACACAGCCACTGGTAGAGACACCCAAGTAGGCAGAGGGAGGTGGGAAGAAATACCCCGGCTTTTCTCCTTCTCTCGCCCCCACTTCAGGGAGCAAGGGAGTCTGGGAAATGTAGTTTCCAATGACACCCTATGAGACAGAGAATGCAGGGAATGGATCTGGGAGCGAACAGGCATCTGAGGAGCACAGCCTCCTTCCCCACTTCCTATCGCACTTGTCCCCCCACCGGAGGCAGCACAGAGCTTTGTCTCATTGGATGAATTACAATACAAAAGGGCATCTCTCACCTGGGAGGTGTCAGAAGGCACTGGGTAAACTGAATCAGAAGGGTCCTGGAAACACACTGCATACCCAGGGCTGCTCTATTCGAGGGCAGAATACTACAGAGAGCAGAAAGGCAAACACTGCAGGGATTGGGGGCATTGGATTTGCTTGTTTCCTTTCATTTTTTTTTTTTTTCTGACAAGTACCTCATTTCTTTTTTATTACTAATCTGGGATTTTTCTTTCATGTTCTCCATACATCTTTGGAAGATTAATTTAACCCAAATCTGTAGGTTCCCAAGAGGCTAATCCATTTTTCTGACTCTTTGAACAAAAGACAAGTATCATTTCTTATCAACAGAAAAGCACAACTTTCTGAGTTAAGAGTGCAAGCAGGTCCCCACCTCCTCAGCAATCTGGAGGCTTGAGACATGGTTAGCCATCTCGGCACAGACGGAGTTTCTCGTGGGACTGCGAACGTGGTGATAAGGGAAGAGAGAGAATGGCCTTTGCCACAGCAGGTGATGACCTCAGGCCATTAGCACCTCAGGCCACTACCCTCCCTTGCCGTCCTTCCATCCCAGTTCTGTGAAAAGAGCGGGTTTCCCATCAGCCAATGGGTAAATCTGTAATGGGGAGGAGAAATGAGTCTTCCACCTTTTGTCTGAAGTTCGGAAGCTAGAGCCTTCCAGCAAAAAACAAATCATGGCTGAGGCTGTCCAGGGGGCACTGAGAGACACAGCTAGTGCTGGAGATGCCAAGTAAGCAGAGAAACTGGGGATAAATGCGCTGGCTTTTTTTTTTTTTTCTCTTCCTGCCCTTCAATCCTGGAGGAAGAAGGAAAATGAAGACTTTAAAATAATACAAACTCCTGGGTGGCTCAGTCAGGTAAGCATCCGACTCTCGATTTCGGCTCGTCATAATGCTCAGGTTTGTGAAATCGAGCCCCACATTCGGCTCCAGCTGGACGTGGAGTCTGCTTAAGATTCTCTCTCTCCTTCTCCCTCTGCCCCTCCCCTCCCTCCCTCTCTAAAAATAAAATAAACAAAATTTAAAAACCACAGACTCAGAGCCCGAATGTCCGGCCTTCTAACAAATGTCCCCTCCCTTAATATCCCCTCTCCCAACCCCCTCTCCTGACCCCCCCCCCCCACACACACAGAGAATCTTGATGCTGTTAGAATATGTCCAGCACTAGGGAGTTCACTTCCCTCCATCCCTTTGGTGGGGAGCCAATCACTACACTTCTTCCTTTCACTGAGCCAAATCTGTCCACTGGGTTCCAGAAGAGAAGGGCTCGGTTGGCTTCCCTGCCTGGAAACATCTCTTAGACCTACCCCCACCCCTCCAGTATCTTCTTTTCTCCTGGCTGAAAAGCCTGTTAAGCACTACATTCAGTTCTGATTTTATACGTCTGCCTATTAAGTATTTGAGTCAGATTTATCCAGAATTTGTCACAGCGTATGAATTGATGATCTTTGGCCGTTACCGTCACCATCTACCCATATCCTTCCCTCTCCCTCCTCCACTGCACGCCAGCCCTCCTTCCACGGTCCGTGCGCGCATTTCTGTTCCTGAGGGCCTTGTCTGATCCTTGGAACCCACTTTGCTGAGCCAAAGCAAGCAAGAGGTGCTGAGGAATGAACACTCTTAAGGAGGACCCCTCAAGTAAAGAGAGCTGGAGGTGGGGCTCTCTCACGTTACCCTCAGGTGCGAGGACAAGGCCGTGTCCTGTCTGGCTGCAAAGGTCCGCAGTGGGATTAAACTTCAGTTCACAGTGGTAGCTGGTCCTCTAACTCATCCTTTACTGGCTCCTTTCACTTTGCTTTCTCACTTCCCCGCTCTTGTTCTGTATCTTCCAGGACTCAGGAGTCTCTATCTCGGTGAACGCTCTTGGGAAGCCCAAATTAAAACCCAGCCAACTTGCACTGTAAATCTCCATAGT
This sequence comes from Ursus arctos, assembly GCF_023065955.2. Lineage (NCBI taxonomy): Eukaryota > Metazoa > Chordata > Mammalia > Carnivora > Ursidae > Ursus > Ursus arctos. The sequence continues at coordinate 6,742,046 of NW_026622863.1, forward strand.
CAGAGGCCTTTCCCAAATGTATTTAATCGAGGAACCCTTTTCTCACGGTTCATCTTAGGGACCAGTGTTCCAGAGAACATTCTTCTTCGGGAAGCCCCGTTCTAATTCCTAGGCGGCACACACACCTGTCACTTGTTGAGAGGAAAGAAGTTGAGGACGGATGCATGAGGCAGGAATGATGCTGGCTAGGGAATATTCAGCCACCTAGAAATGCCTGAGATTAGGACTCCTCAGAGACAGAGTCCAGTCTGCCAGAAAGTGGCTGACGTGATCGTTAAACAGATTCATCTGTTGTTACCAGACCTGCTTGGAATTACCATTCTCGCCCTTAAAGCGCAGTGTGTGGACTAGGCTAATTCCTAGAAAATTCACACTTCTCGAAAAAATTATATTTTCACTGTCTGTGAGGGAACTATCCCTCCTGCTCGGCTTCTATCTGTAAGGAAATGGTACCAGTCTCCTCCAGCTGCGAGACAAAGAGGCAGAGACACCCCGGGATGGGGCAATTATGTCAGGAAATTGAACATTTGAGATGAATGGGAAAATGGCTGGGGAGTTTTTTTCAACAACTTGGCTTGAGCAGGATTGATTCCAGGACTGAGAAGCATTCAAGCAATACGGTGCCTGCCGTGTCATAAAATAGGATGATTTTATAGTTGGAAAATCTGAGGTATGCCCTCCCATCAAAGCACAGACATTTAATAATGTTGGTTGAGAGGGTGGAAGCAGTGCGGGGGGAAATCAACCATGAAACTCTCTGTCAAACCTATCTCTGGAGTCTGGACCATCACAGAGACACAGAGACACGTCCTCCAGATTTCGACACAAAGTGGAAGCCTTCATTTTCCCCTAGAAGGACTGGAATATTCTCTCTGGGATGCTTCACAGCGCCCTCCCAGGAAATCTCCACGAGTCAGGAGTGCTGTCTGAGCCTGCACGCGGATCCTGGAGGCCTCCACCAACCACTGGTATTCACATTTGGTATTCGGTGGTCCGTCATCCACGTGATGGAACATAACATTTAAAAGATGAATGTTCTCAGTCTTCCCTGACCCCTTACCCACGAGTGAGGATTCTGTCTGAGCCTGCTCCCTATCCTTTAAGAAGGGCACCACTCAGCAGGCCAGCTCTTCAGACCGCGTGGTGCAGAATCTGAGGAAAGGGAGAGGGAAGGAAATCCAAGAGGTCTTGGGGAGGCAGGGCTGAGAGGATGAAGATTTTCAGGGTGGTTTGGAAAATAAGTCTGGAGTGCTTTAGCACGTGAGCAAAGTAGATGAGAGAAAAAACAAAAATGTGTTAAGGATGACTGAGGTCAACACGTGCTTTCCTTGACATCTGAAAAATATAAACCAAGGATAAGAGTGCCTGCTTTGAAATTACTCTTGACTGTGGTTTCTCTGGACCTCTGACCCACCCTGGCACTGGATTTTGTGGGTCATGGCTCAAAGGACGACATAGGTGCACACCCAAACCCTGAGCCTATAAATAAACTCACCCACCCACAAAAGGTACGGCTAATGACCAATAAAAATGGACGTTGGGACCTCCAGCCAAGTTCACAGCTTAGTGTCTTGGATCTTCTCTCTCCTCCCAGCCTGTTCCTCTAGTCTTTTACTGTTTAGTCTTTTCTTGACTTCTGACTTTCAACACATCTCCCGTTTTTGGCCCTGCCCTTCCTTCTAGGACGGGAGCACAGAAGTTGACTTCCCTGGCGTTGATCCTTGCTGTCCGAGGGGAACAGCTTTTTTCTCTTTCTGGCTCTCTCCTACCTTAAGCCTCCAGCGTGAGCACCAGCTCAGCCTGGCTCCAGTCCCTGGGCCGCCATGATGCCTGGTGTTAGCTGGGCTTGATCCACACCCCACTTTGGCCTTGAGGGGTCATTAGATGGTGTAGAACATGGCTGTTTTCCCCGGAGCTTGTACCTACTGGCTGTAGTACTGTAACTACTGCGACTGCTCAAGATCCCAGATAGGTCTGGTCTAGCATGGTGTCCTCCCCACTCCTATCCCTGTACCTCATCTAAAGCAAGGGCTTATCAAGTAGCTATTGATTCCCAGACATAAGATCATCTTTAGATCTCTGCCCGCAGAAAATGCCAATAACAACTGTGACACTTTGAATTTACTATTGAGATGTTTACATGTGTTAACAGAAATTCCAGAATTTCAGAGACGTTCCCAGAGAAATTAGAAATCGTAGGAAAGAGAGATGCTATTTTCTGGTCAACAGTCAATGTACTAATGACCAAACAGTCAATAGCTCGAGACATCTCTGTGACCTTACCTCACTGAATTGTCGCCTTTCCTTTTGCTTTTAAAGGTCGGTCCTTTCCTGGCTCAGCTGATTTTTCCCAACTAGACTGCACTTTCTCTGAGTCCCTAGACTCCTTCCTGCCTTGTGTAGCTCTTCCCCTCTGATCTCCTCCTCTTCATTACACCTAGAACTTGGAGCCAGACAGAAGCCAGATTTCCTTAGCTCTGTGATGAAATCTTGAGTTGTTTCTGATTGGACTATTCACTTTTCCTGGTTTTATTCACTTTTCAAAACATTGTTTTAAGTATGATGAGTAAGCCCTTTTCTGGGCTCTAGGAATACAGTGACAGATCTTGACATCAAGGTTCCAACACCCCTGGGAAGACAGACAAGATGGCGGTGAATTACAAAATGCTATTTTGGTGGGGCTGGAGTGTTGCAGAAGCAGAGAAAAGAGCCACACAACCTAGCCTGGGGTTGGGCTTCTGCGTGTGGTGGTGGGTGATGAGGGGGTGGGGGTGTGGGTGAGAAAGGCTTTCAGGAAGGAGCAATACCTGGGAAGATTTTAAAGGATAGATAACAGGTAAGTTAGTCCAATAGAGGAGCAAAAGGAAAGTGTTCTAACCTTCCTGAACAATCCAACTTGAGTGTTCTTTGAGCCTTCTTTACCTGATACATCCATATACTTCCTCCAAAGCCCAGCTCAGACATCACCTCTGTAGGGTCTTCCTGACCCCCTTTCCCCACCTCAACTTTTGGGACTCAGCTCTCTGGTTTCCTCATGGTACTTTTGAATCCAATGCAATAAAACTTCTCCCACTATGTCATTATTATGCACCCATGAATCTATCTCCCCAAATGGAAAGTCCCTAGGTCTTTTTCATCTCAGTAGCCACAGGGCATAGCACAATACCTGGAACCTAGTAGGTACTCAATAAGTGCTTGTTGAGTTGAAATAATAAAATCTTAAGACAGCTTACTGACGTCATAGAGTTTTTTTACAAGTATCAATTTGGATAGTGATTGGTGCCTATTAGAGAGCATATTAGAGTATGCTAGGCCATGATACTGTAACAAAATCTCAACCCAACAAAGGTTTATCTTATACTCAATATGGCAGAAATTTATTTCTCATACCACCTGATCTATTCAGGTCAGCCTGTGGTAGGAAAGGGGGGGAAAGGAGAATTTCTTCCTCACCTACTTACTCAGGGACCCAGGATGGTAGAGCTTCACCATTTGGAATGTGGCCAAAATAATGGAAGAGATATCTAGAGGGCTTTCACTGGTTCTTCCAAGCATCAGTTTATTTTGACATGTGTCACTTCCATTTAAGCCTATTAACCAAAATTGTGAGGGAATTGCAAAAATCTCTCCCTGACAGCAGGGAAGCCAGGAATGCAGGGGGTAGGGAGGCACAAATGGAATGTTTGGTGAGACCACTGCCTCTGCTACAGGTAGAAACTAAAATCCCCACCACCTTTTCTTCACCAGATTTGGAAAATAGGCACCATTGGGGGAAAGTCACCAACCCACACAACGTGGCCTGAGATCCCATTGTCCTGGCTCCAATTAATTTGCCGAGAACTTGGTAAGCCTGAAGCCTCAGGAAACACTCATGTTTTGGGGGGTATTTTTGTTTTGTTTTGTTTTTAAAAAACACTCATGTTATGTTCATCTTTCCTTAGAAATGCTAACCACTGCTCAGATTTGACCAGTCCCTGGCCTTCCCCAGTACCATCACCACCCCCATTAGAAGAGCTCCATCGTAATGCAGGTGCCAGAGGCTCGATGGGCAGTGCCCCTCTGTCACTGCATCCATCAATGGCCAGTGGAACTCTGTCCCCACGGATTCCACTTTGCACACAGTTGCAAATGCAATTTTGTGGAATCATGCTCTTTACTTTCTTGATTTTCGAATTTTCCTTCCTCGTTCTCCTCTCTGGTGCCAGTGCCTTGGATACTGCCATGTTTTCATACTGCAGTTTAATCAGCTCATCTCCTGAGTTGCTGTTACCAAGGGCTTCAAATAAATAACTTTTGGTAATCATTTTCAAAGTCTTCCCAGCCCTCCCTGTGGCCCCTCCCCCACCTTCTATTGTCCTCTGCATCTTCTCTCTGTTCTGAGCTTGGACTCATTTATGAAAGTCGTTTGAATCTGTTTTCTGCTTGGGTCTATTAATACAAAGCCTTTCCATGCTATCGCCCTCATTAATTCTACTTGTGCTGCCGACTCCGACTCAGGAGATATCCATCAATCCACACGTGTTAGCTTTTTGGAAGGGAAAAGAAAGAGGCTTGGCTAGCGGCGGGAGTTTGCGTTGCCTCTACTGATCTGTTTCTTCCTTACCTCTCAAGTGCAGTTGATAGTTTGCATTTGCTTGGGTTTTTCCTTCTGACTGTGGACTCCCCCTGGCTGTCTCCCTCATGTCTTCTCTGTGCTGTGACACAGGGCCTGCTGGCTGTGGCTGCTCACTGGCCTGCTTATCTGACTGATCCACTCCCATCCTCCTTCTGCTTACCTCTCTCAGGGACTCAGTCTGTGGGAGCAGAAGAAGACCAGAGCCTCTCAGCAGCCAGGTCCTATGAGAGCCCTGCCCATCCCTAAAAGATGTCGGTGCCTTCGTCATGTTCTTGCCTCCCCCTTCAGCTTGTCTTCCGCTAAAAATTGAGGGAAATTTGGAAGTCCCTTGGACACTGAGGACACTTCCTGACAGAAATAAAGCTATTGGCCTATTCTGGGTAGCGAGATGGGGGTGAGGGTGGAGAGGAGTAGTTTCTGAGAGGGTGGGTAAGTGCAGTGTGTGTGTGTGGTGGGGGGAGAGAGACAGAGACAAACAGAGACAGACAGAAACAGAGAAAGATGCAGAGACAAAGACACAGAGGGAGAGAGTCACACATTCTCCAAGGAGCAGGGTACAATACAGGAACTGGGAGATTAAGACTCCAGATCCCAGCTTGCATTTAGGCAAACCTCTCTGTCCTTAGAGCCTCTGCCTCCCCTCCTGTTAGATGAGCAGTCAGACTTGGGTGTCTTTAGTAGTCCCTGCCACCTCCGAGCTTCTGTGGTTTTCTGAATGAACTCTGACTTAAGAGTCATAGTTTGACCCCTGGCAATTTATCTCAACTTTTTATGCTCTTCAAAAAAATTCTAAATGAGGGCTAATAATCCCAATTCCTTAAACTGTTGTGATAATAAAGCAGATTAAAGATGTGAAATCATTTAAAAAACTTAATGGTACCTTAAAAATGCAAGATCCTTGGGCAAGTAACTCGGCCTGCCTGTGCTTCAGTAAAACGTGGATAATAACCCCATGTGCTCATCGAGCTCTTGTGAGAAGTCAATGAGGTGGCCAGGCCAAACTCACGAAACAGCGTCTGGCACGCGGCAAGCACTGAATAAGTGTCTTATTATTTATATGCTTCTAGACGCTAGCAGAGGGACCTCCCTGTGCTGAGACGGTGATTCAGGGACTGATCTGCTGGAGATGTATGCAAGGGAGGCCTGGGTCTGGAAGAGCAGCTAGCTCCTTGTCTTGCCCCGTGGGCTGGGGTGGGGCCATCTGGTGAGGACCTTCTTGCCATTCAGGCATGACACAGCACAGCTATGACACAGCACAGCTATGACACAGCACAGCTATGACACAGTGGGGGCATTTGGGTCTTTGGGGGGTTAGGAGGCTCTGTGGGTACCAGAAGTCAGGAACCCAGGCCGTCCGGCAGCAGCAAGGCCATCAATAGGGACTGCGCTCCCTCACAGCTGGTAAGGAATACCCAGGGCCCAAGGTAGCATCTTCTCCATATCTGAACTCTGCTTTCTTCTATGCTGCCTTCACTCTTAGGCAGATACTCTCCTTGCAATATTGAAAATGGCATCTGGAAGCTTGAAGCTAAAGAGGTCTGTGGACCTCACCATCCAAGAAGGAGAACTCCCCGTTTTCCTCTTAGTTCCAGGGTTTGACCTTGACTGGCCCAGCTTGGGACATGGGCTCACCCCCAACCTCTCAAAGCACCACAGAGGTGTGACTCCTATCAGCCTGGCCTGGTCCCCAGCCTCACCCCTAGAGGTAATTGTTAGGGTCAGCCTGAACTGCTTAGATCCCAGGCTAAGAATAGAGTGGGTGGGGGTCTTCCAAGAGGCGCTGGAGACTTGAAATGATGGGTTTGCTTCTAGGCTTTTCTGGGTTTTCTCAGGAGTGGCTCCAATAGCCCAAGGCAGTCCTGGGAAGGAGAGTTAAAGGTACAGACCAAAAACACACCGGAACAAGCAGCAAGACGGACCTGGGCAGAGTTCTAAGAACACTTCCTAGAATCCTAAAGCCTAGGCTTGTTTCTCTGTACCACGTGTCCCTGTCCTCAGTCAATTCAGATGTTAACACGTTGCCTTTGATCAGAGTGAGGACACTTGGCTCTAAAATCCCCTTGTCAGAGAAAACGGAAGAATTTGATTAGTGTGGTAGCACCATTATGACCACTTCCCAAAGATCCCCTTAGGCTGCCAAGCCAAATGTGCTCTCTGTACAGAGAGGCCTCCTCATTTCCAAAATGATCCTGCTATGTAGATTATCTCTGATTTACCAGTCGCCGAAGCAAAGAGGCACACCATTGAAATGGAAGCCGCAGAAGGAACTTGGCTGTCCTGTCTCTTCCACTGCATGCCTGAGAGAGAGCTTCCTGCTGGTGGGGGCAGGGTGCATGTTACAGATGCCCTGGGGAAGAGGGTGATGTGTTGGAACCAACCAGTTTCTGTCCCCCATAGCTTGTTGGCTCTGCTGCAGTGGGATTGTCGGAAGCCCTGCTTTTCCTTGGCCAGACTCCCATGATTGCTAATGGGTTCTTCCCAGCACTGCCCTAATTGTTTCTACAACAAACTGTTCTCCCACCACCAATTGTATCTAAGCCACTGGTGGTCTCCAACTGTGTTTGGAGATGCAGACAGTGAAGTACCTGACGGTTTTCCAAACAATCATCAGCCCTAGTTAGACAGTTGCCTGCTGTCTCCCTCAACCAAGCTAATCCTTATCTCCAGGTCTCTGGATGATTTCCCCAACCAGGATCACATTCATGGACCCTATTTTTCCTACAAGGGCCATTGGTTGTTTCCAGAATCATCTTCATCTCTGCTAGGCTTCAATCACCTCTCGCTTTTTTAAATGGAAGGATGGATCGAGAGAGTGAAGAATCAGGTAAATGAATGAGTGAATGAATGAATGAAAGGATGAATGAATGAGCCGACATCTAACCTTACACTCTGTCCTCCAGCATGCTATGCTATTCTCTTTGGCACTGTTAAATCATCTCCCTAGGAATATTATAAGCTACCTGGAGGAAAGTACTATTGTTTTCTATGTCTTTCATGACTTGGGTCACAGAACCGGGCCACCATTGGCCTTCTTGAGAACATTCTGCATCAGTCAATGTGCAGTCATGGATATAACGCTAAGTTGGAATTCAGGGTACTAATCCTCCCCCACGACTCTCTGACGTTAGACCAGTTTTAGGCTTTGTGGGCCTTAGTTTTCTAATCTGTGAAGTGAAGGGATTGGGCTGAGAGAGTAGGCTCTGGGCTTTCCCCTATCTACCCTCTAGGTAACCTTGGGCGGGTTGCGTGATTTCCCCAAGCAGACAGGAAGAACCATGTCTACCCCGTGAGCTGTTTTAAAGACTTAATGATGTGACGTACATCAGAAGCTTAGCCCAGAGTTCATAATTATATTCCCTAAATTCCCGTCGAGATTCTGACACAGACTATCCACTCGAGATGTTATATTAGAGAAGGAACTTTGCAAAATGGTAGAACGCTGTCTCTTCCGTTAACATGTTTACACGCTATGTAAATTATCTTTAAAGAAATGCAAGGCCAATAAACACATGAAAAGATGCTCTGCATCACTAAACATTAGGGACAAATCAAAACCACGAAGAGATCCCCCTTCACACTTACTAGGAAGGCCTTAAAAAGAAATGACTGTCCGGCACGGGCCTTGAGGGTGTTATGCTAAAAGAATTCTTCCAGCCACAAAAAGGCATTATACGATTCCATTTTCATGAGGCACCTAAACTCGTCGGATTCACAGGGACAGAAAGTAAAATGGTGGCGACCAGAGAGTGGGGGTGGGGCGGGGAATGGGAAGTTATCGTTCAATGGGTAGCATTTCAGGTTGGGGAGATGAGAAAGTTTGGGAGATGGGTGGTGGTGAGGGTTGCACAACAGTGTGAGTGGATTTCATGCCACTGGATCCTACACGGAAAACAGTTAACATGGTAAATTTTATATGTACTTTAACATAATAGAACAATGTCTTAAAGAAATGTAAAACAACATTAGTTTCCTTTGGGTGTAATTTTTTGCCAGGTGAAGGAGGCCCAGAGCTGAGGGTACAGATCATGCTGCCATGCTTTGTGCTGAAACCCCAAGAACAGACTCGGCCTGGCCCTTTAATGCCGGTCCCACCAGAGAGAAAGCTTTTCAGCAGGAGCCATGAAAACACACATTGTGAAGTCAGGCAGACCTTCTCTATGGAAATCAGCATTTATTTGAAGGCTTTAGTGCCCGATTTAGCCTCACCCAGAGGTGACCTTCTACACAGGGCCGAAAGAAAAGTGATTTCTTTGATCGTCCATTTGACCCCAAACTGACCTCCTGCGCTTTTCAATTCATTTTAAGTCATGCTGTTCTGGCCAAAGCGATTCCAACCCTCAGCAGAGAATATTTCACATTTTTACCAACAATTCTGGGCCAATTTCAGATCCGTTCCCTCGAATAGCAAGAACAAACTCTGTGAGTTCTTTCTGAGTCTTTCTGATCTTAAGCAGCAGGGAGGAAAGTTGAGGGAAATATTCATAAATGGCATGAATTTTCCAGGGGGGAGATGTGAATTGGAAACTCCTCCTTGCTTAGATATGACCTAATGCTCATTTGGGCCACATCGAAGGTAGGGGAGATAGGTGTGACTCCCAAGGCAGGGACCCAGATTCTCTTTCCCTTGAGTCAGAATCAGCAACGTCCCAGGAAGGAAGACATCACTGTTCTCTGCATTGTTTATGGTGTTGTGGGTTGCAAGTAACAGCAAGCCAACTCGGGCTGGCTTGCACAATAAGGAACGTGCATCTTCTGGCACAGTAAGAGGTGGAGTGAGGGCAGAGTTGGTGAGCGAGGAGATCAATGTTGCAAACAAGGACCTGTGCTCTGTCTGTCTCTCCACTTCCTCTGTGATCACAAGAGAGCTGCCATGGTTTCAGACACTACATATATACCAGGCAATGGGAGAGAATGCTTTCTAGAACTTGCCTCCCAAAACCCAGATAACTTCCCTCTCACATCTCATTGACCTGAATTGTATCACTTACAAATGCCTAAACCAGGAGTGATCAAAATTTTCTGTAAAGGGCCAGGTTAGTAAATATTGTTGGCTTAGAAGACATGCATTTGGTTGCAAAAACTCAGTGCTGCCATTTGAATGTGAAAGCAGCCATAGGTAATGCATTAACAAATGAGAATGGCTGTGTTCCAATAAAACTTTATTTATAAAGACAGGTGGCAGGCTGGATTTGGCCAACAGGCTATGGTGTGCCCACCCCTGTTCCAGATCAGCCATTCCACAATTAGCTTCAGGACACAACTAACTGGGAAACACATCACAGGCAATTTGCTATTAATTTATAATAATAACATTTGTAAGTGGCTTCTTCTCTGCTGGCCCCCAAGAAAGGATATTCAAGAGGTTCTCATTCATAGATCACTCGATAGGTAGGCAGATGAACGGACCAGAGTAGAACCGGGCCACCAAAATAAAATGAGAATAAAGTTTCAAAGAAGTTCTTATGTGCAAAGAGCATCAAAGGAGGAACTAAGGAAGACCCAGAACTTGGTTAAACTTTGTTCAACATATTTTACAAATATAACCTTTTATCAAAAATGTTTAATTATAGTTAGGGTTCACTGTAATTCCCCTAAGAGTCTAAATTCCACTCTTTAGAAAGTGTTCTTATATCCACCTTTTTTTTCCCTTCCCACCGTTAAAGTCAGGACTGGAAAGAACCTTATCACTCAGTCCAAACCCCAAATTTTACAGATGAGGGAATGGAGGCTCAGAGAGGACATGCGAATTTCCCCAGATCACACAGCTACCCAGTGGCAAAACCAAGACCCAAATTCAGGCTCTGGTGGAGTGTCAGAATACCTGCTACCCCTCCCAAGAGGTGGATTCTACAACTTCCTGCAGGGAAAAATTCCACCACGTGCTTGTGGTGCCCCTCCCTGCAGGCAGACTATGTATATCCTTTACAGCTGAACTCAGGAGCAGCCACGTGACTTGCTTTGCCTGTGGAATGTGGGTGAAATGGCACATTTCACTTGTGATTCTCATGTGTGTCCGCCCTCCCTCACAAGACTGGAGATGTGCTGGGCAGAGGCTGCTCTGTCAGCCTGGGCCACAGAGTGAGGAGGATAAAAAGTACAGGCACAGCTGACCCAAGATGGACATGTCACATAAACAGGGAATATACCACCGAGATCTGGGCCTGCTTGTTACCGCAGCATAACTGAGTCGATGCTGACAAATACATGGGCTTTACAACACTAAACGCTGGGCTCCCTCTCACCTGCAGAATCTCAGGTTCCCAGCAGCATTAAATGGACTGAAGAGCATGCAGGTTAGAGTTGGCCTGCCTGGGTTGAGATTTCACTAGCTGTGTGACATTGGTCATGCTACTCTCTGACCCTCAGTTTCTTCATCTGTAATATAACACTGTTGCTTACCTCCTGCGGATACGGTGAGGATTCAATAACTGATCCTGTGTTTTGTGGACTACTGGCTAAATGTTTGTTACTATTATTCTTCGTAGGGTCTCCGTGGGGACAGTTCAGTAACAGTAAGGTGTGGGTGGTGGGGGGCTCACTGAGACTGTTCCGTGTCATTACACATGAAAACAACAGCCATCCTTCCAGAAATCACTCTCCCTGGTGTGCAGTGCTGACAGTCATCACTGTCCCTGCTACAGGCCCAGGGGAAGGGGCATGAGAGGCTGTTACAGAGAGTTTAGGAGCAGGGCTCCTAGGGTCAGCCTGGTGAGGGTTCAAATGCTATCTCTGTCTCTCCTTCCTGTGCAATTGTAGTGAAGTTCTTAACCTCACACACTCGTGCCACTCATTTCTGAGTGTTCATGTGTGCCAGGCATGTTTGGAAGGGTGGGGAGAAGTATGTGACCAAGACGAAGAAGGGGAGGTGCATAGGAGATATCAAACAGAAGCTTTGCGGGCCACCGCTGCCCTGTGCCACACCTAGAGCTCAGCCGGGGACTGAGAGGTGAGTCCCGAAAACCTCACCAAAACATCACGGGGGACTTCAAAGTTAAGGGAAGACAAAGGGTCAGACTGTGGGTGTGCCCTTGGCAAACAGTGCGCAGGAATCCTTTGGATCTTCTGTCTTCTCTTCTCTTCCCTTCTTCTCTTCTTTCTCTTCTCTTCTCTTCTCTTCTCTTCTCTTCTTCTCTTCTCTTCTCATCTCTCTCTTCTCTTCTCTTCTCTTCTCTTGTCTTCTCTTCTCTTCCCTTCTTCTTCTCTTCTCTTCTTCTCTTCTCTTCTCTTCTCTTTCTCCTCTCCTCTCTTCTCCTCTCCTCTCCTCTCCTCTCCTCTCCTCTCCTCTCCTCTCCTCCCTCCTCTCCTCCCTCCTCTCCTCTCCTTTCTTCTCTTCTCTTCTTTTCTTCTTCCTTTCCTTCCAAATGTTACCATGACTTAACAGCACTCATTCCTGGGCTACTGGAAACATATCTTTCCTTCCTCCAACATAGCAAACCTTAAAGTTGGAAAGCAAGCCTTTTATTTAGGGATGCTGTGGGGGTTTATTACCAAGTCAACCCAGAAAGCAACGAGGGCCTGTGAGAGGAAGTAGTACAGAAAGTGGAAGATCTTCAGTAAAATAATTGCAAGGCGACACTGCAGGGTAGTTTAAGTTCCTTCTGCATTTTAATGACCAGTATAGAAGATATAAAAATGTCATTTATAGAGAAACTCCAACCTTTTGTTTTCCTTGTTATTCTAATAGCTCAAATGGAACATATAATATGATTTTTTTTAATTTTTCACCAAACACTGTAATCAATCTTCGTGCTACAGATCTGTGTCGTTACTGCTGGTCACACGCTCAAAATAGATGTGACTAGGACTTTAACGGGGAGGAAACTCTGCTCTTTTCCCTTCTGGTAACAAGGCAGGAAACCTTTTACAAATTCCATCCTTAAGCATTTTCCCATTCGGCTTGATCAGACTTAACTGAAAGTTACAAAGTTTCCATTCTCAGGCACTGAGGTTGTATTGATGGGGACACAATGATGGGGACTTTGGGGTTTTAGGAGGTGAGGGACAGTTTTTTAATCCATTTTTCTTCTGCCTCAGTTCACCACCCAGAACCAACCCCAAGACTGCCAGGTGAGGTCGGAAGGCATGGGCTGGGTGAGGCAGGACAGCAACCCCCACCCCAGCTCAGCCCTCGTGTCAGGGCTGGGAGGGACAGTGGGCCAGGGCTGCCTGCAGAAATGGCAGCCCCTTCTCCTGCAGGCTCCTCCAACTCGTCTGAAGCATCCTCCTCCTCCTCCAAAATCAGCTGACGTGGCCCCCTCAGAGACCTCTACAGTCGGACTTTGTTTTCTGCAGCTAGTAACATCGCAAACGCAGAATCTGGCTTCTCAGCAAGGACTTCAGGCTTGTCGAACTCGACCACCTGAAAGTCAGAGAAAAAGAGCTGAAGTTGGCAGAAAATACCCACTCACCTAGAGTCCAAACCACTGAAGCCTCTGGGGAGGTTATGCCAACAACTTCCTGTACCTTCCCATTTTCCATGACCAGGACGAGGTCGCAGTTGAGCACCGTGTTGAGGCGGTGGGCGATGGTCAATACGGTGCAGCCTTTGAAGGCGTCTTTGATGGTGCTCTGAACAAGGGTGTCGGTCTTGGAGTCCATGGAGGCGGTGGCTTCATCAAGGAGAATGATCTGTTGAGGAAGGCACGTTGTAAAAGTCACACTGAGCCGAAACTGCGGCTAAGGGAAACTCATGGTCTTAGCTCTACTTATTTAAAGAAGAAGAAGAAGAAAAGGAGGAGGAGGAGGAGGAGGAGAAGTAGAGAAGAAGAAAAGGAGGAGGAGAGGGAGAAGGAGAAGAAGAAGGAGAGAAGGAGAAGAAAAGGAGGAGGAGAGGGAGAGGGAGAAGAAGAAGGAGAGAAGGAGAAGAAAAGGAGGAGGAGAGGGAGAGGGAGAAGGAGAAGAAGAAAGAAGAAGAAGAAGGAGAAGAAGGAGGAGGAGGAGAAGAAGAAGGAGGAGGAGAAGGGCTGAAAAGTCATGAGCTAAGTGTCCATCTCGAAAGGTTAGAAAAAATAACAGCAAAATAAAAGTCAGTTCACACCACCTCCATCTCCTTCAGAGGGACTGACGGGAAGAATAAGGTGATATATGATTTCCTTCTCTTTTTAAATGGTTTATTCTAATCTTACAAACTAGTGGGAGGCCTTATCGACTGTGCTAGCATGAATCGGCATGAGCTATAATAACTTGTATTGTTTCCAGTGGCAGCTGTAACAAACCAGCACAAACTCCGAGGCTTAAAGACAACCCACAGTGAGCGTCTTGCAGAGCTGGAAGTCCCAAGTCCTAAAGTCAAGCTATTGCCAGGCCTGCATTCCTTTTGCAGGCTCTAGGGAGGAACTGTTCCCTTGCCTGTGCCAGCGCTCCGGGCTGCCCGTGTTCCTTGGCTCGTGCTACCTTCCTGGCATTGCTCTAATGGCTATTTCCACTGGTCACATGGATTCTTCTCTTTCTGACTCTCCAGCCTCCCTTGTATACAGATCTGCATTATACTAGGCCCACCCAGGTAATCTAGGAAAATATCCCCGCCTAGAAATCCTCGACCTTAATCACACGTGCAACGCCCCTTTCTCTCAAGTAAGATGGCATATTCACAGGCTCCGGCTATCAGGACGGGGATACATTTGGGGGGGGGGGGGTACTGTTCTGCCAACCGTAGTGCTGGTTTGCAAGTCAGAGGGCCTGAGCTCAGCTCTAGCTCTGCTTGGCCTTGGTTAAATGACTTAACTTCCCTAAGACTCCCTGTCCTCATCTGTAAAAGGGGGCTATACCTGCTTCTGAGCATGAAGTGCAAAGACAACACAACACACAAGCACTTAGCAGCGTATAGGGCCTCAGCCAGCACGGAAGGCATGCTGGGGCTGGCTCTCCCCCTTGCCATTAGGACGTCCACACAACACACAGGATGGGTTACCCTTTGCTCCGCGTTCAGAGAATGGGATTTTAAAGCAAGAGCAACCCGTTCCTTGAAATCAGTAACCAAGGATGACTAAGTCACTAAGAAAAATGAGTATAAATCGTACAATTCTCATTTCTTAGCATTCAGAAGGTGTTCTTTAAGCATCCTGGGTATTGTTTATCAGGCTTCAGGATTGTTCAGGGACAAGGCAAAAAAAAAAAAAAAAAATGGAGAGGCAGGTTCCTTATACTCAAACCACTTAGGAGGACAGAGAGAATACCTAAGCAAGGCTTCCCAGGGGGAGGCCCAGGGGAGGCAGGTGCTATCGCTGTAAATGGCTGTTATTTTTCAATTTTTACCCCTTACAACTTTGTCTTAAAAGAAAGTGCTCGGTTTTTAAATGGCTCGATTGTTCTCTCTTTGCTGAAAGACAAACGCGTGGCTCTGCCTCCTGGATTGAGGGGCGCTGCGGGAAATATCCAAAATTTGACCAATCCATTTTCCGTGCTGTTTCCTTACTTTTGAATTACGGAGAAGCGCTCGGGCCATACAAAGCAGCTGACGTTCCCCTACTGAGAAGTTTTCTCCATTTTCTGTGACTTCTGCCTGTAATTTTTCCGGGAGTTTCATTATCTATAAAACACAGAAAAGGCCACAGTTATGCTGATGACCTATAAAATTGTCCTGCGTCGTCTGTATTGATTGCCCCCTTCTCATGCATTCATCAGCTGGCTTTATTTTACTGAGGAAAAGAAAGTACAAAACAACAATCCTTTCTACATCGCAAACAGGCACCAGGGAAAGACCAGGGAGTAGGCGGACGTTAATAATTTAAAATCACAGTATGATTCACAGAGCCCCGTGGACACCTTGCCAAAAGAGGACAAACGGTACACATATGGCTCCAGAGAAACACAAACGAAGTGTAAATGGCTTCCAGGGCCCCTATTTCCATGGACAAAATGGACATGGGATGGGGGAGTTTTCTAGTCATCAAAGAAAGGTAAGACAGTGTCTGATTTATGCAGTCATGGTGACATTGGGACATGCTCAGCTTGGTACCAAGTGTTGGTGGGAACAGTCCCCTCGGTGTGCAGAGGTGACCACACTCACTGCTGACCCCAGCTGCAGCTTTTAGAGGACAGGACCCCATCTCACAGAAACTGGCCATATTGGCCTTTCCTGGAGCGTGCCATGCCCCCTCACCTTCCTGTGGCTTCTCTGTTCCCAGAAGCGAATGAGCCTATTGCGCCATCTGCTCTAGAGTCAGACGCAGTTGGGTTCAAGTCTCCATTCTGCCACTTACTAGTTCATACATGTTTCTTCCCTGAGTCTTCCTTTCTGTGCCTCTGAAAATCCGGGTAGGAGTCCCAACCTCTGAGGGCTGTAGTCAGGACAGGACCGAATGAGACAATGCATGCCGAGCTCTTGACTAGACTCTTGGAGACGCCTGATATGTATTATCTACGGTTGCTTTTCACAATGGAGAGTAAACAAGGATCACATTCTACTGACATATGTGACGCCCCCAAATGAGCCTGGCCACACGCTGGCCCGGTGCTTGTCCAGTTCAAACCTGGGCCAGGTATCTGGGGCCCTGGTGCTGAGAAACAGGTTTATCCTGGACAGCCCCAGAGACCTACTGTGTCTCTCATGAATGTCCTCTCCAGAACCTGCCAGAGCATCTCATCCGAGTGGCTCTCAAAGGGATCCAAGTTGTACCTGCAAAAAAGGGAAAGAGCGGGGAGCTGGATTTCTGAGGAAGACAGGATGGGGGGAGGGTGTTTACTACCCCACGTGGGAGAAGTAAGAGGGGGTGTGTAAGGACCCCCATGCCTCCAAAAGCGGTGCTTAGCCGAGGACAGTGGTCCATAAAATAACCAACCTTAGGCCGAGAGAGCAAGAACCCACCGCTCTGTGATGAGGCCAAGACCACCAAGGCAGGAGAGAGAACACTGGGCAAGGCCCTCAGGAAGACACAGTCGGTCCTCATGGCGGCCGTGTGTGGCAGAATGCATTTGGCCTCTGCAAGTTCTTGGTGCAGGTGGACGGGTGGGGATTCACTCTACCGCTGCATTCACTCTGCCTTCAGAAGCAAGGGGTATAGCTGCAGCCCCCAGGCCCTCACGCAGGGTGGCTATCCCACTGGCAGGGTGAGTCTAGTACACAGCCCACTACTTGATCTGGTGCTCAATGGGAGAAATGTCCCTCTCATCAGAGGGGCAGCCATTGCACTGGATTAAATGAGAAACTGGTTTTCTCCTTGTCCCTTGACATCAGATCTTGAGCCCTGTAGAAGTTGCAGCCCTATGGTTCTTATACTTGGAACAATTTCTGTCCGCTCCTCAGTGGGAATAAATTGACGCATTTCCCTACGGATGGCTACGTATATACGGTAACCGTTTATTTTATCTCACAAACTGGGTTCTTTTGAGAGTGGCCATTGCTAAACGTGCTAAAATGCTGAGACACAAGCATAAACCAGGGCTCTCCCGGGCCAACTGGGATACCTGCTCACCCAACGTATAATCATCTCGCTTATTGGTGTCGTAGCTCGTAAGATACCGGTGATGTTCAGGGCCTTGGTCCTTGGCTCCCCCCAAGGCTTCACTGAGGTACTAGCAGTGCTCGTGAGCACCTCAGGATGCTGCTTCCCTCATCCCCACCGTGGACACGTCACAAAGTTCCCAGCTGGTCTGATTATACTATCCAAAAAATAGGAATGCACGACGATCAAAAACAGCTACCTTACTGTACCTACAAACAGGACAGGATCCTGGGGGATCACAGTCAGCTTGGTTCTGAGGTCTTCCAAAGCAATCGTGCAGATATCCACCTCATCGACGAAGATCGTACCGCCGGCTGGCTCCACCAGACGAAACAAGGCCATTCCCAGTGATGACTTTCCTGGGAGCAGTAAAAGCAAGAGCAGCAAATCAAACATCGGTTTGCACTTCCATCATATCCAAGTATCTCATCGAGGGAATTCGTCGTGCAGTGAAAGGGCTCGGTGCCGATGACCATGCAGACGGACAGGCCTCACTCGGTGGGGGCAATCCGCTGCCCATCCCCGCGGGGGCTGTTAACACACGGCTCGTCCTCTGGGCCTCGTTTCACCAGAATGATTCTCATTTAATTAATTCAAAAACTGATGTGTGTTTGTTTCCAACTCTGCGCACCCGTTCAACCTGAAATCCTAATTTACAGTAAAGAGAGTTGAGGGGGAAAAACCCAGCCAGTGCAACACACACACACACACACACACCACCCTCTGGTGTGGCTGCCAGCACACCCAGTAGAAATGCGAAGAAAACAACCTGAAAAAAGCGCAGCCAGAGCTGGTCCTCACCAGAACCCGTTCTTCCGACGATCCCAACTGTCTGCCCACTCTGAATGACCAAGTTCAGCCCGTCAAGGACAAGGGGAGTGTTGTCTCTGTACCTCATCTGATAGTCGCGGAATGTTATCTCCCCACGGCTGGGCCAGTCGTGGGGACAAGTCTCTGCTTTGAGGGGGTGAGTGCTTTCAGGAACACAGGTCTGAAAGGCAGAATGACCAATGACAGGTTAATAACCATTCACTTTTCCATCCATTTAATTCATTCCTTCATTCCCACAAGTCTAGGTAATGGCGTTCATGGTGGTGAGCTAGACCACTAATTCAGTCAAGAACTCGCATTCCAGTGGGGAACTCGGATGACAAACAAGAAGCGAAATCAGCAATGAAGACAATAAGACAGAGTCTTGTAACAGAATGTAGAATGTGTGTGTAGGTGGAGTAAAAGTAACTTCAGGGTTGAAGAAGGCATCTATGAGGATGCAGCATACAAGCTGAGACCTGGAATGTTGAAGAGATGCCTGCTATAAGAAGATGTGAGTCCAGAGCCTTCCAGACAGAGTGGGCAGCTAGTGCAAAGGCCCTGAGGAGAGAGGGCAAGCTTGGGCACTTTGAGGAATAGAAAGAAAAGTCCTGTGGCTGGAGCTTAGTGAAGAGAGAAATGGAGAACTACACGGGACAGCTCCTACTGGGACTTGTGGGCCTGGGCAAGTGTCAGCAGTGTGACCTTGAAGCTGTGTGACAAATCCAGACCAAATCTTGGGATTTGCAGAATTCAATCAGGTATAATTTCAGTAACTGCAAGAGTCATCATGGTTTTAGAAGTAGGAAGATGACAAGAAGGCAGAATGTCAGCTTCAGAGGTCTTTAAAGTGACGTGGAAGAGACATTTTAGTTTCCCAAGAATCCGAGAAATGCAAAGTCTAAGTAAGGAGTAGAGCAACTTGGCTGTGTTATAAGACCGGCCCCTCCTCCGAAGTGATGAGTCTCTGTTAGCGATAAGGAGCCACTCATGTGCCCTGTAGGGTGGCTGACCAGCCCGAATCTGTGATGAGCAACCACAGTCAGCTGAGAAAATAACTGTATTCTTAGACAGTGAATATTTTCAACCCCCAGGAGACCTAGATTCATAACAAAAATATTTAGGAGAAGTTTGAGGCACCTGGGTGGCTCAGTGTGTTAAGCGTCTGACTCTTAAGCTTGGGGTCATGAGTTCAAGCCTCACATTGGGCTCCACGGCCAAAAAAAAAATATATAGATAGATAGATGATAGATAGATACAGATATATATATAATAGAGAAGCAAAATTGTAACAGTAGTATTAACTGTTTAAGGAATCTGCATATTTGGTGTTTAAAGTATAATAATATTAGTAACATAAGGGCCTGTGATTCTAATTTAAAATGTATAATTGAATAGGGGCGCCTGGGTGGCACAGCGGTTAAGCGTCTGCCTTCGGCTCAGGGCGTGATCCCAGCGTTATGGGATCGAGCCCCACATCAGGCTCCTCCGCTATGAGCCTGCTTCTTCCTCTCCCACTCCCCCTGCTTGTGTTCCCTCTCTCGCTGGCTGTCTCTATCTCTGCTGAATAAATAAATAAAATCTTTTTAAAAAATGTATAATTGAATAATTTATTTAAACATGATTTTAAGTTAAAAGTTTACTGTTCATCTACAGCATTGGGATTGTTATGCAAATTTAAAGCTTACTGTATTTATAAGTGTAATGTATTACATTTATATAACTTCTGGAAGGTTTGTTTGTTAAATCAGATAATCAAGATACTTAAGAAGGGAATGAAATGCACTAAATTTTAAAATACAGTTTAAAATGTTTTAAAGAGTTTAATTAAGTTTGTAAATGGGGCCAAATGCTATTCAGAGTCCCTCAAAAGTGATTGCTTGACTTGTCTAGACTTCTTTTCAAAGAATGGAAGGATTTGTAAGTCGAACTTGAAAGCTTTTAGTGAAGGGGTGCCTGGGTGGCTCAGCTGGTTGAGCGCCCAACTCTTGGTTTCAGCTAAGGTCATGATCTCAGGGTCATGGTCTCAAGGTCATGAGATCAAGCCCCACACAGGGCTCTTTGCTCAGCAGGGAGTCGCTTGAGATTCTCTCTCTTCTTCTCCCTCTACTGCCCAGGCCCTGTGCGCGCGCTCTCTCTCTCTCTAAAATAAATAAATAAATAAATCTTTTTTTAAAAAAGCTTTTAGAGAAGAGTTCAACCATTGTTTTTGTAATTTACCGTTTCCGTCAATCAAATATTAATTTTTAGAAACTTAAGTTAGCCACTGATTTCTTTTTGTGTGCAGAAACTGCCCTCGAGGAAAAACTTTTTAAAAAGCATCTCTTCCTCAACCTCAAGAACTTTAGAGTAAATGTGGGTTTTAAGAAGAAGTTTGTGGTCCCATTTCAGTTTTTAAAAAGATCCCTTTCACATGTCAAAAACATCAAATGCCTACCTAAATTCTTCCAGAGTTAACTAGCCCCTCCTCCGGCATGCACTCATTTCTTACCAAAATATACTCTCTGAGCAACTCCACGGAGGTGAATTTGGCCTGGGTCTCTGTCCCTGTTCTCACGCACACTTGGAGCAATCCGCTTAGCTATTGTGGGGAAGCAAGCAGCTGGGTTAGAGCCCTTTCCTCCCTTGGGTTCCACCATCCAACCTTCAGGGGAAGCCCTTATGAAGTACCCCTCCCCAGTCTCACTCAGGGCCACACAGAAAGTAGGCCTGCATTCCCAGCCAAGTGCCTAGAAGATACTGGGGTGTTTTGCCTTTAAACATTTCCTCTGCATTTAGAAACAAATGGGTAATGACATTTTCCCTGGCACTCCAGATGGCAAGTACCATCCCACCACAGTATCACTCGATCACTCTTAGTCTGAGCGACAGGGAGCTGCTGTTGAGCAGGAATCTTCCAGGGCCACAGAACTGCGGGCTCTCCACCCCTTCCTGCCATCTGGGGGGGTCCTGTACCTCCATGCCCTCCCCGCTTTACCCTACCCGCAGCCAAGCAGCAACTGAAATCCAATCACCACAGATCATCAGAGGAAGAAAGCCATTAAGCCCATCTGTTTGCTTCAGACGTGAGAAAATCTAGGCTCAGAGTGGGGGATGTAGCTTGCTAAGGTTACTCACCTCAGGCCAGGATCCCCTAGAAGCCAACCCTGAAATTTGAGTGTAAGCAGTATATTAGGGCAGGTTGAATGGTGGTCCCCCAAAAAGATATGTCCACATCTGAATCCCTGAGCCCTGTGAATGTTACCTCATTGAAAAAAGGATCCTTGCAAGTGTAACTAAGGATCTTGAGATCATCCCGGATTACCTGGGTGGACCCTAAATCCAATGACAAGTGTCCTTCCAAGAGACAGAGGAGGAGAAGACACAAAAGAAAAGAAGAGGTGAGACAGAGGCCAAGAGTGAAATGACGCAGCTACAAGCCCAGGAATGCCAGGAGCTGCCAGAATCCGGGAGGGACAAGGAATGGATTGTCCTCCAGAGCATTCGGAGGGAACGAGGTCCTGCCTACACCCTTGGAACGTCTGACCTCCAAAACTGGGAGAGAATACATGTCTCTGGTTGTAAGCCACTAGCTTATGGTAATTGGTTACAGCAGTCCTAGGAAACTAATCCAGGAGGTGGACCCCAAAAGTACCCATAGGAGCTGGGAGAAGTGGGGCACAGAAGAGAAGGTAAGTCCTGAGAGGTTCAGTTGTGGGCAACCGAAACTTGATCCCGCTGGAGGCTCTGGGATACGGGATACTGCATGAAACACGCTTGAGTTGTCCTGAGGAGGCTGGGCTACATCTCCACTGACCCCCTTCCATCATCGCTGGGTCACTTCCAGCTGAGGGAACTCCCCACACCTGTAGGCTGCCCTGGGCTTGCACAGAGCACCTTCCTGTAGCAGCAGGATGCCAACCGGCCTGCCCTGGAAGGTTGCTGGGCCAACAGCACCTGCCTCCGTTGCAAGGTGGGCTAGTGGGCTCGAGGCAGGACCAACTCTTCTTTCTCTAAGTGAGCCGTGACTGTGGGCCAGGCACTGCGGGGGTGGGGGGCTGGGTTTCCAGGGCTGAACGTGATGAACAAAACCCCTGCCCTCATGAGGCTTATGTTCTAGCAGGCGGGCAGGATAAGACACGGGTGATTTCAAGAAGTGGTGAGAATGCCAATAAAACAGGATGACATGAAAGAGTGGCCGGGTTCGGGGGTGAGGTTGCCTCACTCAGGGAAGTTAAGGAACTGTGAGTGGAGCCATTTACAGTAAGAAGAACACCAGGCAAATTCGGGGTTTGCATAGCTCTGAGTAGCAGCAAGTGGCCTTGACAGGAAGGAGGCAGTGTGGCCCAAGCAGGTAAACGAGGGGAGGAGCAGTGCAGGTCCAGACCCTTTTCAGGGTTCCCTTGCTGCTTCCCCTCTTAACACATGCCACTGGCTTTCCATTTCTCTTAGAGCAATGGCTCTTGACCTGGGTGATTATGCCCTTCAGGAGACAGTTAGCCATGTCTAGGGATACTTCTGGTTGTCACAGCCTTGGAGGAGGGAGAGGTTCCACTAGGATTTCCCGGTTAGAGATTAAGGAGGCTAACATCCTACAACACACAGGATAGCCTCCCACAAAGAGGATCATGTAGCCCAAATGTCCATAGTGTTGCAGTTGAGAACGCTTTCTTAGAATATAAGCAACCCCCTCCCCCCGCCATGGGTGACAAAGCCCTGCAGAGTCTATCCCTGCCAAAGCCTCAGACCTTATTTTCTACCAATCTGCTCAAACTACATGACCTTCTGAGTTCCTCAAATGCATTGAGCTCCTGCCTACCCCAACCTTGCCCTGGCCCCTCAGCTGGAAATATTCTGCCTTCCACGTTCTTTGATTCTTCGTCGATCAGGTATCGGTCTGGAAGTCACCTCCTGGCAGAGGTGTTCTCTGACTATGGGATCTAATGCTGCTCCCCTGCTGACAGCCACATTCCCTGCTTTAGTATCTTCATAACATTTGAACAATTTCCAAAGTCTTCTCCTTGATTTACTTGGGCACTCATTTATTCCATCGCACGTTGTATCCCTTTTTATCCCGTAGAGTATAAGCTCCCTGAGGGCAGGGACCTGTCCAGCTTGTTCACTGCTGAATCCACAGCACCTACCGAGTTCCTGGCTCATGGTCGGTGCTCAGTGGCTATCTGGTCAGTGCAAGCCTTGAGAAGGGCTTATACATGTTTTGTTCAATTCAAGGGTATCAGCCCCTCAAGGCTCCGGGGAGCCCTCCACAAGTTTAGAACTCCCCTGTCAGCACAGTGCTCGCCTAGTAAGTGCTCATTCTCCTCCATGATGTGATGTGATGTCACTTTACATTCACTTTCTGCTCTGTGGGACTTCACACCTCTAGGGAATCTCGTCTGTTCTCAAGGGAAGTTCTGTCGTCTGGATTCTGTGTTCTCCAAAGAGGGGTAATGTTCAACAAAGCCACAAAGCCAGCTAGAGAAGTGTTCCCCTAGAACTCAGTGTGTTCACATTCTCTAGCCTTACAGCAATGTTTGAAAACAATCTCATGGAAAGCTGATGATATCCCCAAAAAGCACAACCTCAGTTGAGGAAAGCTGTTTCACTTGGACCAAGTAAGGGAATCTATTCAACATCGTCTGCTTTCTATTTTACTAGGCAACAACAAATAAAAACATCCATCAATGAGGGAAACTGGGTACCCAAGAAAAATTCCTTTTTTCCCCACTGAAGATAAAGACCTGAGAATATATTTTTGTTCCTTCCCCTTCCCAAAATGCCATTACAATAATATCAGAGAGATTTTCAAAAAGGAATAGACCTTTAAGGGCAAGGCGGTTGGGAAGAGATACCTTTGAATGAAAGAGTCACAGATTTCTGAAAGATGGAAAACGGAAGAAAAGCCTTTTGACAGAATGGAGGCAGAATGTGCTGCAGGGGCTTACAGAGCCTTCTATCTGGCAGAACTCAGACAGGCCCCAGGTGTGAGAAGAAGCCACAGGAAGACTGATTTGATTGGTAGTCTGTCTATGGACCCATCTATTCCCCTCCCCTCATCTTTCTCCCAACCAGAGGTAGCTGGATACTTTATCCCCTAGACAACACACACACACACACACACACACACACACACACACACACACCAACATTCACACTCAGATGGGTATCAGACCCAAATGACCTTGGTTCAAACCCTAACTCTCACACATGACAGGTGTGTGATGTTGGACAAGCCTATCTGAGCCTCAGTCTTCTCTTCTATAAAATGCGGATTACGGCAAGACCTATCTCATAGGGTCGTTATGGGAATAAGTGAATCAATTTACATACAAGACTTACAATAGTGCCCAAAACGGCACGTGTTTCCTGATTATTATTATTATTATTCTCTATTACTATTATTTCCCTATTACTGTCTTTTTCAAAAGAAAAAACACCAAAGCAACCAAAATGAGAAGTCAGTATTATTTGTCATGGACATCACGGTTGCCTCTCCAGCATTCTTTTCCTGCTCTCTATTGTGGAGCAGCTGTGTGACTTGAGGGTTGGATGGGGTGTGACTCCATCCTTTGGCCTAAGCCAATCATTCCAATTCCACCCAGGCACTAACTAATTCTGCGATGCCCAAATTAATCCAGGAAGAGTAAAGCTCAGGGCTTTTGCTCAGTGGCTAGGGTAGGAAAAGCTTTCTTCCTCTTTCCTTCCTGTTACAGCCCTCAGAGACTGTCGGTCACCATTGTGCAACCATGAAGGAAGTCACCACAGAATAAGGACAAAGCCAGGGGCTCTGATCCAACTATTCCTGAACCCCTGTTAACCACCAGGCCTTGTAATGATGTGAGCCAGTAAGTTCTTCATTCTTTGAACCCATTTGAGCTGGGTCGTCTATTACGTCCATCCCCCCTGATACGCCCTATGCCAGAGCCTGCGGGCCAAGCCCAACCTTACACGAGGTGTTACCTGGATGATGTAAGACAAAGACAAGCCTTTGGACGAAGCACTAATTGAGGAGAAGCTCAACGTCACCAGCAAGGCCACAATGAAGGTGACGATGTTCATGAGGACGTCCATTCTTAGAGCAAACCACCTGAGAGCACAGTTGAAGTATAGCAGGTGGCTGGAGTTTTCATCGTTTAGCATCTTAAACCTAAAATTAAAAGATCAGACAAAACAGGAGATCAGGTGTGCTTCCATAGACCTAGGGTTGGGGCTACTGGAAAATTAAAGCAAGGGGGATTTTTAATCAAGGGCTGATGTACTTACATAGGAATCCCTTACAAAGATGGGGAAACATCCATACTCTAAAATCCACTGCCTTAGGTATCTTTGATTTGTGCATATCCCATGTGACAGTACTGTGCTGAGTGGGTTCTTTCTCTTTCCCAGAACTGGCAACTAGGACTCACAGCTGAGAACAAAAGGTACCCAGTATCTCACGCTCTACCATCAAAAGATCCCTATTTTGGAGTCAGCCACTCCCCATAAAGGCCTTGTGGAATTGATAGTTGGCCCCCTCGATCCATATAAGGGGTGAGGGCTGCTTGAGAAGGAGGTTGCCTTTAGGGAGAATCAATGTTTATGATGGTAAGAGAAGGGAACAGAGGATGCTTGGTTCCCTCTCAAGTCACAGAAAGAAGATTCAAGGCAATTGCTCATAAAGCTGGGGGTCTCCTCAAGAAGAAAACGCTGCCTTTTTTTTTTTTTAAGATGTTTTAAATTTATTCATTTGAGAGAGAGAGAGAGACAGCCAGCAAGAGAGGGAACACAAGCGGGGGGGAGTGGGACAGGAAGCAGCAGGCTCCCAGCAGAGCAGGGAGCCTGATGAGGGGCTCGATCCCAGGACCCTGGGATCACACCCTGAGCTGAAGGCAGACGCTCAATGGCTGAGCCACCCAGGCGCCCCTGAAAACGCTGACTTCTTGTACCTCTGCTGTGTATTCACTGAGCCAAAGAGGAGAGGGCATAAGGCAGAGGGACAGAGTGATGACACCGCCAAGGATGAGGACAAGACCCGTCCCAGGAGTTGCTCATTTCCCGGATGTGTAGAAGGCAGATCCTGCCCATTCCTGCTGTTGCTACGGTTGGGGGTGCAGAGAGGTGACTTTCGGTGCTGCGGTCTTAATGCAGTATTCCTCAGCATGAGGCTAAGAGGCCCCGCATGAGTGGAAGGCAGCGTGAGGCTGCCCAGGAGGAGCTCTCCCGAGGACCCAGGCAGGTCTTGCCTGTCAACAATGCCCGGCAGAGCTGCTAGGGATTTGGTCCTGTTGGAGCCTCCACCTGGCCACATCACTTCGGCACAATTTTCTGGAATAGCAGAAATGAGCAGCAGGCAGGAGAGAATAGCCCGAGGATGTGTCCTCCCCCACTCCATTCCCCTGCACCAGCCTCGGGGAACCCGGCTCAGAGAAAAAGGAGAGGATGTTTAAAAGAACAGATCAGGGGCTTCCCAGCGACACACCTGCCCCCCATCCTGCACAGCTCGTACACACGGCACAGTGTTACGACTGCAAGCCTCTGGGTGTGTTAGGGAGGGAATACAGTGGACCCTTGCACAACACAGGCTGGAACTGCACGGGTCTACCCGTACATGGATTTTTTTTCAATAAATACAATGTGGTACCGTACATGCATTTTCTCTTCCTTATGATTTTCTTAATAACACTTTCTTTAGCTTACTTTATTGTAAGAATACAATATACGATACATAAAATAGATGAAATATGTGCTAATTGACTGTTTATGTCATCAGTAAGGCTTCCAGGCAATACTAGGTTACTAGTAGTTAAGTTTGGGGGGAGTCAAAAGTTATATGCGAATTTCCAACCATGTGGGGGGTTGATACTCCCTAACCTGCATGGTTCGAGGGTCAACTGTACATTCAAGATTGAAATTTTAACGGAGCTGAACAATTAACCACAAGAGACATCAGGTTCAACTGCCACTGAAGGCTCCCCTGATCTATTGGGAAAGGGGCTTCATCAGAATGACTGGTAGAAATTATTGGGGGAAAAAATGGAAACCTTCCGATGTTTAGACCCCTAAAGAGTGAAGATTCCTCCGCTGGTACAGTCACAAACATCCTCAGGCATTGCTGTTCCATCCTGTTCCACTCAAAAGACTCTTGGAAGCACCTCTGACCAGCCATGCTGGGGCCTGTAGCACCTTCCCCCTTCTGTTTCCACCCTAACTTACTTTCCCCAGAGCTTGGTTAAAATACTTTTCCAAACACCATGGTATTTCTATCCTATAGCCATAAAGCCTAAAAATTCAGCTGACAGTTTAACTGACTTAGAAGTTACATGTGGTCTTATCGGTGTGGTTGGTTAGACCACACAGGAGCAAAAGAAACAGATTGGAATTTGACCTGAAGGCTGTATTTAATCTTGCGGCATTTTTGGCTGGTGGCGAAAGCAATACATGTCAGAAGCCCCAGCCCGCTGGAGAGTCCCAGACAGGAAAGAAAGTATTAAAAGAAGGGGACCCCATCAATCATGTAGGACTCAGCTGTCCCATAGGATTTCCTTAGAAACCTTGGATGAGGACCTGCAGGAAGACAAAGCTTGTATCTGTTTTGCTTGTCATGAGTAAGTCGATGAATGATTCCATGGACAGGAGCCTTTCTTCATGACCAGGACATGGGAAGGGCCCCTGTGTGATGCAGGACTCTTGACAGATGACATTCATGATACACTAAGAATAGCACAGCCACTGACTGAACTAGAGGCAAGCTGGCATGCCGAATCTACACTGAAATCCTTGGTGGCAAAATGTGGGAAGAGAGAGAGAGAATTAAACCCAAACTTGGAGTGTGTGTTAGGTTTTTTAAGGTGGGAAAACACAGGGGGAAAAAAATGCAACACCAGTGCGACAGATACTGCTATGGATTCACCAAAGTTCATTTTCTTTTCCCCCTATGGGCACCGCTGGACTCCATTTCCCAGGCTTTGTGTTTGGTGAGCCCATGTGAATGAAGTCTGGTCAATGAGTGTACAGAAGAGTACCTTCATTGGAGGTAACCCACAAAAATCTCCCATGAGGTCCTGCACCCATTCCTCACCTTATCTTCCAGTTAGACACAGATGATCCTGGAGAAGACCCCCAAGGCCCTCAGGATGGAAAAGCCCCAGGTTGAACAACACGCCTTTCCCCTGCCCTATGGACCGTCATTAAAATGTGACTCGAAGAAGAGTAAACATATACTGTGTGAAGCCTGTAAAATTTGGAAGTCTTTGCAACCACAGTGAGCCTACATGGTTGATACAATTTATACCTTATTTTAGAAGTTTGGAGCTGGAAGACTCCAGAGAAATTTACTCATCTAGGGCCCACATTTTAAAAAGAAGGAAAGTGCTGTATCCATCAAGTAAAATATAATATGGCCTTTAAAATTTATTTTTATGAGAAATATAACATTTTAAAAATGCCACTTAAAAATAAAATGAGACAGACATGATTATGAATTCTTAAGAAATAGAAAAAATGAAAGACTGGAAGGAAATACGTGAACATACTCGTGGGATTTGGGTTGGGGACCTATGGGTGATTTTTTTCCTTCTTTTTTTTTTTTTGCTTTCTCCTACTTTCCTGAATTGGACACATTTTGCTTCTAGTGCAAAAAATAAAACGTAAATACACATACTGAGGTTATCATTGAATGAGCTCCGCACTTTTGGGGCCCCAGATACTAAGGAGAAAAGCCTAGTGCCTTAGGCTGCTCCTTCTTGATTCTGCCAGCAATTCACCTACGGTGACTCCCCAGCATCCCAGACTTCCCTTCTCAGAGCCAGAGAAGCCACCTATTCCTGTGACCTCCCATTCAGGGTCAGGTATAAAGTGGGGAGCCCTGGACCAGGGGCCCAGCACTGGACTCACTTGCTAATGCAGTCCTCCTTCTTGTCATAGGCGTGGATGATGCCCAGGCCCTGCACGGATGAAGTGATGTGGGAGAACCAGGGAGACCGGCTGATGTTCTCCACCTTCTTGAGCTCCTGGACTCCTCTATGGAAAATGCTGTGGGGCAATCAAGAGGGCCACAAAGTGGGGTCTCTGAGGGCTCGCTCTTCACACACACAGGTCCGACTATGCACTCAAGACCAAGTCTAAGTCAGATGGGTGCCATATAACTAGGGAGAAGGGGTTGTCCCACCACTCTCCTCTAGGACAGGCCATCTTGGTTGTGGGACAGATGGGGTGTCAGAAATGGGTCTCCAACATGAATAGACATTTTTCCAAAGAAGACATCCAGATGGCTAACAGACACACGGAAAGAGGCTCAGCATCACTCATCACCCGGGAAATATCAATCAAAACCACAATGAGATATCACCACCCCTGTCAGAATGGCTAAAATTAACAACACAGGAAACAACAGATGTTGGCAAGGATGCAGAGAAAGGGGAACCCTCTTACGCTGTCGGTGGGAATGCAAGCTGGTGCAGCCACTCTGGAAAACAGGGTGGAGCTTCCTCAAAAAGTTGAAAATAGAGCGACCCTATGACCCAGCAATTGCACTACTGGGTATTTACCCAAAGGTGACAAAAATACTGATTTGAAGGGATACTTGCACTGCGATGTTTATAGCAGCGTTATCAACAATAGACGAATTATGGAAAGAGCCCACATGTCCATCAACTGGGGAAGGAATAAAATAGATACACACACACACACAAAATAGAATATTTATTACTCAGCCATCAAAAAAAATGCAATCTTGCTCTTTGCAATGACATGGATGGAGCTAGAGGGTATTATCCTAAGTGAAGTAAGTCGGTCAGAGAAAGACAAATACCATATGATTCCACTTATATGTGGAATCTAATAAACAAAACAGACAAACATAGGGGGAAATAAGAGAGAGAAGCAAACCGTAAAATAGACTTAACTATAGAGAACAAACTGAGGGTTGACGGAGGGACATGGGCAGGGGGATGGATTGAATGGGTGTTGGGCATTAAGGAGGGCACTTATTATGATGAGCCCCAGGTGTTGTATGGAAATGATGAATCACTAAATTCTACTCCTGAAACTAATATTACCCTATATGTGAACTTACTGGAATTTAAATACAAACCTGAAACTATGAGAAAGAAGAAAGAAAGAAAGAAAGAAAGAAAGAAAGAAAGAAAGAAAGAAAGAAAGAAAGAAAGAAAGAAAAAGAGAAGGGAAGGGAAGAGAAGGGAGGGGAGGGGAGGGGGATGGGGAGGGGAAGAGGAAGGGAAGGGAAGGGAGGGGAAGGGAAGGGAAGGGAAGGGAAGGGAAGGGAAGGGAAGGGAAGGGAAGGGAAGGGAAGGGAAGGAATCTGAGAAACGTGAGCCATTCCTTGCTCTCAGTTTTGAGCGCTTCTTGTAACAGAGTGTCTCCCTGCAAGACATATGATTCCAGTCTTTGATGACCAGAAATTTTCATACAATGCAGTTCCGAGTACAAGCCAATCACTTTTTGGGACCCAACCAAAGAAAAAGTGATCTGTTCCAATTCTGGAGGAAAATCTGGTCTGTCAACTGTCAATGCATGGTCTTCTAAAGGCATTTTCAAAGGTAATTTTGAATCATAGCCTCGGGAGCTGACTTTAGAGCCAAACCCCTCCACAGAATGCAGCTCCCCTGGGTGTTGAAGCTCCAGGACCCTGCTGAGCACCAGACCATTGCCCTCAGGCATGCACATTGGCAGGCTGGCCCATGACAGCAAATCCGATCCGCCCTCCAGACTCTCAGCTAAAACTCACCCAGGGGAGAGGAAGGAAAACCTCATTAGCTCAGAGCTCAAGTGAGTTAGCTGGAAATATTTAGGTGATTCTGTCATTGCCAGCCATGGTCTGGCCTGTCTTTGTAGCAAGAAGTAGGGTGCAGAGCAGAGAAAAACCTTTTGCTGAGTAAATCAACAGTATAAACTGGAGAACACACAGGAACAGTGGTCGGTCAAACGCAGGGATTACAGAAATGAACACCGGGCCAAGGAGTTCGTCTTAAGAATGGTATCCAAGACATGCTTTACCTTTGCAAAGGACTTACAGAAAGTGTTTATTGGGTCATCACCATAAACTCTTGAGGCTTATTGTGACCTTTCTTGGAGTCACCAAGGAGATAGTGGGAGACCAAAGAGAGAGCCCAGGGCACTGGTGTTAGTTCCCACGGTCACAACAGCTCCTGCACAGAAGCCAAGGACGCAGAACCTACCTCTCCAGCCCCAACGCATCCCTATAACTTCCCTTCCCACTGTCTGTTGGCACCATCTGCGGACTTGACCCACAAACTAGAAACATCCAAAAGTAAGCCCACAGTCTTGATTACCCAAACCACCTCTCTACCTGTATCACCTGTGTCTCTCTTCACGTCACTCCCCATCTTAGACCCATCCTTGGCCTCTCCCATCCCCCAACTCCATAGACCATTTCAGAAATGGCTCTCGAATCCACCCCTCCTTTCTCTCCCCCACTGCTGCTGCCTGTCTCATCTCTCATTCAGACTCTACATTTCAAGAGCCTCTCATCCCACAGCCGTGGTCCTGATCTTTCTGGAGCGCCATCCATCCGCCACACTGTGGCCGAAGTGATCTTTTTAAAACCCAGCTCTGAGTGTCCTGTCCCTGGATGAAAACAAACAAACTTGCTTGCAGGTGGAGGCAGGTCCAGGATTTGGGGGCTGAATCCTTTACAATGTGGGGGACCCTCTTTGAGACCCTCAGTGTCCAGCCCAAAATTCGGCACATCTAGGAGCATAATAAACATATTGTTGAGTTTTATGAAAACTCAAAGTTTCTGTAACATTGTACAGCTGACCCTTGAATAGTATAAGGGTGGGGGCGCCAATCCCCCGTGCAGTTGGAAATCTGCATATAACTTTCGACTCCCCAAAAACTTTACTAATAGCCTACTGTTGACTGGAAGCCTTACCGATAACATAAACAGTCAACTAACACATATGTTATATGTAGTATATACTATGTTCTTACAATAAAGTAAGTTAGAGAAAAGAGAGTCATTAAAAAAATCTAAAGGAAGAGAAAGGTACTGTATTTATCAAAAAAAAAGAATCCACATATAAGTGGACCTGTGCAGTTCAAACCCATATTGTTCAAGGGTCAACTGGATTCCATTTCTAATTTCTAAGCCACTGAGAGCCCTACAGTCTCATTTGATCCTCACAAGCACCCCCTAGCTCGTGTGCCAGGCGTATGTTTTAATGATTCCCTTTAGGAATGAGGAAACAGGCTTGCTGCACTTCTCTGGCGTCCCCGCGAGGTCCTGCAGCTAGTTCTGCAGTAGGCCTGGGGCTCTGGTGCAAATTTCTGATTTCCAGCCCTTCGGCCTTACACAATACCCATCATGCTCCCTGCTGAGAGCTCGTGCTCACCCCAGCAACAGGGAGAACTGGGTTCCTCAAGGGCTGGGGTCAATCCACCCTCCTCCTTCCCTCCAAGGTGGGTGAGGAAGTGGCTACGGGACACAGCCTCCCCAGGGCTCCCCGGCGCCTAGCTGCCCGAGGCCTTTCTCTAACCCTATCAGTGGCTAGGACGGGGGCTAGGTCCCACAGCTCAGACGGACTAAGGACCGGTCTTCTCCCTCTTCTCCAGCAGCAGGATGGAAGACAGAGCTCTGTGGCTGAGAATCTAACAGCAGACAGACAGCAACCCTGGTTACTAGTTTCCTGGCCCAGGACCACTGACTTAACCTCCCAGTCGTGCCCACCTCTCAGGGTTACTCTGAGGCCAAAATGCCAGATCTATGCACAGCACCGAGCGTAGCACCTGGCATTTCGTCGGGACTTAAAATCAATATGCTCCCCCGTTCGGAGAAGACAGCAAGGATTCAGCTCACCTGATACTACCCTGTCATTGTGCAGAGTTCACCAAATACAGAAAGGTTTCATGTGCTGCTTTCTAAACAGCACATCAACCTACCGTAAAAGAACGAAGAAGCCGACAGCAAGGCCGGCCAGGACTAAAAGGACAGCGGGAAACACAGCGGCCAATATCACAAGAATAAACAGCACCATAGAAAATTGCTGCAGAAAGTTCTCCGCGTGAAACGGCAGCCTCACATCCAGCTCGTCCATATCCTTGGAAAAACGGTTCATTAGCCTGCCAGTGGGAGTCGTGTCAAAGAAGCTCATTGGGCTCTTTAGGATCTGTGGAGAAAATGAGAGAGTCCGCGGCCAGGTGTGTGTTTAGGAAGCACTGACCGCTCTGCTGGGGCTGGGAGACTTCAAGCAGCTCGAGCATTTTTCCAGGGCCTGACACAGTGTCCCAGGCCATCCTGGGAAAGTGAGGATGCTCCCCATTCTTGTGGCCCCTGGGGAACGGACCGAACCTGGGATGCGGCCTGGGGCGTCTTTGGGAGGAGGAAGGTAGTTTGTGGCCGGGGACAATCTAAGTTCCCCTGTGTCTGTGTGCCTAGTGTGAGCCACGCCTGTGGGCCTTGGCAATAAAATAAATCAATAAAATAATCAGCTCTGCCTACTGCAGCCATGGAACGAGGAGGTGGCCAGAAGCCCTTCTTGAGGCCCTCTGGGGACTCAGGGCTCTTTGGAGCGGAAGATGGCCTGCCGACCTGTGCATGTCTGCTCCAGTGCAGTGTCTTCAGGAAACCTTCCTGACCACCTTCACCTCTGCCCCTCGTCTAGCCTGAGGGCCCGTGACCCCTCCCCGCAGTCCCTGGAGTGGGCCTTCACAGTCGATAGTAGATATCTCGATAGCTTCCTCCACTGTAAGCTCCTCGAGCATTGGGTCTGTGCCCAGAGCCCAGCACAGGGCCTGATGCGTCACAGGTGCTCAATAAATGCTATTGACTGAATGACCGGAATCGCGTGCGGCCCCTGGGAGCAGTACCTTGTCAAACACGTGGTCGTGTAAGGAGGAGGACGCCATCAGTGTGGTCTTGGTGAAGGTGAACCCTTTGATGACACTGAACACCAGCACGGACACCATGCTCCCTGCGTACACCCACTGGTACGCACGCTGCCCCGTGTCTGCCAGCACCGCGCCGATCTCACACGCGCTCTTGTTGCCCTGGGGCCCGCAGGTCATCTTTGGAGAAAACCAAGAGAAGCACCAAGAATCGGTTAATTGTCAGGAAAATGGGAATTTGCCAGAGGATCTTTCCAGAGAGAAGAAACTCAAAAGCGGTGCATGATTGCAAAGAACGAACCGGGTGGTAAAATCAGGTCACTTCCCTTGGAGGACCTCTGAGCTTTGCCTGGGTCCTCCTGCTGGGCTACCTGCCCCCAAGGCACCTGACTTACGAGGCTCGGCACAGTCAGTGGGCAAGCAAAGCAGGAAAAGCAGGCAGGCACAGGGTGGCCAGAGAGCCTCTGTCCCAGAAGCAAACTATACCTCAGAAGACCAAAGGTGATGTTGGGCCAGGAAGATGACAGAAGCACAGGAAATCTGGATTTCATGAGGCTGGCTGAAAAGCCCTCGGGCAGCCCATACAGGACAGGATATCAGGAACCTGCCTGGCAGAAATCACCAGGCCTTTGGGGAGGCGTAGGGGGCCTCTCTCTGTAGGATGGGCCAGCCCCACAGTCCCCTCCCTTTTCTTTTTCTCAAGGAGCATTTTGGGGGACACTGGTCCACGACCCTGAAGCCCCTGGCAGGGAGGAGGGAGCCTGGTGAACCACGGGGCTCTAGGAAGATTCAAGAAGACCACATGCGGCTCCATCCTGCTGAGGGGAGAACACACATTTCTGCTA
Source organism: Ursus arctos (assembly GCF_023065955.2). Classification (NCBI taxonomy): domain Eukaryota; kingdom Metazoa; phylum Chordata; class Mammalia; order Carnivora; family Ursidae; genus Ursus; species Ursus arctos. The sequence continues at coordinate 6,776,581 of NW_026622863.1, forward strand.
GCATTTCTGGGGAGAGGCCATCTCCTCCTCCGGAGAAACTGGCAGCTTCATTTTTCTCCGAGCCATGTGCTGAAAGTCAAGCCTGCCTTTGGGGAGCAAACAAGCCTCTTTCTTTTAAATGCCATTTTGCTGATTACAGCAATAGCGGAAATGTAAACCAGAGGTGGTGGCTGATGGATGAAAATCCATAAAAGCAAAAGCTTCCCTGGGGAGCTAATTGATGAAGGGGCCCAGCTTGAACAGAGGAGGCTTCACAGCGTGGCAAGTTGTGCCCACGGCGTCTGGGGGCAGGGCAAACGCCTGGGTCTGCCATTACTGCCACACGCTCAATGAGCCGATGGCACCGGCCCCCTGGGGAAGCACCACACCTAGGAGGATGTTCCATCCTGACCGGAAACCTTGGGCTCTCCACGGAAAGAGCTCTTCATGAGCCAGGGAGGATCTGGGGGAATATTCTAGAGATGGCCCTCTTCCTGCACAGTGCAGAGCACCCACTGGCTTCTCCCCTTGGGAATCCCCTCAGGAAGCCATGCCAACCTCTGAGAGAGCTATAGCGGCCTCTCCCCTGCCTACATCTCCCCAGTGCCTTCCCACCTCGGTTTGTCACAGCAACAGAACTATACCAAAATGTTATCTTGCAGGATGGGCCCACGGCATTCCCAGGGGCTCCAGGAAAGCTTCGGAACCACTGGCCAAAAGCTAGGAGAGTTTTTAGCAAGCGCCAGCAAGAGCAGAATTATCAGTCCTTCCCAGGAGGGGCCCTGGTCTAGAGGAGACCCATGGGTGGCAGATACCCAGTGTCTGAGAAAGACCTATGGTAGGTCTGCAGCACGACTAGGAACGGAGTCTGGCTTCTGCGTGTCTGGTTCCTCGGAGGAGCTCTGGAGGGCAGACAGAGCTGGAACCCTCCGACACCCGACAGCGTCGACAATAAGATGTCAGTTTCTGTTCAGAGGCCGGAAGGTTGAAGTCCACGCTAGGTTTCCCTGGCCGCTCCAGGGCCCTCCTCAGACATGCTGCCTTCGCCTGGCATAATCACAACATTTTTAGTCAATCCTTTCAAAAGTGAGGGTGGCACATAAAAATCCAGACGCCCTGCTTGTCATGCAAAATCAAAGGGAATTTGTGCAGGCGACTAATCTCAATTTCATGGAAAGGGGCCGCGGGAGGTTCATTGTGTGGTGTTGGGCACATTCATGCTCTCCGTCCACAACTGACTCAACCTTTTCCAACGCCAAAGGAAAACTCACCTGCGAGCCCTTGTCTAGCCAGAGACCCAGCCACCAATTGCTGAAGGCAGAGCTCCCGATCATCAGGAGGAAAAGGGACACCGCAAACAGAGAGAGGAGGTACCCTACAAGAGGAGAGGAGAGGTCCAGGGGGTTACAGAGGAGGGGGCCACGGGGGGGTCCAACCCTGATAGAAAATTCAAAGCCTGCAGGAGGAGGGCCTTGATCCCTGGGAACCACCTTCCCAGCTGCTGTCACAAGTCTGGGTGTTGGGACCCTGAACCCTGATGGGGACATGTGTTCCACCTGGTTGGAAAATGGGTCCAAATTGCCAATATATTGAAAAAAACACCAATATGCACCTTAATAGAAGCAACTCAGTATTCTTCAAAAACAAACAAACACCCAGTCTTGCTGGGCAGGGAATAAAATTATAAGGCATTTTTGCACACTGAGATGGGAACCTTGCACTGAAGGCAGGCCCTGGGCGGACTGCTGTCGCACTCAGGAAGAAGCAGCGAGGTGCGGAAGAACCACGGCTGGTTCATGGAGCCGCTCACTCAGGTTCAATAAACGGAGTCTGGCAGCTTTAATGGAGATAAAGGGTGATTCCATTTAAAAGGCTGTATTATCAGACTTCAGATGGAAAAAAAAAAATAAAAGCATCGATAAATGGCTCTAGCATAAAAGGAGTCATTATTAAGGAAATCATAAAATGTGAACCCAACAGTTTGAGAAAAGGTTTTTTTTTCATGCAAATTAAATCAAGAAACCCGTTGTTTTAGATCGAACCTCCGGAAGCCTTAATGTACGCGTGGTACGTTTTCCAGGTCACGGTTCCTTCCCGAGGGGATTCAGTCTGGACGAGCTGGTGCAGAGGAACTACGGAGACAGACACAAGTCCTGCGGCGCGTGCTGGCGGCAGGAGGGAGCCCAGCGGGTCAGGCACACCCCTCCTGCACACCCACACCCCCAACCCTTCCTTCCATTGTCCCACACTTTGAAATTCCCAACACACTTTTGTTCTTGTTATTTGATCTTTATCACAGGCCTGCAAGGCAGGTGGCTTTCAGACTTTCGAGAAATATTTATTTAGCAACTACTATGTGCTCAGCCCTGGCATACAAGGGTTGTTTTGGTCTAGTCCTGTAGAAGTAGTTCCTGAGAAGGGGGTATGGATTCGGGAGCTTTAGGGAACCACAGGAGGCATCTCATCAAGCCAGCGACCCCAGTGGGCAACTGGAGCTTAATCTTAATGCAGAGAAGTGTCAGAGCCCGTGTGGAACACACACCTCACAGGTTTTCACCCGACCAGAGGGATAGAGGATATTTCTACAAATCCCACTGGTCCCTGGGTGAGGGCTCCTCCCTATGGGGTTAATTCCCCAACACTTCTAGCTTGACCTGAGGTTGGCAGCTTGCAGAGAGAGCCCCCAGGCTCAAGAATACTGCAGGGAGTCGGGCTGCATGCACTGAGGTGCTAAAGGCCCCCACAGCCACTACTGCGGGGTGAGCAAGGAGGTGATGGCTCCTGTCTTCTCGGAGCTCCTGCCTTCCAGAATAAACCCAGGGCATCCTCCTCGGTCAGCCGCTGCCTGGGCGCCCAATTCCCTCCACGTGGCTGTTCCAAGTCCTCCCCACGTTCCAAAGGGACGGCAAAAGGACTGTCAAGTTATGGGAAGCACCTGCAGAGGTGAAGGGACGCTGGCTAACGCAGCTCCCGGCAGTCGGAACTGAGCGCTCCTCCCCTTCCTCTCCTTCAGAGAGCAGGAAAATGTCAGCTCCAGAGCAGAATCCTCTACCAGACATGGCTTTCATAAACAGAGATCAACAGAGCTAGACACGGGGGTGCCCCTGCGCATGGGCTCTCGGCACCTGGCTCCGAGAGGGATAGCTGCCACACCTGCGAATAGCGCTACTATTACACCCTCTGCCTGGGAGCCTTCGCGCTTCTTTCAGAGTGTTCAGCCTGACTTCCTCGCATTGTGGCTCTCTCCAGGCCTGCAAAATGAGGGGGATGCCTCCGTGGGTTGGCGGAGCCTAATGAAAGACATCCTGGAGCCCAAAGGGAACTAGTCAAATCCCACTGTAGCCCCAGCCCAACCAGGAGCTTGATGATGCTCTTCCCCCTGCTGTGCTTAAGAAAATGCCCAGGTGCCAGGCGCGGGGGGCACTGCTGCCTCTAACCGGCTCCCTTCCTATAGCGTCCAGAGCAGGTGGGTTCAAACGCTCAGTTTCCCCTCCAGAGTGGGGGGGGGGAAGGAGAAAAAGAGAAGCAGGGTTTACTTTCTCCACAGGACCTCACGTCCTTGGCAGCCTGGAGCTTTCCCAGGAAGGCGTGGAAGAGACGGTGGGCACCTCACTTCAGCCTTGGCCGCCTCCAGAGCGATAAAAATATGTTGTCTTTCCAAACGTGCATGCATTTGTCACAAGCACCATTCATGGTGCCAAATTTCATCGATTCAAAGACTCACTTTTTTTTTTTTTTTCACATTTTTACATCTCTGAAATCAGGATGTGCCTTCCATTCGGTAGTATGCCATAGCATCTAATTGGCAGAGATTTTTCTTTCTAAGTGGTACACAAAATGATGGAGATCTTAAAATGGATGGTATCTTAAATTTGACGGAATACACTGAGGTTTTGTGCGTTTTGTTTGGTTGTTTTTTTTTTTTTTTCCCCAGCTACGCATTACTGAGGAACAGAGCTCTCACTTGGGAAGCCACCAAGGGCACTCTGAAGACAGACAGTGGATCTGGATCCCTGCCCTCTTGGTGCCCAGCCCCGGGGAAGGGCATAGAGTAGGTGCTCCACAAGTGTTGAATGGATACAGGGGTGGAAGGGAAGAGCGCGGGGAGAAGTCGGAGCTTGACGAGGCTGGCCCTCACCAGGCTTATCTTATCTCCCACCTCTCTTCTCTTTGCCTTCCTGGAATTCCTTCCTGCCTTCAACCTCAAAATCCTCCCCTTCTCCCACCTTCTCACCACAGCTCCCCACCCCCCCAGAAAACGCCTGCATACCTTCAACGGACCAATCCCCAGGTTGCCACCTCTGTGAGGCCCTCCCTGACTTGTCATGCCCACTCCAACTTCCCATTGCCCTTATCCCAGTTTCCCATGATTATCATTATCCCCTTGCCTGTGTCGCCCACCAGACCATGAGATCCTGAGATCTCATATTTTTGTCTATGCAGACAAGTGTGGTGCCCAGCACATAGCAGAATGCTTAGTCCTCCCACCCAGTGTTGTCAGTGCTGCACATTCCTTTCTCAACGCTCCCCAGAAAGAATGTGATGCATCTCTCTTGCGCGTGCTTTTGCCTCCAACCAATCTCTGTGCACTGCTTTGACCTCTCTAACTAAAACAATAATAACTACTATCGAGAGGTACTATATGTCAGACACTGGGCTAATCATTTTATGTGCATTTTCTCATGTAATTTTTGCAAGAACCTATGAGGTTGGTTATTATTCCCCCGTTTTACGGATTAAGAAACTAAGGTTCAGAGTGGCCAGGTATCTTGTGCCAACTCACAAAACTAGCAAGTGGTTGAGCCAGAGTTTGGACTCAGGCAGTTTAACCCCAAGGTTCACATGACAGTCAGCTGTGCTAATTCTAGCTGCCCCCAAAGGACTTACAAGGTGCCTACATTTCTCTATCCAGAACGCTCAGCAAATATGTAAGACTATGTAACTGAGGGAACAAATAGCAAATACCTTTTATGTCTACAAATTCTGAGTCTGTTTCAGGTTCTTTTCCTTCATCTTTCCCATCTCCTGGAGCCAAAACTAGGGTGAGAAATAAAGAGAGATCTGTGTCTGCTCGTGAGCCATGGGCAATAAGAGAGGAGTGGTTCGAACTCGGATTGTACCAGCATCTTCATCTCTCTCAGAGGGGCTCTCCTTAAGGGCTTCCACCATTGCTGCATTATAAATGTGCTCGGGATCCTGGAGACAAAACGACATTCCTTCTGAAAGTTCCAGGACAGGACCTCTTGCCAGGCTCGAGAGCGAGAGCGAAAGACCCCATCTCCTGCACCCAGGTGTGAAGAGTTACCTTGAATTGCAACCCTCGGAGGTTATGAATCAGTTTTGCATAGCACCCTCTCTCCTCCATCAACTCCTTGTGGGTTCCCTTTTCGCAAATCTCTCCATCTTCTAACAAAATGACTTCATCACAAGACTCCAAGAACTGCAAAGACATTAACATGACCTACAGCACACTCCTGCCTGGTACGAGAAGAGCGCCATGCCAAGCTCCCATCCAGGGGCATCCCGAGCTCCTCTAGCACGGAGGTTCTCAACCTGGGCACTGTTGGCACTGAGGACCAGGATGCTCTTTGTGGTTGGGGCAGGGACGGGGGCTGCCCTGTGCATTGTGGGAGACTTAGCCGCCTCCTCCTTCCCTCTACCCATTAGATGCCAGTAGCATCCCCCTTCCCCAGTTGTGCTAAGCAAAAATGTCCCCAGATATTGACACATGCCTTCTAAAGGGCAAAATGGCCCCCCGTTGAGAAGCACTGATTCAGTGCCTATTGGTGTCATGAGGACAAAGGGGGCGTCTCGTTGTCACCGGGAAACACTGCTCCCTAAATGAGCTGCCCTGCTAAGAAATCTGATCAGGGGGCAGGTGGGATTTGGAATATGAAATTGACAAGTGACTGCAAGACAAGATCTGGTGGAGAGCAGAAATAGGACCTCAGCAACGGCCTTCCTTCGCTACAACATTACAAGCCCACCTCATCATCCTCATCTAGCCCAGGAGAAGCGGAACATGGAGCAGTCCCCGGCCACCAGGCCCTACTCCTCCCCTGGCCCCCCCAACCCACACCGGGCCTGAGGAGTTGACACCAGCTTTATCTGTATGATAAAAATATAGCTACATTTCATATGGCATCCCACATTTTGCCCAAAGCATTTCTCTTTTTCTAATTTGAGTTCCCTTCATTTGCATATCACTCCTGAGATCAAAGAGTTCTGCTAATTGGGGTTTCCTCTCATTTGGAACGAGATAGATTTCTCTCCCTAGGATCAACCCATCTAAGAGCAGGAAGTCCCTCCTACAGGAGCAAAATGCTGTGATATTTAAGATGGTTCGGCCTAACAAAGCCTTTGCAATACAGGCCAGAGGTCTTCCCCTGAATTCGGGGTCCACCCAAAGTCAAATCAACTTTTGATGCCTTGCTTCAAAGCTTGAGAGAAGCGGCTACATTCGGTCACTGTACTCTCGACGGGATGCTGGGGGAATGGGCGTGGTGCTCAAAAGGCCAGATGACAGCAGTTCTGATAGCTTGGGCAGCTCCAGCCTTTCTGCCTCCCTTGGACTAATGACTCAGCTCTTCGTCCACTTTTCCAGACAGCTACGCAAGAAACAGCCTGGCTTTTAATGCCTAGTGGAGACACTTTCTGAGTCTTTTTCCTGAAAATAACCTCTCACCTTTATATAGCATATTCTAGCTTTTCAAAGCCTGATCGTGTTTTGTTTCTTATGTCTCAATCTCCCACAAGCCAGTAAAGGAAGTGGCAGCTCGGTTATCAGCCCATTCTCCAGATAGGGAAACTGAGGCACCAGTGTGAGGCATGCGACAGCCTCACAGCCTTTTCTTCCTCTGTGGGGACCCACATGCTAGCCCCAGATGTTCCTGGTGAAGGCCCTCTGGCTAGTGAGCCCCCCCAGTTCATGCCAGCGAGATCTGGCATGCTTTGAGCGGCTTTGTTCTGCAAACTCACAAAAATCTGACCCTGGGTTGGTTTTCAGTGGTGACCGCAGGCTTCATCTCATTTGTTTCCTCAAGTAAAAGAAGAGTAATCGCCCAGCCCAGGCACTGGGAAGCATCCGGATTGGCTGTGGGCCCAAGAGTAAAAGCAGTGGAGCAATGTTCTGGAAAAGCCCCCGGGGCTCCAGTTCAGGGCCTCAGAGCCCCCTCCTCCCCAACGACGGACAGCTGGACCGAGACTCCAGTGCCATCTGGTGGCTGCTTGCATTTTTCAACATTCCAAAAAAGAGAAAATGACCTTGGTGAAAGGTAGACCCTTTGAGAAGACTCGGGCCTGGGGGAGAGAGAGCTCTTGCCTGACGTCAGGCTGCTAGTCATCAAGGTTCAAAGACTGGACCAGGGCTGAGGTGACGATGCCCCCCAGTGAGGATTCCTGCAAAGACAGCTATGACCCACAGTTGTCAGGGACCAGAGTCCCCTCCCAGATCCCCAGGATCCTCAGGAGGACAGCTCTCCCCACGGCAGGGGGTCTCCAGGGGTTGGACCCTCACGGTGCAGAGCTGTGGTTACAACGTTTAGCACCCTGGCTGGGCAAGAGCCATTCCCACTGACATCATGGCGGACCAGAAGAAATCCAGCCTTCTCCTCCACTATGATGCCTGGCCATAGAGCAACTTGTCTGCACCACTGGATGCTTCCTAGAGGTGACTGAGCCCACTCAGAGGGAACCCAAAATTCAGATGCTTAGAGCTTATTCTGAGAACTCTGGTCCTCAGCAAAGAGACCCAGGCTGGGGGCAGAACTATAGCAATGGGAAGGAATGCTTTTCCTGGGTCTTGAAGAAATCTCCCCCTCTTCAAGCTAGCCCTTCTGGCCACTGATAGAAGATCCTAGACATGCTGGTTAGAGCACCCTGTAGCCATGGTGACCTCATTTGCCTCCCTCTCCCCTAGGTTGACTTACCCTTGCAAAGACCACAAGGTTTGCCTCTTACCCCCAGACCAGGCCCCTGCTGAATATTTTCCCCACAGGTGGCAGGAGAGGAAAGAAGACAGGACTTCTGCTCTAACAGTCCTTTCAGTGCAGGTCAGTCTCATGGGATCTCTCCTCCAGCAGGAGATCCACACACATGTATACACACACACATACACGCACACACACCCCATGCCTACAGGGGCTCACTGTGGAGAGGGGAGATGGAGGCAGGGGGAAATCTGGTTTGTCTCACGGTAGAGGGGAGTCTCAGATTCCTACAAGGCATTCAGAACCCTTGATGAGGCTGACACTGTGAGAACTCTCCCCACTCTGCCCAATTCTCAAGCCCATTCAGGGCAAGATTAGTAACTCCTCAGCAAGCTTCATGTTCCTGAGCCCAAGGGAGTGGCTCTGAGAAAGGAAAAGAGTCTTGCTTTAGCCCAAAAGCCCTGGTCTCCAGCCTTTTTCCCCCCAGCCAGTGATGCCAAGGACATCGGAGCCCCTTATCCCCCTCCCAAGCACTCCTGTCCTCAGGCCCACCTAGCCCTTGCTGGAGGAAGGGTGGGGCCTGAATTGTTTCCACCTGGCTTCCCACCTCCCCACTGTCGGTGGTCCAGAGCTGGAGGAAGTACCCCACGTCCACCCCGTGGATAGGGGTCATTTGCCTCCAGAGAGTCTATCCTCTGGTGGAAGAAAGGTTTTGGCCCCACTGACCCAAATTTAGGACCAAGAGAGGCTATGCCCAGAGAGGAGCGGGCAAGGCTGTGTGCAGGCTGGGTTGGCCGGGGAGAATTATGAATGTCACCTATGCACCTCACTCCCTCCGTCCCTGATCCTGTCCAGGTGACGCCAGCCTCGGAGAGGACAGATTAAGGCAGAAGAGGAGGTTCTATGAGCGTTAGGTGCCACACCCATCCTGTGACCTCATTAATCCTGCCAGTCCCAGTCACCTGCAGCTGGTGGGTCACCAGGACGATTGTCTTCCCCCTGAGCGTCTTCTTAATGCACTCTTCGAAAACGTGCTTCCCCACGTGGGCATCCACTGCTGACAGGGGGTCGTCCAGCAGGTAGATTTCGTGGTTTGAGTAGACAGCACGGGCCAGACTGATCCTCTGCCTCTGCCCCCCAGAGAGGTTGAGGCCCCGCTCCCCAATCTGTAGACAGGAGCAATGTTACTGTCCATCTCTGGGCCCCATTCCCACCCTGCAGTCCTCAGGGAAGAAGAGCTTCTTGAAGCTTCTCAAGACTCTTCTGCAGACTGATCATTACTACATTCCGGTTCCTCCACCCTTTACAGGGACCTCCTGACTGCACCAGATGCCCCGGGAAGTAGAAGACTCACTTCTGTAGGAAGCCTGGTGGACAGTGGCAACTAGAGAAAAACTCCAATATTGAGTGAGGGGGACCTGTCTCACCACAGCCCCATTCCAGTGCATAGCCCATAGAGAGGGGCTATGTCTTGACCACTAATACGAAAAGGGAATTGTTGAGCAGAAAGTTCTGGGAGCGTGGACAGGTGAACAGGAGGGAGCAGAGCCTGGGAGCAAATGTACAAGGAGGCTCTCAATTTGCTTGCTTGTGGACCAACTCCCCACCTCCACTAGGCCCTCTAAGCTCTACAGAGACAGAAGGCATGTCTACTTTGTTTATCACTATATCCCTAAGGTCTGGCATCACACCGGACCCAGAACAGGTGCTCAGTAAGTATCTGTAGAAAGGATGAAAAGCTAGATAGCTTGTGAACACAGGGGAAGGACACATGAAGCTGAACAAAAAAGTCCCCTATCTACTGGGAGCTCACATATCAGCAGAAAGTGGAGGCATGGTCAGTTATACACATAATAATGGTACAAAGCAGAATTTAACAATTGCCAGCTGAGAAACATAAGCCAAGTATTCTGGGACAAATTACTGCAGACTGTAGGATTCAGGAAAATCTCCCTCAAGGGGGTGGATTTGTGGTTGGAACCTGAAAGGTGGTAACAATAGCAGGAACAGAGGTCTGGGGGCTGGAAGGCAAGTGCACATTTAGGCAGGTAGGGATGGACAGAAGCAAACCCTGGGGAGGTGGGCCGGGGCTGCAGCGAGAGAGGTCCTGAATGCCAGGCCAGGATGGCTGTGTATCCATTTCCCTGATGTAGGCACATGGAGGGCCCTAGCAGAGAAAGGCAATGTATTCCAAACTCATTTTTTCAAAGCACTTTAGCTCTCTGGTCTCCTCTAGGGCTTTTGGGCAAAGTCAAAGACTAAGCAGAGAGCACACGGGGATGGGGAGACAGGAAGATGGCACAGTGAGCCCCACCCTGGGTCATATGAGTTGGCAGGCTCAACCCTGGACCCAGGCAGCTTTTTGGACAAGCAGCTGGGAGCAATGTTCGGAGGACAGAGTAAATGAGGTAAGAAGAAGGCCCTTGGGACTCCAGCCACAACGCAGCACCGCTGGACCTCTGTCTTTGGAGGACAGACCCTGTCCACAAGATACAGAAGCAGCTTTCACCAGAAACCTTCTGTAAGTTAACAGGGAGATAGGGAATGGCTCCAGGAGTGACCACACCGAACCCAACACAGGTAGGGTTGGTACCACATCCATTATAATATTCCCCCAAGAATAAGCCCAGATGGAGAATTCAGGATGGTAGAACTTGGCTTTTCCCACACTTCCTGGGACCTTTCTGTCCTCCAGGGCATCCAAATGTGGATGGAACCAGGGCCTGCCAGCCTCAGCCCTTTCAGCCTAGGCAGCCAGGCTGCCATGTTGCCGCAGTGCGGCTGAGCTCCTAGCTCCGCTCACCTCAGTCAGGTCTCCATAAGGAAGGCTGCTCAGGTCCTCCTGAAGGGCACAGACACGAACCGTGTGCTGATACCTGTAGACACAAATGACAGAAGTCAGCATGGTGACAAAAGACCCCACTGCTGCCCTGGGTTACCTGGAAAGGCATTGTTGGTGTCACTGGGGTAAGGCAAGGAGTTGGCCAGTTGCTTCATCTTTGATGTCCAAAGGCAGCTTCCCCTTGACCCTGAGGCATCTCCCACATACCTGATGCAGAGCTGACTCAAGGATGGCTCCTTCCCTCATAGGCTTCCTGCCCTGAGGGGAAGATGACTCCATGTACATGAAACCTCTGAAGGGACAACTGGGGGCACCAACTGCTAGCACTGCTCTTGAGAGTGACCAGTGTGAGCTGAGGTCACTGTGGGAGGCTTCCTGGAGGATGCGAGGCCATGAATGGAACAGATGTGTGTGGGTGGAGGGTAGGAGCGGGGTGCTGGGGATGATTATTAACAATGACCTGCATCTGCTCCAGGGTACCCCTCTATCCACCAGTCACTCCTACCAGGTTGGAGGGAGCAGGGCTTTCTCCCCCTGAGACACCTGACTACACAGGGCACAGAGAACACTGCCTGAAGAACAGAGGCCAAGCAGGAATAGGATCTCAGTTCCTTGGACCTCCTGGCCTCTTGGTTTTGTCCCTCAACATTGCCCACTGTCTAGCACTGGGACGGTCTGTTGCAAGTCTAATGGGCAAGACCCTAACTAACTCTCAGCAGCCATACTGCTGGGATCGGTACCTCATCCTGCAAAGGAGAGCTAAGCTGGGTGACCATGACCTATGGGCATGACCCCAGTCTCACTCCCTGGGGACTTCTGACAGCAAGGGATCTAGGAAAGTCAATAAGTTAGTGGGTAGGAACTCAAAAATGCCCAGGTCTCAAGCTATGGGAAAATTTCACACGCTCCTCCCTGGGTTATCTCTGTACCTCATTCCCACTCAGATGGCTCCCACCGTCAGTAGAATCTTTCCCAGGGCACCACAGTACACCACATCACTGCTTCAGGAACTACTTCCTGCTCTGAATTCCCTGACGGGCCTGGCGTCAGTTCAAGCCCATGCCCTATCCAAGGAACAGTCAGTTCCCACCACCGGGCCTAGGTTTCTGTCCCACTTGACAGGCTGCCTGCCTCTACAAGGGTTAATTAACTGATTAGTTGATTGATTGATTGACTGATTAGCTGATTGATATCATCAGCATCATCTGCATCATTGGGATCCTCTCTTCTCAATGCATGACAGTGGGCAAGCCTCACAACTCAGACTTTGCAGGACACACTTTCCCAATAAAGGGCACCAACAACAGAGTGAGCAGGCAGATCATGGGCTGCCCTTCAGGTGGCATGCTGGCCCCTGGCAGCGCTTAATGTCCTGGAGCAGAAGCTGGGCATAGCCCTGAGCGTGACTCCCATACACCAACTTTAGAAGTGGTATACATGGTGGTGAAGACTGGGGGCTTTGGCAAGGTAGCAATATTTATATTAGACAAAATAGACTGTAAAGCAAGACACAAAGAAGGGTATTACATAATGATAAAGGGATCAATCCAACTAGAGGATATAACAATTGTAAATGTGCCCAACATTGGAGCACCTAAATACATAAAGCAAATGTTAATGAATACAAAGAGAGAAAATGATGGTATTATAATAATAGTAAAAGACTTTAGCACCCCATGTACGTCAATGGATAGATCATCTAGGCAGAAAATCAATAAGAAAAGTGTCTTTGAATGATTCATTTGACTGGATGGACATAAGAGATATATAAAGAACATTCCATCCAAAAACAAGAAAATATACATTCTTTTCAAGTGCACATGAAACATTCTTCAGAATACATTGCATATTAGGCCATAAAACAATCCTCAACAAATTTAAGAAGATCAAAATCATAGCACATCTTTTCTGATCACAACAGTAGTAAAACTAGAAATCAATCACAAGAAAAAAACTGGGAAAAACACAAACACATGGAGTCTAAACGACACGATATTTAATAACCATTGGGTCAATGAAGCAATCAAAGAAGAAAGAAAAAAAATACATGGAGACAAATGAAAATGAAAACACCATGGTTCAGAATCTTTGGGACACAGCAAAAGGAGTTCTAACAGGGAAACATATAGTGATACAGGTCTACCTAAGAAACAAGAAAAAGCTGAAATAAACAACCTAACCTTACACTTGAAGTAACTAGAAAAAGAAGAACGAAGCCCAAGATGAGTAGAAGGAAAAAAAAATAAAGATCAAAGCAGAAATAAATGACACAGAGATGAAAACAAGTCAGAAAAGAAAATCAATGAAACCAAGAGTTGGTTCTTTGAAAAGATAAATAAGATTTATAAACACTTAGCCAGATTCATCAAAAAAAAGAAAGGACCCAAAAAAATAAATTCAGAAATATAAGAGGAGAAGTAACAACTGACACCACAGAAATACAAAAGATTTTAAAAGAATACTTTGAAAAATTATATGACAACAAACTGGATAACCTAGAAGAAATAGACACATTTCTAGAAACGTATAATCTTCCAAAACTGAATCAGGGAGAAATAGAAAATTTTGACAGAGCAATTACTAGTAACAAAATTAAATCGGTAATAATAATAATAACCTATTGAAAATAGAAGCCCAGGACCAGATAGATTCACAGGTGAAGTCTACCAAACATTTAAGAAGAGTTAATACCTATTCTCCTCAAACTGTTCCAAAAAATAGAAGAGGAAGGAAAGCTTCCAAATACATTTTATGAAGCCAGCGGTATCCTGATACCAAAACCAGACAAAGACACCACAAAAGAAAAGAAAACTACAGACCAATATCCCTGATTGAACACAGATGTCCAAATCATCAGAATATTAGCAAACCCCATTTAACAATACATTAAAAGGATCATTCACCATGATCAAGTGGGATTTATTCTGGGGATGCAAGGATGGTTCAATATTTGCAAATCAATCAACATGGTACATCACATCAATAAAATGAAAGCTAAAAATCATATGATCATCTCAATAGATGCAGAAAAAGCATCTGACAAAGTTCAACATTCATTCAAATAAAAACTCCAAACAAAGTAGGTTTAGAGGGAACATACCGCAACATAATAAAGTCCATATATGAAAACCCACACCTAATATCATACTCAGTGGTGAAAAACTACAAGATTTTCCTCTAAGATCAGGAATGAGACTAGGATATCCACTCCCACCACTTTTATTTGACATCATATTGGAAGTTTTAGCCACAGCAATCAGACAAGAAAATAAATGAGGCATTCACACTGGCAAAGAAGTTGTTAAACTGGCACTATTTGTAGATGACATGATACTGTACATAGAAAATCCTAAAAACCCCACCAAAACACTACTATGAGTTCTGTGAAGTTGCAGGATACAAAATTTACACCCAGAAATTGGTAGCATTTCTATACACTCATAACGAAGTAGCAGAAAGAGAAATTAAGAAAACAATTCTATTTACAATGGCACCAAAAAATAATAAAATACCTAAGAATAAACTTAACCAAGGGGATGAAAGTTCTGTACTCTGAAAACTATAAAACACTGATGAAAGAAACTGGAGGTGACACAAATAAATGGAAAGATATACAGGGTTCATGAATTGAATTGAAAATGTCCACACTATTCAAAGCAATCTATAGATTCAATGCAAACCCTATCAAAATGCCAATAGCATTTTTCACAGAACTAGAACAAATGATATTAAAATTTGTATCTTGGTACACAAAAGACCCCAAGTAGCCAAAGCAAACTTGAGAAAGAACAACAAAGCAGGAGGCATCACAATTCCAGATTTTAAGATATACTACAAAGTTATAGTCATCAAAACACTATGGTACTGGCACAAAAACAGACATATAGATCAAAGGAACAAAATAGAGAGCTCAGAAATAAACCCCTACTTAAATGGTCAATTAATCTATGACGAAGGAGGTAAGAATATACAATGGGAAAGACAGTCTCTTCAATAAATAGTGCTGAGGGGCACCTGGGTGGCTCAGTCAGTTAAGCATATGCCTTTGGCTCAGGTCATGATCCTAGAGCCCCAGGATCAAGCCCTGCATCAGGCTCCCTGCTCAGCGGGGAGTCTGCTTCTCCCTCTGCTCCTCTGCCCACTCATGCTCTCTCTCTCTATCATTCACTCTCTCAAATAAATAAATAAAATACATTTTTTTAAAATGGTGCTGAGAAAACTGGACAATTATGTGCAAAAGGATGAAAGTGGGCCAGTTTATAACACCACACACAAAAATAAACTCTAAATGGATTAGATCTAAATGTGAGACCTAAGGCCATGAAAATCCTAGATGAAAACACAAGCAGTAATTTCTCTGATATTGGCTGTAGCAACATTTTTTTAGATGTGTCTCCTAAGGCAAGAGAAACAAAAACAAAAATAAATTAATGGGACTATATCAAAGTAAAAAACTTTTGGGGGCCCCTGGGTGGCTCAGTCAGTCAAGCATTCAACTCTTTATCTTAGCTCAGGTTTGATCTCAGGCAATGAAATTTAGACCCACTAACAAACAAACAAACAAATAACTTTTGCACAGCAAAGGAAACTATCAACAAAACAGAAAAGCACGGGGCGCCTGGGTAGTGCAGTCGTTAATCGTCTGCCTTCGGCTCAGGGCGTGATCCCAGGGTTCTGGGATCGAGCCCCGCATCAGGCTCCTCCGCTGGGAGCCTGCTTCTTCCTCTCCCACTCCCCCTGCTTGTGTTCCCTCTCTCGCTGGCTGTCTCTCTGCCAAATAAATAAATAAAAAATCTTAAAAAAAAAAAAACAGAAAAGCAACCTACTGAATGGGAGAAGCTATTTGCAAATGATACATCTTATAAAGGGTTAATATCCAAAATATATAAAGAACTTATAACAACTCAACACCAAAAAAACAATCTGATTAAAAAATAGGCAGAAGACTTGAATAGGCATTTTCCTTAAAAAAGACATCCAGATGGCCAACAGACACCTAAAAAGGTGCTCAGTATCATTAATCATCAGGCAAATCAAAACCACAATGAAATAACACCTTACACCTGTCAGAATGGCAAAAATCAAAAAGGCAAGAAATAACAAGTGTTGGAGAGGATGTGAAGAAAAGGGAGCCCTCATATACTGTTGATGGGAATGTAAATTGGTGCAGCCACTCAGGAAAATAGTATAGAGTTTCCTCAAAAATTAGAAATAGAAATATCATATGACCCAGTGATTCCACTATGGGGTATTTACCCATAGAAAACAAAGACACTAATTGGAAAAGATGCATGCACCCCTATGTTTATTGCAGCATTATTTACAACAGCCAAGATATGGAAGCAACCTAAGTGTCCACTGATAGGTGAATGGATAAGGAAGATGTGATGTGGGTGTGTGGGGTGGTGTGTGTGTGTGTGTGTGTGTGTGTGTGTGTGTGTGTGTGTGGTGTAATGGAATATTCCATAATCTTAAAAAAGGATGAGATCATGCCATTTGCAACAACATGGATGGGCCTAGAGGATATTATACTAAATGCAATGAGTCAGACTGAGAAAGACAAACACCATATGGTTTCACTTATACATGCAATTCGAAAAAAACAAACGAATAAACAAACAAAAAGCAGAGTCAGACCCATAAATACAGAAAACAAATTGAGGGTTGCAGGTGGGGGAAGGGAATGGGCAAAATGAGTGAAGGGGGTGGTGGAAGGTACAGGCTTCCAGTTACAGAATGAGTAAGTCGTGGGGATGAAAGGTACAGGACAGGGTGTCTAGTCCATGATATTGTAACAGAGTTGGTAACTGACAGTACTACACTTAGGGTGAGCATACAGTAACATATGGAGAAGTTGAATCACTATGTTGTACACCTGAAACTAATGTAACGTGTGTCAACTATACTCAAATTGAAAAAAAACCCAAAAAACCCAAAACTTTTTTAAAAGACCAGGGGCTTTGCCATTAGAACAATCTGTGTTTGAATCCAGCTGGGTGACCCTGGACAAGTGAATGTACCTCCCTGACCCTCACTCTCCCCTCTATAAATTGGGCTAATAACTCTGATGGGGTCGTGAGAAGGAAACAAGAACGCACCTGTAAAGCCATCTGGGCAATTCCTGGAGCGCTGCAAATTCTCCATCCGTGGTGGTGATTATTCACAGTATTACCCTTGTCGACCTTTAATTACGAGACGCAGATTGCTCGGCACATCTTCATCCCTTTGCCACCCCTACCCCCATCTTAAGTTTCGCCCCAGTCTCCTGCTTCCTGTGGCCTGAGAGCCACCATGTTCACCCTAGGGACGCCACACACAAGGGGTGTTCTGATCTACTCTGCCAGGCCCAATTCAAGCTCCACGCTCTCTTCCGTCTCAGGAGCTCAGCTGCCTCTGAATAATACAACAGAACCTCGCGCCTCTTGGCACATTGCTTCTTGGTGCACCGTATTCCTGCACATCTCTTGCAGACCCTTCCAGACTTGAACACCTCAGGGGCAAAGATCCGTCTGAGCCACCCTTCTTTCCCCCATCGTCCGGCACCGTCCTCCAAATTGCAGGCATTTGGTAATATTTGCCCTGACATCCCGCCTGATAAAGATAGGAATCCTTCCTCCTAGCTGGCTACTACAGAAAGAAAAAACATTCCAGGTGCGGTGGGGAGGAGGCCAGGAAATGCTGAGCAGAGCAGTTTGGCTGGTGCCGAAGACTCCTGCACTGATCAGACCTTCCTGCCGCTCTTGAGCCTCCTGGCAACAGGATGCCATGGCCAGGGAAGAGGAGGGGACATGATAGACCCCTTGCTGGGAACCCACGTGCTGGCCAACGTCAGCCAGCAAGGACAGTTTGTGGGTTCAGGCAATAAAATACACAAGTCCAGACCATCACTGGAGAGCTAATAGCCAAATTAAAAAAAAAAAAAGCAACTCCATGGGTCTTTACTTCAGCATCATGCAGCCTGGGGAGGCTTCAAGGGGACCCAGATGTCAGGAAGCTCCAGGGAGGACAAATGATGTTGGCCTGGCACTCAAGACCCAAAAACCCCTGCCATTTAATAGCCTTGACGTTGGGCAGGTCAACTCCCCTTCTGAGCTTCGCCCTCTTCATCTGTAAAATGGGGATATAATGCCAGGATTTCCCTAAATAGGTGTTTATAGAACTCTAATGAGAGAATGTACATGGCAGCATAGCAAATCCAGGAAAGAATCATAGAAAGCTCTTACTTTCCAGTGCTTAAATATCGGTCCAAAGTGTATCCAAAAATTCTGACTTGAACTTCGTTTTTCTTCCCTTAGATCATTTTGAGTATATTACGGCAATATATCCTTATAGATCTGATGTCAATTAATCATTTCAGGGCTGATTAATTTGTGTACCGGCTGCTCATGATTTCAAGCAGTTTTGGTTACTCGGCCTAAAGCAAAATTGCCAGATATATCTTTCTGCAGTCAGACAACATATGCACCGTTACAGAGAACCTCAGAACATATGCACTGGGAATGAGGTGCCAATCCTATCCATTCCTTAGAGTGTGGTCACAGGTCTGCAGAAGGTGCCTCTCCTGAACTCTTGGGTCAGGAAGAGAAAAACCAACACCTATTTGGATCTGATGACTGTTTAATCAGAATTCATTAAAGAAACCCACTTAGCAAGCATCACGATGACATCAGCATCTATAGCAGAAAGTACCAAATGCCTCATCGTTTCAAGGTTAATATTACCTTTGGTGATCATACTTTTCTCCAAATAGGATGTTTTCTCTCACATTTCCATGAAAGATCCATGCTTGCTGGGAAACATAGGCCACAGTCCCATTGACTGCCACAATCCCCTGCTGTAACTGCATCTGGAGAAAATACCGGAATGCCTTCAGAAGCTACACCTCACAGACGTCTCTTCAGGGGCCCGCTGCACCCTTGCCACCCACTGATTCCGTGGACATTGATTGTGATGGTGCAAGAGGGTCAACAAGACGTCTTGACCCACATTGCAAAGCACAACAGTCTGTGGTCTGATGGCCACAAAGTCAAAAATCTATAAGTGGCCAGGCAGGAATGTCACAGAAGGGACAGTGGGGAGCTCTACTGTGGGCTGGAGAGGCCACATGGCTCCTCCGTATAACCAGATGCCCTCTGAGAGGACCCATCACAAAGGTTTCCTTTTCCTCCAGGTGCACCAGCAGGATCCCACCCTCCTCAGCCACGCCCCAGGGACAGGACATAGCCAGCACGGCTGTGGACGGTGGTCCTGGTGTGCCCTGTCGCAAGGAAGCAGCCTCAACTCAGCTGCACATTTCATGCGGGGCCGGGGACAAGGACGCAGGTTTGGTGCAGCCAGAATCTCCCATTCTTCAAGAGGAGTGGGAAATCTGGTTTCATGTGGCACATCGAGCAATCCAATTAAAAACTTGCATGAGCTCTGGTGTGTGACCCTGAGCACATAAGTTCACTTAGGATGATCCCACGTGGTGGGCCTCTAACAGGTAACAGTGGTCACTAGTCACGATGCCCTGTTCAAAGCTGTCAGGAGACAGGATTTGTGAGGGACGGGGACAGAAGATAGCCAAGGTCAAGGGATGTGATGCCATTTCACCTCAGGCACGGTCCAAGGGACAGAGAACATTAGACTTGGAGAAGAGAAAACGATATGACAAGAATGGTGATAAGAAGTGAGTGAATGGGGTATATGCCAGGCACAGGGTCAAGTACACACGAAATGTCGATCACCACGACTGGCCCTGGGAATGACCCTATAATGATTATATACGTCATCTTGTGTAATCCTCACCATGACCCTCCTAACCCCCATTTTACAGAGGAAGACACCAAGGTTCAGAGAGGCTTAGTTACTTATCCAAGGTTCAACAGTGAGCATGAGGCTGAGACAGGTGGTAAGCATAGGCAGTCCGCAGCCCACTCAGCGGTCACCCTGCTGCCTCTATCCCAGGGACTATGCTGAGGCATGTGATCTCACCACTGTCACATGGGAGATAGACTCTCTTTTCTCTGAGAGATTCCAAAGGAGCAGACCAAAGGGCAGAAGTTAAAAGGAGGCACACCTCACTTCCATATACATCACAACTCTCCAAAGAGGGAACTGGCTGTTGAAATAATGAACTCCCCATTGCTGGAGCTATCTGAGCAGAGGCTGGCTCATCTCTTAGGGCATGCTGGGGAGAGACTCCTGTTATTAAGTAGAGAACTGGGATGGGTCACCTGGAACACACCTGCGGACTCTAGGGTTAGGACAGAGATACACACACAGAATCCTAAAGCATAAGGGACCTTAGGAGCTCACCGGATTCTGTCCCCACCTCCTCCTTCAGACAGGGAAGGGGTTGTCACTCTTTCTAGAAATGAGTTAACTGAGGCCAAAAGAAGTCACCCTAGTCTAGCAGGCTCTTCTGAGCCTAGCATGCTTGTTTTTTCAGAGGTGCCTCGTCTCCCTACTACAGGCATCCAAACTACTCTTTAGGAACAGCAGGGTGGGGAGAAAGAGGACCTAATATTCATTCATTTGGGATGAGAAACCATATCAATTTAGAGCCCTGTGAATACATTAAGTGACTAGGCCATTTCGCTGGAGTCACACAGCCGGAAGTGGCAAAGGACAAGAACCCCGAGCTCTTCCCTCTTCCTACCCCGAGGTCTGCAGAGAGTTGAGGGCACACTGCTGCTGTAGTTGATGCGTGCCTTCAGCCGCTCCATCAAGGAAGGCCTGGCTGAGCCAGTGCTCTGGGCAGACACTGGGACATGGAGATGGACAAGGGGAAAAACACATCTAGAGTCACGGTAAGTCATAGGTTCCTCGGTCCTTCCCTGCCAAGCCCCCTTGCCTGCCTTTCTAGTCAGGATGGCCCAAGTCATGGGAAATACCATGTACTTCATGACTTGTCTCTTCCTTTGACAAAGATGGCACTCTAGGCAAGGAAACAGTCATTGTTTAACACATGTCCTTCGGAGGCAAAACCAGGAGTGTATGAAAACTCAGCACCACCTGGAAAAGGGGCATGGGGCTACTGAGCACATTAACCTCCTGGAAATCTCTGTTATTGGACGTCCAATGCAGCCGAGCCCAGCTGCTGGGTCCACTGTTCTCGAAGGGTCCCAGACACAGCAGACAGGGGGCCATTTGACTGTCATGTCAGTGTTCCATCTTCGCAGCTTACCTGTCCTAGGAGAGCTGCAATGAGGGAGCTCTTTCCACTTCCGACATTCCCGCATACTCCCAAGACCTTCCCCTACCGAAGAAACAGAAAAAAGACACAGTCATTCCACCAGTTCTCAGAGGGTCTTGGGCCAAAGGTGTTGCCCCCAACTGTGCTGGCTCGAAGGGGTCACTGCTGGCTCTAAGAGGTGGCAGCTACGGCCTCACACCCCAAACCTGATACACAGCCTGGGAGGAGGCAAGAACCTAAGTCTTAATTAAGTGCTTTCCTTGGCATAGCACAGCGGAGTGCCCGGAGGACTTCCAGAAATCATGTGCAAGCACTGATGCGAAACAGCCTTGTGCTGGTCTGGGACACACAGGCCCTGGTCATGAGGATTGTCTTGTGCCCACACTCCAGGAAAACAAATCTAACAGCAGTTAAAGGCTGCACAACCCAGGGGGACAGGGTAGCCTTTGAAATAGAGAGCCGAGTGTTTTTCAAAAGTCATTTTTAAAGTATCCTTCCACCATACCGAAGCATAATCTGAAATTACTGAGCAGTTATGCTATTCCAACGCACTGGGTTCATGGATTATTCTCACCTACGGATCCATTAATTCAACCACGAATCATTGTAAGAGACTGCTACGGGCCAGGTGCTGTCCTGGACACTACTAATAGCACAATATGGTCATGAACATGACAGACAACAGGTGGGCTCTGCCCTCAAGGAGCTTATGTTTTAGTTGGAGGGACCAACAGTCAACAAGGTAAGTAAGTAAAATATGGAGTAGGTCAGGTACACGCCATGGAAACACAGAAAGCAGGGAGAAGACAGGGAGGAGATGAGGGCGGAGGGAACCTTACTGGAAAAGTAAATGTCTTAGCTTGAGTTCTCCCAGAAACAGGCCTTGAATCAAAGATCTGAGGGAAGGTAGTTTGTTTGGGAGGTTCCATGGGAAGGGGAAGGCGGCTCATCAGGGGTGTACTCTTATGTCAGACCCCACGGGAGGCAAGTGAAGTTCAGTCCTGCTGGGAAATTCTGGGACGCTGAGGGTGGTTCTATGCCCCGCATGGCTGAGGGGGTTGGGGTAGCCAACAGTCAGTGTTTGAGAGCGGCTCCCTCGGCTGTGGATGTGCTGCTGCTTTGTGGGTGGTGGGGAGGGCCCTCGGGCACAGAGAGAGCTCTGGCAGTCAGAAGATGGCCGGGGCACATGGATGGGTCACTGACAGTATCTGCTATGGGCGCCATTTGAGTAAGACCTGAAGGAAGTGAAGGAATCAGCCATATAGATATCTGGGGGGACATTACTGCAGGCAGAGCAAGAGTCCATATGGAGACTTTGAGGCAGACACGTGCCCACTCCTGTGTTCAAGCAATATTGTAATGCTGCAGTTGGAACATAAGAGAATTCTCATTAAGACCTGCTGTCTGTGATCCCTTAGAGCAAAGATGTCCACCATGGAGCTAAATATGTCTCCTTTCCTATCTGAGATAGACCAGAAGGGTCCTGTCTGCTATCCCCACCACGTGAAGATTGCTTCTTGTCACCATGGATTTCTTTGACAAGTCTTTATGGAACACAAGGCATCATTCTGGGCACCAGGGATAAAGCAATAGGCAGATGTGACCCCCACCTCAGGCAGCTCACACTGCCATTGAAGCTGCAGGTAACTGAGCTGATCCATTTTAATTCCACTAAAAGGACTTCAAAGAACTGGGACATTACAAAGAGTTTGGGACAGAGACCACAGGGATGGATCCAGCTTCTAGGCATTTGGTTCTCTTTTGATTTCTATCTACTATCTGGGGCCAGGTCTGAGCCTTCTAGATTCATCCTTGCCTTCAGGAGAAAATCCATGAGGCCTGCACCCCCGGGGGTTCCCGATTACTCATTTGTTCATTCAGAAAAGAGTCTTGGGAGCCTACTCTGGGCCAGGCACTTGCTTTGGTGCAAGGTCACAACTGTGAGCAAGACAGAGACGTGCCCTAACCTCAAGGAGGCTGTAGTCCAATGGAATCCTGGAACTAAATTTGGGGAAATATGGATGCTCTGAATTTAGGATATTTAAGGGAAGCACTTAAGCTGGACTGGGTTGTGAGAGGAAAAAGGCAGCAATAGCTAACACCAGTTGACACTCACTATGGGCTTAACATGTTTGTATGATATCTCTTTCCGTTCTCACACCCACCTTGCGAAGTGCTGCTATCATGAAAATATCCATTGAGCAGGTAAAGGAGGAGGGGCTCTAAGAGGTTAGGCAGTATATTCAGAGTCACACAGCTGGCAAGCGGCTGGGCCGGAACACATGTACACCAGGTTCCAGAGGCATACCCTTAATCCACACAATGTTGTGTTGTCTTCAGAAAACGTCGACCATGTCCTTGATGACAAGCCCAAAAGTCACCAACATAATGAGAAGGAGGAAAGCAACAAGGGGGCTAAAAGGAAGCTTCTTTAAAACACAAGAGTAGTTCACTGAGGGCTCTCTGGAGCAACTCCAAAGGCATGGTTAGAGCCCTCCAGGTGCTGCACATCATAGGCCGGGGGAGGGGATGAGAAAGCAAAATGGGTTGCACCCAGCAGGACTTCAAGGAGAACCTAGCTCAGTGGCACTCAGCCCAGCAAACACCATTTCCAACGAATACATGACAGACAACCTTATGAATGACAAGAAGTACCACTCCACCCCAGCTGTTGAGCTTAGCATCGCATAATAAATAGAAACCTCTCCTTCTAGTGTGCTCACACGGGGAAAGGGTGAGTCAACACCGTGGAAGGTTAAAATACTAGGCACAAGATGAATGCCGAGCCCTCTGCAGCAAAACCAACGAACACTGCCATCCCCGGAGCCCTGCTGCCGAGTTCCCAGGGCAAGAGAACCACAGGCAGAAGGCCATACATTCCGTGAGTGCAGAGCTTTGTCTAAACGCTCTATTCCCCGGGGGCGCAGCCAACAGACTGACTGGCTTCTTTTCTGGGCTGCTTGCTGATCTCATTTGCTTTTGACAAGTATGTTACTGAAGAGAGCAGATTCTGGGGCCGGGTGACCTGGGTGGGAAGCCCTCTTCTGCCACTTGCTAGCAGTGGGTGAGTTATTTAACCTCCCTGTGTGTCAGGTTTCTCAATCATAAAGTAGGGGTAGCTATTGTACCTACCTCTTACGGGGGTGGTTAAATGAGTTAACTGTTTACCTGGTAAACAGTAAGTGCTCATAATTGTCACTTATTCTCTATCGTAGTCCTCCAATGTGACATTAAGAACTCATTTATGGAACATAAGAAATCGGAAGATCGGTAGGAGAAGAAAGGGAAGAAAAAAGGGGGGTAAACAGAAGGGGGAATGAACCATGAGAGAGTATGGACTCTGGGAAACAAACTGAGGGCTTCAGAGGGGAGGGGGTGGGGGAATGGGATAGGCCAGTGATGGGTAGTAAGGAGGGCATGTATTGCATGGTGCACTGGGTGTTATACGCAAGTAATGAATCATGGAACTTTACATCAAAAACTAGGGGTGTACTGTATGGTGACTAACATAACATAATAAAAAAATTATTATTATAAAAAAAAAGAGGGGCGCCTGGGTGGCACAGCGGTTAAGCGTCTGCCTTTGGCTCAGGGCGTGATCCTGGCGTTGTGGGATCGAGCCCCACATCAGGCTCCTCCGCGGTGAGCCTGCTTCTTCCTCTCCCACTCCCCCTGCTTGTGTTCCCTCTCTCGCTGGCTGTCTCTATCTCTGTCAAATAAATAAATAAAATCTTTAAAAAAAAAAAAAGAAAGAACAAATCTAAAGAGATTTATAAAAGATAGTCAATTTGAGCCTAGCCACCTGAAATGGATTGTCCATTCAACACTGCAACTGGCTTCTCTGGAGCCTGAAGATTAGTACTAACATAACCACCATCTTTTCTCAACTTGAAGAGAATGTCTCCATTATCCATGTACGTGGTTTTAAAATTGGGGAAAGAAAACAGCCTAGAGATATTCCCCCCTACCACCACGCCCAGCTCAAACTGAATTATGTTAAGCCTTGTGAAGGCCATAGCTGTGTGACACAAGGAGGAAAGATGGAAGCCATACTTGTAGAACACACACCCACCTTTCTCACCACGAAGTTTATGTTGTGCAGAACCAATTTGGGGCTACCACTTTGCTCCTCTGGGCCAGCAGCTCCCTGGGCTGATGAACTCGAGCTGTAGGCTTCTAGCCTCTGTTTCTTGAGAAAATGCTTTTTCTGGTTCTGCACCTTCTTTAGGTCACTTTTTAGGCTGGTTTCTTGATCCCATGTCAATGTGGCATTTGCTAAAAGCAAGACAGTATCTGGGTCTTCTGGTTGGGTGATGTAAGATGGGGGGCTTTTATCTATGAGAATTTTCTAAGATTAAAGAGACAAAATTAACTGGGCAGACATTATCCATTTGCAAGAACCATCCCAATATATCTTCTAATAACCCAAAATTATAATCTTGGCAATTTTACTTAGGACATTCAGAGAAGATATTCTGAGGATATTCCCCTAGGAGAAGCCGCAGCAGAAATAGTCTACTAGCGCATGCTATCTAGGACAGATGCCTCTTTAACCACAGGTCTATATGGGTCACCCACATTGGAGAATGCTAATCTCCACCACATTTCGTCCTCATGCCCAACATAAGAAGCTTTTGCCAGTCTTTGGGTAGTGGGCTTCATTGCCTGGCACTGATGCTTATGAAACCAAGGTCACATATGCTCAGTCTCCACTGTGTCTTCTTCCTAGGTCCCCACTCAGCTCAGTTCAACAAAACATTTGCCAAGGGCCTACCCTCCGCCAGATTCTGGGATAAACAGTAGAAATGCAATTATGAATAAGGCATGATTCCTGTCCTTAAAGAGATTACAGCCTGGGGGAAGATGGGAACGTACACAGGCATTTCAGGGAAATGTGACAAGAACAAAAAACTGTAACTTCCAGAGAATGGAACTTGGGTCCCCATCCTGGGGGCCTGGTATTGGTGCCTGAGCTGAGTCTGTCCAGGGGCTGTACAGGCAACAATGAGGGAGGGAAGAGGAGATGGGATCCTTCCAACAGAGGACATGGCATTAGCAAAGGCAAGGAAGCATGCAACCCCACGGTCTATTGGGATGGGGGCATGAAACAAGCAACTCAGGGATGCCACAGAGCTCAAGATAGGAAGGGTATAGGAAATCAGGTGGAGACATTACTGAGGACCTGCTAATGGAAGGCTCAGTCTCAGTCCTAGACGGAACAAAGACCCGAGGATTTCAAGCAGGTGAATATCAGTGGTCTGACCAATATTTTAACAGCTCTCTGGGGGCTGAGTGTGATATGGATTGGAGAGCAACCATGGAAAAGGAAGATTGGTCCATAAGTCACTGTGATAATCCAGAATGAATGAAGGTGATGGCAGTAGGGACGGAGCAAAAGTTGAAGAGTCAAGAAATAACACTGTTCCTCTAGCCTAAGATATCTGATACAATATACACAGTTAATGTGATGGTGTTCATGCTTGCGTTTTGTTCAAAAAGTGATGAGTCAACAGTGCCACCTTCCAACCCAATCTTACAAACAGCGCCTCTTAAAATTGAGGAAATACAGTGAGCAGAAGGTGACCCAACAGGGCTCTTGATTGGTTGAATGTGGATAGTAAGGGAGAAGAGAGATACAGGCATCTCAGATGCCTAAGACTTCCCGACTGCTGGCCTGAGTGAATAAAACCATTCAATTAATTCACACATGTCTGAACATGCTGTTCTCTTGTCTGGAACACCCCCCTCTTTTCCTTCCCTTGCCTGAACTTCAAAACCACTTTATGTACTTTTTTCACAAGTCATGTATCCTTGCTGCATACAGCAATTCCTGGGATCCCTGGTCCTACACTAGACTGGAGGCTCTTGAGAGTAAAAATTCTCTCTTCCTCTTATTTGCGTTTCCCACAAGGCCTTCTTTTTGCGAATCACGCAGCGTGTCTCCGAGGAATGACTGACTGAAGGAAGAAAGCAACTGAGTGCATAAATGTGGTGTCCCGCCACCCTCTTCGTCACCACCGTCACCACGCCCACCATAAGACAAGCCAGGTAGGCAAAGGGGAGGAGGAGGGCTCAGCGCAAACGCAAGCCCACTCCTGGAACAACTTCAGAATTGCAGCTTGGAGAAAAAGTAGAGGGTCAGGAACATCATCTCCACGTACGGAGATTCCACGTCATTTTTACTAGAAGTGCAGAGCACCTTATAAAGCTCTGCTTGTACCCTCCTTCATGTCCATTTATTGATTCAACTCTGAACGCAGGGCCTGCTCCCCAAGTTCTTCAGACCAGTGACCCAGCCCTCCCATGGGTTGACACAGCTTCCCCACATTTGAGAATTTTCCCACCCCAAAATGAGACCTCTCTTCCCCACTCACCCGGCGTGAGTTATACCTTCATTCTCCTCAGGGAGACATTGGCTTCGGCCATTGCTTTGACAGAGAAAGGCAAGATTGCAATTGAAAACTTCATTACATTAAACATGGCAATCACGCTAAAGGCCTGAAGAACAAAAGAGAGGTATAGGGTGTAGGATGAGATGTTGCCTTGGCTCTCAACCATTATATCCATGGGAATTATATTTGCTGAGATGAGAAATGATGGCCCAGTTGGAATTCTTACAGGAACTTTTTTTTTTATTTCATGGCTCACAAATCATGGGCTGCCCAATTAGGGATAGCAATATCTGAATCTCTTTTGCTTTGGATTTTTATCAAAATGGTGGGAGATTTACCCCTTGTCTCTGTCAGTCCGGAGAGGATAATGTCCAAGGAAGGCCTCTAACTGAATGTGTTTGGAAGTCTCCATCCACACCGTTATGTGGCCTAGACCATATTCAAAACCCCACGGATTGTCCTAAATTATCCCCTTCTCCCAGTTGCTTCAGAGGCCTCTGACACTTCAGATCTACAGCCTCCCTTTCTGTACCATATTCGGCCCCAGGATGAAGACAGAAGTTTCCCGGAAGGACCGGTTGGCCCATGCTGGCTGGTGGAGAGTGACTGCTGGCTCTCCAGCCCTCAGGGTCTGGCTTCCACGCCCTGCCTCACCACATGCCTGAGACAAATTTGAAAGCCTCGGTTCAACTGCCATTCCCAAAAAATCACCTCCCCTCCTTACCGGGGCCTTTCTCACTGAGCCCTGCCTGGTAAGTGGCTAACATCATACAGCCTCAATGAAGATAAGTTTCCTCCTGCATCAGTGCCCCAGGGGTGCATGATTTCATCTCTCAGATTTCATCTTCTTGTCTGTCCGACCTGTAATTAGCAGCTTCTCCCTAACCACCCCTTTAAGAAATTAATAATACAACTTCCATCAACAAATCGAGAGCGATCCTTCCTGCTGTTGAATGGGCCCCGTGGACAGAGCCCTGGGCTTCAACTAATCCTCATTAGTTCTGTAAGGGGACAATGAAGAATGTTGCCTTCATCGCATCTGGTCCCAAATCCTTCCCCAAAGAGAATTCAACTCCCCCCAAGTCCCAAAGCACTATCTTGGCTCAGAAAACCCAGGCCTTGGTTGACAGAGCACTCGGTCTGCCTGATGTGGTCCAGCACCTGGGGCTGACCTCCTACTGATGTGGTCCTGACGGAGAAGCCCAGGGATTCTGAGTCTGAAGAAATATGCAAGAAGAATGGCTTGCGTTCGGGGGGAATTTGTTCGTGGTCTACATTTCTTCTAAATCATCATTTTAGGAAATATTAACTCTGCGCACCCAATTTGATTGTAAATTTGCTTGGTGTATTGCTGGGGAAAGAATTTCTTGTTGTCATTTGGGACCAGAGGACACAGTCACAATAATCGAGAAGCATTCTGTCGAGGCTTTGGTATGTCGTTGCCCTTCATTCTGGCTTTGGGTTCACGGCTGAATTCAAGCCCCCAGAGTGTGTGAGTTAACTGCGTGTGAAGAACCCAAGAAAACACAAAGCACCTCACAAAGAAACAGGGAAGTAACAGGACCGACAGCCCCACAACAGATCCCCCAGCAAGAGCATCCTGCCTTCTTACACATCCCCCTTCCCCTCAAGATCCGTGATTTTCGGTGCAACTATTGCTCTGCCAGCACACTTGCTTCTTTTGCTCTCTCTCTCTCTCTCTCTCTTTTTTCCCCTTGCTTTTATTGCCTTTCCTCCATTCACTTACCCTTCAGACACTGGGTTTAATATCTCAGCTGTTTGTTTATTTCAGCCAGGGGCTGTTTCCCATCTAGCCCAGAGTTTCTTTACCTTTGAGTGCACAGGCCCCCTTGTAAGAAAAAAAACCTGACAATCTCACATTCATTCTAATTCTCCCTCTGAGGCTTTCAGCCCAAAATCGCCTGGCCTGGGTGGGCATCAGGCTAATAAGAACAACAAACACTTACACAGCATTTACACCGTACCAGGCGCTGTGCCACGTGCCTTACATAAAAGACCTCCTTCAGTCCTCACAACCACAGGGACTAGTATAACCCCATTTATAGATAATAAAACCAAGCAAGAGAGGTTCAATGAATCGCCGTCTGTCGTAGTAAGGTACCATAGCTGAGATTTATAAAAGGGGGATTCTGACCCTCGCATCTCCCAATACCTACGACTCCGCCCACCCAGGGAACTCCCACAAACTTCCCGTCTTGTAAATCGCAGGAATAATTGTGAATAAAACAGCCAAGGGCTCATCTGATTTCAGTTTTGTTTTCTGAATGTCAAATGGTGTTCCAACATTAACCACTAGCCCAGCACTGACAAGAGACTGGGTAAGAGTCACTGTTAGGCTCTCCTGGGCTCCTTGGCAGCCCAAGCACTGGTTTTTTACAAGTCAAGGTAGAATTCTGGCCCTTCTGTGATGGGGTATTCTGGTGCCAGGGCGGGGCCTCTCCAGGCAGGGAAAGCATCCCCACCCAGCACTTGCCACTGTTGGCACGTGAAGGAAGCCAGTTCTAGAGACGGTTCTTACCACCGGGGCGGTGAGCCTGCGTCTCAGGAGGATGTGGCAGGTGAATGTCAATACGATGGCTATTGTAGATGCAATGGGGGCCAGGGCTGAGTTTCCGCTTTGGACAAATCCAGCTTTTTCCAGTAATTTCCTTTCCCTCTTCCTTGTATCTGTCAATAGAAAACAGTCCATGAGGGATTTATTTTTGCAGCACTAAGAAACGTATTTACCCCTACCTGATCCTCCTGCAAAAGAGTGTTCAGGGTTCCTGTTGTGAAGTTTAAATGAGAGGAAGCACAGAAAGCCCTGGGAACAAACTGGGAGCTCCGTGCATGTCAGCGGCCATATTGGATGGTTTCTGAAGTCTCTCCCAATCCTGATTCTGTGTCAGGAGGCATACACTTGGATGCCTACAGGAGCTGGGCAAGTAATATAAATGGAGGGAGTGGCCAGAGAGTAAGAACCGAAGGAGGGTGTGGCGTGTAGCAAAATGGGGACCACATGTCTCAGTGAAAGGGGCCACCACCTCTCAGTGCGGACAGCCCAGTGTCACCAGACCTTCAAGTGTTCTGAAGTCTGGGATCTGGAATTTTGTGGGACATCTTTCTACTTGTAGATATTGGGAACTAATTGAAAGAAGTTTTTAAGTACTGTAAAAAACAAACAAAACACCTGTGCCAAGCCTGAGGACTGCCAGATTGGGGCTCCTGTCCTGTGTCCAGGAACAGCTACAAGAGCCCAGGAGCATTCATTTCTCCCTTTCGTAAGTCCAAATGGGGTCCATGCCTCTGCACGGCTCACAAGTTAAATTCAAGCCTCCTTCTTTGGTGTTTAAAGTTCTTAACTCCAATTCCAGCCTCTTTTGCAAAAACCCTTTCACTCTGGCAACATGGAGCCATCACCACTCTTACTGAGTGCTCTACCGAGCACTGCCCCGTGTTCTCATTTGACCGCTCTCATCACTGTGTGACAAGGAAGGGGCTATGATTATGCCATCTGGCAGGACAGGAAAGTCATCACAGGTTAAGTAACTTGCCTTTTAACTGGTCATGGCAGAGTTGGAACCCAGTTCTACTGCAGTCTGGAGCTCTGCTGTCCACAAACCCTTTGCCTCTAGGATACCACCCACCTCCTTGTCCCCAGGCACAACCTCACATATCCACCTCTAGACCCTTGTTCCTTCTGGGGGTCTTCCCCAGCTCTATCTGTGTCTGAATCCTTGCTATCCTTCCAGGTCTTTCTAAAATGCCACTTCTGCCATGACACTCTTCCTGATCTCTCCAATGTGATGTGCTCCCCCCCCCACCCTCCTGGAGCTTCTCTCCATTTCCTTTCCGGCATTTTCCCCATTTCGTCCTACAGTTAATTCATGTGTTCACTCATTCAACAAATTTTAACTGGATGTCTACCTGTTGGCCAGGTGCCGTGCTTGGTGTTGGACAACGTAAGAGTAAACAGAGTCTCAGCTCTCTTTCCATAGGGGAGATAGACAATAAAGAAATAAACAAATTCTATCATTACAAATTTGTTGGGCGATATGAAAGAAATGAATGGGATGAAGTGATTAAAAAGAACTGGCAGAGAATGGACCTGCTTAGAACTCTAGTCAAGAAGGCCTCTTTGAGTCAGCAACGTTGAGAGGAGTCACAAAGCCAGCACGAACATCTAGCATGAGAGCATTTCAGGTAGAGGGAACAGCAACAGCAAAGATCCTGAGGTATGAATGCGCACGGATGTTGTTCTAAAAAAGACAGAAGGTTCGCATGGCCCAAGCGAGTTACCAAGGGTTAGGGCAAGATGTGAGGTCAGAGAGGTCTTCAGGGATCAGATCATGCTGGATCCGATAGGCCATACAAAGGAATTCGGATTTAAAGATTTTATTTATTTATTTGAGAGAAAGAGATAGAGAGAGAACCAGCAGGCAGAGGGGCAGAGGGAGAGGGAGAAACAGACTCACTGCTGAGCAGGGAGCCCAATGCGGGGCTTGATCCAAGGACCCTGTGATCACGACCTGAGCCAAAGGCAGATGCTTAACCAACTGAGCCACCCAGGCGCCCCAGGAATTTGGATTTAAATCAAAAGTCCTAAATTGTAATAATCTAAGTGTGATAAGAAGCCACTAAAGATTTTTCAGCAGGGAGGGACAGGATCTGATTGACATTTTTTAAAGGTCACAGTGGTTTCTGAGTACATAATGGATTTTAGGGGGAAGGAAGAAAGCAAGTGTTGCATCTGAAAGTTCTTTCCGTACTCCAGAAGGGGGGGAATATCGGCTTGCACTAGGGCGGCAGGAGAATAAAGAGAAGCAGATTCCAGATATGTTCTAGAGGTAGAGCCAACAAACTTATAGCTACCGTTGAGCTTAGCTCACTCATTGTCCCTTCATCTTAGAGGCAGGGACCCTTTCTCTAATCATTTTATGCAGTTCCCATGACTTTGCTGCCCGTAGTAGGAAACTGATAAATATTTATTGAGTTAAACTGACTCAAGTCCAGTTGAGTTGAATTCAATGGAACTAAGTCAAATGGAATCAAGTTTAATCAAATCATTGTATTAAAGTGAGTTCAATGCGTGGGGAAGTATTTCTGGGTCTTCAAGGAAGGTCCCAAAGGGTTGCCAGAGTCCCAACCTGCAGCACTTTCTTGGCAAGCTCAGAAGCAAGTTATCTAAAGCCACTCCCTAAAACAGAGAGACACAGCTTCAGGCCCAATTACATGCTGATCTAAAAGTGTAATTGTAGAGCCGAAGAGTCAATTGTCACAGTGGTTCAGATCATTAACCGGCCGACCACCTGAGTCTATGTCAGCAATTATGTAAATGTTCCTGCAATTAGATTTGCATTTATATTTGATTGTAATGGTTTTAATATCATCCTTTTTTAAAAAGCTATGTATGCGTCCTCCTATCTGTGTAAGGAATGTCGAGTCAGGGGGTCACGCAATCCTGATGATGTGGCCGCCAGCAAGGAGACATATCTGTAAGTGTGAGTGTGAGGGTCTGCGTAGATATCTTCTAAGTCAAGGAAATAGCCTGAGATAGCTCTTCTTCTTCTTCTCATAAGGTTTTAGAGGATTTTTTTTTAAGATTTTATTTATTTATTTGACAGAGAGACAGCCAGCGAGAGAAGGAACACAAGCAGGGGGAGTGGGAGAGGAAGAAGCAGGCTCCCAGCAGAGCCCGATGTGGGGCTCGATCCCAGGACCCTGGGATGACGCCCTGAGCCAAAGGCAGACGCTTAACGACTGAGCCACCCAGGCGCCCCACGTGGATTATTTTTGTAAAAAGTAACCGGTCAGTAGCAGCATCCACATGCCTTCGGAAAGGCGAAACCATATGTCGCTCACCTGCTGAGTGCTTGGGTTCACCAGAACAGATGCCTGGGTCTATTAAAATCTCTGTAATCCTTTGAAAAGCCTGCAAAGCAGCTCAGGGGGTCCCCACAGCCCCCTTTCTGGAACGCCTGGCCCCAGGACCCTTAAGAAGCCCTTAGAAGAGCACATTCTACGGGGTAAGTGGTTCTTCAAGCACCATCGTACCTTGGATGGTCTTGGTAAAAGATTTCTCCCAGGCGCACATTTTAATCAGCTTGACGCAGGTCAGAAACTCATTCATTGTCTGAACTCGCTTGTCTGTCACTGAAATTGCTGATCTTCGGAAAGCTGAATTGAGCTTAGCCATAAACATCTGAAATCAAGGTACAAACAGTGTTCAGAGAGAACTGCTGAGTTGCAGTTGGCCTAAAAATCCAGGGATCAGAGTAGAAGTGCCAGGAAAAGTTCTGACAGAAGCTGGACTGAGATTCTCAGCCATCCTTCCCTTGACTTGTGACAGCCAGGGTGGACCAGGGGACACCACTGGGGATCGGGCAGGTGATACAAATACTTCAGTTGCTAGGAGGCGAAGAGAGTGGTGGGGACATTGACAAACTGAAAAGCAGGCCTCCCTCCCCCAGGGCATTCAAATTCAAGTTCTTAAAAAAAAACACTGCGCCAACAAATGAAACCTTCTCTCCAATTCAGTGTGAACATCTGTGCAAAACGCAAGCACACAGCAGTTATAATCGCAAAGACCCGCCATTACCTGAATGGGGATGAATATGGCGTACACAGATATCCCAACGAGGGCTGTGGGCCCCAGAATGAAAAAGGCATACACCGCACACACGGCCATGAGGATCGGGATGGTGGCTGGCAAGGGACAAAACAAGGCGGCTTCGAACAAGGAATAACTATCACTTGATAGTATATTGAGCACCTGGAAAGAAAGCACATGGATTCGGCCTTTGGAAGTGTCACCCAAACATCTCCTCAACTGAGGAGAGGAGAGAAAAAACTGCCTTAAGTGGGAGGGGGATTGTCAAGGGACCAACATGATGAGTTTTGCGGCTCTCTGGCTGATCTGATTTTGGCCAGGCCAGTATTTCAGGACTGAGAGCCCCAACGAAGAAAGACGTAAAGAGTAATAAATATTACCATCTAAAAGCACGCTGGAGAGAGGGCTAGCGCCTTACCCTTCATCTCTCTCTCCTTCTTCCTGCTGAGTTCAGAGGAGCAACGTGCCTGGCTAAAAAATTTTTAAGCCTCCTTTGTGGAAAGAGTATGGCCATGTGACTGTGCCAAGGGCCATGAGATAGATATAAGACAAAAGAAGTATCAAATGGAAGTTTGGAAATGTTCCCCCTAAAGGGAGCCAACTGAACTTAGAGGACATGCACCTTTATTCTTCTCTCCTTCCTTTTACCAGCTATCTGAAACATGACGGGCATGGCTGGACCTCTAGTACCCGTCCTGAACCATCATGGCAGCCGTGCACTAGGGTAGTGACAAAGAGAGGGAGGAAGATCCGGAAGTCCCCATACCAGCCCTGAAACGCTCTTTTCCAGACTCCTTTTGCAAAAAGTGGAATAAATTCATCTTGCTTAATCTACTGTTATTTTGGATTTCCTTTTTTTTTTTAAGATTTTATTTATTTATTTGAGAGAGAGATAGTGACGGAGAGCACAAGCAGGGAGGAGAAGGAGAAGCAGTTTCCCTGCTGAGCAGAGAGCCCGATGCGGGACTCAATCCCGGGACCCTGAGATCATGACGTGAGCCAAAGGCAGATGCTTAGCCAACTGAGCCACCCAGACGCCCTATTTCGGATTTTCTTATTCTATGCAGCCGAGTTCGTCTTAACTGATACAGGATGCTTTGGACATAATGAAAGAGCAACTGCAAGAAAGAAGCAAGTCTTCTCCCTTACATCATGCCACCTGCAGTTCCCTTGACTAGGGAAATTTTATTGTGTAAATGGTGAGAATTTTATTGTTAAGGTTCAAGGGCTTAAGAAAATATAAATTCAGGGCACCTGGGTGGCTCAGTCAGTTAAGCATCCGACTCTTGTTTTTGGCTCAGGTCATGATCTCAGGGTCGTGAGATCGAGCCCCATGTTGGGCTCTGCACTGGGTGTGGAGCCTGCTTGAGATTCTCCCTCTCCCTCTGCCCCTTTCCCCCACCCTCTCTTTCTCCCTCTCTATAAAATGAAAAGAAAGGAAATGAAAAGAAAAGAAAAGGGAGAGAAAGAGAAAAAAAGAAGCAAAGAAAGAAGAAGAGAAAGAAAGAAAGAAAGAAAGAAAGAAAGAAAGAAAGAAGAAGAAAAGAAAAGAGAAGAAAAGAAAAAAGAAAAGAAAAGAAAAGAAAAGAAAAGGGAGAGAAAAAGAAAAAAAGAAGCAAAGAAAGAAGAAGAGAAAGAAAGAAAGAAAGAAAGAAAGAAAGAAAGAAAGAAAGAAAGAAAGAAAAAGAAAAGAAAGGAAAAGAAAAGAAAAGAAATTCTGAGGTCCAGCAGGCATAGTCTTTATTATGGCTTTAACACCCCAAACTCTACACAATCAGAATTATTGGATCAATTCCTCACTCATTTTGTAAAAGCCTGTGATGTGTCCCATACTGCCTCGGTGCCCTGTTGACGGCCAAAGGGATCGAATGAGGTCGCCCCCAAGCCCTGTCTCAGCTGGAAGAGGGAAGCCTTTCCAATTTCTTCAGCTTGAAAGGAGCCTTCCTTTCACTGAACCCCTCTGATGTTTTCAGTCTCCATCCCCTCACTTCGCAGGGAGATGGGATAGAGTGGGCAGGACATTGGGCAAATGAAAAGAAGGCATATGTGCCATCCAGGAAGCACATCTCACTCATATGCAGAAAACGCAGGATTTAATTTTCTAAAATGAAACTCTGGACCGGCTTACCTCGCCAACAGAGATGTGTGCCAGAGTCTTGAAGGACACCAGGTTCTCGAAAACCAGGGTGGAGACGGCCACCTTCAACCGGATTGCTGTGCGGTAATTTATGGCCCAGGCAAGGGCCCAAAAGAGCACTTTGGTAAACTCGGTAGCGAAAAGGGCTATGCACAGGCCAACGCCAACCCAGACGTTCCTAGAAACGCTCTCGGTCTGCTGAAGGATTTGGTGAATGAGAACCGTCTGTAAAACAGCACAATGGAGAGAGGAGAGGCCACTGGGGTTGAGGGTGGAATAGGGAGCCTCAGATAATGTCAGCAAGCTGACTTTACGAGGCAAACTTTTTAATTAATTTCAGTGGCGGCTGCTGTGCTTGACAAGGATTAGCTTTATGAAAATTTGCCCCCAAGGAGCTCGAAGATAATGACAATGTACTAAACCCACCAGCTCGTACAGAAAGTAACTAATGCCATTCTTCGCCAGTCTGGGGACCTGTGTGACAAGGCGGGAGAAGGGCCGCCCCCACTCACCGGCCCTACGGCGGCCATGATAATGCACAGGATGTTGGCCACAATGTCCATCAAAACTCGTGTCCTCTGGAATTTCCAGACCACTCGGCCCAGAGAGGCTTCCTCAGGACCCACCCTTTCTACCTCTTCATCCCAAAGGATTCGAAATCTGTGATGAGAGAACAGGAAGAAGGAAAGGGACTTACATTTCCACTCGCTGTTTGAAGCTACTTCCACAGACAGACCTCTCAAGGGCGCCAGCACAGCCCTCATCCCTGGGCAGTGGCGGCCCCCTGCCAGCGGCACTGATGCTCTTTTCCTCTTTTCCAGGGCAGATGGGGTATGGGAGGGGCAGGGGGGCACAGCCCTGCCACAGGCACCGGCTGGTACCTGGCCCTTGGGCAGTGTCCAGCCCCTCATTTCCTGCTCCTACTGCCCAACTCAGGCACAAAACCAGTTCTGATTAAAAAAAAGACAGAGGCAACAGGGAAATGGCAAGAGTCATCTCCCCCAGGGCAGGGAGGAGTTTGTCCGTTTCAAAGATCTGAAAGAAGGTCAGTGTGACACGAGTAGGGTAAAGGAGGAGAAGGGCTGACACGACACTGGGAGGACAGGCAAAGCCAAATCTCTTGGGACCTCACAGTTCTCAGAAAGGAGGTTAGGCTTCTTTTCTTGAGCAAAGGAAGCCATTGAAGGTTTTTAAGCCGAAGTGCTAAGATCATTTTACATACCTAAAAGAACGGTCAGGTTATCAGGGAAATTCAAATCAAAACCACACTGAGATACCACCTTAAGCCAGTTAGAATGGCAAAAATTGACAAGGCAGGAAACAACAAATGTTGGAGAGGATGTGGAGAAAGGGGATCCCTCTCACACTGTTGGTGGGATTGCAAGTTGGTACAGCCACTCTGGAAAACAGTGTGGAGGTCCCTTCAAAAGTTAAAAATTGAGCTACCCTATGACCCAGCCATTGCACTACTGGGTATTTACCCCAAAGATACAGACGTAGTGAAGAGAAGGGCCATATGCACCCCAATGTTCATAGCAGCACTGTCCACAATAGCTAAATCGTGGAAGGAGGCGAGATGCCCTTCAACAGACGAATGGATAAAGAAGATCTGGTCCATATATACAGTGGAATATTACTCAGCCATCAGAAAGAACGATTTCTCAACATTTGCTGCAACATGAGCGGGACTGGAGGAGATAACGCTAAGTGAAATAAGTCAAGCAGAGAAAGACAATTATGATATGGTTTCACTCATTTATGGAACATAAGAAGTAGGAAGATCAGTAGAAAAAAGGGAAGAAGAAAGGGGGGTTAACAGAAGGGGGAATGAAGCATGAGAGACTATGGACTCTGGGAAACAAACTGAGGGCTTCAGAGGGGAGGAGGGTGGGGGACTGGGACAGGCCGGTGATGGGTATTAAGGAGGGCACGTATTGCATGGGGCACTGGGTGTTATACCCAAGTAATGAATCATGGAACATTGCATCAAAAACTGGGGATGTACTGTATGGTGACTAATATAACAAAATAAAAATTATAAAAATAAATAAATAAAATAAAAATAAAAAACCGGTCAGGTTGCTGTGAGAATAGTGGATTATAGGGGAACAAAGGCAAAAGCAGGGGGACCACAGCAGGACACTGTTGACCTCCAGGGGAGAAGTGGCAGTGGTTTGACACTGGACTTAAGAGCAGTGCATCTGAGGAAGGATGGACAGAGACAACAGGACATACTGATGAACTAGATGTGAAAGAAAAGGGAAGGAGGATCAAGGACCCCAATTTTCTGGCTCAACCAGCTGTGTGAATGGAATTTGTCAAGAAGAGAAGAGCATCATCAGGTTGGGGCCCCGGATCAAGAAAGCAGCTTTCGATAGAAGATGCTTGTGAGTCACCCAAGGCCAGCTGTCCAGTTGGACGTATATGAATTCAGAGTCTGGAACAGAGGCACGGACTCAAGTGGCATGTTATTAAGAGGCCGTGTTTGGTGTTGAGTCTTTGCAGTGGATTGGCTCCCCTAGGAATAGGCACAGCATGGAAGAGAGGAGGGTCCAAGCTGTTGTTGGATAGATGGAAGGAAACACTAAAAACAGAAAAAGAAGTTCAGACAAGAAAAGTAGAAGGAAAATCCAATACTCCATAGGCACTGGTCCAGCTCCTTCTCTCTGATCTCACAGGCAACTTTCTCCAGACTGTAAATTTGGGCAACTACCATTGAATGAGCTATCTGCAGCCCACGGGTGAGGGAAGCACAGTTGTAGCCCTGATGAAAACTCCCAGCCCCTGAAGCACAGACTGCAGGCTACGCCTTGCCCTTTACCCCCTGTGGCCAAAGATAAGAAGACTCCCAGGAGAAACAAATGCAGAAAAGGCTTAGAGAAGTTCCCCATTGTTTAAGACATTATGATTCATCACAACCTCAAAGGTCAAAGCAGCTGGTAGAAAGAATGAAGTTAATGTCTCTATCCTTACGCTGACATGGAAAAGTCTTTATAATGCTTTCTGAAAATAGCAAAATGGGTAACATTCTATAGTATGCCTCACTTTGTTTAAGGAAAAAAAATATGACATGTAAGTGGGAGGAAGAAGAGGTACTGATCTGCGGAAGATGGCACCACAGGACATACTTAATTAGAGAAAATTCTGGACAGATCCACAGCGACATTTCACGATGCTGACCTCTGGGGAGCAGAGCAGGAGCGCAGTAGGGATAGTCCCACGGCTTGCTCGTCTGTTGCCTTCACATTTTTAGAATGAATATGAATTAGGGTGAACCCATGAAATTTACATTTTTTGCAAATCAAAATTGTCAAATATTGGCAGTTTCATTTGGTTCAACCTAAACTTATTTTGCAATATGAAAGCCCAATAATGATTTTTAAAGTAAAACAAAACATGACGCCTGGAGCTGCACTCAGCAGCACCCCGGCGTGGGGGGGGGGGGGGGGGGGGGCTCCGGCCACCTTCGTCCTGAGGCAGTGCTCCTACAAACCAGAGACAGCCCAGCCAGCACGCTCCTGAGCCTCAGGCTGTAGCCCCCAAGCAGTCCTTTTTCCACACCCCCAGTCCTCACCCCCGCAGACACTGGGCCAACAAGTTCAGTCAGCCCAACCCGTGTTTCAGAGAGCCGTTACCAAAGAGGGTCTCCAAGGACCTGGAGGTGTCCATTTCCACACCGGGAAAGGGGAGCCCTCAAAGGGCCCATGGGCTCCTGCATAGGGTGGGCTCCTCTCCTGCGGTGACCCAAGGGAATCCTGGTACCTTTTGGCATTGGTGTCCGATGAGTCATATGGTGACAGCGGGGGCAGGGTATCCACAGTCAGCGTGTGCTTGTAGCCTTTAACCATCACTGGTGTGAGCCAGGAAAATGTAGCAAAGGAGAACAGTCCCGCGTCATCCACAGGGTTGGGTGCCAGCCTAAGACAAACGAGACACTCCAGGCTCCGGGGCATAGTGGTCATTGCCCTGAGTCCCTGGCTTGAGTTCTTAGCCGTAGTAATATCCACAGCCACACTTAGAAGCCGCGATTCCCACACGTTAGCCCTCTGAGCAGTGGTGTGTGCTGGGACTGGCTCATACCAGTTTGTGAGAGCTGATTGTAAGATTTTCAGGAGTTTTGCAAGTTAGTTGCCAAACATGGCTGATGAGGGAACAGAAGGCAAGCTGAGGACAAAGGAGAAACTGACACCCCACAACTCCTAACCCCCCCCCCCCATGGGATGTACGTGACATTCCTCAGGCACTCCTGGCTGCCCTAAAGGACAAAGAAATAGTTAACTTATACAGACCACAATCCTGCAAGACTTGGGTCTCCCTCAGTTTACAAATGTTTTAGCAATCTACA
The DNA here is from genome assembly GCF_023065955.2 of Ursus arctos. Taxonomy (NCBI): domain Eukaryota; kingdom Metazoa; phylum Chordata; class Mammalia; order Carnivora; family Ursidae; genus Ursus; species Ursus arctos. The sequence continues at coordinate 6,816,991 of NW_026622863.1, forward strand.
AGAACAAAGCATTTCTATCAATAACCTAGCTTCCAGAAGGGAATATAAATACAATTAAATGTCCTTATAATCTGCAGCCTCCAGGAAGTTCCCAACTATCTTCATGTGAATGCCTTACTAGAGGGGGAAACAACCTTAACTTGACAATGGCAGGGCCTCTGGTATCCTGTGAGTCTTCTTTAACGTATGAAAGTACTTTCTTGAAACCCCCCTTTTTCCTTCCCTCCCCCAACCCCATCGTATATAATCAGCCACCCCTCACACCCCGGGGCAGCCGCTCTTTCTGCCCACGGGTCCTGTCCCCCCCCCCCGCCCCCCACTTTAATAAACCATCATTTTGCACCAAAGACATCTCAAGAATTCTTTCTTGGTCATCAGCTCCGGACTCCACCCCACTGAACCTCACCGATACCCTACAACTTCATCAATGGCCAGTATTAAAAATTACATAATTTTAAATAAATAATCTCAAGGACAAAGGTAATAAGTACTTGAAACTCATCACTTCCTAATTATTTTACTAGATTTTGCTAGTATCTATGATCTCTAGATTATGCAAATCTGTTGCGTCTATATGGTAGAAATAGCACATAACAGGGCGCTGCTGCGCGTCTCTTCCCAACATGGCTCTCAGTGACATCACACTGGCTTGAAATTGGCCATGGTGGGCCAGAAGAACTGATAAATGCTACAAACCACAGAATTTTTTTAGTGAGCCAGTGTTCAAGCCTCATGACCATCCCGTGGGAAAGAGGGCACCTGACCCATTTGTCATGAGGAAATGAAGCCCAGAAGCTGATCATCAGAGAAGTGAGGTGCAAGTCTTGTGCTCTCAAAAGGATGGGGAAGGTGCAGAGCAGGACATGCCTCCATGGCGGGGGGGGGCGCCGGGCTGGACTTTAGCAGGCACATGCTGGAGGCAAACTCATGGTTCTGCAGATCGGGAGGATGGAATGAATTAAAACATTTAAAGTGCTCCGGCTACATAAATACTAGCTAGCAGATAAGACAGGAAGATGGAGGAGGGGAAACGGAGGAGGAGAAAAAAGAAATGGAGAGGAGAAGGAGGAAAAGGAGGACAAAGAAGTAAAAAGAGGAGGAGGAGAAAGAGTAAACAGTCGAGGAAAAGGAGGAGAAGAAAAGAAAGAGGAAGAGGAAATGAAGGAGGAAAAGGCCTTGGTTTTGCCCTTGAGAAATTGACCCTCTAAGACAGAATAAAGCCAGAGACGTGGAGTAATATCTACTTATTACTAAGTCGTTAGTATGTTCTGGACCCTGTAAGAGGTTTATATTTGTAGCAGATGCTGTCAGGATGCCCTGGGTCACAGACTCTTGGCTCAAGCTGACAGCATCCCATCTCGAATGTGAGCTATGCCTCTTTTCGCCACCTGTTTCGGTGCCTTCTTGGGAGCATAACTGCAGCCCAGAATTGCAGAGCACGGATGCCTCCAGGGGCAAATCTTAACGAATGGAGTATAGGAGCCCCTGGATAAATGCACCCCCTCAACCTTTGGGTGGAAAATTGTACACCTTCTCAGAAGGGTAGAATCCAGTCCCCATTCCTACAGCAGTGACACTGATGACACCATGTTGTCCTTCCCTGACTCACTTTCCCTAAATCCTCCCTCCTGCTTCCTGGGATCACCTGCAGCCAAGTTCTCAACTCAGGCTCTGCTTTGGGAGAACTCAAGCTAAGAGAATATTAACAATGTACTATGTACCTGGCACACAGTAAAATTTTCTAAAAAGCGGCTTTTATGATAAAGTTGTACATTACCTCATAGCATTATTACAACGAATCAGTGGAATGTACAGAAGGGAAGTATAATGATACCATTTCATAGACAAGAACATCATGGCACAGAGAAGTTAAAGTACTTGACCAAAATCTTCCAGTTGATAAGTGCTGGAACAATGATTTAAACCCACTGCTTGCTGACTCCAGGATCCCGTCATTCTCTTAAGCACTATACCACATTGCCTCTCCACAAAGCAATAAAAACTTAACCAAAACAGTGAGTAGTTATCGCTTTCCTGCCTGGGGCTAATTATGGTAGCCTATTCCCTCACCTTTCAACCTTCACCTCTCCCCTCAGAGGGCTCAAGCTGCATCTTTGGTCCAGAAATTCTAGAAGAGAGCAATGCTGTGTCAGCTTACTACAGAGATGCCACTTGGCCTTCTGCTGTTCAGAGGACAGGACACAGGGCCGTTTCCATGTAGAAAGGGCAGCATTTTATAATATCATGACTAATATAATATGAATAATATCACATCATATCATGTTACAGTTAAGCATGTGAGCTTGAAAGTCAAGCTGCATGTGTTCCTATCCTGCAGTTCAAACTTGACCCAATTCCTTCTCCCCATTTCTATAACAACTCTTTGGAATGTGAGCTAGCAGCTGCTTCCATCACTAGGTCTAGCCTCTTTCTCCACATCTTGAATCTGAACTGACTTGTGGCTTAATTTGGCCAATAGAATGCTGTAAATAAATGGTGTGCCAATTCTGAGCCTGAGTCTCAAGAAAGCCTATATGCTTCAACTCATCCTTTCAGCGGTCGACCGTAATACTAAGCGATCAAGCCCATGATACCCTGATGGGGATTGATAGCCCACGTGGCCCACCTGTCCCCACTGCCCCAGGCAACAGCCACCTTGCCGACCAGCAGATTTATAAGTATCCAGTGACCAGATGAATCACCCAACTGCGCCCAGCTCAAGTTGCTGACCCAACTATAAAATTGTATGCTAACTAAATGGCAGTTGTTTTAAGGTTCTACGTGTGAAAAGTGTGTGTGTTACAGAGAAAAAGCTCACTGATGAACTTTGGGCAAATTACTTAGCTTCTCTGTGCCTCACTTCCCCACCCATCAGATAAAGATAATAATACTTCCATGGTGGCTGTGAAGAGTGAATGAGACCATGTTGGCAAAGTACTTGGACAGATGGATTCTGGCACAACAAAAGCTCTCCTTAAACACTGGCTATTGTCTCCCTTTCACCAAAGGATAATAAGAGTAAAGAAGTGGTTAATAAATGGATGGATGGATGGATGGATGGATGGGAGACAAAAACACAAGCATATAGAGCAGCAGCATGGGGAGCAGGGCCAATGTCTACTCTCCTGATGAGCTAGAAACTAATTCTGGAAGTTCTACCCTGGCGCTCCATCCAATCCCCCACCTGGCTTACCTTGCATAGGGTCTCACCGGGATCATGGTCTTCAGGCTGTGGTCATATCTTTCTATAAAGGATCTTCGCTGGCCTCGCCGATCCAGATCTGAGATAAGGTAGGGGCCTTCACCCACCATCCTGATGGCAGCCTGGAGCCCTGGGCTGTTGGCCTAGGAACACTTTCACTCTGCAGCAGGGAGATGAGGAAGGTCACTGAAAAATGACGACACTCTGGAATGGGATCCACCCATACTCTACCCACATCAGCTTCCTTGCTCTAACCCCTTAGACAGTTTCACCAATTAGCTTTCTACATTTATGGATCAGGTGGGGGTTGAGGGGTGAGGTGTGACCAGAAACCCTGCCACATCTCTCAACTTCACTCTGAGGTTTCCTTATTAGCAAGGACATTCAGTGCCTCTTCTTTCCCATTTTGGGTTGACTGGGAGCAGAAAGCCTATCATGGATTGTCTGTTGGAAGCCAGTCTGTGGCCAACCCTGAATCCCAGACCAACAAAGAGCTCCAGGAAGGTGTGTTTGCTGTCACATAAATTCGCTTCACATAGACCGAAGTTTGTCACGCACACACCTCTTTTTCTTCCTGCTTCTCTCAGATACTCAGAAGCTTGTGCATCCACATTGCCCCATACCCAAGGGCTAGAGACCTCCAATGAGACTACTTCTCAGGAACAGGCACATCTGGACAAGCCCACATTCCCCCCACTTCTGGGACAACTGCCCCTAAGGAAAGCCAACAATCTAGGTGGAGAGAACACTTTTTGGAGTGCCTGTCCAGTCCATAAAGCAACCACCCCATTCACCAATCACCTAAACTTAATGAATAGAGAATAATCCTTGAAGGTTCTTCTATTCCTGGTTTCAATCCTTTCCTGAATGAAACCCCAGCTCTATTCTTCCCCTAGGGTTCCATAACACCTCCCTCCTTATACGCTAGAGATGAATTCTCCCTTTTTACCCAAATTATCTTGAGTTGGTTTCTGTCACTTACCCCCAGAGGCCTCACTATTATATATATATGGGGGTCCCATTACCATGAATTTTCTCAGGAAGATTTCATGGCTAGAAACATCAAAAAAAACCAATTCCCATCAAGGTTGTAATGACTGATAATTCAATGACAGAGTTGGAAATGTTCTCTGATTTAATCTTTTACAAACTCTTCATTATACAGAAGAGGAAACAGAACCTCAAAAAAGGGAAAGGATGAGAATATATGTAGCAATGGCACTAGTATCATGGCTGAATAAGACAATTTTTGTGTTTCCCCTACTCCCAACAACAATTTGGCATCTATTCACCAGCAAAAATGTCCTTCTGGGAGCGGTGGGATCCAGAACCATACGCCAAGAAACCCAGGAGGAGTCTTGCCCACCCATATATCAGGTAATGGACATAGAGATCTTGGTCCTGGCTGTGAGCCTTGAATGGCCCATGAACTGGCTCCAGCCCCTCTTGGCCACGGTCTAGGAGCCCCTGAAAAATATTGCTTTGGACAATCACTAAGGACAAGGGAACATTTGGGGAAGTCCAGGTTCCCAGTGGAGAATTTCCAGCACACCACTGGAGCAAGAAAATGTAAGTTTGGCTATATTGGAGAGGGAAAGGAGAATAGCTTGACTTTATCCACACTATCACTGCCCCAAGGCAGCGTTGCTTAGGGCCAAAAGAGATCTTCTCAGCCCATGATCTCTCCCACAGGGGAAAGTGAGAACTGGCTTCCAGAGCTGGCATCCAGCTATGCAGGATGCTGGCAAAGAAGCCTATTTTTCTTTCACCACATTCAGAGGACTAAATTCTGAGCTACATGACAGGGGCAGGAAGAGGCTGCAAGAGAGGCACATAGGACTCTTGGAGGGCAGTAAAGGAACATGGATCCTATTAACTGCATCACAGACTACATCAAGAAACTTGCCCTTGAGTCTCTGAGGATACCTCACTCACACATGCATCCAACTGGTTCACAGGCACCCTAGCATTCAACATGCCTCATCTACACACACACCCATCCTGCGGCCAGCTCCCTGTGTATGTTGCCAACGGCAGCAGTGAGAGGAAGCTTTGACCGACAGCTAGTGAGCATGCACAGGAAACCACACCAAATCCGTGGACTAGGAAACAACCACAAACTTGAGCTTTAGCACCACTTTTGGGGAAACAAAAGGGAGGCTGTCAGCACCCACCCCAGTGCTTTGCAGGATTGAGAGAAAGCATATAGGCTTAAGAATTCTGCCAAAGGAAGAGCAAGAAGTATGGAGCAGACATACCCATGGAAGGTCTGAGAAGGCCCTAGACTCCCCAACAAGGATCATGGAAGGTATTTCTGTCCCAGAGGCAGTTTGTAAAGATTGGAGGAGGTAACTGATATTTCAAACATGAAGACAGCAATGCAAAACTTCAGGGAGCATGAAAAATTAAGGAAACGTGATACCACCAAAGGAAAATAATAATCTTCCCAAAGATATGGAAATCTGCAATTAACCCAATAAAGAAGTGAAAACATCTGTTTTAAGGAAACTTGATGAGTTACAAGAAAACACAGAAAGACAATTCAGATATATTAGGAAAACGATACACAATGAAAATGAGAAGTTTAACAAAGAGACAGAAATTATTAAAAGAACCAAACAGAAATTCTCGTGGTGAAGAAAACAATGAATAAAATGAAAAGTGTAATAGTATCAACAACAAAAAGAATCTATGAGCTAGAAGATAAGAACTTTGAGATTATCCAGTCAGAGGAGAACAAAGAAAGAAGAATAAAAAATAGAGTGATGAAAGCCTATGTGATCTATGGAATACCGTCAAAAGAAAGTTTGCCAATTGTTGGAATTTCAGAAAAAAGAGGGAGAATGGGGCGGAAGACTTATTTAAAGAAATAATGGCAGGGTGCCTGGGTGGCTCAGTCAGTTAAGTATATGCCTTTGGCTCAGGTCATGATCTCAGGGTCCTGGGATCAAGCCCAGAGTTGAGCTCCCTGCTCAGCAGGGAGTCTGCTTCTCCCTCTCCCTCTGATCCTCTCCCCTGCTCATACTCTGTCTCTCAAATGAATAAATACAAAATCTTACAAGAAAAATTTTAAAAATTAAAAAAAAGGAACTAATGGCTGTGATGAATTGCTAAATTCTATTCCCAAAACTAATATTACACTGTATGCTAACTAACTAGAATATAAGTAAAAATTTAGAAGGAAAAAAAGAAAGAAAGAATGGCTGCAAATTTCCCAAATCTAATTAGAGATTTGAATAGCCAAGTTCATGAAGGTCATAGGTCACCAAAGAAACTCAACTTAAAGAGATTCTTTCTAACACACCTTATAATAAAACTAGTCAAAAGCCAATCAAAGAGAGAATCTTAAAAGCAGCAAGAGAAAAGAAGCTTGTAACTTACAAGGGAACCCCAATAAGGCTATTAGTGATTTCTCAGCAGAAACCATACAGGCCAGGAGAGTGGAATGATGAATTCAAAGTGCTGGGAAAACAAAAACAAAAACCTACCAACCAAGAATACCTTAACTGGCAAAGGTATTATTCAGAAATAAAAGTGAGATAAAGACTTTCCCAGGCAAACAAAAGCTGAGGTAGTTTATCACCACTAGATCTGCCTTAACAAGAAATGCTGAAAGAAATTCTTCAAGCTGAAATTAAAGGATACTAATTAGTAACATGAAAATATGTAACATACCAACTAATGTAAATATATAGTCAAATTCAGAATACTCTAATATTGTAATACGGTAGTGCGTTAACAATTCTAATAGGAAGGTTAAAAGACAATAATTTTTAATAAATACACAATACAAAAAGAGACAAATTGTGACAATAATAACATAAAATAGAGGAGTAAAAGGGTAGAGTTTTTGTATGTGATCAAAATTAAGTTGTTATCAACATAAAATAGACTATTATATCTATAAAATGTTTTATGTAAGACTTAAGGTAAAAGGTTTTTAAGCAAAAACCTACGGTATATTTACACAAGATATAGAGAAGGGAATCAAAGCATACCACTATGAAATCATCGATTCACAATGGAAGGCAGCAAAAGAGGATGAAAGGAACAAAGGAACTACAAAATTGCCAGAAAACAGTAAGCTGGCATTAGTAAATTCTTACCTATCAATAAGTACGTGAAATGTAAGTGGATTAAATTCTTCAATCAAATGGCTTAGAGTAGCTGGCTGGATGAAAAAAATAAGACCCAACTATGTGCGGCCTACAAGAGACTCACTTCAGCTTTAAAGACACACATAGGGGGGCGCCTGGGTGGCACAGCGGTTAAGCGTCTGCCTTCGGCTCAGGGCGTGATCCCGGCGATCTGGGATCGAGCCCCACATCAGGCTCTTCTGCTATGAGCCTGCTTCTTCCTCTCCCACTCCCCCTGCTTGTGTTCCCTCTCTCGCTGGCTGTCTCTATCTCTGTCGAATAAATAAATAAAATCTTTAAAAAAATAAAAAAAAAATAAAGACACACATAGGCTCTAGGTGAAGGGATGGAAAAAGGTATTTCATGCAAGTGGAAACCAAAAGACAGCAGGCATATCTATACTTATATCAAACAACATACATTTTAAGCCAAAAATTATAACAAGAGACAAAGAAAATTAGTACATAATGATAAAAGGATCAATTAATCAAGAAGATATAAAAATCATATATACATATATTATACATACATACACACACATATATATGTTGTGTAAATATAAACAGATGATAGATGATAGATAGATAGATAGATAGATAGACAGATATGTTTTAACGATGGAGCACCTAAATATACTAAGCAAAGACTAACAGATCTGAAGGGAGAAATAGACAATAGTACAATAATAGTAGGTAACTTTTTTTAATTCAATTAGTCAACATATAGTACATCATTAGTTTTAGATGTACTGTTCAATGATACTTTAATATTCCACTTTCAACATTAGCTAGATCATCCAGACAGAAAATCAATAAGGAAAATCAATAAGGAAACACTGGACTTGAACTACACTTTAGACCAAGTGGAGCTAACAAACATATAAAGAACATTCTGTCCAACAACAGTAGAATACACATTCTCTCAGGAACACAGGGAACATTCTCCAGGATAGAACATGATAGGTCACAAAACAAGTCTTAGCAAATTTAAGAAGACTGAAATCATACCAAGTATTTTTTCTGATTACAATGGTATGAAAATAGAAATCAATAACAAAAGAAAGCTGGAGAGTTCACATATATGTGGAAATTAGACAACACATTTCTGACCAACCAATGAGTCAAAGAAGAAATCAAAAGGAAAATGGAAAAAAAAAAAATCTTGAAACAAAGTGGAAACACAATATACCAAATCTTGTGGGATGTAGCAAAAGTAATCCCCAAATGGAAGTTTACAGTGATAAATGTCTACATTAAGAAAAATGAAAGATTTCAAATAAGTAACCTAACTTTACACTTCAATGAGCCAAAAAATGAAGAACAAAGTAATCCCAAAGTTAGCAGAAGGAAATAGCAAAGATCGGAGTAGAAATAAATAAACTAGAGACCAGAAAAACAATAGAAAAGATTAATGAGACTAAAAACTGGTTCTTTGAAAGGATAAGCAAAATTGGCAAACCTTACCTAGACTCAGAGGAAAAGAGAAGACTAAGAAATAAAATTAGAAAAAGTGGTTATTACAACTGAGATACAAATGATCATAAGACTACTAGAACAACCATACTTTGACAGATTGGACAACCTACAAGAAATTGATAAATTCCTAGAAACACACAACTTACCAAAACTGAAAAACGAAGAAATAGAAAATCTGAACACACCAATACAATAAGAAGATTGAACCGGTGATCCAAACTACCCCCCAAAAAGAAAACCAAAGACCAGATGGTTTCCCTAGTGAATTCTACTCAACATTTAAAGAAGAATTAATGCCAAACCTTCTCAAAATCCTCCTGAAAATTGAAGAGGAGATATTCCCCACAAACTCATTTTATAAGACAAGCATTACCCTGATACTAAAGCCGGATAAGGACATTACAAGAAAAGAAAACTATAGGCCAATACCCTGATGAATATAGATGCAAATTTCCTCAAAAAAATATTAGCAAACTGAATTCAACAACGCATTAAAGAACCATACACCATGATCAAGTGGAATTTATCCCTGGGAAGAAAGGATGGTTCAACATATGCTAATAATAGCCAAAGAAGAAAGAACAGAGCTGGAGGCATGACACTTCCTGATTTCAAACTATACTACAAAGCTATAGTAATCAATGGTGCTGGCATAAAAATGGATACATAAACCAACAGAACAAAATTGAGAGCCCACAAAAAACATATACATATACATATATACTTGCATATACAGTCAACTAATATTTGACAAGGCATACAAGAATATTTTATGGGAAAAGATATTCTCTTTAATAAAGGGTATTGAGAAAACTGGATAATCACATGCAGATAAATAAAATTGGACTCCTGTCTTAACACCACTCACAAAAATTAACTTGAAATGGATTAAAGACTTAAGCATAAGAACTAAAACAGTAAACTAGACGTAAACAGAGGGAAAAGCTCCTTGTCTAGGCAACAATCTTTGGGATATGACATCAGAAGCACAAGCAAACTAAAAAGCAAAAATAATTAAGTGGCACTACATCAAGCTAAAAGTCTTCTGCACAGCAAAAGAAAAAATCAACAGAATGAAGAGGCAACCTACAGAATGGGAAAAAAATATTTGCAAATCATGTCTCATAAAGAGTGAATATCCAGAACATATAAAGAACTCCTACAACTCAAAAGCAAAATAAAACAAAAAAATCTGATTAAAAAATGAGCAGAGGAACTGAATAGACATTTTTCCAAAGAAGATATACAAATAGTTGACAGGTACATGAAAAGGTGCTCAACATCACTAATCATCAGGGAAATGCAAGTCAAAGCCAACAAGGAAATATCACTTCACACCTGTTAGATGGCTATCATCAAAAAGACAAGAGATAACAAGGTGTTGACAAAGATATAGAGAAAAGGGAACTCTTGTGCACTGTTGGTGAGAATGTAAATTGGTACAGCTAGTATGGAAAACTGTATGTAAACTCCTCAAAAAGTTTACAGTAAAACTGCCATATGATTCAGCAATCCCACTCCTGGGTATATATCCAAACGAAATGAAATCAGAATCCTGAAAAGATACCTGCACCTTCACATCCCTTGTAGCATTGTTCACAATAGTCCAGATACGGAAACAACCCAAGTGCCCATTTATGGATGAATGGATTAAGAAGATGTGGTGTACATACACAAGGGAATATTATTCAGCCTTGAGAAAGAACGACATTCTGCCATTTGGGACAACAAAGATGGACCTGGAGGGAATTAGGCTGAGTGACAAAGTCAGACAGAGAAAAATAAATACTGTATTATGTCCACTTATATCTAGAATCTAAAAAAGCTAAACTCATAGTAACAGAGAGTAGAACAGTGGTTGCCAGGGGTTGGGTGTTGGAGGAAATGGAGACGTGTTGGTCAAAGATAGGTAAAAACTTCTAGTTATGAGTAAATTCTGGGGATCAAATGTACAGCACGGTGATTACAGTTAACAATACTGTGTTACAGACTTGAAAGTTGCTAAGAGGGTGGGTCTTAAACATTTTCACTTCAAAAGAGAATGGTAATTATGTGAGGGGATGGAGGTATTAACTAATGTTACTGTGGTAGTCATTTCACAATAAAGTCTATCAAATCCCCATGTCGTACACATTTACATGTATAATACAACAAGTTGTATTATATGTCAATTATATCTCAATAAAGCTGGGGGAAAAGCAGAGTATATATAAAATGAGTGGCACTATCTCATCTGGGGCAGGCTAGATACAGAGAAACTGACATGCCCACTTTTTCCCAATTACCCTTGCATATATTATATTTCAAGAAGCATTCCTCTAGGGGCACCTGGGTGGCACAGCGGTTAAGCGTCTGCCTTCGGCTCAGGGCATGATCCCAGGGTCCTGGGATTGAGCCCCACATCAGGCTCCTCCGCTATGAGCCTGCTTCTTCTTCTCCCACTCCCCCTGCTTGTGTTCCCTCTCTCACTGGCTGTCTCTATCTCTGTCGAATAAATAAATAAAATCTTTAAAAAAAAGAAGCATTCCTCTAGAATAATATATTCTTTCCTACAATAAAGTTTGAAAATTAAAATGTCTTCCCTTCAAAAAGAGAAATCCCCCAAAATGGCATTTTAAACAACTAGAGCGGGCAAATGTTTTATAGGCAATAATTCTGCTCAAAATCTCTTCAATCATTCAATTAATGAATATGAATGACATGAATACCGTGGATCCAGTACTAGATTCCTAATTCAAATAGGAACTCCCTAAACTTCTTGTCAACCTGCTCTGTACTCCACCATCCACCTCCATTTGCACCACCTAACACTGCACTCCAGCAATGCCACATGTCTGAACAAATCGCCAATTATTTCTGCCTCTTGGTCTTTGCACTCACCACTGCCACAACCTGGAACAATGTAACATCCTTCCCTTCACTTGACCAGTTCCTGTTCAGCCCTCAAGGCTCAATTTAGACATTTTCTCCTCTGGGAAAACTTTCCTACTTACTTATCTATTTCCCTAAGCAGACTGAAAAATAAGCACACAATAACACATACGAAAATGTAAATCACAGCATAGTGTTAGCTCTAGGGGGTAAAAACACAGAAAGAAAACAAAGACTTAAAGCTAAAGAATTCAATCAAAATACAATGGAGCATAAAATAGTAGATTAATCCCAAACAGCTTTATTGAGATATAATTGACATCTCAATGCCAACCCTCTGTAGGCAAAGAGGAATAGAAAAATAAAACACAGAGGGATAAGTGGAAGACAAATAGCAAGCTGATAGACTTAAACCCAACCATATCAATAATTACATTAAATATGAATGGAGTAAACACTTCAGTTAAAAACTGGAGATTGTCAGACTGGATGCAAAAGCAAGATGCAATGATATGGCCCCACGAGAGATGGGTTTTAAGTATCAAAACACAAATAGATTGCAAGTAACAGGATGAAAAAAGAACTACCAGCGAACAGTATTAAAATTGTTCAACTCCGCGAGCACCAACTTTATCAACTAGAATATGGTGCTTCCAAGAGTATAGTACAGTATGAAAAAGGAAAGAAAAGAATAACTTTACAGTAGAGAAACCTGACAAATACTACTTCAAACCAGGTGACCAAGGTCAACCTCAACAGTAAAAAGCCATGCGTGGTTTTGTTTTGTTTTTTTAATAACAAGTCATGTTATTCAAAAGACATAATTTTTTAAAAGACCAGAATTTTAAAAACATTGTTTCAAGATTAAAAAGTGAAGCAGCATCCGGGTATAATTGTAATTCACTTAACTACAAAGAATCAGTAAGCAAAGTTTACAAAGAATGCTCCATATACCAATAACAAAAGGACAATCAGTTAGAGGAGCGAGTAAAAGATACAAACGGGCAATTCACAGATGAGCCAAGTAAGCGGACACAAAAATGTTCCATCTCTGAGTATCAGGGAAATGTGCATTAAAGCCACAAAGTAAGGGGCGCCTGGGTGGCGCAGTCGTTAAGCATCTGCCTTCGGCTCAGGGCATGATCCCGGCGTTATGGGATCGAGCCCCGCATCGGGCTCCTCCGCTGGGAGCCTGCTTCTTCCTCTCCCACTCCCCCTGCTTGTGTTCCCTCTCTCGCTGGCTGTCTCTATCTCTGTCGAATAAATAAATAAAATCTTTAAAAAAAAAAATCCACAGAAGACAGAATCTCATGTACAAATATCTCCATGGCCCCTCTATAGAAATATTTGTAGCAGCTCTTTTTTTTTTTTTTTA